>NW_005353967.1:16256619-16296130 GCF_000412655.1 Myotis brandtii
CGTGAGGTTCGAGACCCGGGGCTGGGGCCCCGCGATCGGTGCTTTCACAAGCCCTGCAGGGGACGGAAGCACATTTAAGGGTGAGAACCACTGGTCTAAATTCGTCCTTCTTCGGGGTTCCCTCTGTCACACAGTAATGAGACCTGCTCCCTCCCCAGCACTGCGAGTGCGAGGAATAGGGCTGGTTCTTCATTCCTAGAATGAACGTTTAGTGACCCCCTAGGCCAGCCGTGGGCAAACTACAGCCCACGGCCGGATCCGGCCCGTTTGAAATGAATAAAACTAAAAAAAAAAAAGACCGTACCCTTTTATGTAATGATGTTTACTTTGAATTTATATTAGTTCACACAAACACTCCATCCATGCTTTTGTTCCCGCCCTCCGGTCCAGTTTAAGAACCCATTGTGGCCCTCGAGTCAAAAAGTTTGCCCACCCCTGGTCTAACCAGTATGCTGTACACCTGAATCTAATACAAAGTAGACTTTTCTTTCATAGTAGCAGAACACAAACATGCTTAATAGTTCTATAGCTCTTTCTACCTAATAGCTTACTATTTGCCAAAATTCTTATAAACCCTCTATGTTTTCGTTCTTTTGAACTGCCCCAATGTCTCTTAGTAATGTAATGTAATAGAAACATGCAGAACAACTGTTTCTCAATAGGTTTTTAAATAGGTTTTAGAATATTTCATCTCTGATATTAATTTCATATGAAGCAGAAGGAAGCACAAAAAAATTCAATGTGTCCTCGATGTGCACCAAGGGACCAGGGGCAGTAACAGGGTGAGGATTCTAACGACCAAACCTGCATCTTCTTTGAGATTCGAGTCATCGCTTTGCCATCAGGGAGAAAATTTTCAAATTTCCTGGCAGCAATTATCTGCATGAGCAGATTCATATCAGAGAACCTAAAATGCTTTCACAGGCAAGAATGCAAACTCTCAGGGGACATTCACGAAGGCAGGTTTTTTTTCCTGGTAAGCTCTGTAAATTCAGTGGTGAGATGTGGGGAGAAGTATAAATGGGAGGGAAGAAAAGCTTTCTTAAAAGCATTATTTACTGATGGAAAAAGCACTGATTTCATCAGAGCCTTGTAAAAACAGTTTGGGTCTAATGTCACAGGAAATGTAATTGAGTCTTGCACACGTGAGTCTTAGGAGAGCAGGTTTTCGGTCCTGAGGCTTTCCTGTAAGCAGTGCCCTGTGGTGTGGTCTTCAGGACCTTGGCCAGCCCTTTGACACCGAGATGGAGCCCGGGGTTGGCGTGCTCTGTGCTTCATATTATCTTCCTTCCCATCTGTGCACAGTGTGCCATGCTGGGCGGAACTGCAGGGCTGGGCGTTAAAGTGTGACCAGCCATGCTCCCAGGTGCATCTCTCGCTGGTCAGAATGTGCCAGGCCCGCCCTCTTTGGTTGCTCTGTGGTTTCCTGACTTGTATTTGGACTCATTAAACTGAGATAATAGGCACTTATTAAGCTGTTCAGACACTGGGTCCATTGGTGCACCTGTTTTACCATATCTAGATGCCAGGAAACTTTATGAAGGGTGACAGCGGGAATCTTGCCTAATTTTTTTTCTTTGGAAAATAATTTAGTGGTAAAGGGAGATTTTACTTTATGGTATATATTAGACATATTACATATATAACTATATATTATACGTTTCTATTTATACTATTGACTTATATTTCCTACATTACTTTACTTTTTACAATTAGAAGATATCCATGAATTCTGATGTAATTTAAAATGCATTTTTAAAAGGTTGAATGTCACATTTATAATAGACTTTTTAAAAATAGTATGAATATGTTCATTTAAAAGAAATCTCAGAATACACTGATATAAAACCTCTATTTTAGACCATCCATAATCATACTTTTTGGGGGTAACATCTGATAATATTTGGATGTATAGAATTTCATCTTTTTCCCCCTATAGATACACACATATATAAAATAATATTATATATACTCTTTTGAACTGCCTTATGCCTTTTCACTTAAAAAATAGATTGTGAACATCTGTTTTGCATATTATTTTTAAGGTGACAGAGCATACTGTTACTAGCCACCACTGTCAATTCCAAATTTTTCTAACATATATACTGGAGATAATAATTCCAGTCCATGCCCTTTCATAGGATAAACCCCCAGATATGGAATTACTGGGTCAAAGGCATGTCTTTTCAAAGGTGCTCTATGCCTATTGCCAAGTTGCCCCCCCAAAAAATTGTGCCAATTTATCCTCCCTCCAGGAGGGTCTGAGAGCCCGTTTTCCCAGGCTCTAGATGGTTCTCAACCTTCCTAATGCCGCGACCCTTTAATTGAAAAATTGTGCCAATTTATCCTCCCTCCAGGAGGGTATGAGAGCCCGTTTTCCCATCCTCTGGTTCTCAACCTTCCTAATGCCGCGACCCTTTAATACAGTTCCTCATGTTGTGGTGACCCCCGATTTCATTGTTACAAATCGAACATAATTAAAGCATAGTGATTAATCACAAAAACAATATGTAAACATGTGTTTTCCGATGGTCTTAGGCGACCCCTGTGAAAGGGTCGTTCGACCCCCAAAGGGTCGCAACCCACAGGTTGAGAACCACTGCTCTAGACTAATGCTGGTATTGTAATTTTAAAAAATCTTCAATTTTATATCAGAAATAAAATGACATCTTGCTTTTATTTAATAGGCAAATATAACATGGTGACCATTATTTTTACTAAAGAAGTTATTAGAGAAACTAAACATGTTTCATTTATTTTTGAAAATTTGTGTTTCTTCTTTGGGGATTAGCTATTTATATTCCCATTTGTTTTCTTGTTGGACTGTTTATTCTTTCTAACTCAGTTGTAAAGGTTCTTCATGCATTAAGACCACTTACTTGTCTTTTCATAATGTTGCAAAAACTTCTCAGTTTTAAATTTCTCAACTTGGTTTACAGTATTTTTTACTTGCCTAAGTTCTAATGTTACCTTAGTCAAGCCTGTCATTCTGTTCTTTATGGTTTCTACCACTGGTGACATTTGCTGCACTGTTGATTGAGGTTGCTTATTTTATGGTATATCTCCTGGCTGTATAAGCTAAAGCTAAGTCTGTTCAGATGCCCAGCTGAGCTCTGAGTATGCTAAATAACTTTGGTAGAAGAAGAAACAAGATTTCTTCTAGAATTAGAACAAAAATCCTGAGTGTTAAGAGCCACAGGAATATTCAAAGATATCCAGAGACATGTGTAGTTTTATGTGTATAGTTTTACTGAAGAAAAACTTTATAATGTAACGCTTAAATGTTGCTGAGACGTCGGTGTGGCAGAATGTATTTTCTAGAGATAGTCACAATAATCTCTCCCCTCCCTCACATCCTCCTTAGCATGTGACTTTGACCCTCCAGCCATGGAGAAGTGGGGTCTGTGTCCCCTCCCCTTGAACCTGGACACTGCAGGAGAAAGTGACTTTAGAAGTCAGGTTATCATTACCAAAAGGCAATACAGCTGCCTCCTGGTTCTCTTGGGACACTTGCCTTTGAATTTCTGGACATCCAGATAAGAGTCTGAGGGCTGAAGCCACCTTAAGAGGAAGCCCAAACAAGTTCAGATAAGGAGACCACACACAGAGACCCAAAGTAAAACCCATGAAGGGAGAGATGCAAGGTCAGCCTCCAGCTGCTTCAGCTCCGCCCTCCCACCCCAGCTGGTCCAGCCTCATCTCCTTCCAAATCCAAGAGTCCAATAAGACATATGAACAATGTAACTATTGGTGCCCCTCCCATAGTTCCTGGCCCTTCTCACCTCTGAGCACACCAACCTTGCTTCCAACCACCAGTACCTGTGTTTCCCAGCTGAAGGGCTTTCTCTGACCCCCTAAAGTCCCTTCCACATGTTTCATCAGGAGGCCAAAGTGCTATCCCTTCCCCCTCAGCCAGGGGGCAGCCCTGAGCCAATGGGGACTATAGCACATGGCATGTAAATACCACCTTCTTTTTGCTGCCTTGCTTCCTTACTCTCCTGGCATTTTGTGGTTTTGTTTCATCTAAGACTAGAGGCCCGGTGCATGAAAATTCATGCACTTGGGTAGAATTGGGGGAATCCATGAGCCCAGCCTGAGCCCTCTCACAGTCCGGGAGCCCTGGGGGGATGTCTGACTGTGCTGGGCTTGTGGCTGAGCGGAGCTCCCCGTGTGGGAGCAGCTCCTGCATTGAGTGTCTGTCCCCTGGTGGTCAGTGCATGTCATAGTGACCTGTCCTTCCAGTCATTCTGCCGTTGGGGTCAATTTGCATATTACCCTGTTGTTATATAGGATTACTTCCCAACCAAGCTATATGCACTTAAAATCCTTGTCTCGGGGTCTGCATCTTAGGGCACCCAAACTAATTTTTTTAAATGGACAGAAAATTATCATGCAGTATGATAAGAAAAATACTGAGATATTGAGATAATATATAAGAAGGGACTCTGACTCAGCCCAGGGTGGGCAGAGCAGGCTTCCTGGGGAAGGTGATACATGGACTGGGGACGGGGTGTGAGGGGCACACGGAAATAGGAGGAGTGAGGCAGGCTCAGCATAGAGGAAATTCCACCCAAAGGAATCAGCGTGACAAAGTTCTAGAAGTGAGGACCAGTGGGGTATATTAAAGGAAATGGAAAAGGTTTAGTGTGGCTGAGACACGGGCCACGAATGTTACAGAGATGAGTGATGAAGCTGGAGAGGTAAGAAATGAATTGATAATGATGGACCTTGTTTCCCAGGCTGAGAAGTATAGAAGAATGTGCCTACTTTGAGCAGAAATTTTAATCATTAGCATTTCTAGGCTTTCTAGTATTTAGATATAAAATGTGGGACTTGGATAATCTAAGCATTTTCTTATATATTTTTCTTTAAAACGAATTCTATGCATCTTGCTCTGCCCTTCCTTCTGGTACTTTTTCTCCTTGTACCAAAAGCCGGGCCCTTGTCTATAAGCCTCTGGTTTAAAGCTAAGCTTTTAAGTGTGGGGATTATGTCCCTTCTCCTTTGTATCCCTCATAGAGCCTTGTATGAAGCACTGGTCATGGTAAATGCTTACTGCATCTTGGTGTCTTACTAGTAACTTGCCCATCCCTTTCCTCCCTCTCTCTCTTTTCCCTCCTCCCCTCTCTCCACTCAGAATTTCTTTGCAATCAACCCACATATATGAATCACAGTAGCATCCCCAAAGGGGAAACCCCCTCCAGCAACCAGCTGGTCCAGCCTCATTCCATTACCATTGCCGAGTGGGAAGGTCCCCATTACACAACCGTAACACAGCCCAGTGCATCTGAGCACTCCGCTCTCATCTCTCCACACTCCTCCAAGTCCTCATCTTTCCCATCATCTTCCATCTTGTTTTCCTTCTGCTTGAGGATCTGATTCTTTGCCTTCAAGTCCCTCTTACTGTCAAGTGCATGTACCTTGGCTTTCAGAGTGAAGATAAGCAGTTATCCCATTAATGAGATCCTGAGGACATGAAAACTCCTTTTGTGCTTAGAGAAAAAGCTTAGTTCAAGATATAGAGGAATACAGAGTTTAGAGTGTGAATAATACAGATCCTTTAGACCAGGATTGGACTAACTTTCTCAGTAAAGGATAAGATAGTAAATATTTTTTAAAAATAAAATTCTAGCTTTATTGCCAGATATAAAATATCGACAGTGAAAAACACAGAATAATTGTCTATGTTTTTAATTGAGATAATTGATTTGTAATATAGTGTTAGTTTCAGGTATACAACAGGATTACTTGATATTTGTACACCTTGCAAAATGAGCACCTCAATAAGTCTACTTAACATCTGCACCAAATATAGTTATAATTATTTCCTGTAGTTAGAACTTTTAAGATTAAATGTTTTGGGTTTTGCAGGCCATAATGTCTTTGTTGCAGCTACTCAACTCTGCCTCCGTAGTAGGAAAGCAGTGATAGCCAATACTCAAATCAGTGGCCATGGCTGTGTGCCAGCACAGCTTGACCTACAATAGCAGGGTGGGCTCATCTGGCCCACAGACCATAATTGGCCAACCCCCAATCAGACCAAGTCTCTCACAGAAATGAGAACACTGACCCCAGAGGTGATGAGTTCCAGATTACTCTGCCATTAATGGCAGTGCTGGGCTGAGGACTCTGGACTCCTAACCCTCTAGTCCTTAAGACTTCAGTCTTGCTCCTTCCACTTTGACTTGTATATCTAACCAACACTTACCCTCAGCCATCTGATAGTTTGATAGATCCTAACACTCAAGAACTAAAGACAGATATAAAAGCTTTGAAGGTTGTAGACACTTTCCCAGGTGTCCTGTAATTTCTAATACAATCTATGTCTGCTTTTGGAGTGGTCAAGCTCCAGCTCCAGTGGATGGTGCGTGCGTGTGTGTGTGTGTGTGTGTGTGTGTGTGTGTGTCCTAATGTATAGAAACATATCCCCTTACAGATAGGAAAGAATACTGACAAATGGTCAGATGGATCTTGCCCCAATTAAAGAAAGAAACATATCCCCTTACAGATAGGGAAGAATATTGACAAATGGTCAGATGGATCTTGCCCCAATTAAAGAAACTTCCCACTCCCACCTATCTCCCTATATCAATTTCTCTCAAATATTCTCAAAACTTAATGGGCAATCTATATAAGTTTGGTGAAAAAAATGAATAAAAGTGTTAACAGAGAAATACAGAAAGAAAAAGAAGAAATCACTCCATTCATTATGCATGAACCAAGAAAGCAGCAATCTTTCATAGGTTCTTAAAACATCTCCATGAAAAAGGAGGGAGGGATTTTTTTTTCTCCAAACCATCAGAAACTGTTGATTATAACATCTTACATAGCATAGTAGGGGAGGAAAAGTATTTCCTGAAAGCCTGTTATGTCGGGCATTTTGATTGGATGATTTTATTTAGTTCTCATCACTTCCCTGGGAGATAATTGTTATCTGATTTACAGATAACGAAACTGAAGCTCAAAGAAGCTAAATGTTTTGACCAAGGTCATAAACTAGTGAGCTCTCGATTTCAAACCAGCTCTATCTGACCCCACACTCCCTGTGCTCTCTGTAGCATGACCTGGCCTTTCTACTCTGACAAAGTCAAGGAAGAACACCTCCTGCACACTGAGATGACCACAATGCTTGTGTTGAGAGGGAAGGAAAAGATCAAATTCATTATTTTGAAAACAAGAGTTAGTCCCATTTCAAAGTTATGGACACCACAAGCCAGAGGATTAAGGCTCCACTAGAAGTCCCAGGTGACACCAATAAATTACTTTTGAACACTCAAGTGTTTTAAAAGTCTTTATCACTCTTCAAAACTCTCAGCTTACATTTTTGGCCAGCACATCACATTGATTTAGACATTTTGGAGAGATCCAATGTGGACAATAGACTTTGAAGATTTAAATATAAGGTGTGTGTGATGCTCAATGCAAGTGTTCCTAGCTGAACTCTCATAAGGAGAATGTTGTGAATGCCATTGTAAATATTAACAAAATATAAAATATTTACCAGAACACAGTGGTCAATAGTGCAGTTTTTATTAGTGGCAATCATAAGTAACATTTTTTAGAGGTAGTGAGAAATTTCTTTTCCTTTATGATTTAAATCCAGTAAAGAATAACTAGAACATTTTGGAATGCAAGTCTTTAAGATCTGTGTTACAGTGTGTGGGGAATAAAATGGCCTCACTATTATTGTTTTTATGCAACTTGTTGGAACTCACACATTGATTTTTATGTATAACTAGCTAAATTCTTATTTTTTCCTTTATGGGACACTGATCATGCCTGTGGTTTAATGGACTACACATGATGCATTGTTTTGAGTTAACTGGTAGCATAGATAGCCCAAAACAAGTCTTGTCTTGAAGTCTCTATTTTACTTTGTGCAGAGGTAAAAAGATGCTAACTTATGAATAGTGATAGTGAGAAATAACCACTGGATTATTTAAGCAAAGACACTCTAACACAAATAAAAATGAGTTCATCAAACTGCTTTGCAAATGTAAGATTTCCAAATTGCCTTGATCTGACTAGGTGTTGGACATTGTAAGACATAATGTAAGTCTATTGTATTGTTATACAAAAGAACAAAGACAATCAAATTATCTGTGTTTTTCTCTATGTAATAGGATAATGTCATATTCACAGTTTAAATATTATAATGGATATAAAACGCTAGGGAGTTCTGATAAGTAGCCGCTGAAATGGCTGTGGTTGCTGTGGTTACTATGACTTCTATTAGTATGACTGTCACCTCACAGCGTCATTCAGTCAGTTAATCAATCAGTCACTATGGTGCATACAGTGATGCAGGTTATTTGGGGGCACATCATAGGGCAAGATAGAGTTTCTACTCTAAAAGGGACCACAGTTCAGAAAACCCCTCAGGAAAACACAAACACTGCAATTCTTCCTTTCTTACATTGGCAGTGGTCAAAACTTTCCAATTCCATTGTCCAGTTACCAGTCCCTGAAAAATAGAGAGAATAGTTGTAAACCTCCAAGAAATATGTTTTGGGAACTCAGAAACACAAACTGTTTTCTTAAGCCTAAATTGAATAAGTAACTGTGATTCAAAACATTTCCAAATGGTGGCTCTGTAAATCATGCACAGAAATAAACTGCTTCCTTTGAAGGCAAAGACTTTTGATGTAGTGACCATCTAATGATAGACTACTAATAGGGTTATTCCAAAGACGTTGTCCTTCTCAGTCTCGTTCAGCTGTTCATCACTGAATACAGAAACTTACCTGAAAAGTGGACTCCTGGGCCAGTTAGGATCACTGAAAGGCTAGCCATATTGTGTTGGAATGGAAGCATGACTCTGATGTATATCCAAGCTGGTCCAGAGTGCACACTGACCTTGCATCTTTCCATCTATACTCAAATCTATCTCCCATCCCCATCTCTTTAAAGGGATTGTCCAGCCCACATACACCTCAGAAATTTCTCCTCCTCCTCTTATTTTTCTAGCTCCCATCCCTCGCCACAGTATTAGACTGGATAACCACTTGATCCAAGCAAGTTCAATTATGTTTACTCTTCCAGTGACTTGGAATTGAGATGCAGAGATTGAGTCAATTAACTATGGGGAGTAGAAACAGAAGATCATTTAGACTCAGGGAATGGGACAGCTATTGGCTGGTGGCCATGGCAACTACCTGGAAGTAGATGAGTGAATCGGAAAGAGGGTCTGCAGATAAAGACGAGAGGAGCATATAGAGACAAGGAAAAGAGATGCAATCTTCCAGTGATTTTCCAGTTCCTAGGAGGCCTGCTGTCTTTCCTGAAAGTGTGTTTCCACAGGATTTCTTTGCATTCTTTGATAAACTCCCTACTCACTTATGCTTCCTTGAAAGGATTTCAGTTCCCAGAAACCAAAAGCTCCCTGGCTAAAACATTCTCTAGCCACTCTGGCAGATTATCTTGAACTAACCATCTCCTGCCTGGTCTTCCAGAGGCGTCAATCATTCTCGAGCTTAGGGAGTGCCTGACTGGTGGAAGTTGTTTGTTGTCGATGAGACCTGGGAAAGAGGCAGACACAGAAACTCGTGAGAAGTAAACAGTGAGTAACACTAAGGAGAAGATCAAAGTCCAGTCCTGCCCTAAACAAGAAGGTGGGGCACCGTGACTGGCTTTGAAACACAGGTTGTCTTTTCTCGGCTGCATTAGATAGGCCTTTGGTTGTCTCAGTAACATTTGGAGCAAGAATTAAGGAGTCTCCGTGGCCCAGCCCCATTCCTTAATTCCAAGAGGAAGATTGACATATGCTGACCCCAACACACACACACACACACACACACACACACTTTTATCTGTGTTAACATATAACAAATCTCTATGGTGTTTAAATTAACTGTTGTAGGTAATTCATAAGAAAGTCTTCTGTGAAATGGAAACAGAATCATTCATGAATAAACAGTGTTCCGTATTCCAAAAGAGACCTATGGACCAAAAGAGAAGGAAGAAAATGATTTCAAATGGAAAAGGGAAAAAACGCTGTTGTTTTTATGTGTGGTTTTTTTATACCTCTATTGAGTGTATAACTTGAAAGTTAGAGTATGGTTCAGTGGCTTTCCTTTCCCTTGGACTTGGGATCAAGGAGCTTAATATTAGGAAGAGAGATGAGACAAGTGCATAGAGACCCATACTACAAGAATGTGTCAAATGCCGTAAGAGAAGCATAGATAGAGGTGTGGAACTTTGGGAGAAGGAAAATATCCCTTCCATGTGGGACAGAAATAAGGAGGACATTGTGATGAAGGGCAAGACCAAAGGAATAATTTTGGCAAACTAATGGGATTGTGGAATAGACATTGTGTGGGCCTCAAGCCTTGACAGGAATATTGGGAGCACAGTACCTCTGATGACTGCCACAGAGAAAGCTGGGCTCGGTCATCCCAAGGTATGTTTCTGTAGCCATAGCTACTCTGGGAACTAAGGACTGAATATAGTTGTTAACACTTCTAAGTAAGAGAATAGGAACTGGTTGCTATCAGGAAAAAGAGGGATAGCTTGTGGGCTGTGGTCATTTCCTGGGGATGGTGGTGGGGAGTGCAGAGGGCGGGGTGGTGAAGGCGGGTGGGTAGTTATCCAAGCCCTCAGAGCTGGAAATTACAAGCAGATGCTGCACATCCCCATAGACCCTGCAGGCTTCCCCGCAAGCACCCGCACATTTAGGAGGCTGGAGGAGCAGGGCTGCGCGGCAGTGCGCTCCCACTGCTCAGTGAGCTCATCGGGAGATTATTTAGAAGTGTCCCTGCGGCTGCCTCTGCCCGGAGCCCACAGGGTTTGCCAATCCAGGACAGGTGTCTAGGTTGGCCTCTGGGTTCCCACACTAAGAGATTTCCACATTCCGTGCCACAAAATAGGGGTCTGACTCTCTCTCAGTTAACGCTGTTTCCACCCATGGTCCAAGGAAAGGAGGCCACATCTGTGCCATTCTTGGGATGGGGTGGGGACTTCCTTGTCCCCATTCATGAGAACTGGAAAGGTTTTTTCCTGAGAAGCCAGTCCTGCCTCCCTCCCTCTGACTCATGGGCCAGACACCTGCCATTCCCACGTCGGTTATAAAACCTTTTCCTCCACGCCACCCGGCTGCTCCGTGTGTCACCAGGAGCCACGCAGCCTCAGCTCTCTTTCCCCACTCTGCTCCCTCTTTATCTCTGGGCCTTAAGATCCCCCTTTTTTTGCTTTTGAATTCAACCTGGTACTTTAAATTCTTTCATTTTTAAAGCATTTTTATGCATTAAGACTGGAGTCGGGGGTTTCCCAAGCAACTCAGGGCACCATCTTGGCTGAAAGTCCTCCTCAGCTAATAAGCGACAGAGCTGGGTTTCAAATCCAGGTATTAGTTTTCAAAAACATGTTTCTTGCAGAGCTTCTCAATAAAGTTGAAAGACTTAGCCAACATGAGTTTTAACAAAGGAAGGATGGAGGTAAACTCATGGAATTATTATCCCCCGAAGTTGTTATAGGTTAAAACCATCCATTTGAAGAGGTTTTAGAAAACCGCACAAAATGAAACTTTGCAGTGGGTTAAGGTATTCTAGAGACTGATCCTGACTTTATGAACTTGGAATTGAAGGCAGCTTGCCTCTCACAGTGCTCCCATGTGTGAACAGGGGTCTACCCAGCCTGGTAATACTGCGCCCTTCTGACTGTAGCAGGAAGGAATCACTGCTTACAGGTGCTGTTTCTCATATACAGATCCTCTCGTCTAAACACACACACATTCATCTGCCTGTGCACTTCATACACACACTCCAGTGTAAAGACAGTAAGACAATGTTAAGAGCACGGGTTTTGCTTTGGGAAGAAGTGAAGTTTGTCGTGCAACCTGGAATGTCTATGGGGACAGACTGCAGAAAAAATGTGAGCCATATTCCTAGAAAAAGGGGGATTTGCTCCCACCCTGCTACAGCCTGCCATATTTTTGACAGCAAATTTTCATGTACTAGGCAGCTGAGTCTCATCACAAACACAGCTGTATTGACTATCCATAGTTTCCATTTCCACTAATGCTGTAATTGAGTAGTGATTGAGTATTGATTACACTACAACTATTCATTTAACTGACTTGGCTGGAAAATGGAGTGCTTGGTTAAGTGCACTTCCTATTCCTACATAATTTAGGAGGTTAGAACCTGCCTTTGAAATTCTTCCTTATACACATGTAGACATATTGATTGACCTAAATTAATAAACAGTTGTCAAGTACAAAATATAAAAGCATGGGCGTTGGCAACAACTTGGGTTTCTATCAAGGCTCTACCTCTTGTTGGCTTCATGACCTTGGGAAAGTTATTTAACTCCTGAATCTCAATTTCTTCACCTGTAAATTGGGGATGATATAAGCTCCATTTCCTAGGATTATTGTGGGGATTATTTTAGATCAAGGATGAAGAATGCTTGGCTTGGGTCCTGATGCAGAGTTTGTGCTCACTAAGCAGCACCTATTATTGCTATTATTGTTATGAAACTGAAACTGCCTCATTGCAGAGGAGGCTGTCAGTGTGACAGGCCCATGATAGACTCAGAGCAACCCACAGCAGAAGTCACTTGAAAAAGGAGGGGTCAGAAAACAAAGCCAATGATTGGCCTATGGATTTGCACAAGAGAAGTGGGCAAGTAGCGACTGGATGCAGGCACCCTGGCGGGTGGCTGAGCTTATACTGCTTGAGTCAGTGCCCTGAAGCCCATGTGGTTAGTTGTTGAAAGAGAATTCCTTGTCCCTGTAAGATGCAAATCCCCAAGAGGTTCATTTTAAGAGCCATATTTTTGGACTGGCTGCTATAACCCTGTGGTTGGAGCTAGGATTGTTTTTCTGTGTGATTATAGCCTGGTAAGAAGAATCATGGCCTGGAGTCTAGTTAGGATTTAGACTGCTATCACTGATGGAACTCCAGCTAATGAGCTCTCACATGCAGGACGTGGTTTCAGGCAGATCAGGAGATATTTACTCTTAAGAGAAGTCAGTCGCTCTTTGTCCTCTCCAGTCCACCCTCCAAAGCCCCTCTCTGGTTTCCCACACACAGTGTTTGTCCCTCTGGGCATTGCTTCTCAGGAGGCTGGGAACAAAGAGATTGGGTCTTCCAAGGTCACCAAACTTATCTCTTCTCCTTCGCTGCACAAACAGCTTATGTGAAGGCCACCCAGACTTTTGCAATCAAAGAGAAGCTTGCAGGAAAGGATATGGCCAAGGCTGCTTATATTTTGCCAAGATGAGGCTCAAGTTGCCTCTGTGGGAGAACCTCCCTGCCATTGCTAACCAAGCAGCCTGCCTGTCCAGGGGGCCAGGGGTGTGAAGGATTAGGAGCTACAGTCCCAAACCACTTTCTTGCCTCTGTGCAATGTTCTGAGATCAGTCAATCTATTCATGGATCACAAGTTGAAAGCAAATTTGCATTAGCAACAGAGCATCAAACAGGAAAAAAAACAAACCACAAAACAATAAAACTTGATGACCTATAGTTGTGATTCTCAGAGTTTGACCTGGACTAGTAGCATCAGCATTACCTGGGAAATGGTTAGACATACAAATTCTTGGGCCCCACCCCATTCCTGCCTACTGATGCAAAAACTCCGAGGATTCTGATGCATGCTAAAGTTCGAGAACTTCTGGCTCTGAGAAACCCTGGCAGTGGGATTAAAGGAAATCATCCTAGAGTCTCATGGAAACCAAAGTGTGGCTAAACAGGTATGCCTGTTCCATTTCCCACCTACCACTCCCCCATGATGACCTAAGGAGGAGCCTGTGGAGGTAGGCAATGGTTTGGACAGAGCAAATAGACGAGAGGGACATACTTGAGGCTATCTGAGTGGTGGTTAGCATCTGTTTCCACTTGCTCATTTATTAATTAATGTTTTCCATGCCATATACATGGTTTCTGTTTATCCTTCAGAAATAGCCATCATTATGTACAGGGTTCTCAAACTGGCAAGGTGGAGAAATGATTCAGAACAGGCCGAGAAAGAGAAAGAGAAATAGCAACGCTACAAGTCCTGAAGGTCAATGCCAGAAGCCAGCAAATCCTATCGATATGGCTCAAAGGAGAGAAGAAGACTGGTTGGAAAGGGAAGAGAAACAGAAAAAGAGAAAATAGCTGGAGAAGTGAACACAGACAAACCCACTTCAACATTTATAGGGCAAAAAGGACCAATGAAGATCCATATACTATATGTCTAAATACTTCAAAGTTATAAATCAAATGAACAGGCTATTAAGTAAAAGATGTACTATCTTTCTCCTTTGACAAACATACTTTATAGTACACTGAAAGTCCAGGGTTGGTAAATTTAACTCGCCAGAATTTCAGAATGCATTCATGCAAGGAGAGTGGTCACCAGACCCACTCCCTTTCTCTTCCCATCCTGGTTAGTCCCCACATCCCTGGGGGGTTCATTCACTGCACAGATATGCTTCCTGTGAGTCCAAGCCCCCTCTATACCCCCTGCAAGCAGCCTCCTGTGGCTGCCACTCAGACCTAAGAGGAGCACCTTAGCACCAGAGGCTGGACCCAGGGAAGATGCCCATAAAGGCTGAGCATCTTTGGGTCAGGAGACCCTGCCTGCTCACTTGGAGCAGGTCTTGAGAAGGAGCAGGCTCTAGGTGGGCATGACCCCGTAGCCTGTGTATTCTTCAGCTCATGGGCAGAGGAAGATAAACAAGAGCAGTTTCCCTGAAGTGTGGGTCCAGGACAGGGGCCATCTTGCTCAGGTCTAGCAATGGTACTGGGTAGAAAAGAAAGTGTCAAGTAAGTAAGAGAGGGGAGGGAATAGCAGGCGATAAAGACCTCAGAAGAACAGCTTCAAAAAGTGACTTTTACTGTTACCTATACCATAAGGGACCTGATATTCTTCCGGGCATCAAGCTAGGATTCTTCCTCTAGTTTGGCTGAACACCCACACCACGGAGAAAAGTGAATGCCCATGCCTGATTCATGTTTTATTTCACCACCTAATTACTACTCAGAGACTAGCAACACCTTATTTTCCTGTGATAATAACTGTTGATCTGTCATAACTTCCTATGCTGCACATGAACAATAAAGGACAAAAGGAGGGAGGGAAGGAAGAAGAGAGAGAGAGGGAGGAAATTGGTTGGTTAGTTAGTTAGTTAGTTAGTTCATTCGTTAGTTATTTATGATGACAGACCAAAAGTTTCTCTGGGTGAAATAAAAGAGTATTTTATCAGATAAACAACTGAAAAGCAAGTTTACACAGAAAATTGGTAACTCTGTGCAGCATTTTGGGCTTTATGATGTGGGTTGGTTGTTACTTGGCTTCGCTTCTGATGTTGCATAAACTTCATTTGAAGGTTTCTCTGGCCAACTGTTTTGATGTAGGTTATTTGAGTTTTGTTGTTTGCTGTTTAGCACACATGAAATACAATGCATCTTCTCTGAGAATGTTTCATTTCCTGGGGCTGGAAATGCAGTGGGGTTAGGTGACCAGCTCCATTTCAAACTATGTGTTCATAGTACTGAGGGCAATCTAGATCGCAACATTCTCATGCTTTCAACCTCTAAAGTATTGTTTCTTGGAAGAAAAAATTACTTTCTAAGGACAAAATCAACAGAAGATAAATCACAAAGGAATCACAAAGGAAAAATGGATAGAAAAGCATCATGCAAAAAAAATTAAAAGGCAAACAGCAAACTGGGAAATGGATATGTCATAAATATAACTAAGGGAATAATTATGAATATATAAAAACTTTATGCACATATTTTAATAATCATCAATGTTCCAACTTTAAAAATGTACAAAGGGCAATGGCAGAACATTCACAAAAGAAAATTTATAGTGACTAAAACCTATTTTAAAATATCCAAAAAGAGGTAAGATAAAAATGAGATGTGTTGATTGATAAAACTTTCCTGAATGCAGCTTTACAAATGTGTCAGGAGCCCTAAAAAATGTCCGTGCAATTTTTTCCTAAGAACATATTATAAATGTGGGATGATGTTGATATAAACAGCCGCTCTGTGCAGCAGTATCTGCAGTAGAAGGTAAGAAACAAAACTGTCTTGTCCCCATCAGAGCCCAGCTGTGCTCTGGAACTTCCACTCTGGAGCCCAACTCTGGCGATTTCATTCTTTCCATTTTTCTCTCTGTCTCACTTAGCATCAATCTTGCTCTCTACTGGATACATCTTATCAGTATACAAATACATTGTGTTCCCCAAAATTTTAAATCCTTTTTTGACACCACATCTCTGGCTATAGCTCCATTCCTCTGGTTCCCTTTATAGGGAAACTCAAAAAAATTATTTCCACACGCACCCTCACTTTCTCACCTCCCACTCACTCACTGACTTGCTCTCTCTTGATGACGTCCCGGATGACCTCCATCTTGCCAAGTCCAATGAGTGCGTTACTTTCCTGTCCTTAAACTCTCAACAGTATTGCACACGTTTGGCCATGACCTTCTGTATCTTTCTTTGGCTACCAGGACACCACATTCCTGTTTTTTCTTTTTTCCTCAGTGGCCACTCCATACCAAGCTATTTCCTGAATCTTTCTTCTTTGTCTGCCTTCTAAGGCTAGAGCTTCTTAGGTCTCAGTTCAGAACATCTTCTCTATCCATACTTATTTCCTTAGGTGTTCTCATCTAATCCCATGGCCTCAGCTGCTATCTTACAGCAATAATTCCAAAATGTATGTCTTCTGGTTTGAATCTCTCATATGAAGTCTAGACTCATATAGCCAACTACTTAGTTAATATCAACATGTATACCTCAAGCATCTAACACAGACCTCTTAATTCCACCCCCTCTCCCCAAAACAGCCAGGTCTCCCTCTGCCATCCCTATCCCTGGCATCAGAAGTCTTGCAGCATCATTTCCACCTCATTGCATTCGTAAAGGCCAGGTTATTTTCAAGAGGAAGGGAACTACTTGTCTTTTTGTGACAGGAAGGGTTGCAAAGTTCTGGAAGAGGATGGCATGTGGCCATTTGGAGAATACAATCTGCCAAATATGTGACAGAAAAACACAACTAAGAGGAAGTGACTGTGATCACTAATAAAGCCAAAATATACCTTCAATGTCAATGGGATGGGGCTAGACGCAGTGGTTCTCAACCTGTGGGTCGCGACCCCTTTGGCGGTCGAACGACCCTTTCACAGGGGTCGCCTAAGACCATCCTGCATATCAGATATTTACATTACGATTCATAACAGTAGCAACATTACAGTTATGAAGTAGCAACTATATGGTTGGGTCACAACATGAGGAACTATATTTAAAGGGCCAGAAGGTTGAGAACCACTGGTAGAGAGATCTTGCTATAAGGTCACCTGTGATCTGCAGACCCAGGTAAACTAGGCACTGATTTAGCCATCTGTTCAAGAAATGAAAGCAATAACTTCAGTGTCTCAAAACATGTATGCACTGGAGCTGCTTCCTAGAGTGTAACTCACCTGCCCACGGCTGCCTCCAATCTTGTTTCTTCCTTGTGCTTCACAGACAGTCAGAGCCTCAATTTCATTAAATTAGAGAAAATATAAACTTTCAGTCTTTCCCTTTAATCTGAGACTAAAATATTTGGACAAGTACCTACAAAACTCTGATAAAATCTATCATAACATCTAATATTAGACATGCATAGACTTCCCTCTTTGTTGAGAAGGAAGGGAAAGGGAAGAAGGAAGGAAGATCACTGGACATACAAAAAGTAAGTTGTTGAAAACAAAGGACTATTCTTAAGATGAGGAACAAATACCAACCCCACCCCCCAAGAAACAATATGAGCAGTTACAAAAAAATATGAGACGCATGGGTAATCAGAGGTCTGAGGAGATGTATGTGGAGACTATTAAGGATTGCTTTCAGAATTTAAAAAATTAGCAAACTCAAGATGCAATGGAGGCAATAGAAGTAATAAACAGCAAGCTTGATACTGAAGTAATAAATGAAATTTGTAAGATTGAGAAATTTGTCCATTATTTACAGGGAAAGGATAACAAAATTTACACAATGAGTCCATCTATAAAAGCCCTAGAGGACGAATGCAGGGAGACATTTTTTCTCAGGAGAGAACAACAACAATGTCTCTGCAGAAAGATTTCACACTTCTGTCAAAAGCATCCAAATTATTTGGGAAAAAGAGACCCACACATAGGCATTCTCTGATGACCTTATAAACACTCATTTAGACTTTGCATTTAAAGACTACTGGTAGTGTCAGATGGGTACTAGACTCACAGGGGCGATCACTTTGTAAGGTATATAAGTGTTGAATCACTACATTGCACACCTGAAACTAATATAACATTTTATGTCGACTGTTATTGAAAAATAAATTTAAAAAATAAATAAGGACTATGGAAACCCACAAATATTTGCTACATAAAATGAATTGCATTCAAAATGGAAATAAATTAGATTATGAGAGTTTCCTGTAATACTAAATCACACAGGTAAAAGGGTCAAATAATGGCTCTGAATCCTGACAACTATTTAGAACAAATAAGGTAACTTGATAAAGTGGCTGGTTACAAAATAAATAATCCAGAGTAAAAATCATTCCCTGTTCTGGACAATATGGCAAAGCAAACTCAATTCTGAAAACTGCTGGGAAGTCAGAGGGAAATCAGGGCCCCCAGGGCCTAACATAAAACCACTGAGAAATCCTTGGGGAGATACGAGGTTGTTGGGTCATGACTGTGGATTGGGCAGAAGGGGGCTGGCAGCCACACACAGGGGGCAGGATTGGTAACTGCTTTCTAGTGTTTGCCTTTTATTTGGGACCCCGCCTTGCTTTGTGCAGGTCAATGCTTGCTTTATTACCCCAATGGGACAAGAAGAGTCAGCCTCAGCCCAGTGCCAGCTATGCCAGGAGGAGGTGATGGGACAGCTCCATGGCAATGTCACAGGCTAGCTGAGGTGAAACTGAGAGGGGCAAGTACGTATATGCTGGCCAACCCTGAAAATATTCTCCCCACCCAGATCCCTGTGAAACACTGCATGTTCCTGTCTTCACAGAAGACCAGTCATGTTTCCAGGGGAACAAAGACGAGCACACTCATCATTTTCTGACAGATAAATCCCGAGAACCTGTGTCATCTAGGATTTTCTCTCCTCAACTCAGGATGGCTGCTTGACTTCATCTGTAGTGGAGAATGGGTACCAGAAGCATATTGGGGATGTTTGCTGTTCATACACAATGTGTTGTTCCACTTAATTCAGTGGAAGCAAGAAGTCTTCTCATCAGGGTGCTCATAATACCTATCATCACACCACATACACACCCACCACCACCACCACCCCCACCACCCCCACCACCACCACCCTGCACCATCACCACCATCATGCTATACCTGCACCACCAACATACCACACCATACACACTACACGCACACATCACCATCATCATCACCCCTTCCCCACACCATACTACACACATGCATATCCCATACCACACCACACACACACACACGCTTCTCATTTGAAGATTCTATTTGTCTGCAACATAAACCAATGACTTACAACATTTTTAGGCTAGTGTATAATCCTGAGACCTGTGAACATTCACTCATATTTGTTAACTAGAATGAAAAAGAGTTTTAGCCCTAGCCGGTTTGGCTCAGTGGATAGAGCATCAGCCTGTGGACTGAAGGGTCCCAGGTTCGATTCCAGTCAAGGGCATGTACCTTGGTTGCGGGCACATCCCCAGTAGGGGTTGTGCAGGAGGCAGCTGATCGATGTTTCTCTCTCATAGATGTTCTCACTCTATCCCCCTCCCTCCTCCTCTGTAAAAAATCAATAAAATATATTTTTTTAAAAAAAGAAAAAGAAAAAGGGTTTTAGCTGAATATAATAGGGAACGTGGGTGGGTGCAGAAAGTCACTGTTACCTCTGCTTATGTTGTTTAGGAAGCAGAATGATGCCCTTCCGACTGTGGAATGGTTCAGTGCCTTCCTGAATCACTACTCCCCCACAACAGATCCACACTTTCAGATTCACTCCCTCTCACATCCTGCCGTAAGATATTTCTGAAGGCTGAGCCATCCTCTCTCTCCCTTGTCAAGTCAGTTTGCTTAATAGCAACGCTTTGTCAGTGGTTTCTCTAGGATATCTTCCTCCCACTGGCCCAGAGGAGATGAGGAAGGTGCATGTGTTCGACCTGGAGTGAAATGGAGCTAAGTGGACAATCTTCTCACCCTGGCATTTGACCATGAACTTTTCTCATGTCCACAAAATCATAGAGGGTTCTGTCCATGTCCCAAGTCTCTGTTGAAAGGTCTCAGGCAACTGTGTAGGCTGGATCCAGTGCCTCTGTGAGGAATTGGATTCCCACGAGAAGTGTCTAAGAGGCCAACTGGAGGAAGCTCAGCTCCAAAGTTGGCTGGATCATTCTGGAAACAGCATAGATGCCCAGGCTGGCAGGGGAGCAGTCTCCCTTTGACCTCTGACCCACTGCACCCAGGTCTTAACCAAAATGAAGCTGATCTCTGAGTTGCCCCTAAAACTATCTCAAGGAGAGAGAAAAGGGGGGAATGGAGGGCAGATGTTCTAAGCACCGGCACAGTATTTAGTCAAAGCTGCCTTTAGGCTTCATTTCTTGGGAATGTTATCCAAGAGGGTAGCATTTAGGAATACTGAGAACCCTAATTGTGCTTTAGCCTTCATTCACTTGACTAGGCTCCAGTAGGATTTTCCTAAGCCCTGTGTTTGGGGGATATTTTTCCATAGGGATAGTGTCATACATTAGGGTCAGGCACTAAGGACATTCACAAAAGCCTATGTAATTTGTGACATTTCTTAGCTTAAGGGGCTGCCTCTTGGAGCAAAACCTGCCAGCCACATGGGTCATAACAGAGTCAGAGCAGACCAACAAGGGGGGAAGCCCAGGGTATGACCTGAGTTCTAATCCCAACTTTTCTCTTCCTCACAGTGAGACCTTGGGGGAAATTACCTGAGCTCAGTCTGCCTCAGCACCCACCCACCCCCAAAAGGGAATAATAATAGTATCTATTTCCAGGGTTGTTGTGAAAATCAAATGAGATAATACAATTAAAACGGTTAGCATAGTTCTTAAATCACTATAAATACTTAAATAAATGCTAGCTTTTAATGTTCAACAAGTACTGGCCAGGCTCCTGCTGGATGCTGGGATGTGGAGCAAGTAAGAATGAAACATGTAAACTCCCTTCCCCTGCTCTGCTGCCTCCCAAGCCTTGTCTTCAGGGACATCTGGTAGGTCTGGGTCCACAGAGTGGACCAGAACATTTAAGGGGTGAGGACCTCCTACCAGGCAAGCTCCTGAACACCTCCCTTCCTAAATGTACTCCCCATCACTGTTTCCTGCTCAGGCTTCAGGGGGTATCTGCCCATCTCCCTGGGCCCACCTCTCCCTTGCAGGTGATTGTCAAGTTGAACAGAGTTTTCTGCCTCCCCTCACCTCCCTATCTCTGGCAGACAGTTTTCAAATGATGTTTGTCTGCTTGGTAACAGTGAAAAGGGCACACTCCAGGCTCATAAAGCCTTCTCCTCACTCCCCTCACCCTTACCAAATGGCAGAGAGAAAGACACGGATGCATGTCAGTGACAGTGGTCTTGTTGGTGGCAAAATGGTGCTGAAACAGTGTTGGGTATTAGATGGATGGAGTCAGACAGCACCTTCGTTCAGCATCCTCGGTACTTGAGTTCTGGCTAAGAAAGAATTCAGAACTAAGACTCAAACTATAGGAGTAAGTTTATTTAGAAAGTCACAGAGGTAGAAGAAGTGAGTGGTAGAAGAAATGGGCTGGAGAAACAAGTTATAGAAGCAAAAGAAGGGCCCTTGAAACTTAGGAGAAAGAGAAGCAAGGAAAAAGCTCCTGAGGGAAGGGGAAGGGGAAAGTGGGCGTGCTCCATGGAGAGAGTGGGTCTTCTGTCTTGAGAGTATTGATCTGGAGGTCTCCAGGAGGATTTCAACAGAATACTCATCAGCTTTCCAGGTGTGTCCTTTAGGGTCATGTTCTCCACTGATTGGTCAGCACCAGGGCAGGTGGTCATTAGTCAATGCAGCTGGTCCTAAGGTCAGCCATGATGTCACTTATCTGGTTTTGCTGCTTTTCTGGGCCTAGAGCTGAAACCCAACTGAGGCCTAGATGTATTTGAATCTAGTCAGAACCTCATTGTCCTGGAGGCTTAATGCTTGGGGCTGTTTTCCAGCCTCCTTGTTGATTCACCCTCTAAGAGGTCTAACTCCCATGACTAACAACATGTAAGGGGAGGAAAGGTCAGGGGAAGGTCTAAACTGCATGACCATCAACATACTAGGGGAGGAAAGGTTACCCTGGGGGCGAGATCCTTGTTTTCCCAGTTCTGTCCTGGTGACCTTCTGCACCTGACCCATCGTCCTTGCTCTGCTCATGTCTATCTAACTGTCTCCCACAGTCTTGCTTTATGTGAAGCACCAAACACAAGTTCCTGCGGATCAGTATTGCCCATCACTGAATGAGTCCAGGTCATTTCACCTGAGAAATTTCAATGCAGTGGGTTTGAGGCCCAGATAGGAGTATTTTTCAAAAGTTTCCTGCTGATTCTTATGAACAAACAGATTCCAGTAGAATCAAAGAGACACACAGCTCCCTCCCTGGGACTGCTGGTCGCTGCAGTCCAAGATCACCACTAAACATGTAGGCATGAAGGATGGGTTCCCTCCCATGCATTCCTTCAGTCACTGACACCAGGGAGAAGGGACAGAAGAGAGGTGAACGGGACACCCTACAGAAAGAAGTAGGGGAGGAGAGGGATACAAAAGAGGAGGATCTCCCACAGCTAATGGGGAGGGTGCAGATTTCCTTTGGTCACAGGGCTGACCCCACCATTCTCAATATCCCATGTGACCTCAGGCCTCTCAGGAGTGCCCATAAAGCAATTTACATAAGCCAGAGATGGCCTGTGTGTTGGAAACTGCCTTAACATATTCTTTTAGTCAAAAGCTCTGGCCTTTGTTTTAAGTCACAGGACCCCAGCCCTCCTGGCAGATCCCAAGGGAGACAAGTTATTGTTGAAGAATGAGCTCTGTGCCCTGGCCTCTCCACCTGAGCTGCAGCTGGCCCTCTGTGAGCCTGGAGGTTGTCATTGCCCGGGGGACGGCCGTGGGGCTGCGTCTCCCAGCAGGTGTGCCAGACAGGCAGCAGGAGTCTGCAAAAGACAGGGCTTTGTCCAGGGCCTCTTCTTGGACCTCGAAGCTGATCCAAGCTACATTATTATGAAAAGTTATTAACTGATATTCAGTTACAGGATCATGGGCTGAACAAAGAACAAGGCCCAGTGCAGCCGAAAACCATATGGCCTTGGAGGATGCACGCACCTGCAAGAACAGGCAGGCCTGGCTAGAAACCGTCATCAATTCTAGGAAAGCCATAAAGTTTGGACTTGCTTCATGGCACTTTCTAATTAGCTGCACGGTGAGTTTTCTCCACTTCCTTATAAAGGCCTGTGCCCCCTCTCCCACCCCTGCTGTCTCCCAGGGCAGCTGGGAGAAGGTTCCCACCTGACTCCCAGCCCTGAGGCAGACCACGGAAGACATCATAAACAGGAAAACCATGTTTACCTCTGGATCCAAAACAAAAATAGAGAGGAGACTCTTTGGAAGTCTATTATCATGAAGAAATAATCCCAAAGGGGGAAAGCATAGTGCTTTCAGATAACAAACAGCAAGAAGCTAGGAGCCATTCCTATTGATTAAATGTAGAAAAATGGTTAAATCAATTATAGAATATTCACCCAATTGAATAGGTAAGCAAAGAATAGAAAGATAAATGCAAATGCTATGTGATGCATAGAAAAAGACTTACCATGTAACGTTCAGTAAAAAAAAAAAAAAGTAGATGCAAATGTAGCTCTGCTATACTTGTGCCGGTAAAGTTATGTATTCACAAGGCTGAGTAGCATAAGGTGATGCGACACTGAACACAGCTTGGCTGACCATGGTGGTGGGATTGTGGATGGTTTTCCCTGCCTTTTGCTTAGAATTTTGGTAATGCTTCAGTAATGTTTGTGTAATGCACGCTTACAAATAAAATAAAAAGGGAAATAAGAGTAATGAATATTGTTTTTAAAAGCAGGGGAGGGGGCAGAGGAGAGCAGACATTGTGGCATGAGCCAAGCCTAAGCCCAAGTTTCCCAGAATGCAGCCACATAAAGTGACTTTTGTGAAGAATTTATTTCCACCAGGGCTGGTCCCCATAAGAAAAAAGACAGATGAATAGCGCCCTGGAAGGGAGCAGAGGTTTCCACTGGCTTCTCCGACAGTGAGATGCTGAAGTCATTGGTTGGCACTAAGCAGGGTGTGAGCTTGTCAGGAAGATAAACGTCACCCGGGGGCGGGGGGGGGGGGGCAAACAAGGCCCCCAGTGCCTGGTGGATGAATGTGCCCCAACAGCTGCACGCAGAATGGCAAGGGGAGATGTTCGAAGAAATCCCAGGAAGCGGCCCTCAGCTTTCTCCAGTCTGGGTGCCCCCTTCTCTGGGGCGGGCTCTCCAATGCTTTACCAGAAGGCTTGGCCCCCAGCCACCTGGCTACCGGAATGGCAAAGCCCACACCGTCCTTTGCAAAAGGAATTACCTTATAGGAACTCAGAATTCGACTCATGGTCAATTAAAATATGTATTTCTACTGTCTTTGGATTCATAGACATCCGGAGTCGGGGTGGAGGAGGGAGGGAGTCATTCTCCTGAACTTGAGGCTTGGATAAATATGTCTTCTATTTAAAATTCTAGAGGCTCATCGCAGCGGGAAACGCATCTCGGCTGGGTTTTCATTCTCCATCGCCGGGTGAGAGCAGGGCTGGGGGGAAGTGATTGTGCATTCAGAGGAGGACAGAGTGTGTGGGAAGGGTCAGGGGGAAGCACCCCCTGTGTGCTGCAGACGATGAGACAAGCTTACAAAATATCTCATCTTCCAGGCCCGGGAGGGAGGCGGCCACATGATATTTCCAGTTCAGGGAAACACATCAATGTTGCAGACACAGCCTGGGACAATCAGGGCTGTCGTTCCTGGAGGCGGCCAACGGAAGGGAGGGCGCAGGAGGGTAATGAGGCGGCCGAGAACGCGGCTCAGAGCCTGGAGTCAGGAGTCGCTGATAAACACGACATAAATGTTTTAGGGGCCAGGCCGCATGGCACTCAGCTTTGATACCTGAGAAGCATCCAGACTTGCCTTCCTAGGAATCCACTCAGGGCTTGTGAAATACACCTGTGATTCCCGCACGGATTTTTTTTAGGTTAATGTGCTTGCTGCCTCCCGGCTGCACTGCACGTTGTAACTGCCGCCTGCATGTCTTCTTTGGAGGAATGGGTGCTTCGGGATGCCTGAGAGGTGGGGAAAGTAGTTTTACCCGTGGCAGCATTCTAGTCACACAAGGGGATATTGAATCTGGGGGGCAGTTACCACTTCCTGGACAAAGGAATCGAGAGATAAAAGTCTTTCTTAAGCCCTACAAGATTCTCTGCTCCCAAGCATCTTCGATCTTGTAAAGTAACTTCTCCCTCGCTCTCTCGTGGTGGCAACTGTGTGCAGCAGACAGATGGAAGATGCAATCTGCACGGGGATTTCCACTGGGAGTGGGTCCGAAGGAAGAAATCCCACATTCCCAGAACATACTGCTTGTTCGCTCCTGCCCTTTGGTCCAATTTCCCCAAACTCTTGCATCTTGCAGCTGAGCACATGAAGAAAAAAAGAAACTAGGGAAATCGAATGTGAAACACAACATTTTATTTATCCTTATTATTTATCCTTCCCGAAATGGAGATTGTGTCCTACACTTGGCAACATTAAACCATACAAAGGAAACTGGTGACCTCAAGACAGGCCCAGATATGAGGGCATTCTTTCAGAAAGTACTCCTGGCCTTAGCTGAAGTGCCCTGACCCTATTTGCAAATACCCAACTCCCACCCCTTCCTCCAAGGTCAACTTCTAGTGTCCTGTCCTCCAATCTCTCCCTGATCGTCCAGTCCCGCGGGGACGACAGGTGTCATCATAGCCTGGGTAAGAGCACGGACACCGGGGCCAGATGTGCTGTATCCGCCTCTCAACAACTCCACCAGGCGTCTGTGCAGCCATGGGCACGCGGCTCACCCACTCTGTGTCCTAGTCTCCTCACAGATAGGTACAGATTGCATCTACTGCTTAGTTTGTTTGTTTGTTTGTTTTAATTAAATGTGTCAATACATGTGAAGCTCTTACAAGAATGCCTTGCATATAGTAACCACTCAGTAAGCATTAACTACTATTATTACCCTCTCATTACCTTTTTTAAAATTTTCACAGGGTTATCCTTATGTTCTTTAGTGGCACACTCATTTCTGTCAGGATTCCCCTCCTCCCCTTTGAATTCTTATTTGAGCCATATCCTACCTTCTGTTCTGTAAGGGAAGATTGGGACCTTATTCTCTTTTTCTTTCTTTCTTTCTTTCTTTCTTCCTTTCTTTCTTTCTTTCTTTCTTTCTTTCTTTCTTTCTTTCTTCCTTTCTTTCAACTCACCTAGTAGAAAAGAGGGATTGACTACTATGTGAATGAAGCATGAAAGACAGAAACATGAGAGCAAATCACAACATTGTCCCTGCCTGCTGGGGTCACGGTGTAGAGAGGGAAAGTAAAAGAAATATCACAGAGGGAAGGAGTAATGAGCAGATTATGTGAGGAGAGAAGGGCATGAAGTAAAGAGAGGAGAAAAGATCCCTGTGTGTCGCAGGTTGGGGAAAGACGTGTGGAAAGGAGGGTGCCAGAGTCAGGTGTGTGTGTGTGTGTGTGTGTGTGTGTGTGTATGTGGTGTGATATGTACTTTTTCAAATAAGCATATAACACATATGTACTGAGCTCTTGCCATGTGCTAAACCCCATGCCAAAGTTCTACTCTTGCCAAGGAGAAAGAACTGCCCACTAGTACCCTCTCAACCTCCACTCCCTCCCACCTCTGCTCTGGGGGAGCCGAGCCCTAGCCCAGAGTCCCTATCGCATTCTCCCGCACAGGAGGCAGTCTGACATTGCCCCCGAGCTACAGCAAGAATGAGCACTCCCAAGAGGGGCCTCGTGCCTGCTCTCCCTCTGTGCCCAGTGGGGGAGGTTCCACTCTTGAAGATACGAATTGAAGATGTGGGTGTGCACATCTGCCATAACACCTCAGGAATGGACTGGATGCCCAGAGTGTCAGAACTAATGAGATCACACAAGATCATCTGGTTGAGCCTGAAGGGGTTCAAAGCATGCTACCCCAAAATATGCCACTCTGGTTTAAGAATTATTTTGATCTGAAGGCAACTGAGAAGAAGCAGACACAGCGAAAATTCTTGCCTTCCCCTCTCTATCAGAAAGAACAGGACAATTGTTAATCATCAGAGACAACTCTAGACACATTAGCCCAGAGATGGACCATCCACAAAACATTCATCTTCCACTAGAGGCCTGATGCACGAAAATTCGTGCAAGAGTAGGCCTTCCTTCCCCCAGCTGCCGGCACTTGCTTCCCTCCAGCATCCACGACCTGGGCTGCTTCCCTCCTCCGGCTGCCCGCAGGACCCGGGACCCAGGCTGGCTTCCCTCTGGCCCTGGTTTCGTCAGGAAGGATGTCCGGTCTAATTAGCATATTACCCTTTTATTATTATAGATTAGTTTCCCCATATATTTACCTTCCCATAGTTTGCTTCAGCTAAAAGCCTACAGCTCCCTTCCTTTGTCTTGTCACTTCTCTACAAAGATGCTATAAAAACCCAACTTCTAACCATCACTTGAGTTATCACCACATTCTGTCTAGATGCTCACTTGCTCACATTAATTAACTTCTGATTGTTGTTGTTTTTCAGTCTAATATGCAGAGTCCCAACCGCTGAACCTAAAGTGGAATGAGGGGGAAAAAGAACCTCCCTCTTCCTGACTCCCTATTTTAGAACCATGAAAAAGGATGGGAACACAGGACGTGCCTCACATCACACAGTGAGCCTGTTGCAGAGCTAAGGCCGGCAGCCAGGCTCTTTGCATGGCTTTATCCTATGGGAAGCACCACTTCCAAGTTCACATGCTGTTGTGTTCGTCTCTCTGATCTCATTTCCTATATTGAAATTATATTGGCTATTACCAAGTAGACTGTCAAAAGCACTTAGGAACTCTTTTGACCATGACCCACAAGAAGAAATAAATCTGTATCGTGACCCAGTGTACATTCATACATGCAGCTGAGTCTGTTCAGGAGACAGTGCTGCCTGAGATGCACAATGGCATTTTCTATTGTTTGGTTGGGTTCTCTAAGTTGAAGTCATGCCAGACAATTTGAGAAACATTGACTTGGGAAGTGTCTTTGTGTGGGAATCATGCAAAAGCCGACATTGAGGTGAGGACTTATGAGCAGGAAACTACTCAGGAGGTGAGTCTTGAAAACACACCTGAGTGGGTAAGAGAATGAAAGGGAAGAGAGAAAAGCCACAGTCACTTCCCTCGGCAAACTGGGGCTCAATCCCACTAGGTTGCTCTGAGAAATGTCTACAATGAATCCCAGAATTATCCCAGCAGAGTGGGGGGCCTGGGATATTTATCCTCAGGCTCCTTGTTGAGGACCTCCTCCAGGGAATATTAAATCCACAGGACTTCTACACTGTTCTGTGCAGGCTGAAAAGGCCCCCGGTGCTGTAGGTGAGCTCAAAGGTAATGGAGGGGACATGAGTGGGGTGCCACAGCAGCTGCTCCAGAAAGTGGCATGCAGTCAGAGGCTGTTGTGCCCGCCCCATAAATCATCCTGACCCCATTTCAAAATGAAAAAGCCAAACAAATGCCAAGTTAGTAGGAAAGAAAGGGTTAAGCAAGAGAGTTGCTGTTAGATTCAGACCCAGAGAAAATGCAAAGCACTTCCCTCTCATTTTTTCACTTAATTGTAATATTGCTGACATAAAGAAAAGGCGAGGAGAAAATTAACTGCAATCTGTAATCAAACCGTGTAGAATATTGTTGCTTGAAATGTTATGATCTGAAACGTCTCTAACAATAAATCCAGACAGTTAGTGGTATGAGATTTCACCTACGGATTTTTCTTTCTCTACTTTGGATTTTCCACTCACACCCCAGCCATGGGTATATACAGTTGGCCACCTCCATGAGGCTTGGGCCTGCACAATGGCTCAAGAAGCCAAACAGAAGGCACTATTATATTTACAATCCAAAAGGAGTTTGAGGTCTTTGAAGTTGAAAGACTTTATGTAATTATTAATTGTCATCATAATATAACTATGTCTGGAGAGACAAGCCTGAAGGAAAAGTGGGCTTTCACCAAGGGCCGAGCCCTCACCTTCATTGATCAAACACACATTTCAGAGTTCCCATCCTGGCATGTTCACAGCCCAGCATGTGCAGTCCATCTGGAGCATGTGGTCAGTGTAGACAGACAAGCTGCCGGGAAAAGTCGCCTGGATATTAGGCATGCTTCTGCCCATAGCCATTTGACCTTAGACAAGTTGCTTAATTCTCGGAATTTCTTTTCTGTATATTGTGAAAGCAGTTTGAAGACTCAGAAAGGACTGTGTCATAGACCTGATGAGGGATCAAAAACAGAGAATCACATCTTCTGTAGTGGTGTAACCTGGGATGTCCCACTTTGGTCACTGCCCTGACCCTTTCAGTCCATCCTCAGATGTAGACACTATACAATAAAAGCAAACATTTGAAAAATACCTGAGTTTGTGCAAAGGGATTTCTCTTTAATCCAGCTTGCTTTAAGCTCCCTAGCAGATCTGAACAAATGGATGTGTTCCTTTATCCTTAATCCCATCATCATTGCCATCATCTGCTACCTTCGCACACTATGGAACACCTACAGTGTACAAAGCATTCTGCTAGGAAACAGTGGGGATTCAAGGGCTCATAGTCCTGGTTCCCAAGAGGATATAATTGAAAGATAAAAATCATATGTGTAAATAGAGACATAGCAACATGAAATATCATGGGCTAAGGACCAGATCGGTGGTCTGAATAGTTGGTGTGATCACAAGTTAGAAATGTCTTCCTTGTATATAAGGCCCATACCCTGTGCTTTGAACCGCATTTCCTTCCACGTTCTTAGGAACTATACCCTATCCACCATGCCTTATCTTTCCAATACATACAATCAGTTCCTCTGGCTGGATACTTCCCATCAGATCTTTAAGAGGCTTAAATATTTTCCATTTAGAACAAAATCTGCACTGAGTCCCTTTGTGTCTCTCCAACTACACCATTTTCAGGCTAATATCTCAAAAGAGTCACCCCACACATTCCATTCCTTTCCTTATCACTCACTTCTTAGCCCCTTCCACTCTGAAGCAGCTGTATCGGGGCTACCAGCGACCTCCATGCTGCAAAATCCAAGGGACATTTTACTGTCCTCATCCTCACTGCTCAGCAGCTTTTGGCACTTTGGCTCACTCCCTCCCAACGTTCTTAAGCTTTTCCACTGACAGAGAACATCCTATACAATAAAGAGCTAATATGGTAATTAGACTGGACTGCGGAACAACTTTCCGGAATGACCAGTGGGCGAGTGGGGCGGGGCCACAAGGCAGCTGGGGCTGCGAGGGCCCAGCCCCTTGCACAAATTTGGTGCATCTGGCCTCTAGTAATATATAAATGTGAAAGAATCATGAATATAGATGTTTATAAAGTGAATATATCCTTATAATCACCATTTGGATAAACAGAACATCACCAGTACCTAGAAGCCCCCAACCTTAGTGCCCCCTTCTGTCTCTTGAGAGGTAACCACTAGTAGAGGACGCTGGGGGAGTCACCCAGAATCTCTCCAGGTCTGAAACATTCAGTCCCCCAGGTACTGGGAGTGTTAGTAGCTGACAACTTTAAGCCTAGTCCCCCTCCAAACCTCCTCGGGATGAAGGGTGCCTTACTCTAGTTGACACACCCACCTGAGGGCACCCCACATCCAATGACTGGTTGATGTGGGAATATAAAGGCCTAGCCCAGTGATGGCGAACCTATGACACGCGTGTCAGAGGTGACACTCGAACTCATTTTTTTGGTTGATTTTTCTTTGTTAAATGGCATTTAAATATATAAAATAAATATCAAAAATATAAGTCTTTGTTTTACTATGGTTGCAAATATCAAAAAATTTCTATATGTGACACGGCACCAGAGTTAAGTTAGGGTTTTTCAAAATGCTGACACGCCGAGCTCAAAAGTTTTGCCATCGCTGGCCTAGCCCCTACATCCCAATTCAGTTCAACTCTAAGGGCCATAGTAGTCCCAGAGCTCCCATTAGTTAGCCCAGTGATTTCCAACCTTTTTCATCTCACAGCACACATAAACTAATTACTAAAACTCTGCAGTGCACCAAAAAAGATATTATATACTTTGCCAATCTGACATAATAAAATAGGTATAATTTTGACTCATTCACACAGGAGGGTTATTATGTTGGCTGTTGTCATTTTATTATTTGACAAACAAAGGAAAGAGAAGTCAGTGCCCCTGACAAAATAGTCAGGTATTGGATGTTTTAAAAATTCTTGCGGCACACGGGTGAAAATCGCTGGATTAACTGAAGCCTTTGCTGGAGCTTCATCACAGTTCACCTCCTTCCGCCCTGTGCAGCTGCCTCCATTTTTTCACAGGTGTTGACACCCAGAGCACACTCCCCAATAAACTTTCTACACAAATCTCTGCTTCCTGGGGATTCCAAGCTGTGGTACCGCCAGCAGCTAAACTCCTAACATCATGGATTGTTCCATGTAATGTTGAACTTTATAATAAGGAATCATAATAAGGTGTACACTTTTGTGTCTGGTTTTTGTGCAATATTATGGAGACAGGTTTATATATGTATTATGTACAACAGTAATTGGCTTTTTTAAAATTGGGATACAGTGGTCTTTAAATAAGTGCTCCCCAGTGTATTTACATGTTTACTATGGATGGCATTTTAGGTCTCTTTTAATGTTTGGTTATTATGAATAACTAGAGGCCCAGTGCATGAATTCATGCACCAGTGGGGTCCCTCGGCCTGGCCTGCAGGATCAGGCCGAAACTGGCTCTTTGACATCCCCTGAGGGGTCCCAGATTGTGAGAGGGTGCAGGCCTGGCCGAGGGGGGCCCCCACTGCACAATCAGGGGCCGGGGAGGGATGCGGGAGGTTGGCCAGCTGGGGAGGGACCATGGGTGGGCTCCAGGGCATGTCCGGCCCGTCTCGTTCAGTCCTGATTGGCGAGATCCCAGCAGCAAGCTAACCTACTGGTCGACTGTCTGCCCCCACTGGTCAGTGCATGTCATAGCGAGCAGTTGAGCGGCCTTAGCATATCATTAGCATATTACACTTTGATTGGTTGAACGGACGACCGGACGACCAGACACTTAGCATATTAGATTTTTATTATATAGGATGCTGCAATGGACATTTGTGGATGGATCTTTTGGTTCACCCATGTAAAACTTTCTGTTGGGTATATATCTAGGTGTGTAATTTCTGTTGCAGAGGTAGAGTTATATTCAGTTGTAGGAGGTATTGCTAAGGAGTGTTCAAAGTATTTGAGCCAGTTTATACTCCAATTAACAGAGCATGAGACTTCCAGTTGGATTTGCCATCTGGGACTTTACAGAAAAATGTTGCTGATTCCTGATCTAAGCCAAAGAATGAGAGTAGCAAAAAAGATAAGTCCTAAGACCGAAAAGCACCTGCTATGTCTTTAAGGACAGATAACAGCAGCAGTTTGTCTAGACGGAGGAGATTGGGTAGAAAAGTATGGTTTATATCAGAGGCCAACAAACTTTTCAAGAAGGTGACCTGAAGCTTCACAGGCTCTCTGGTCTCTGCTGAAGCTGATCCTCTTATAGCTCAAAAGCAGCCAGAGGTGATGAGTCAAGCACGAGAGGGAATATGTGCCAATACAACTTTATTTCAGGACACTGAAATTTGAATTTTACATCATTTTTGCCTTGTCACGAAATATTACTCTTCTTTTGATTTTTCCAACCATTAAAAATTATAAGAACCATTCTTATTTCATACGATAAACAAAACCAGGTGATGAGCCAGACATGGCCCACAAGCCATAGTTTGTTGATGCTCTTTGTAGATTGTGGAGACCTAAATAAAAAATATGAATAATACTTGATAAACAAAGTACTTAGGATTTTTGAGGAAGGGTATGATGTGTGCAAATCAGTGTTTCAGGAAAATTGAGGTGGTAACAGTATTTGGGATGGATGGAAGAGGGAGAGATTAGAATGGGGTAACCAGTTTCAAGGTGGCCTAGGTCAGGGGTGGGCAAACTTTTTGACTCGAGGGCCACAATGGGTTCTTAAACTGGACCGGAGGGCCGGAACAAAAGCATGGATGGAGTGTTTGTGTGAACTAATATAAATTCAAAGTAAACATCATTACATAAATGGGTACGGTCTTTTTTTTTTTTAGTTTTATTCATTTCAAACGGGCCGTAGTTTGCCCACGGCTGGCCTAGGTAGACCTAGTATGGACTAGAGAGATGTTACCTCATGGGGACAGTGAGGGCGTAATGAAGGAGATGGGGATATATGCAGGAAGAAGTAGGAGAAGGATCTTACGACTGATGAGAGAGAAAGAAGGAAGCATCAGTGTCTGACACCAGGGTTTTGATGTGGGAATGGATGGGGGGATGGATGAGTGAGAGTCTGATGTTAAATGGTAGAGAGACAGTAACGACTCAGCATTTAGGGCAGTGATGGCGAACCTATTTTTTGTCAGAGGTGACACGCGAACTCATTTTTTGGTTGATTTTTCTTTGTTAAATGGCATTTAAATATATAAAATAAATATCATATCAGAAATATAAGTCTTTGTTTTACTATGGTTGCAAGTATCAAAAAATTTCTATATGTGACACAGCACCAGAGTTAAGTTAGGGTTTTTCAAAATGCTGACACGCCGAGCTCAAAAGGTTCGCCATCACTGATTTAGGGCATGGGCACTGATGCCCAATGCGTGAGTCTAAAACCTGGCTTTTTAATTCACTGTCTGCAATTTCTTAGATTCCTTCTCTAAAACAGGATTAATAACAGCCCCTACTTCTTGAGGCTGTTATGAGGATTAAATAAGTCAATACATTTAAAGGGCTTAGAACAGTGCCTGGTATATAGCATAGACTAACAAGTGCTAGTTCTTATTGTTAATCATATAATCTCATTTTTAAAATCACAAAATAAAAATTTTAAAGAGAGGAAGCAAGTTTAAGAGGGAAAGTAATATCTGGTTTTAGATAAGTGCATTTCAGCTCACCCCAGACAGCAGACAAAACAGCACTGAGAATGGAAGCTCAGAAAGGCCAAGATGTGTGTCCGCATAGATATGGACGTATGTTCATGTAGACAGCAACTTGATTCCATGGGAGCTGAAGATCAAAGATATAAATATAAAAACGCATATGTGTCAAGGTCTTAAGCTCTGGTTGAATTTCTTCTCTGTCTCAGTAGCTATGAACCCTTGGTTGGTTTACTTAACATCACTATACCTAATTTTCCCATCTGTAAAATGTGTATAACCATAGTACTTACTATATGGAGTGATAGTAAAGGTTTTAAAAAGTAAACATGAGGCTCAGACAGAATCTATCACAAAATGAGTCTTCAATAAATGTTAGCCTTTATGATTAAGATGACATTTACAAAAACTAGAAAACAGGGAAGCACCAGGAAAGGAAGGCCCAAAGGCGCAAAGAAATCCACCCTGGGAGATAGTCTTTGCAGGACTTCCCTATCTCCTTCTTCAGTGCATTGCATCAGGATGAAGAATGATTTTATGAGAAGAACTTGTTCGACTCCTGTAAGGTCAATGGCAAAATCCCAAACTTCCCACTTAAATGCAGTTGACCTAAATCTGCTGGATGACAATGTCTTTAGGAACAGCCCCCGATGTTCTTCAAGTGGCATGGATGGGGCTGCCTGGAAAACCCTCTGACTCACACAACCCTCCTCCTTAGTGGGACTCCCATAAAACCCTGCAGTTGCTCCTTTTTAGTTCAGGTGGAGGGGCTGCCGTCATTTCAGAGAGCACTGGCTCTGCCTGCAGCGCTTCCATTTAGCTCTGCATCACATCAATCAGGATCTTACACTACAAAGTTGCTCATCCACTAATCCACAGTGACTGAAGGTTACTTCTCGTCAAGCTTCTTAATTTGCTGCTTAGAAAATTACTTTGGGTGGAGGCAATTAGTGTTGCATACTTTTGAGGAGAAAATTGCAGCCGAGCCCATTCTGCCTGCATGGGTCAGGGATTTCCCCAGCACCCCATTCAATCCTTCCCTTTTCTCTTTTTCTTGGCCCCTATTCAAACAGTCTGGCTCCTTAAAAGTTCCAAGTGCCACATTTAAAATTCATCCCAGCCACACTTGGCAAAGAAGAACTTGGGTAGGAGGAACATAGATGATGATCTTCCCAAACAGGATTGGCTTCAAGAAGGTTTTCTCTGTCCTTACTGATTGGTAACCTCCATGTATGGGTTTTTCAGATCTGTGAGTCTGTGTCTGTGAGTGTTGGAGTGGGGTAGGTGTGGGGGTGTCTGGGCAGGGAGTGGAGATCGACTTAGAAGTTTTTCTTAGTAATCACAGCCTCTCTGGTATCCTCTTAGCCCTTTCTGGAAAAGTCAAGGCAGAAATAAAAATCACTGACAGGGAAGCCAAAGGGACACAGTCAGTCTTAGTTGGAGGCCACCATGAAGGGACTCTAGGCCCTATAGGAGTCAGTACCTTTGCCTTCTTCACTTGTAGAGGTAACAGTACCAGCCAGAGGCTGCCTAATGCCTCTATTACTTGACCACAGGTACACCATGAAAATATTGCTGACTATCCCCCTGGACTCTGAGTAACTGCTTGGCCCAAGGACTATACTCCTGAATACCCTAGTGGTGGGGACTAGAGTTGCAGCTGCTCTGTTCAGGGTACTCCTCTGGTGTTGTTAGCCCCAGATTCCATGGTTCCTGGCTCTCACGGTTCCTAGGACAGAGTTCTTTACCTGAGACATGTTCTTCACCCCAGACACTCAATGAACACTTTGGTGGCCCCTTTACCTTCACACAACATGGAAGATCGGTCTTTTGGTGTCAAAACCATCCTGTCCTTTCTTAGGAGGAAGGCCCAGGACCCACTGGGATTATAGAAGTAAGCAGAGTCCAGAATGCACAATGAGTAGGTTTTATGACAATTCTGGTAAAACCCAGCAGGAATGTCCTCCAAGTGACCCTAATGTGTGATGTCAGTGGGGTATGTTCTCTCTTACTGCCCACAACTTCTTTCCCTTGTCCCTGCAGCTTGTTTCCAAGTCCTTGATTTTTTTTGTACCTGGCTCCTGGGCTGTGAAATATGCCTCTTACAGCCCTAGTATCTTTACCAGAATAGAAAGAGTATCTGGGCTAAAAGTAGACTCCCCAAGATTTAGTCCCTGGAGGTTTCCTCTCTTAAGAGTATAGTATTTATTAAAGGAAAGAGACTAAAAGTGCCATCTATCTCCAGCTATGTGGGGATGCCACTGATCTGTAATCAATAAGAAGTACAGCCTTAGTGAGTGGAACAACATTTTCTCCCCTGATGGATTATTATGTTTCTGGAAACCAGTGGGACCATTATGCTAACAGGGCTGGGTCTGGATTCTATAATGCTTGGAGTGGTTTACTCAGTGGAGTCTTTCAGTCCTACAATTAAGTCTTCCCCATAGACCTACCTCCTTCCCCCCATCAACTCATAAATCTGACGCTGTTTTGTCTGAAATACAGCAGATTTGCTTTCGTTTTCATTTGAGTTTGAAGTGGGAGGCTGCAAGGGTGAGGTCTGGACGCTAAGAGTAAGTATAAGCTATAATTATATTTCTTCACATTATGCCTTTGATTATGTTTTGATTTGATGGATTGCATACCCCCTACTGCACACACCAGGATTCTTTTGACAAAACTAAATACACATATTTTCATTAACCTTCCCAGTGACTTCCCACAAATACCTTTTGAAAAGTCTCCCAGTGTTCCATGAGAGCCTCTCTTGATAAAATCTTACCTCAAAGCCACAAAAGTACTACTAAGAAATAATCTCCAGAGACCTTGTAAAATTTCTTGACCATTTGGATTGAGACAATTCTTTGCTTTGTTCAAATACCAGAATGGACTGGCAAATGCCTCCCTAAGATAATTTCTCCTTTGACTAAATGTGTAAACATGAAATCAGCAATTTATTGGAGCTTGTACAGTGATGACCTCAGGGTCACAATATCTGAGTCCAGCAACCACTTCCTTGTTACACGACCACAGATCAAATCACTTCCTGTCTCAGTTCTTATTACTATAAAAATGATAAGCAGAGAATTCCATTTGTGCTCAAAATGGCCAATCAGTATTCAGAACTGGTAGGCTAGGATAACTATTAAGAAACACTCCAGGCTGGCTGGTGTTGCTCAGTGGTTGAGCACTGACCTATGAATCAGGAGGTCACAGTACGATTCCCTGTCAGGGCATATGCCCAGGTTGCAGACTCGATCCTCAGTTGGGGACGTGCAGGAGGCAGTCCATTATGATTCTCTCTCATAATTGATGTTTCTATCTCTCTCTCCATCTCCCTCTCTGAAATCAATAAAAATATATTTTTTTAAAAGGAAACACTCCATCTGTTAAGTACAATAATTATTATTTCTAGCATTCACTTGCCTTAAGTTGATAGTCATGGACTATGTTGTTTTAGAGACTGAAAGCAGAGGAAGAAAGTTAAGAGCGGTTGTACATTTATTTGAGTTCTTCAGTGCCCTCATCTGTGAGAGAGCATGGAGAGACAGGTGGCATGGAGGTGATTCTGTTCCTCATCCTCCTCTTGGGCTGGTGTTGGGATCCCTGGAGAGTGGAGCTAGCACAGTGCTTGAAGAAGCTGGGTGTCTGAGAGACTTTGTGAAGACTCCGGGCAATGACAGTGCTGCATTAGGCCTAGCAGTCCTGGAATTGAGAGGAAAGCCAGTCTCCCCATTGTCACATGGCATGTGGTCCCCTCCGTCCCTCAACACCTTGAAAATTGACAGCAATATTGGAAATAAGAAGACAGCATGCCAAATGAACATGGGCATTTATACATGCGCCAGTGGGGCAAATGGTAGGACAGTGGGCTGAAGATACAGTTCGTAGCACATACTGAGGGATGGACTATGGCTCACATGCTGTTCCCAAGAAATGGGAGATTCTCCTTTGGAGTACCAAGAAATACCCAGAGAGAAGACATTTGAAGGAGACTGAGCAAAGTGGGAAAACTGCAGACTCTTCATTAGCAAGTGGGGGAAGAAACTCAGGATTATTGATGTCATTGTGATTTCATTTTTAGAAAATAATAAATCAAAATTGCTTTAAATATTTACTCATAAATATATGGGTTCCAGTCTTTTCCATTTTTCTGTATGTCTGTATTTATGCCAATACCTCACTGTCTGGTTTACTATACCTTTATAGTAAGTCTTAAAATCTGGTAAAATAAGATACCAAAAATTTGGGTTTTTTTTCCCATAATTCTTTGGGTTATTCTAGGTCCCTTATATTTCCATATAAATTTTTGGATCATCTAGTCAATTTCTGTTAAAAAGCCTGCTGAGATTTGGGTGGAATTTGACAAAAATGCAAACAAATTTAACGAAGAAAGCATAGTCTTTTCAGCAAATGTTGCTGAAACAATAGAATATATATATATATATATGCATATAAAACCCTAATATGCAAATAGACCAAATGGCGGAACAACTGAACAACCAGTCCTTATGACGTGCGCTGACCACCAGGAGGCACACCCAGAACATGGCAGGCATCGGCTTCAGTGGGATGGTGGAACAGGTGAGCTGGGGGCGCCAGACCAAGGTAGGGCGCCGGTCACTGTCATCTGGGCGAGCCTCTGGTGGTTACTGAAAATTCTTTGTTCCCGTGCACCGAGGTCCCGCCTGGCACTCGCTCCTGCTGCCAGCGCCAGCCCTGCTCGCGCCCACTGCTGGCTCTGGCCCCAATTGCTCTGCGCCCACCGTCAGTGGGTGTGAGCAGGGCGGCACTGTCAGTGTGTGGGAGCAGCTGCGGGCAGACAGGGGACCGGGGGCTGCGGCGGGAGGAGCCAGGCAAGACATGGAGGATAGGCTGAGACCTGCCCCTGTGCCCACTGCAGCCCCGCAGCCCACAGTTCCTTTCAAGGTTCACAAATTTGTGCACTGGGCCCCTAATGTGTGTGTATATATATATACTAGAGGCCTGGTGCACAAAAATATGTGCACTCGACGGGGGAGAGGGGGTCCCTCAGCCCATCCTATGCCCTCTCGCAGTCTGGGACCCCTCAGGAGATAATGACCTGCTGGCTTAGGCCTGCTCCCGGGTGGCAGAGGGCAGGCCCAATCCCTAGGTGCAGCCCCTGGTGGTCGGGCTCGCAGGGCCGATTGGGGAGTTGGGGCGCTGCCCCCTGTCATGCACAGAGCAGGGCGGATCGGGAGGTTGCGATGCCACCCCCCCTCACGCTCAGGGTAGGGCCGATTGGGGGGTTGGGGCACCGCCCCCTGTCACACTCAAGGCAGGGTCGA
>NW_005353967.1:16297310-16304046 GCF_000412655.1 Myotis brandtii
AAGGTGCATGGGTGCCGGCCGCCATCTTGGCTGGCAGTTAATTTGCATATCTCCCTGATTAGCCAATGGGAAGGGTAGCAGCCGTACGGCTAATTACCATGTTTCTCTTTTATTAGATAGGATATATATATGCACATACTAATAAAAGGGTAATATGCTAATTAGACCGGGTTGACCAGACATCTTCAGGTCATCCTGTCCTCCTTCCGGACAAAGCCATGGTGGCGGGGGCCGAGGCAGAGGAGGTTAGGGGTGATCAGGCTGGCAGGGGAGCAGTTAAAGGAGATCAGGCCGGCAGGCAGAGGGGTTAGGGCAGGGGTGGGCAAACTTTTTGACTCGGGGGCCACAATGGGTTCTTAAACTGGACCGGAGGGCCGGAACAAAAGCATGGATGGAGTGTTTGTGTGAACTAATATAAATTCAAAGTAAACATCATTACATAAAAGGGTACGGTCTTTTTTTTTTTTTAGTTTTATTCATTTCAAACGGGCTGGATCTGGCCCGCGGGCCGTAGTTTGCCCACGGCTGGGTTAGGGCGATCAGGCAGGCAGGCAGGTGAGCGGTTAGGAGCCAGCGGTCCTGGAGTGTGAGAAGGATGTCCCGGATTGGAGAGGGTGCAGGCTGGGCTGAGGGATCTCCCCCACCGTGCACAAATTTTATGCACCGGGCCTCTAGAATATATATATATATCTCAATCCTCTCATGATATACAAAAGTTAATTTGAAATAGATCATGTAAGAGCTAACACAATGACACTTATAAAAGAAAATATAAGGGTGGGCAAAAATAGGTTTACAGTTGTGAGTATGTGAAAGAATTTATTCTTATATGATTATTTATTAATTATTGTTTATTTCATATGAACAACTGTAAACGTACTCTTGCCCACCCCTATATAGTAGAAAATCTTTGTGACCTTGGGTTAGGGAAAGATTTCTTAAACAAAGTATAAAAAACATAAAAGAGCTAATTGATAAATGGTACTTCATCAAGATTTAAAACGTTTGCTCTTAACTAAGTTACTTAAGGAAATGAACAAGCAAGCTACAGACTGGCAGAAAATATTTACAAAACATATATCTGACAAAAGACTCTTGGAACTCAATAAGAGGAAGACAAATGATCCAATAAGATAAATGAACAATAAAGTAAATAAGTTCGGCAATTTTCCAATGAAGATTTAGGAACAGCAAATAAGTACATGCAAAGATGCTCAATACATTAGTCATTAAGGAAATGCAAATTAAAATGCCTTTAAGATAAGTTAAATGCCTTTAACAGTAAGTTACCTCTATACATCCACTAGGAAGGATGAAACTAAAGACTAACAATAACAAGTGCTGTCAGGGATGTGGAGCATCTGGAGTTCTCATAGATTGCTGTCGGGAATGCAAAAGGATAGTCACGTTGGAAAACAGTTTGGCAGTATCTTGTACACATACGTGTAACCCAGCAATTCCATTCCTAGATATTTAGCTACAGGAATTGAAAATACATGTCTACACAAAGGCTTATCATTTTCTAATGTAAGAAGGATATCTTACTAATGTTTGTTGTGCTATTTTTAAAAAGCTAACATTTTTCTTTAAATAATTTTACTTTTAATATTTTGACTGACTGAATTTTTTTGTTCCCTTCCCATATTTCTTGAAACTTAGCATACATATTATCATGGACTGTTAGAGGATATTATGATTCTTGATGAATTAGAAAAGGGATTTCGGACTCCAAATTGATGCATATTTTTGCTAAGTAACAACACATCCTGCCACCCAGACCTGGAGAAGTTCCTAGGTTTTTAGATGATGTATGTATCATGTTGACCTTAAACAAACAAACAGTCAGATATTTGTCCAGCAAAATGGGTTCATTCGGGAACAACAAAGAATTGCAATTCAGGACATGCCCTCTAATGGCGAACCACAGGCAACCCTAGAGAACAAAGAAGAAGAACATTCTTTTATAGAGAAAAGAGAGAGTTCAGAGGGACTGTTGTAAACAAAGAGTCCATTGGAGGAAACTGGGAGTTCAAAGTGTAGTGGTTTTCTATTGGCCGAGTTGTAACAGTGACTAAATGGTTACTGGGTGAGGAGATTCTCCTTCAGTACTAGAGAAACATCTCCCTTTTGAGATGGAGCAGTAGGGTGTGAGAGTTCCTCATAAGGATCTCCCCACTCCAATTTAAATACAATTTCTGTTCATTAATTTTTACAGTTGTCATCTCTGGAACTCCTCAAAATCTTAACAGGCCAATTATGATTTTCACTTCCTTTGATTTTTCTTTCAGATTACGTTTACATGCTGCCTTTACATGTCTAAATATTTAACCATGTGAATAGAGCCTTCTTTTAGTTTTTTCTTGACCATTAGATTCTCCGTAGCTACAAATCTTGACTCCTGACATCTCTATGTGCAGAGAACAATGCTCACATCAGCAGTCATTACTCTTTGGTTTCAGAAGAGGTCAGACAGGACAATGAGCTAAAAGTCAAGGTAACAAAAGAACAGCAGATCTGTAGTGGGCCCTCTTCACAAGCCAGTGAACTTGATTCTTACTTATTAGGAGGTGAGGAATCTGGGGCTATTTCAGGAATGTCAGCAATTTTGCCCTAAAGCAACTTTTATCTTCTTGCCCCTCCCCATGCTTGGTTATAAACTGGAAACATAGAGACCAATTCCATGGCTGCCCCTTATCAGAGAGCCACTATACACTGCTTAAATAAACCTTCTATTGTTCTTTTTCTGGAGGAAAAATACCCATCCTCCCAACCCCCCTAGAAGAGCCCCAACTTCTCATTTTCAAGAATGTTTACTCCAGCTGATGCCCTCACTAAAGGGAATGCCTTTGAAATCGTAAACAAAGGCCAGAGGAGGAAAATGAGGGACTCTAGCCACAACTTCCTCAAGTAATAATTCTTTCTGTCTTCCCCGACTCATGCTCAAATCCCAACAGAGATGGGGTTTCCTGTGGCTTTAAGAAGTTCCTTAAAAAGGTGGAGGGGAAAATTATATATAATTTCCATTGTATCTAGTCACAAAAAAGTAATTGTGCTTCCCACCCATCTTTCCTTTTAAGTTTTTAACTGTTAATAGTGGGAATTAATATGAATTTGCCACAACAATAAATTTTATGCTTTATTCTTCTGGAAACAACTAGCTTATTAAGGGTTCAGCCTAGTTACCTCAGCCTGTGGGGGGTTTTCAAATAAAGAAACCTTCCAAAATCCTCATGTTTCCACATATGCAAAGATCAAAGAAAGAATCTCATTGTCTCCTTCTTAATTCTGTTTCTCAAACCATAGCCTGAGCAGAGCCATCTTTCATTCAAATTCTCCCCACATATGTCTGAGGTTTAGGGTCTGTCATCTACGAAGTTTAGAGATTTGCATGTATTTTACTGTGTTTTCAAAAATTAAGAGGCCAAATTCCCTAAGAGCAATTACTGAGACTTGTTTAAGAGTCCCTCACCTTAGGAAAAGAAATCACTAGCACAGTTGTTCAAACAAAACGTGTGCCAGTTTTCTTTATTTTATAATCTTATAAAAATGTTTTACTTACACCATGGGATTCTGAACATGTTTATGAACATTTTCCAAATGTTTTGAAGTCCAGGCTTGGGAGCCCAGTAATTGTCAGTTGATGGATGTGGGGGAGCCATCATAGGACATGAGAGCACTACACCCGCTTTCCCCTTCTCTTCCCACTCATGAGGACTGGCTCTCCAAGACTCTCCGTGACCTTGGCGTGCTTGGCTAATTTTGAAGACCAGTTTTGATTTACGAAGTGCTCCCCGGGCAATGTTTTACAATGAGCTGTCTGCATGGCTATCGGCCTCGTGGTTTCCAGAGTGTTTTCCCACAATAATAAGAGGGTGAGCACTTGGCACAAAGTTTGGAAAACCTGGGATATTCTATTAAGTCCAATTTTCTAGTTAATAGGGATTTATCTCACATACTATTCAATCAATAAACACAAATTTATTGAGGGCTTCCTAATTGTCTAAACACATAGTACTCACGAAAGTACCATTAAAATCAAATTTTAAAAAAGCATCCTGGGCAAGATTTACTTATCTTTCAATGATTCAAAAAATGCATGGGAGTTCTGCAGCATTTCAGGCTCATTTTGTTGAAGCTGCAGTATCCCGGTTCTTAGCACAGACTGTGGAAGCACCCAATGCTAGATTTTCCTAGACGTTAACTCATGTGTAACTCATTTATGGAGCTCAACATGGCATTCAGAATTGCAGCAGGCTCCCAACAAATGATAATGTGTTTTTACAAAACAGATACATGTGGCTGTAATTATTCAATGTACAAAGCATTCACCTTTAAAATTCCTTTGCATGACATTTAAAGACTAAAGAAATTTACATAATTTCAAATTACACCTATAGATTTATGAACATACTTGTGGTGCAGCATCCCCTTTCCCTCCCTCCAATATAGTCAGCCATCTACCCTCCCCCACACACCCATGCACATATACACAAACTTCCTCCTAAGAAAGCCGAGTCATAAGAATAAAATGAAGAAGGACCTGATTGCTCTCCTATGGTCATTCTGTCTTCTCTCTAGACTCAAAACGTGCTGCACATGGTCCTTCAGATCACCCAGTCCAATCTCATTTTATGGATGAGAAACCAAGGCTGAGAGAAGTTCAGTGATTTGGCCGGGAGTCACAGAGTTCATTAACACCAGAGCTGAGACTAGAACCCAAGCTAGGAGCCTCACATCACAGACCCTGCTCTTTTCTCTAATTTCTGCTCTCACACCTGGAAAGATAAGGGCTTCTTTATTTAGAGACCTGCAGAGAAGACAACTTTACAGCCTGCCTAAGAAACTCATTTTTCAGATTCCATGAGGCACACTCTCATTAAAGCCTTCCTCTGGTTAACCTAATCAGAGCTGTCCATGTTCGAGAAAAACATCAGGTCCAGATGGAGATGGGTCAAGGTAGTCACTGTTTAATACAACACACTGCTTCTTCTACCTAAAATGATCAATAACCTAAACTTCTAGGTTGCTTTTTTAACAAGGTTGAATATTCAAAATTCTTTCAACTTTGTCTCTAAATCCCTGTGTTTTATTCTTTAATTATCTTTATAGATTCCTCAGAACCCACCCTACATTCTTAACATCTCTCTTGAACAGCCTACAGACTGAACTATAGGCTTGTACCCAGGCCCTGCCTAGTGCTGCCCTTTGAAGGAAGATAGCGCAGACCAAGAATTGCAGCTGGTTCATTTTACAAAATCTTAGCGCTTTCCTTTGATAAGAAGAAAATTCCCACAAGATTAAATTATTTCCTCTTCTAGGCCTGTGTGCTAAAGCAGCCATCGATTTGGGGCTGTGAGTAGAAGCATACCATTTCCATCATTACAATGATTGTAGCAACAAGCTTTATTTTTAAACTACTTAATATATGACTTTTTAGAGGCCTGATTTGTCTTTTCTTTGAGGTGGAAATATTTGTCACAATCTTGTTTTGCTGCCCAATAAATCAAAATGTGGAGCCTCTTGTAATAAAAATAGTTGCTTTGAAGTATAACCTTACATGTCTAATTTCCTACCAGCAATAATGAGGCTTTATCCAGCCATTTTGGGGGTCTGGGTTTTCTTCTTTTCTTTTTTTCTGTCCTTTTGTTTTTCTAACATGTGGGCTGCCTAATGACAGGATTTTGTATTCCAGATGTTTTGGCGAGAGAAAGCAGTAAGTGACGGGTACACATCTCAGACTTCCATACCACCCAAGTGGCTGTTACGTCACTGGCCGGCGTGAGCCTATCCAGACTGTCTCCACCATGCCTCCCTTTTATTTAATGTTGCTAACCCTTTAGTCATCAACACAAAATAACAGAAATTCTTTTATGCAGCTAATATTACAAAGACATCCGAAGAAGGGGGAAAAGAATCTAAAACCACACAGAAGTTAAAACCCATGTGGTTTTAATAAGAAGAAAAGAAAGAGATGGTTTAATTAAGTAATAAGACTAGACTCCCTGGTGGTTAATAAGGTAATTTGCCACATGATTAAAGGTATATGCAAGTGGAATTTCTGTGGTAACGTTCTCGCTCAGATGGATGCTTTCTGGAAACTGGGATTGTTAGTCACTTGGCGGCTCTGGCTCTTGTGAAACAAGAGAAGTACGACAGCAGCCACTTTGTAAACCCCTTCACTGTTATCTCAATCTTTTCAAAAAGACAGAGGAAAAGGAGGACCCTGTGGGAGCCCACAGCCAGCAGCAGGGCAGTCGGACTTCAGAGTGCACGCCTCTCTGTTCTCAACACCGAATGCAACTACAGAAGCACCTGGAGGCCCTCAAGGAGGCAGACCGGGCCCTGCTCTGACCGTTCTCTGGAATGGATGCATAGATGCTGAAGGCTTGACAAACTGAAGCCTCCAGGACATGAGCTCAATTCAAAAATGCTTTCATTTATTTACTCACCATCTACCTTCCCAGGTCTGTCTCTCTTCCCTCTGCATTGCTTTGGTGTGTCGCCATTGCTTCTTGGAGTCTCTTCCCTCCCTGGGGAATTCATATATATCTACACTAATCTACACTAATAAAAGAGAAACATGGTAATTGGCGTACGACCGCTACCCTTTTCATTGGCTAATCAGTGAGTATATGCAAATTAACTGTCAGCCAAGATGGCGGCCGGCAGCCATGCACTGAAGCAAACAGGGAGGCTTGCTTGCTTCAGTGACTGCGGACTCCAACGTTCCCCACCT
>NW_005353967.1:16305151-16356122 GCF_000412655.1 Myotis brandtii
TTTTTTTTTTGTTTCAGGGGAGGGCCTGGTGCAAACCACCTGAAGCCTCCGCTGCTGGGTAAACAGTGAAAGCTGCACAGCTGCTGGCAACAATGGGGACACTTGTTCCAAGTGCTCTGCCCTCTGGGTTCCAGGCTCCTGCCTACTGTGGTCTGCATTACCCTGAGGAAACTCACTGCTTCTTGTCTGCTGAATGGAAGCACAATAGTTCAAAATGTGCTGTACACTCCAGGTGCTGCACACACAGGTCAGATTACTGTCTTTATCTTCTCTCCTCAACATCCTCCAAGTGTCCCCAGGGGGCCTCTTGTCGGCAAGAAGGTCCCTGCCAGCTCTGATAATCTATAATTCTTCATTCATTCATTTATTCATTCACTTTTTCAACAAATACTATTGAGTTAAGGCTTACAGTGAATAGCAAGGCAAGGTCCCTGTCCTCATGGAGTTTACTTTCTCAGAGGATGGCAATCAATAAACAAGAAGACAACCAGGATTATTAGAAAGTATCATCAATGCTATGAAGATAACTAGGCTGATGTAATGAGGAGTCAAGGAGGTGAGAGCTGCTTTAGACAGGGGTCAAAGAAGGTCACTTGGATGTGAGGCATTTCAACTGCAATGCAAAGGATAAGAACGGGCTGACCCCACAAAGAGCAGTAGCAAGAGGCCCATTCCAAGGAAAGGAGTGAGGTCTTCGGGCATGAAGTAGCTTGGGTGGTCAAGGAACAGAAAAGCAACCAGTGGACCTAAGACAAAGTGAACTGCTGAGATGAGGTCAGACAAACAGGCAGGGGCCAGGTCATGCAGAACCCTGCAGATCGTGGTAACAATATGAATTTTATTATAAGTGCAAGGGGAGCTATAAAAGGCTTTAAGCAGAGGTATAATGTGATCTGGTTGTTAGAGTTTCACTCATACTGATGTATGGAGAATGGATTATAAGGGGCAAGATGGAAGAAAGACCAAGAAGAGAATATTGAGGTAATTCACATGGGCAATAATGATGACTTGCACAGGAAGATTGCATGGAAAGAAAGGAGTAGAAAAATTTGAGATAAGTTTGGAGGTAGAGTTGAGAGGACTTACAGAGGGTCTTGGTGTAGATGGTATGCACACTATCAGGATAGATCAGACCACCATGGGCCCAGAAGGTCAAACCGGAAAGAAGAGGAGGAAATGCAAAGGAGGCTTTCTCTTTTGTGACCTGCTCTTCCCCAGGAAAACTGGACTTGTGGGTCGCTCGATTAGCCCCCTTGATGTGTATTGCTACACAAGGGGAGGTGATATCTTGTAATAAGCCATGTCTTGACCACATATGGCTAGGTAAATGAGAATCAATATACCGATTCCCTTGAAAGGGAACAGGAAACCAACATGTGTTCCAGACACAAAATCCTCTTGTTTCAAGCAGACCCACAGATGCCTCAGTTCAATTAGTGCAGTCTCCATCTAATCAGAACTTAACTCAGACATCTTAAAACCACTTGGACTTTTCCTAAAGTCAAACAACTACACCAGGAAAACCATGAGAATCCCAGCCCTTTATTCCCAGCGCCCCCTCTCTCTCCTCTCTCAACTTTTTAGTTTGAAATAATTACAGTTACAGGAAATCGCAAAGATAGAACAAAGAGTGCCCATGTACCCTTTACCTAATTCCCCCAATGGTTACATCTTTCATAACTATAACAGGATATTAAACGCAAGAAACTGATATTTGCTTTTCCTAAAGTCAAACAACTACACTAGGAAAACCATGAGAATCCCAGCCCTTTATTCTTTCTCTTTCTCTCTCTCTCTCTCTCTCTCTCCCTCTCTCTCCTCTATCAACTTTTTAGTTTGAAATAATTACAGTTACAGGAAATCGCAAAGATAGAACAAAGAGTGCCCATGTACCCTTTACCTAATTCCCCAATGGTTACATCTTTCATAACTATAACAGGATATTAAATGCAAGAAACTGATATTGGTACAATGTGTGTGTGCAGTTCTATTCCATTTTATTACTGTGTAGATTTCTGTAACCACCACCACATTTCAGATACAGGTCATCACAAAGTTCTACCGTTGCCAATATTTTACCAGTTCAAATGAAGTATAGAAATCTATCGCAAAGATAGAACAAAGAGTGCCCATGTACCCTTTACCTAATTCCCCCAATGGTTACATCTTTCATAACTATAACAGGATATTAAACGCAAGAAACTGATATTTGTACAATGTGTGTGTGCAGTTCTATTTCATTTTATTACTGTGTAGATTTCTTTAACCACCACCACATTTCAGATACAGGTCATCACAAAGTTCTACCGTTGCCAATATTTTACCAGTTCAAATGAAGTATAGAAATCTTACCTCTCTCTAAGCCCCCTTGTCCCCAACACACTGCCACTATTTCCAATATAATTGTCTCTACATACTTCCTCTACATACATTAAAACCCACATCAGACCATGTTACCCTTATTGTTTTGGCCGACAAATATAACTTAGAAAACCTAAGAGGAGAAAGCAAGTATATTGTGTTTATTCATATTACTCTTTCCATTGTTCTTTCTTCCTTCCAGATATTCCAAGCTTCCTTCTTTTATCATTTCCTTTCTGTTTCAAGAACTTCTATTTATCATTTGTGTAGGATTGGTCTGTAGTGACAAATTCTTTTAGTTGTTTTTTTTTCTTTTCTTTTTCCCACCTAAAAATGTCTTGTTTATCCTGAAGGATAACTTTGCAGGATATAGAATTCAGAGCTGACAGTTATTTTCTGTCAGCTCTGAATTCTGTATTTAAAAATGTGCTATTTCATTCTGGCCTCCGTGGTTTCTGAGGAGAACTCCACTGTCATTCACATTGTTTTTTTCTCTGTCAGTAAAGTGGGATTTCCCTCTCCTTTCTTTCAAGACATTTGGTTTTGTCTGTAGTTTTCTGAAGTTTGATTATAATGTGTCTTGGTATGAACTTCTTTAGATTCATTATGTTTGAGATTCTCTGAGCTTCTTGAATCTTTTTATTTTCCAATATTTGCCAAATTTGGGGAGTTTTCAGTTCCTATTTCTGGGAGTACTTTTTCAGCCCCATCCCCCCTCTTTCTCCTCTCTGGGACTCTGATAACATGAAAGGTCAGAACTTTTTTTTTTTTAAATACATATTTTATTGATTTTTTACAGAGAGGAAGGTAGAAGGATAGAGGGTTAGAAACATCGATGAGAGAGAAACATCGATCAGCTGCCTCCTGCACACCCCCTATTGGGGATGTGCCCACAACCAAGGTACATGCCCTTGACCGGACCTATTTCTGGGAGTACTTTTTGAACCCCCTCCCCCATCTTTCTCCTCTCTGGGACTTTGATCACATGAAAGGCCAGAACTTTGTTATGGTCCCACAGGCCCCTGAGAGTTTCTTTTCATTTTTTTCTGTTGAAGTCTATATTTTCTCTGTTGCTCAGATTGGTCATTTCTATTGTTCTCACTTCAAGTTCCTCTGTCCTCTCCTTTCTGCTTATGAGCCCCATTACATTTTTTATTTTGTTACTCTATTTATGGCTTCTAAAATTTTCACTTGGTTCTTCTTTAGTCGTTGTTGAGATGATTTTTTTCATTATTTCAAACATGTTCATAATTGTTTGCCAAAGCATTTTTATAATGTCTGTTTTAAAATCCTTGTCAGATAATTCTGACAGATGAACATTTCAGTGTTGGTGTCTGCTAATTCCTTCATATATTTTTTATATGTATTTACTACTCATTACCCCATTGTCAGAGTGGCCTTTACACCAAGGACAAGCCTATCTGTGCGTTTCCTGTGAGCCCAGGAGATTTTGGTCTATCCTGGGTTTTTGCTGTATAACAGGCATTTTACAGTGGTTAGGAGCACAGACTTCAGGGTCTGATAGACTCAGATTCAAAGTTGATGCTACCACTTATCAGCTCTGAGACCTTGGGCACATTTAACTTTTCAGCCTCAGTTGCCTCATCTGGAATGGGATATGAGTACACGTCTTACAACATTTGTGGGAAGGAGAGGAAGGATCAGGGTAAATAAGATGATGTTTTTGTGATGGGTACAAATTGTTCCACAATATTTGGGTAGTGAGAGCATTCAAACAAAAAGTTATTATTGTCAAAGATAACATATACACAGAGCATTTAAAATATATATGTACATTTCTAAAAAAAAATAAACACCCACCATCAAAACAGAATAGCCATGGGCAAGAAATAAAACATTGCTAGTACCTTGTTTAGCATTAAGCTAGTACCTTGCCTAATGCCAAACAAGTGGCTAGATTTACCAAAGAACAATAGGAATTGAATTTCAGATAATTAATAATTTTTAAGTATAGGTTTGTCCCATGTAACATTTGGAAAATACTTTTACTAAAATATTATTTATTATTTATCTGAAATTCAAATTTAACTGGCTGCCCTATATTTTGTCTTGAAATTTTACTTAGATGGGTTACTTTCTATCACATTATGTCCCATGTGGCTTTCCTCATAAATATTTCTGTGTTTTTCCTTATGGTTTTGCTATAAGGAAATGTATTGATTTTGAAATGTAGAGTTTAGCTTTGCCTGTTTTGGACTGCCATGTTTTTGTTGTTGTTGATCTTGTTTTTTTATTTTTTTGTTTCCTAATTATGGCAAATCCAGATCCAATTCTCAAGTGTCGTGAGCAGTCTCACATCTGTCAGGTTTTACGGTTCCCCACCCCTTGGCCTGGTGATCCACGGACAATCTGTGTATTGATTTTGAAATGTAGAGTTTAGCTTTGCCTGTTTTGGACTGCCATGTTTTTGTTGTTGTTGATCTTGTTTTTTTATTTTTTTGTTTCCTAATTATGGCAAATCCAGATCCAATTCTCAAGTGTCGTGAGCAGTCTCACATCTGTCAGGTTTTACGGTTCCCCACCCCTTGGCCTGGTGATCCACGGACAATCACGGACATCTGGGGAGAGGCCTCAGATTATCACTCTACAGAGCCCACTTCCAAAGATGCTTTCTGCCAGACCCACAGAGCCTTGCCAACGGCAGGTGGCCCTGCTGGTGGCCTTAGTCCCTTCATGCCTAGCTGGCCTTGGGGACTCATTGCTTTTGGATTCCAGCACCCATATGCAACCTTGAGCCATTTCATTCTAAGCTCCAGCACCTTGTGGAGTGCTGGGTGCATATGAACTCAAGTTTTACTACTTTGGGAAAGTACCAATGACCCCTCTTTCCTTACCCTGACCCCTGAAGAACTCCACTCTCCTCTGCCTTGAGCCCTACTTTCTCAACCATTGGGGGTGGGAGGGTGAGGAGCATATCTTCCTACTCACTGGTTTCATGAGGAGGTTTACGGCTCCAGGGAGAAGTGCTGGATGATTTATAAAGCCAATGGCCCATCACTACCAAAGAGCTGGTTTATCCCTCCTAAGGGAAGAAGACTCAGCCTTTAGAAGAGCAGTAATGGCCTCCCATCCTCCAGGAATGAAGAGCTTGCTGCTTCTGAACAGCAGAGATAAATAATGTGGTCATATTTGCATATTCTGCTACATTAGAGTCTCAAATATGTACATATAAAGCACCCATCTCAATGCCTGGAAAATAATGAGAGTCACTAAATATATAGCTTGTGTTATTTTTTTGTACGATCTTTTCTTGTGCACCAGGCTTTTCTACCTACTTTGCAAAAGATCAGAGACTACAATGCAAGGCCCAACCGAGGCAAAATACAGTGTCCCCTCTGCCATAGAAACAGTTTCTTTTTTAATTCAGATGCAAACTAGCAAAAATTAACATGAAATACACACCAGAGAGAGAAAACAAATGGTGGCAGGGCAGCATGCAGCCTGAAGGGCAAGGATGTGGGGGAAAAGGCAAGGCTGTCTTGCCCTCCTCACCTTGATGGGTAGGGAGTTAATGGGCTTCTCTGTGCCAAAAAGGGTCTCTGGCCTCTTTCCCACCACCTGGCAAGTCCCTCCTCCCCAGCTGCCTCTCTAAGTCTCTGCCCAGCTGAGCCCCATGAAACAGCTCCAGAGACAGCACAGCGTAGGGAAGAGAGTCTGCCTGACCAGCCCCCAGGGAGAGCTGACCCAGTCAATATTTGTGGAATGCCACATTGACTGCTGTCTGTCAGAGCTGATGACACAAACAAGGGCAAAGAGTCACAAATGGCCTCACTTGTATTTGACAAGGATCAAGGCCATTAAGAAATACGTCAGAGAACTGGACTATAGTTCTCTTAACAAAAGTCCTGACATCCCACATCTGCAAAGAAATCTTCCTAAAACTGGGAGGAAGAGCTGATCTTGTCCTAGATCCTCTCTGTCTGGCAAAATTCACAAGTGTTATCAGTAAGGGCTTTGGTCTCACAAGGTTTCTTGTGTTGTTATCAGACACTGGGTGGCCAAGTGAAAGACCTATCTCCAGGCTCTATCTAAACCAGTGCCCTTCTGGTTGCCCCATCACCTCTGTCCTCACATTAGGAGAAAGCAAGGGACATGAGGGCTCCCTGACTAGCCTACTGATTGTCCTGGATTGTAGTCCCCGAGATTGCAAGTCAAAAATGCTTCTGGACTCAGCAACCCTACATGACATATGCAGTGGGCTTGCAGGACCAAGATAGCTTTAAGTATGAAGGCCTCTAGCAGAACACTTCAGTCTGTGTAGGAAGAAGATTCTTCCATTCATATTGAATCAGCCTTAGAGACTATTCTATTTATTTGTTGTTTATATTTAGTATGAGTTCAGAGACCTATTCAAGATTTCAAAGGTATATCCTTTCTGATTTTGTTGTTGTTATTGTTGCTCTTGTCCAAAACTAAAATTATAATTCTTCCTATAGGAACCCAAACAACTTGCCTAAAAAAATGCCACTTTCATAGCAGGTGATGAGGACTCAATAGAAAACATCATGGCCCAATCCTAACATCATTAATGAGAGATGCTACTCTTACCTGACAGATGGCAGGGGGTGTTTTGTTAAGAAACGTTTGGGAATTCTAGCTCAGTCAGATTGAGCAAAGGGGAAGAAGAACTTTGGGCCCCCGCCCACATATCCACTCATTTGTGGAGAGGAAAGTCCCTTGCTGAGGCTGGAGGCTTTCCCTGAAGCCAGAACTAGCCACTGACCTCCCACTGTGTGGGCCAAGGGAGGAACTGCAAGAGCTACAAGGAAAGACTCTGCATGGCCCCAGCAGGCCAGCCTTGGCACTCGCCATTTCACCAAGTCCTCCACACCCATTATCCTCACCGCCCTGGGGGCTGTGACAGCATCCCATTTACATATGAGCAGGAAGAGGTTGGACAGGCCATGAGACTGTAGGACACACAGCTACGGGCAGGGCTCCATCTGGAACACAGGTCTTTTGATTCCACAGTTCATGTTTTTCTTTCATTTCCCTTCTCCTTACAAATGCATTACCAGTTCGTGGAGAAACTTTGCAAAGTACAGAAAAACATGACATGGAGAGATACAGCCACACTGTTATCACTCACAAGCAAGCACTATTTACATGTTACTGCATTTTTCTACTTATATTTACTTATGATCATTGTAGAAAATTTGCAAAGCACAAAAGTATATAAAAGTAAAATCTGAAATCACAGATAAATTGAAGTACATTTCCTTCCAATATTTTTAAAGTACATTTAAAAACAATATAATATTTCCTTGTCTATATACTTCACTTCTAGTGAAGATCATAGTAGCTGCACATGCCACCAAGTCTTCCCACGGTCTTGCCACCATTGGCTACGGGTGGCCCTGTTGGCAGTACTAATGCAAAGAGGAGTTCTGGGCAAAACAACATCCCCTCCTTTCTCCAGACCTCAACTTTATTTTTGAGACCTCCCAGCATATCTCATGTTTGTTCACTAATTATCATTGTATACTTTTCTCTTATTCCTTTTAACTGGTTTCCACTGTGTGAAAAATCATTCGAGGTTGGTGCTCTAACTGCCCCTCCTTCCATGAAAATCCAAGACCCCAGTTGGTCCCCTTCTGTACTTTCTGTCCCAACCTGGGGCAGTGCTCTGGGCAGACCTGGAGGAGGCTGCTCTTTCTCACTCTCTGAGATGTACTTGGATACCCCGGGTTCAAGGGCAGCACTTCCCAAACTTCAATGTGCACACAAATCACTTGGGATCTTATTAAAAAGCAGATCTTGATTCACAATGTCTTGAGAGGGTCTAAACATTCCCAGGTGAGGCTGCTGCTGCTGGCCCCAACACCATGCGTTAGGAGCAGTCAGGAGCAAGGCCCTAGAACTCCTCTGTGACAATAACCTCTGCCTAAGACTTTGAGTCTGACCAAGGGTCAGGTAGGAACCACTCTGTCTTCCCTATCCAACTTGTCTCCTTTTTCTTTTTCTTTCCCCCTGGCAAATAAATTTATACAGATAGATGCCTGCAGGCTACCCACTCCAATTTACCCATAATCCCAGATATTTCTATATAACTCCTCCGCCACCCCCTTCCACATGCTCTCTTCCTCATTCTCTCTCCCTCCCTCCCTCTGTTCTATTGTCAGCTTTCCTTATCCCCAGATTCCCATAAACACCACTGGCAGAGAAGTTTAGTTATCTCTTTGTCTGCTCTTCTCCATCAACAAGAGCCTCATCTCATAACCATAATGACGCCAGAAATTGTGCTCCTCACCCAAGGCCATTTTCTCTCTCAAAGGAGTTATTTGCCAGCTCTTAGAATCATTATTTTCCCACCAAAACAGACACAAACAAGCAAAACATCCCACTATTGCAATAAACATTTTTGACACATTTACTTTGTTTGCATTTCTGAATATTTCCTTTTCAGCACAGACCCCTAGAGTTGCAACTACTAGATCAAAAGAGATGAAAACTGTGGGCCTCTTGATACATATCAGTTCCCATTCTTCATGCATGGGGCCACACTGCCTACCACTGGGTCTTTGTGGTTTAATTTGAGGGGCTCTGAAAAATGGAAAGATGCTCTCTGCTCCTAAATAGTTCTAAACTATGTCTTTCATGATGGCCGGAATCCACACCATCTGCTTCAGCCATGAGTGCAGAAGATGTTGGGAAATACCAAAGTTACAATTACCCAGGTGAGACAGGAGACCACACCATTAGGAGGCATTGATGCTTTAACTCAGAGCTTTTCCTCCAATAGAGGAACCTCTCACTGAGTCCAGAGTGCTGGTAAGTGTGGGTGTATTGTTGGGGGAGGGACAGGTTGTATATAAAGATGAGGAACAGTGTAAAAGGGCAGATATCTGAAACATGGATCTTGTTCCCTAACTCCCAACTCTCCACCCAACTTTGCATGAAGCAAGGGGCCAGGAGGACAAAGCAGTAAGGGCAGCTGTGGCTGTCATCCTGTGATGGGAGAAAGTAGAAGAGTGGACACTGACCGAGGGTCAGAAAGGCCGACCACCCACCTACTCTGCCACATAACTCTGCCTCTCCCAGTCAGGAGATGGCTGAAGATTCTCTGGCTTTCTTCACCTCTGAACTCCAATTCTACTCTCCTGGCTCTACAGATTTCTATACTCTGAGAGGCTGTGCCAACGAGGTGACATGGGCACTTTTAGAACTTCCCAGAGCTTAGGGAATTATCCAACATAAAATGTCTTTTCCTTTATAACTTCAAAGAAAGCCCAGGGTCTCTGTGAGAAGCAGCCCTGTCCAGTCCTGATGAACACTCGTTGGTTTATCAAGAGCAAATTGTGCAAAGGAGAACACACAAAAAAACAATTAATAAAATTTAGGGAATCAAAGTGGCATCAGGAGCTGTACATTTTATGGAGTCTCCTCATTAAAAGAGAAAAACAATGAGCCCTCTGACCGGGAGCCACTCCCTTGAGGCTGCCACGGTGGCTCCCACATGCTATTATCTCAGAGCCTCATTTCCAATTCGAATGGACGCCACCTGTCTTGTTTCGGCCTGCAATGGATGGTGTGTTCTGGTTTAAAAAGCAGAAAGAAAAAGACTCGTGTTGTGCTTTTTACTTAGCCAGGGTAGCATCTGTTTTCAGCCACAACAGGGCTGCTGGCTCAAGGACATATGCCAGGATTTTTTTTTCCCAATGATGATTTTTTAAATTCCCAGAAAAGTTCCCATTACAGCTTTTTGAAGGCATCTCTGCCTTACATCCTCAGCCCCGTGGCTGATCAGATGGGCATTTTCAGGTCCAGTACCTACCTAGTCCCAGGCTGTGGGTTGGTGTCATCAACTAATCAGTCAATTGTTCACATATGTGAAGTCTAGATACCTGGAACTTTTCAGAAGTGATTTCAGTTCCCATTAGTGAAAAGATGGCTGCCAGCAAAAGTCTTTCTGAAGCACCCTTATTTTTATAATTAATCTTGTTGGCCTCATTTTTAAAAGAAAACCACATAAGCCATTGATGGCTTAGTTGTTGTGCCATTGGTGGCTTAGTTGTTGTGCCATTGGTTCAAAAATCAATCTTTGAAGTGTTTGTTTTAATTCAACAAGATTAATTAATTAAGGCGAGACTAATGCAAAACACCTCCTTGGCCATGCACAGTGAGCTGCAGTATATGACAGAAACAGAGAATGCTGGAACCACATGACATTAAAGGGTCACAGGGGGAAATTTCCCATCTCACACCTTTTGTTACCCAGCACCTTAGAAAGACATATCCCAAACCTGAGTGAGAGGGGCCCCTTTCACTCCTTAGCTCCTCCATCACATTGCTGTGGCATCGAATGATTGAAAGCTTGCAGTTTCCTGTCTGAAGCACACCAGGGAGATAGATGTTGTCTGTTGATTCCCTTGGCAAGATGAGTCTTCTCAGTCTTATCTTGAGAAAGAGGTAATAGTTCATGCCCAAGGATATATCTCTTGGGGAAATGGGAACAAAATCAGTGCCAGACTTTTCACAAAGAGACATGAGAATACCAGGGTGTCCAGCCCTGATGGAGACAGGCAAGGTGGGAAAAGGAAATAATGCCACCAATAACAACCTCAACAGAAACCAGAGGGCAACAATTATAACTGCCATTAATGGAGCACCTGCTTTGTGTCATGCACAGAGATTTCTATGTTATGGATGAAAAAACCAAGACTCAGAGAGGTTAGGTAATTTGCTCAAGGTAACAAAGCCAGTTAATGTGAGAGTGAAGAGCATGCGTTTTGGCCAAAGACTGACTTGGGTTGAAAACCCAGCTCCAACACTTAATAGCTAAGTGATGTAGGGCACACCACTGAACCTCTCTCTTTCTGCTGGTTAATCTGCATTTGACACTTCATAGCAGCGGTTCTCAACCTGTGGGTCACGACCCCTTTGGGGATCGAACGACCCTTTCACAGGGGTTGCCTAAGACCATCGGAAAACACATATATAATTACATATTGTTTTTGTGATTAATCACTATGCTTTAATTATGTTCAATTTGTAACAATGAAAATACATCCTGCATATCAGATATTTACATGACGATTCACAACAGTAGCAAAATTACAGTTATGAAGTAGCAACGAAAATAATTTTATGGTTGGGGGTCACCACAACATGAGGAACTGTGTTAAAGGGTCGCGGCATTAGGAAGGTTGAGAACCATTGCCTTATAGTAATAAAGGGTCTGAGCTTTTAAGACTCACCCCTCACTCTCCCTCTTCTGCTCCACATCTGGGCAAGCTTATTAGAAAGCCTGGGTGCTCCCTCCTTTGGTGCTGGCTGGAAATTTAAACCACGCATGGGAACCTCACTCTGGCCCCACCCTAACCACTACAAAAATGCCAAGCCAATCAATCTCCTTCCCCTGCTCTTTCAAGCCAGTTCACACTTGCTTGGGAGCTGCCATGCTCTCCTAGAAAGCTTCATTGTGTGAGTTAAATCTTTTCATACTCTTTTAGGGGCTGTATGGTGTCATCGGTCTCAACATCCAAATAGAATTTGGTGTGGGTTCCATCCTGTTTCTTCAGTGTCCAGACCATTCTCTCCATCCCCTCATCTACTTGTTTACTGAAGAGCTATTTGCAGAGCATCATCAGTGTCCCTTGCCCTCTGGCCCGTGGGATTAGTTAGACAGAAGATCAGAGGGGAGAAGAGAACTAGGTCGGGATGCTCATCCCCACTTCCTCCCTGATGCCACCCTTCTGGCTGCTGTGGCACCCCCCTCTGACAGTGGCTCCCACCGGGCATGCCCTCTTCCCATGCGAGCACTCCCTTTCCTCCTCCTGCCCCTTCAGCACTGGGGGTGGTAGTGGTTTACCAAGGTTGCATCTCTGATACTTCAGCATCATTGGTCAGTTCCTCTATCCCTGCCTCAACCTTATAAGGCATCTTTTCATTAAAGTTTCCTTATTGGAACTCTCTGAATTCAGTTCTGCTTCTGACTCTCTAAGCCTCAATTCTCACACTTGTAAAACAGAGATAACTAATAATACTTCGTGATACAACATCACACGATTGTTGTGGCAATTAAATAAGATAGTTCAGGCAAGCACCTAGCAGACTGCCTATACATGCTAGGTGAACTATTTTTGTTATTGCTTACAACAGCAATAATAATAATGAACAGTGACACTGGAATTAAAAATCCAGGTCTTTCTGCTTGTAAAGTTCATGCTTTTCCCATCAAGGTACACTTCTTCCATCTGTAGAGAGGTCAGACATTGCCTTCCCAGCCCATCTTGGAAATATCATGTTTAGACTGTCACATGAATTAAATCATTCCTTATTCCTTACTTAAACAAAGCTCTCCAGCTCAACAGATTTGTCAGTTAAATGGGAGCTCGCCAAAAGAACAAAGTGTACTGTTTTCCTTATAACATCTCCATGCCAGACATGATTCTATGTTTTGAACCCAGCAGGGACTTTCTGGAACATCAACTTGTCAGGCAGCCAATGAGAATTCAATATACATCATAGTAATTAATATTCAAATGATAGGCGTTTGTCCCACATCCATTATCAGAAACCAAATATTCATTAGGCAATAGACATGACCTTTATAGCTGCTAAACATGTGTGACCATTGCTCACGATCCTCTCCATCTGCCAATGCTCAGAGACACAGCTTAGAGGAAAGAGAAGATGTAGAGTCCTTAAAAATAGTCAGGAAATGTGACTCTCACTTAGAAAGACTCCCAGATCAATGTGACACAAATACTAGATTGTGCATGTAGACGAGGAAGGAGGTGGTACAGCTGTGGAAAAGGGGAGTTAGGTGACTATAGAAATCACCTGGGTTTAAGAAGTCGTCCTGCTCCTAAGGACCGCCACCCACCTTCCCAGGCACTTTTCTTATACTTGTCTCCTGTCCTCCCTGGGGTTCAGAAAGCAGTGAATTAAAGAAGCAGTGCTTTTTATAATTTACCTACTTGGGTGAAGGGTTCCATCACTGAAATCACTTTAAATCACCTCTCCAGGGCACAATCTCTCAATAAATGAGTCATGTACAAAAACCTGGCACTGGATAGAATGGCAGCAAGATAGAACAAAGAACATGGCTTTGAAGCAGAAAACCTTGGTTCAAATCCTGACTCTGCCGCTCATTAGCTGTGAGCTTTTGAACAAGTTATGCAACCTCTTCCTATCCCTTTTTCTTTAGTGAATAAAGATAATGATACCTACTTAAAGGTTATTTTTAGAATCATATCAAATTTAGGAAAAGCACACAGCACAGATATAGTATCCTATATAATAAAAGGCTAACATGCAAATTGTCCCCACAAGTAGGAGTTCGACCAACTGGGAATTAGACGTGCACTGACCACCAGAGGGTGGCTCGGGACATGGTGGGCCTCGGCAACATGGCACTGGCAGCGGGCGGCAGCCCCGATGGGCCCCAACAAGAGCAGGACTGCAGCAGGATGGTGGAGCAGGTGAGCACGGGGCGGTGAGGGACATGGTGGGCCTCGACAACATGGCACTGGCAGCGGCAGCCCCGATGGGCCCCAACAAGAACAGGACTGCAGCAGGATGGTGGAGCAGGTGAGCAGGAGGCGCCAGGCCAAGGCAGGTGCAAGTGGGGCACCAGATCGCCCCGCCGGTCAGCCCAAAGAGGGCGACTGGCAGTGGTGGCAGGGGTGGGGCTAGCAAGCTGGTGGTGCCAGACCAAGGTGGGGTGCCAGGCGGGGCTACGGGGCTGCAAGGCTGGGGGTGTGAGCTGGGGCTGTGAGGCTGGGGGCACAAGCTCGGGCCAATCTCCGCAGGCCACCCTGAGCAACCCCACCCATGAACAAATTTCGTGCACTGGGCCTCTAGTTTAATAAATTATAGCTGTTGTTACTATTGGCCTCTACATAAATAACTAGAGCACAACTCAAGTAGATTCCATGGGAAATTGTTCATATATAACCCCAGAGCACCATCATGGGAGCCAAGATACCAGGAGTCCAGTCTAATATATTGCCAATAACTCCCTATGATGTAGCCAAGTCAAAGTATTTTAGATGCTAATGGGGCCCTTCAGCTATTTTCAAAATTTCAGAGAGTCCAATGAAAATCACCTAACTGCTGGAGCTGAGGCTGCATGCGCTCTGCATTTGCTTTCAGAAGGAATTATCTCAGAGTCACATACTTACCTTGATTGTTTTCATTTTGATCTGATATTCTAATTGACACTACCTATGACTTTAATTATCATAAGTGAGAAAATCAATGAATTATTACTGAAAAATGATAAGTTTTTGGTAGGAAGCTCTGACAAAATACATGAAAGACATTTGAAAAAAAAGACCTTTGTTGATAAAAAGTCCAGATCCCATTTCCTAAGGTACTTTTAGCTCTACCATATTATATTTCTATTATTCTCCTTCCTGATTCTCCAGAAATTTTTCCCATAGGAGGAGAGTAAAGAGTATTTATTTTGATTCATTTTCCCTCACTTCTCCTCACCACACAAATGTTTCTGGTCATATGACACCAGCCACGGGCAACCGTCTTTATACAATGGCCTCTTTCAGTCCTTTTATCATCCACAGACAAACAAGGATATAAACTATTGACTTATTCTTTCCAAAAAAAATATGGCACATACTCTGGGCCAGGTTCTGTCTAGATAATGGGAACATAACAGTGAACAAAACAGAAAAAATTCCCTGCCCTTATGGAGTTTACATTCTGGTGGGAAAAACAGACAATAAACCAAATCATCAAACAGACAGATAATTTACTGTTAGTGACAAGTGTCTCAAAGATGAGAAACAGGCTTGGTAAGGTTGGAGAGATAAGGCAGCCAGGGAAAGGTAGGGCAAGGAGGTGAAGCCTGAATAAATACTTGAGGGTGAAGGACAGATGTGTTGATAGCCGAGAAAGAATGCCAGTAGAGAGTAGAGCCAGAGGGGGAGTGAACTTGGCTCCACTGAGGGACCGTTGGCCACTGTGGCTGGAGAGGAGCCAACTGGAAGTGTGTGGCAAAGGGAGCTGAGAGGTGGCCATGAGCCAAACCCTGTGGGGCCTGTGGACCATGGTCAAGACTGGATTTTATTCCAAGTATGTCAAGGGAACCATTGGAGAGTTTTAAAAATGGAAGGGACATTTCCAAGGATCTCATCAACAGCAAGCCTGGGGCAGGGACACCAGTAGCATTCTGAGCCAAATAGTAAGAGCGTGGGACTGCCAGAGCAATAACACGCAGCGGAGTCTGCTGTCCCCGTGTCCCTGGATTTGAAAGGAGCTTTTCCTCGTACTAAACAGGGAGTCTCTGCCCTGCTTGGAACCCTAATGCTACTCTTTAACACTGGCAGTGGCTCAAAGTAATTACACGTAAAGACCCATTTTTAATATGATAGTAACAAGTATTAGAGGCAAATGCAAAACGCGTAACTGAATCACATAGATTTTAAACTAGTAGAGTTCCTATAACTCACAGCGCATCGATTTCTCCATCTAGGCATGTCTAGATGCACCAGCGTGTGAGTGTTGGCTGGCACAAAGCTTCTTCGCAATGACGGGGGATATATCCACTTAGCAACACAATCTCATTTTTCTTGCCTGTCTGCTTGGAACAAGGGCCTGGACATCCTTTCTCAATCTACAATGTCTGCCCTTCAGATACTCATTGGGGACCCCAATTTTGAATGGTCGACCATGGAGCTTCTATTACAATACCATATTTGAGAGGGTTTTCAGATTTCACCGTCAAATCATTCCCAGTGTCAGCAGAGAGTAAATATATGTCTCAGAATGTCTGGGGATATTGCCTGAGTGGTGTGCTAAGAAAAGAAATTTCTTCAGAGATCTCATCCTAAAAATATTGTTGTGATTTTCTTTGTTATATACCATACATCATAATATATCCATGTTTGCTTTAAAAGATAGGATTTCAAAATACCAATGAAACTGCTCAAATGTCTGTCCCCCGCCCAGCCCCACATTCGAATGAAGCATCCTCGACTGTGCTCTCTGTTTATCATGGGCTGTGATCCTCCCTGGCATCCAAGTTGGTACCTGGGAAGACATGCCAACTAAAGGCAGTCATTCTTCAAGTCAGGCCGCCAAGACTTCTACAGCCAGACTAGACCTCTGAGTTCCCTTTGGAATTCCTTCATATCAGTGGGACTTCAGATCATGTTGAGCATTTTCAATTAAAAATCAATGTAAAAAAAACAAAACAAAACAAAACAAAAGCAGCCCTATTGCAAGCTGGTTGTTTATAATAACCCATACAACAAATTCCTCCCAGCACTCAGGAAATTTTTCCTTATGAAATGTCATGCTTTTTAAAAATAAGAACTCATGAATCCCACCTTTTTTCCTTTTTTTTGCTTTGACTGAAACTCAATTCAATATTAGTAGCATTCCTTTGTCTAAGTTTCTGGTATAATTATCCCTCAAATGCCACCACCCCACCGCACCCTATATTAATCGGCTTTAGGGATTTTATTTAAATGTCTTTCAGATCTATTGAACCTTTACATTTCTTAATGTAAGCCATTTCAAAAATGTTTTCTAAGTAGTCAATGCAGACAATTCCATGAGTGCAAGTCTGTGGAAGAGAGAGAGGGTCGTTTATTCATTCAGCAAACCCTCCCAGAGCTCCTCCTCAACCAGGCCCTGGGCTAGCCTGGAATGAGAGTAGAGGGGCATGCAATTTGTTTCTTCTTCCTTTCCATTGGGGAGAGACTAAATGGCCTCTATCTCCTCTAGTCCAATGTCCCTATTGTCTTTCCTTTAAAAAAAAATAGAACTTTACCTTTAAATTATTTATTCTATATCCATAACCAGCCTTGAAGGATCTTATTTTGGAGCATGTCTTCCCAGGCACCCGCATTCCCCACTCTGCCTCCCAGAGGAGCCACGCTGAATTTTCTTGAAATTCATGCTGTATAAATTGACATTTTAAAACCAATGCCAACTTTAAAATGCCAACACTGTGGGGAGAATTGAAGATTAGGGAAGAATGTTTGACTGCTGTCTCTGGAAGCCAAGGGTTTGGCTGTGAAGGTTTCCCTGGGTCTGGTGTTCATGGCCCAGGCTGGAACACCAGACCCAGGAATGCTTGCACCCAGTTCCACAGCACTAACTTACTTTAAACACTTAAGAAGCCAACTCTCAGATGCCCCCAAGGAGGCAAATACCAGTGAGGCAAATACCACCTGCTCGGCTTCCAGAGCCTTGCTCATTAGATAATTTCCTCTTTCCAGTCTTGAATAGGTGTGTGCCCCCCGCCCCTAGCTACCAATATTTTAAAAATCTTTCCATTTCATTCTAAAAATATTGCCAGCCTTTGGGAATGGTGAGAGCCTCAGCCACATGCCCTTGATTTCCGATGTGGTCCACATGGCTTTGCGGTGCGTGTGCAAACCTTCCTCTACCTTCTACCATCTGAACGTCCACTCCATACTACATCTGGGCACTTAAGCCATGCTCTCCTCCCACCAACAGGAGACGCCCTAGGAAGTTCTCACTGCCCACAGAGCAAGCGTCCAAACATGACAAGAATGGCACTCCAGTCACTGGTGATCGCTCTGAGGGCAGCCTGAGAGAGGTTTATAGAACCTACTGAGTTCTTTGTCCTTCTCACTCCCACACTGTTGCACACATTCATACCTGCATTTTCTCTAGACAATGCCTATCGCTTTGGAAAGCCCAGTCCTCTGTTACATCACATGGATGATTGAAAAGCAGTCTTATTAAATTACTTTCTAATTAATTGACTCTCACGCTGCCAAGCCAGATCGCTAAAGGCTGAGTCCCTTCACTGTCTGACTTGCTTATTACTCAGGCCAACTCTGGCAAATTGTAAACATCTATAAAGACAATGTTGAGAAGGCCAGAGACCAGCGTGGAACTATTCCTGATCCAGGTTCTACATTTGCTCTTGCATATGTGGAGGTTAACACTGGTATCGATTTACACACAGAGACAAGTTGGGAAACCTTTGTAAACCAGTCTCCCCCAAGTTTGTCATGCTTTGCACATAGAGTTCATTCTATAATATTAGCCAATGGGAAATGTTTCTCAATGTGTGCATTTCAATCTGTATTGATCCTGGACAGTCCAATAATTTCTCCCATTAAAGCAATTGGGATTCACTCAGGCTCAGCTTCACCCTCATTTCAGGACCAACCCAAGCCTTAGGCCGAGAAAAGAGAACCATCTCTGGGGTGGTATAGCCTGTGGTTCAGGAACTCATCATCCCTGCCGGTAACTTTCTTCAGAAACATCTATTCTACTTATTGTACTTTGACTCATTTCTTGTTCATCACCCATCTTTAATTAATCCCTCCTGTCTCAGAGGAAGAGGCCCTGCTCCTCCTTAAAGCCATTTGCAACCTGAGGTCCCCCAATGCCACCTGCTCGGCTTCCAGAGCCTTGCTCGTTGGATAATTTCCTCTCTCCAGTCATGAGTAAGTGTGTGCCCTCCCCACCCCCTCTAGCTACCAATATTTTAAAAATCTTTCCATCTCGTTCTAAAAATATAACTCTCTTGGTTCTGCCTCCCCATCCACCGGAGCTCTTTCTCTCCTACTCCTTCCCAAGATGATGAGGTTTGCCACCTCCTCTTGTCACTTCCCGTTCTCTCCTCCGCACACTGCCATCTGTCATCTGCCTCCAACACCCCAGAGAACCAATTCTCATGGACTTTAGCAGCGGCTCCCTACCCCCACCTCCTCAGCCCACTTTTCCTCTTCGTCTTGCTGTCACACTTGTCCTTGTTGGTTATGCCCCCACAACTACCTCTGGCTTCTAGCTCACCATTTCTCCCTGGGTTTTCTGTCTTCTGATCATCCTTTCTCTGTGTCTCTCTCAGCCTTTCCCCCCAAATATTGATTCTGCCCCTGACTTGCTTCTCTTTTTCATTCTAATTGCTCTCCCTAGAGACAATCAGACACAAATCTTTAAATTCAGACACACTCACTTTCCTATTCTGGGTTTGCTATTTATAAAGCCGTTAGACCTTAGGAAATCCCTTCACCTTTCCAGGCTTCCGTTTTCTCTTCTATAAAATGAGGGTAAATGATCACTTCATAAGTTATATAAATGTCTAACCACTAAGCTGTATATATGAAACTAATGTAAAATTGAATGTCACCTGTAATTGAAAAATAAAATAAATAAAACTGTAAAAAATAAAAATAAATAAGGGTAAATGATAACAACAACAACAATAATAATCACTCTTTCATGGACTTGTTGTTCCAAGCGTGCAAAGAGCCTGGGCAAGTGCCAATGTACAGAAACGCGGTACATGGCAGCTATTTCCATTTTATTATCAGCTTTATTGTCACGACCCCCAGAGTGAGCTCCTCTTCTCATCCTCTTCCCTGACCTTGGTTCATGCACTTGACTCATGTTACTCACCTGTATATCCCCAGCCTGGGCCTCTCTCCTGAGCGCCAGACAATGCTGCAAACCATCTACTAGAGACCTGCTCTGCAATGTCTAAAAGCGCCTCAGCATATCCTGTTATGGGCTGTTTTGTGTCCTCCTGATATTCATATGTTTGAGCCCTGCCTCAGAATGTGATGGTATTGGAGATGGGGCTTTTAAAGAGGTGATTAAGTTAAAATGAAGTCAATGGGGTGAGCCCTAATCCAATCTGACTGATGTCCTGCTAAGATGAGGAAATTTGGACACACACAGAGATACTGGGATGTGCTCCCAAAAGAAACACCATGTGAGGACACAGTGAGAAAGAAGCCACCTGCAAACCAACAAGAGAGGCCTCAGGAGAAACCAAACCTGCCCAGCACCATGATTTGGGCTCCTAGCTGCCGGACTGTGAGAAAATAACCTTCTGCTGTTCAAGCACCCAGTCTGTGGTGTTTTGTTATGGCAGCCCTGGCAAGCAGTCTACGTCCCAAGGTGAATCCCCTCTCTCGGTTGATCAATGACCACTCTTCCTTCTCCCTCATGACCCACATCTAATCCATCTCAGAGGCCTGTGGATTTTAATTTCTGAACAGTTCACAGTCTGTGCCTCACCTTTCTTAGCTCAGGCCCACATGATCTTTCATCTGATCTATTGCAACAGCCTCCCACTTAATTGGTCTCTCTCACCACATTATTTCTCCGTTGCAGTCCACCCAATATGCCAGTTAGATTAATCATTATATAGCATAGGCTTGTTTGTATCTGCCTTCAGAAAAAAAAAAAAAGTTCGTTGTTAACTCCCCACTGCCTGGTAAAAGTTCCTCAGCCTGACACCTGAAAGCATCCACAGTTTGGCTCCAGCTTACCCAACAGTCTTGTGTCCTGCTATTTCCTTCCTTAGACCTTTGCTCTAGTCGAACAGGAAAACCTACTGCTTTTGAAAAAGGGCTCCATCCTGTTTGGCCACTCCCCATTCTCACTGTCATATTTTTCCCTTTAAGTTTCAGCTCAAATTCCACACTACTGAGCCTTTCTTCCTTTGTTCTCTATCAGAGGAGTCTTGGCTCAGCCCCGGACAGCCCTCATCATGAAAGCCTATGTCTCCAGTGTGTCCTCCTGCTCAACCGTAAACCCCCTGAGGGCCGGGCAGCTGACTCCCTTTCACCTGTATCCCCCGTGGTTCCCAGCGCAGCACCTGGCACATCTCTCTCCCACAGTGTTGATGGATGAGCAAATGAAGAATATCGGCAACAAGGTCACGAAGACAAATGGGCCTTGATACCCTCCATAAGCCATTCTCCAAAAAAAGAACTGCTCTTTCTGATTTCACTCTAGAAAATTGGGTGTTCATTCAATTAGCCAAAGTGGATCACTAGTCTATACTATATTCTGGAATTTAAGCGCCAAAGAGGAGACAAATAACCAAAAATGTTTAAAAAGGAAACAGTGGTAGAAGGCAGAAGGTATCCTCCGGCTTTGCCCTGGCCCTCGGACACTGTTGTGTGACAGCTTGCCACATCTATTCTAGGAGAGGGAGACTCTGCCAGCTAGTTACTAACTTGCTTGTCTATTTTGGCAAACAGATATAATCCTGCCTCTCTTAAAACAAGAAAATGAGCTTATCTAAACAAAGCCTTTAAATAAATTGCAGGAACACCTAAGACTCAGAGAACGTAAGATCACATACTTATTAGTTAGAGACAGTCCTTGGCCCTCTGAGCCTCCGTTTCCTTGTCTAGAAAATGAGGTAATACCTGCTTCTCTCATGCCAGGTACTTGTGAATCCAACCAAATGAATATATCATTTGAAAATTATAAAACCCATATAAATATATTACTTATTTGACAAATATTTTCTATCTAACAACTGTGAGCTTCTTATCTACATATAATGGTTCCTTGTCATCAAATAACTCAGTACGTGTTTGGACCAATTAGTCTCCCACCACCACCAAATTTCTGTTACTAAGTGTGAATGAGAATGTGATATAATTTACCAGGGGCCTGCCACACAGTAGGTATGCAATAAATCCTCATTAAATTAGTTAATTGGTTAGTATTATAAGTTTTTTTTCTGATATGCTTCTAGTCACAGTGGCCAGATTCACTTCCCTTAGTTCTGTGGTCTTTCTACACATTTTATGGAAAATAATGGACAAACCAGGCCCAGCACAAGGGACTGAAATGTTTTATTCACATTCTGTCAGCCCACATAGGGTTTCTCCTCTACTCCTTAAGAGCTTCTTGGCTATTTTCTGAGAGTAAGTCTGGAGTGGAAGGTGGGGAACACCTGGAGCTGAGGAATAACAGGGAGGAGAGGTAAACGTGTGCACAGGACTTGGAACAGAAGACCTGAGATGAGTTTAGACCTTGATTCTTTCTACTCAGGTGTCAATTTCCTAACATAAGAAAAGGAGTGATAAGGTTTGTTATGTGGTAAATAAGATAATGCCAAGGATTCTAATTATTTTCACATTATAAAAGGTATAAATAAGGAGCCCTGAAGTTAAGACATTTTTTTTCTTTGATTATCAGAGTATAAACATGACCCTGGTTCTTAAATGAGCATCATGTTCTTCAACATATTTTCTCAACAGGAATTTTCAGGGCACTGCTACATCTATTCTAGGAAAGGGAGACTTTCCTAACAAGCAAATTTTCCCCTTAAATAGAAGCACTCAGGGGAGTCAGGCACAGTGCTGGGTGCTGCAGAGCCTTCCTGCATGGAACATTCCAGTCTAGCTCTGTTCTGGCTTCAGTCAAAGCTCTGAGAGCCACCCTCTACCAAGCTGAGTGATGATGTACAGATAGCTGAAGGCAGAATATATTCTGGGAAAATAAAACTGTGAAAAATAGATGCGTATCTCATCACCCCATATGGCCCTGTGAGTGATCGGATGCCTCTCTCTGTGCTATTGATACAAAAATAGAGCATTACATATACTTATAATTGTGAGGACTTACATCATTAAAGAACTTAGAAATAGAAATGATCTCTTGTTTGGGTTAGAAAGAGCATTGGGGGAAAAGTAGATTCATCACCATATGGATAATCTTACTTCTAAATTGCATTTTAATGGAAATGAAACTTCAAACTTCATTCCCTTCAGTGGTTCTCTCTAGCTTAAGCAAACCAGATTTCCAGCTGCTGTCTGTTTTCTAGGGAGTTCACACCACCTAAAAGCCTTTAAGGTGAGAATATCACATATTGATATGTTACTCCATATACACAGAGAATCCTTAAACGCTGGCACTAGGAGTACATGATTCTTTTTGTAAATAAAGTTAGTTTAATGGCTTCCCCAGATTTTAAAGGTAATCTAGATATTTTGAGAGATAAATAAAAAATATTAGATTGTCTGGAATCTCTACACCCAAATATAACCACCATATACTATTTTATATCCTTCTTATCTCTGCATAATAAAGGGTTATAGTCTTTTTCACTGGCCATCCACACAGCGAAGGGTTAGACATGCATGGTCACTGGGCCTTCACCTAAACGTCAACATCTAGGCTAAATTTCTCATCTGAGCCCAGGACTGTCTCCTCTCCATTTTCCTCCATTATTTTAATCTCCCGAGACTGAAATCTCAACTTTATGTCTCCTCCCTCCTCTATGGAAACTATCTAATTAGTGACCACAGCTTGTTTTTATTCCACAATACTGACTATAGTTCCACTGCCAACTAATTAAATTAGACGCTTTTACCTTTCTTAGAATTATTGAAAAAGGCCCCTTGATGATTTCCTCAACTCCAACCAATGACTGTTACCTTCCTATCCCCTATGTCAAATTATTTTTCCCCAAAAACAGTCTGATCATATCACTCTGACATTCAGAAACCTTCCGTGACTCCCCATTGCTTACTGGATTACATCTGAAACCTTCACCTTGGCCTCCACAATTGACCCCAATATATTTTTACAACCTCTGCTCTCCTCCACTCCTCTACACAAAATATCAACTACAGACAAATTTATTTATTTATTCTCTTCCAAATAACGTTTGCTCCTTCCATCCCTCATACTTTTCCATGGGCCACTTCCCCACCAGGACTGCCTTCAATACTCAATCCTAACTCCCAACACCAAGTCAGTTCCTACTTCCTTAATAATGAGGTTCTTCAATCTCCTTTCTAAAAGTATCCCATAATTATTATTCATAAAATTCATTTGGTAATTAACCACTTACTGCCTCCTATCTCTTCAGTTATTGCTTTCTATTGTTAAGTGCTTTATTGTTATTTAAGTTTTCATGTTTTAAATCTTGTATCTTCAATTTGATTATTTACCTTTTCTTTAGGGACAAGCTTACCCTTTTTGTATCTCACAAAGCATTTAAAAGTAACTTGCACATTGTAGAAGCTCAGTAAATGTTTATTGACTCAATTTATTGTCTAGATGATTAGGAAATGCTTACCTCTAATATTTAAGAGCCATTTAAAGTCATCACTTTATATACTTTCATTTAACATGCCTTCATGGTTATCCTCAGTTTTGAGAAAGCATGCATCTCCAAAATGTGCATCTATCATAATTTGTACCCTGTATCACTCTTCCTGGCTTCATGTACCAATATATGCCAGATTTGACCTTTTACTTTACCATTATACTGATTGAATGTGATTTCTAAACATTGAGAGTAGAGAGCTAGATTAATTTCACTACGTATGTGAAATAAAATTTTTCTTCCTGTCCCAACTCTATATAGATCTCACTCAATAAAATGTTTTTTTTCAAGTGAGCTAAGTGACCCATTGTTATTTTCATGAAGTATTATTAAAAACGTTTTGCAAAGGAATGAGTGTGATATGTTCACTGACCTTTTTGAAAGAAGCTAGATAGCTGCAAACCATGCAGTCACTAGCTGTTATCCTCATATGCCTTCAGTTTTTCAGACAACTAGTGACTAGTAGTCAACTGCTCTCCTCTACTCCTCTACAGCCAACTTCTACCTCCAGCTCACACCCAGCCCTCTGTGAAACCACACTGAAAGTGTGAGTTCCTTTGGTCCAACTCACTAAATATCAATAAGTCAGGCTGAAAAGTAAGCATCTTCTTGAGCTGATATCTGTTGATTTGTAGTGGCTGCCTGGAGTGCAGTAATAGGAAGAATTCTAAAGCCAAATCCAGGCTCAACAGGAAGGGCACATGAGTGATGTCTGCTGTGGGCACAAGAAGCATGTGTGTTGGCATCTGAACCATGAATTTGCTATCTCTGGCCTAAACAAAATTTAAGGCTCTGAGGTCCTCAATGGCAAAGATTCTGCTGTATTTGTCTTTATACCTATCTATCTCTCCTTTCCCTTTCACTCAGACTTAGTCTAGTGTCTGCCATGAAGTTGGCACCATTTGAGAAGTTGCACCATAGCTGCTTAGATGTATCTGTCCCTAGAGTGGACATGTGTGCTCTTTGTCACTCTCAGTTTCCACTTTCCCTTCTGAGAGAAACTGTCCCCATTTTTATTTGGAAACCCATTCATCTCCTATTTTCAGTCCATGTGATTCCAGGGCAGACAATTCTACCCCAAGCTCAGTGTGTCATGTGAGTCAGGCCACCCAAAGAGACGACTGCATTTCTCAATAATTGGCTTACAAAGGGCATATTACGGTATGCCATTAGACAGACATGAGCAGAGCAAGGACGATGGGCATGGTGAAGGTCACCAGAGTGTAAAGCCCCAGGTGCCTAGCAAAGGACAATTGTTGGGCAGACCTCAACCTAGGGTGACCTTTCCTCCCCTAGCATATTGCTGGTCATGCAGCTTGGACCCCTTGACCTTTCCTCCCTAGAGATAACATCTAGGCCTCAGTTGTATTCCAGCTCCAGGCCCAGAAAAGCAGCAAAACCAGACCAGCAACCCCAAGGCTGACCTCAGGACCAGCTTGCATTGACTAATGACCCCCTGTCCTGGTGCTGACCAATCAGTGGAGACCTAGACCCTGAAAGTACACACCAGGAAAGCTGTTGAATATTATAATGAGATCCTCTCCTGGGACCTCCCCTAAAAACTCCACCCTTAAAACCCTTAGGACAGAGGACCCAATGTACTCTCCTTTCCACTCCTGTACCTTTTCCTTCTCCCTCCCCCCAGGTACATTACCATTACCTTCCTCATTCCCAAACTCCAAAGCCCTTCCTTAACCTCCATTAACTTGTTTCCTAAGCCCATTTCTACAAACTACTTCTATCTTTGTGATTTTCCAAATAAATGTTCTCTTATAGTTTGAGTCTTGACTCTGAATTCTTTCCTAGCCAGAACTCAAGTACCGAATTTGCTGAACCCAGGTCTGGTCTGACCCCACCAATCTAGTACCTGGTGCTGTTCTCACCACCCACAACAATATGACCCTATCAGGCCAATGAGATACCTTGAGATTTTTGCTTAGGTATTTGTCAGAGAGAGAGCCACTCTTCTTTCTTGCTGGATTTGAAGCTAACCCCATGCTCTGACTTAGAATTGGGAGTTTTAAGCTAACAAAAAGAAAGACTAAATCAAAATATGATTCAAACAAGTCATGATTACATCAACTCAGTAAATGTTTATCATTTCTGAAGTCCCAACTACCTCTCATCAATAAATTTCCTTTTCTGCTTAAACCTTTTTGAGTTTTCTGTTACTTGTAACTGACACAGCACCCCTAAGATAAACCTTTATGAAGGGCTTTCTTTGACTCCTACTGACTGCAAAAATGGTAATAATATCTACTGAAAAGCGTGAGAAAAGGCTGCTTGGGTGGTGTTTAAGCATAGCCTGCCAATAGAAAACAATTCAAAAGCAACAGTTTGGAGAAGTGACTGCTGGTTGGGTGTGTCTTTTGTTTTCTGCCACTGCTTTCTTCTGTGAGTGCTGAGAAATGAGAATGAGATATTTACCTTTTAAGTGTTTTAACAGTGGTTCCATTGGGGAGATTGGTGGCTGAGTCACAGTCAGAGCAGTGTTTGGGGGCAATCTCCAGAGCAAGAAGAGAGGCGTTCTCTAGAAGGAGGATGGGCCAGGCAGCTGTGGGAAAAGGTGCCACCTGAAGACAGTTCCAGGGCTCTGAGCAGAGCATCCCCATGCTCACACACCTTGACTGATTCCCACAGGGGATGAAGAGGGAGGGGGAAGGGGCCATGGCCTACTTAGTCAAAGAGGCAGTTCTCAGGAGGAAGGTTGCTCATGAAAGTGTCTACCCTCGCTGGATCTCGGCAGCGCGGTTTCATTTCTTGAGGACTGGATCCTGTCAGAACATTGCCCAGAGGGCTATGCCCATTGCTTAGTGAGTATCTTTGACATTATTAACCTTGAGTAACTTGAAGAAACAGTAGAGTCTTGGCCACGATCCGATTCTCTTCATCTTATGTTGATATGTTCCCCAACTAAAAATAGTAGCTTCCTACTTCCCTGAGATCAGATTCACAGAGTGCCTTAAACATCAATGTTGAAATGTTGCAGCTCCAGGAAAATGAGTCTGTTGTGTCTCAACAGAATTGCTGTCTGAGACAAAACTATTGCTGCAACGCCCCCACAAAAGCCTGCAGGAAAGGGTCACACAGCTTCCACAAAGGGGAAAATCCGTCAAGAGTTCCTGTCTTCTCTCTCTTTTCTCCCCTCCCTTTGAGCTCCGAGCTATGAATATGTTTAAAAGTCCAAGTGATGATGCCAGTTCTGAATGGTCCTTGATCTTTGGGACAAGTTCAAAGATATCGAAAGTTGGTCTCCGAGGCTGATGAGAAAATGATGCTTTCTACTTTGCAGCCGAAAGAGTTTAAAGTCTGTGGCTTTATAGAAATTCAAAGGTGAGAACAAAGAGGGAAGTATAAGATTGTTCCCTGACCTTGGGAAGATATGGTTTTTTGTGGGGATTTTTTCTGTTGGAAAATCAATTTCATACAGCTGTACCTTACAAACAATTAGACACACCTAGAAGATCACGCTGGAATGCCAAGAAAACGTCCCCAGGAGAGAAACAGTAAACATTCTGACCTCATGTGCACTGATTGGATTTTTAAATTCTGACGTCTTTTCACATAGATTTTACTAAGATAAAACTCCAGGCATCTGAACCATATGCCTAAGCGTTTTTTCGATGCTGCTGGTCTGGGCAGCTGGCAAAACATGATCTAGGACTGATAAACCATCTGACAAAAGCACTTCAGAGGGATCTGCGGGCCAGGGTCTGAAAGATGTCTGAATTTTAAAAAGGTACTAATTGCTCAAAGGATGAAACAATTCCTCTGAAATCTAACCCAGTACCTTAATGGAACCCAGAGCGACACAGAGGGTCTCAGGGAGAAACCTACTTGCCTTCTAACTCCTCCTGGGAAAGAGGCAAGTACACCCTGCAAGCATGAGGGGACATAAAAGAATGCACTGACGGGGACCTCTCAGGCACTGATAAATCCTTCAAGAACTGGAGCAAAAGCTGGATTTTAGCAACTGAGCAAGAAACAAAAGAGCAAAAATCTGAGCTATCAATCTAACCCTTCCAACAGCTGGCGCAGAGAACTGTCAGGAAGGCAGGGAAGGACTGTGCCCAAAGGATGTGGAGAGGCCATTTACACACTCAGTACCTCCAACCCTCCACGGAGAATGGAATCCCACAACTGGGGTCTGCCTCTTGGGCACATGCAGTTATGGGTTCCATGTCAGCAATCAACAGCGGCCTAATAAGAATCTATCAAACATATAAAATCCTATATTACTTGGCAGTGAAACCAAGTAAAGACTTAAATGGCCAGATGCCATCTGAACTAATGAGGGCCGGGGGACTTGAATGCCCATTGCCACAGTGCTAGATAGGGGGGATTTCAAAGATTTCCAGCTCTCCTGTGATCATTTATCATTCCTATTTTGTATCTACAGAACTTGGAACTGGAAGATAACTAAACAACTCATTACCTAACTCACAAATATATGTCCAAATAGGATCCTCAGCTCTTGATCCCCATTGCCAATGACATTTGTGATAAGAACAGATAAACTAAATCAAATAAAGAAGGATAGTTTCAAGATAGCTATTCTGTGTCCCCAATGGACAATTAATATATGACTGCTGTCTGCAAAGATAAGATCTAAACAAATAACAACATTGAAAACATCCCAAGCCTATTCAGTATGCATACATCCATCTCTGGTGATGTCTCTGGGAATTAATTGAGTATAAAATATTGTGCAGAAATTGGGGTTCTTGCATGGTAATGAAGAAGGATAATGGTTTTACAAAATACAGCAGTGAGCCCAGGGTCCCATTACCCTTCCCTCAGTCCCCTTCTTCTCTGCCTCTTCCTTCTGCTGAGACAGCAATGCACAACCAAGGGAGTTGCTGAGATTACTAAGCAGAAGATAAATTAGGGCTGTATCTGTATGGCCTGCAGCACCACAGAGCTCAGGGGGAGCTTCTCTCAGAAGGTAATGGCCTCATTACTGATGTGATGGTGGCAGCAGCATGTCTTCTATAAAAGATAAAGTGGTATTGTCCACTCTTCATAGGGTAAACTAAACTCCTTTGAGCTTTTTTAACAACTTGAAGATGGCTGTATTCCCTGCAAGCAAAAGTTTCAGAATGAGATTATGCCAATGCCTCACCATCCTGTCTCAGTGGCACAAGAGAGGCGACCAGTCAAGTGGTGTCTGTGTAGGTGTCTCTCCTGTCTTCAGAATATGCTGGAACTCAACCTTCTGTTTGGCTGGGTCTTGGAGTTAGAGCATTTTTGTATGTTTGTTTTGGGAGGGAGAAAATGATGTTATTACTTTTAAAGCTCCCTGCTATGGAGGTCTTGGCACTTCTGAGTGACCTATTGCTTGATGGGCACCTTCTATGTGCCAGGCTCTACCTGTGCTTACTCCATGTACATACCTGATCTCATTTAAAGACAATGATCTCTTGAGGTAGATATCATGCCACCTCATTATACAAACTGATACTCCATGAAGCCAAGTTTCTTGCCTAAGGTCAATGTCATAGAAATGACTGAAAACTTGGAAGCTCAATATGCATCCCTTCACTATCCCAGAGCCACCTTCCCAGAACTATAGCTTTGCCCAACACATCAGAACCCGAGGGAGCTGCCACTGTCACATGGTCTGTGGCAACTGAGACCCGTCTGCAAGGTCCTCATGGACGCAAGACAGGAATGTGTCTGCATTTGCCCAACTTGTCAATCAAGTGCCTGTCACTCCTCCCAGTCACTGAGCACGAGGGACAGCAGGGGCCTCTTTTCTTCCTCTGCCTGTAAAACTCCACAACTGAACCTCAATGTGTAACTGGCTGGTAGGAGTGGCCAAAAGAAGTATCTAGAGCTACTAAGAAACATTCCAGTGGGCTTTGAGCCACTCATGGAATCAGCTCCCTGGTACCCACTGACGACCTTCCTACTTGGCCTCTTGGGAAAGAGGTAGAGGTCAAAGTAATCAATTTTGTCACATGTTAGAAGGTTCTAGGGATCACATAGCTGCATTCAAACAGCACATAATCATAAACTAACACACATTTCCGGATTATTTCTGAATTTATATGCTCTGGTGAGTGCAGAAAATTAAAGTCTGGAGAGAACCATGTTGAAGAACACTGGTTCTCAACATTACAACAAGCTGACCTCATCGCCATTTCTGTGCCACCTGTAATTCTCTCACTGCATCAAACCGATACTATGATTACATAACTAGGTAGCTGAAATTTTATCAGATTGGAATCTGTTCAGCTGTTCTCAAATCTCTGTTTCCTAATTTCGCTAGGTATGTGTTCCACAAGAAATCATTCTCTTCCAAAAATAGCTAGAGAGGCAGGCAAGGTCAAGGGTCACCAAGTCACAAAGGGCGCTTCGCAAACTTCCCCACCCAAATCTCCCCAGGACAGGTGGTCAGCACATCACCTGGAGGGTTAGCCTTCAGCAATGGCTCCTTCACAGTCTCCTGTTTTATATTAAAACTTGTGGCAATTTTCTATTTTTTACTATAAGTCCACATATTTGAATATAAAAATATTTGATATTGCTTATATACTTAGAGCTGCAGCTTCAGGAAGATGCATCCTGTGCATCCAGTGCTTCACGTGCCACCTTGCATCCCGAGGGTACAGAATCCGATGTCCTTGGTTCTTAAAAATCAGGGCAAAGGGAAGGAACGGGGAGAAACAGAAAAAGGGAAGCTGTTTGGCTACCGAAGCTCAGAGTTCAATGTACTACAAACTGATAATGCAAACAAACCCCAGCCTGCCCTGTTTTAAACACGGCTGTGTAATGCATGTGAGTTTTGCTGTGCTGGCAACACAGCCACCGCTCCACCGAAAAGAACAATTGTCATAGGGCTACTGAAGGGCTCATTTCCCAGGCAGGGCTCCTGGGGTGCAACCAGAAAGCTGACTCATCGGAATGCTGCTGCCCTGACCCAGCCTGGAAATCCCCAGGGAACCTTCCAGGCCTCTCTCCTTCCTCAGCAGTGACCGGGAGGGTGAGCGGTCCACTTTGTTCTCCGCTACGATGTCTCATGTGCTCTCAGCTCAACAGAACAGGCCTTGCTCCTGTTGGGGTCCCTGTGTGGAATGGGCATTAGGATGTGGGAGGAGGGGCCTCCACGTGGTGAGGTCCTGATACAGCACTTCAGCCAGTGTTCACCAGGCCTTATCTGGCCATGTGTGTATATTTGTGAGGACGGTTGCCACATACCAGGTATGTAGGCAGTGAGTGAGGTAGTGCTGGCTGAGCAGGACTCCTCATAGGACAGATACTCATGTGGGGCCCATAGAGGGGTGGGACCTCAAAGAAATCCTGGAAGGTTCTGGAAGGGAAGTCAGAGCCTGAATGACCCTGGGTGGTGAGGGAGGGAAGGCAGTGCTGGGAGGGTTAGGGAACATTCTGGAGGTTCTGAGAAGCTATGTCAGAGGTAGTGCTGGTCCTTAAAAACCCCTCAGAAAAAGCTATCAATCTCCTTCTTTTGCCAGACCTCCATGGGCCACTATGGCTGACTTTGGCTCTCACATTAAGCCTATTCTATATCATGATAATTGTAGAGCAACAATTTTCCCTCTCCTTTTATATAGAGGGAAAAAAACCCAGCAAATTTAACAAAAATAAAGCTGAAATAGTTTCTATAATTTTTAAGAAAAGGAAATTGTATACGTGGGAGCTAAACGTTGCTTCCACCAGAATCCTGGGGGGGAAGTAATGTCTTCTGGTGTGAAGATGAAAATCAAAAAAGAAGGGAGAGACAAAGAAAAGGGGAAGAGATAATAAAAGGAAGAGGAGAATAACTCAAGGGTGGGTGGAAGAGAAGCCATTTCATAGTCAGGCCTTTGAGAGCAAATAAACTTTAAGATTTCATTCACCCTATCAGAACCTGAAAAGATTAGAAGTGGGAGTTAAGTATAGATCACAGAGTTGGATTTTGTACTGTCCCTGTGTGAGCTGGGAGAAAGTGGAACTTGGGCCTACGAGGGCAATGCTAACTCATCTTTCCAGGGTACACACTCTTCCCAGTGCTTCCATATTTGAGTGCTCACAACCCTAGGGGGAAGGGGAGAATATCACTCGCCCTGATTTATAGATGAGAAACCTGTGGCCCAGAGGAGTTCAGAGCTTGTCCAAGGACACACAGCTAGTAAGTAGGGGCCCAGGATTTGAGCAGAGGGCTCTGACCCAGAGCCCACCCTCTTCACCCCCTCTGCTGCTTCTCCAGGGTAGTGGTTCTTGAGTGTGTGTTCACTGTTTCTCTCAGGAATGGTTTCCCAAAAGCAAGGTTTCAAATTTGTAGAAAAAAAAGGTAGAGAGAAAGTTCAAGCAGGTTTTGGAAAGCAAACTGAACAAGGAGCTGAGTGTGGGAGGGCTGGTGAGGCAGCCCATCAATAGGAATGCACCCAACACTATGGAACCGTACACTAGAAACCATTAACATGGGGCATTTTATGTTATGTATATCTTACCACAATTTTTAAAAGATTCTACTATGGAACCATGGGAGTGCTTTGCACAGGAAAGATCATACAGCCCATGTGCAAGGTAGGAAACCCACTTGAGCAGATGGAGTCCTGTATTGGGGAGCTGAGGGGGCTGCTCAGACCACTGGCTTCTCCTTACCTCTCCTTTTTTGTCATCACCTGCCACATAGTCTATGTACATGGTCACCAAGCCTATTATTTGCAAAATCATGTGATTCACCGTTTCTTTTCTGCCCTTGTAATCTCCATCCTCTTACACAATATGCTTTCTAACTCATCTCCCTGACGCTATTTTCCCTTCCCCTCCAATCTTTCCAGTATGCCTCTGCCATTCAGATATTTCTAAAAGACCTCTTTTCCCATGCCCAATAAATTACAATAGTCACCACTTAATTACTGCATTGTGTCTAACCTCAATACTCGTTAGCACTAGGCAGCCACCCTTAGCGGCAAACCTGGTTTCCTGTTGCTTTCGTGCACAAGCTTTCATCTGTAGCAGATCAGACTCTCCACAGTCTCCCCTCTGTGCCTCATGCTAAATCTTGAAATAGAGTAGAACCCCAATTTCGTCTATTCAAAAGCAACCTGGAAGGCCCATGGCCTGGCCTTTCCTGTCATCAGTCTGAGCCCTGGGTGGAGGCGTGAGTCACTCCGCTGGGAGGGAGGGAGCCTGCCATCATCTGCAGCTCAGCATGGCCTTGTGATCTCTGTTGCCATTGCAGAGGCAAAAACTCTCTGTGTGTTTCCCTGTGGTTTATGGGGGAGATGGAGCAGCATCGTGGTATTGGTGGAATTGCCTTGTGAAAGTAAAGAACCTATTGGACCTTTTCTCTCTTCTCCACAATTTAAGCCTCTCCTCCTTCGGGAAGCCTTCCCTGGGTACTCTGAGACTTTGTGTTCTCTGCCCTCTCTTTGTTCTGATAGCAATTCTAACCTGTAAACACTTAGCAGAGGTTTCTATACTGTCTAATACTGTTCCTTAGTTCATTTGTGTGAACCTTACCTTTCCCATCAGGCTGTGGGTGTTTTTAGAGATTAGGAGCCCTGTTGCCTATGTCTCTGACTTTCACCACATCCCCAAGCACAAAGCTGGACACATTACAGGTGCTCAATAATTACCATGGATTGTTGATCTGGAAACAGAATCCTAAGGTCTCAGAAGAGCACTGGATGGCTATGGAGAGACAATGCCCTACGTTGATCCTCCTGGAGAGACAGGTGTCTCCAAGGAGATGCAGCCCATCCCAGTGAGCCACCCCAGTTCTCTGTTAGTGCCTAGCACTTCCCTAGGCCTTCCCTTTTCAGCCTTGAGAAATGCCTAGCATGGGCAGGATAATCAATCATTCTTGGATTTTATATCAACACTGAATCATGAGTGGGGAAATCCAAGAAATTTACTTTTCTTTTTCATATGAGATGTTTTCCTCATTTCAAAGTGGGACTATTGGAGGTTTCCTAGCAGCCCAAGGCTCTGTAAAGATTAAATATCCTATAAAATTCCAACAGCTTGCAAACACAAAATGGTACACAGATGCCCAGTTACTCTGACTTAGAGATGAAAGGAGACTATTAGGAAAGTTGGGTCTCCTGGTGCCTCTCACAATCCATGGAACTTGTGGCAACATTTAGCTACCTCTACCCAGGAAAAAATTTCTGCAAAATAGACAACAGAGTCTCTATGAGCCTAAGAGAACTCTATTAAACATTGTCCGTAAGTCCTGACAGAAATAGATGACTAGTCAGGAACCTGTCCAGGTAAGCCCACAGCCTGGCAGGGCTATATTTGATGGCTCCCAATTGCTTGGAGGCCTTACTGAACGTTGGGGTTGGCTTCTATTGAAAACACAGAAGGGAATGAGAAACAATCGAAAAACACTCCTTCCAGCCCTGGCACAATAGCCCTTTGTTGTGTATATTTTCTATGCAAGAACATGGCAATTATTTTCTGAGCCAACTAGCTTGAGCAATAAAGTGTTTCAGGGTGAAATGCAGAGATGCAATTAGAATATTAAAGCTAACGAAACTAATAGTTTCAAATTAAGCCCATATACAATGGTGACACCACAAAACTGCCTTCCTTTTTTTGCTATCTTGGGGAAACATCCCAGATGTAGCAGGAAAAATTAGCTGCCTTTTCTAGGAGTTGAAGTGGTAAAAAGCTTGGTGCACAGAATACACTTCACAATTTTTCAGTGCGCTGAATGAAGCTTTTATGGCCGGAGGGCAACCTTTCCCCAGGCGGGCCTTCCTCTCCAGTGTGAAGCAGTGAAATCTTGCTGGCACCCTACAGACAATGAATATCCAGGTCTCCTTTCCTTCTCATTCTTTGCCTCCTGCAACCACACTCTTCCCTTTGTGACACATGCATCACTAAGGAAACCATGGCAACATTAGGGCTTTTTTTGAGCATAGTAACAGCTCAAAAGAGAGAGGGATGGGTTCAGCTACTGTTTGAAACCAGAAGTACGAGTTGGTGAATTATTCCTAAATATTCCATAATTTGAAGAAATTGCTAGGTAATTAGAATAATTTGCAAGATAGTAGTTACAAGTTACTAACTGCAGTGTTGGTTTAATAAAATTCTCACAAAATCTCTGAAATTTAGGAGCAATACGGGGTCTAGTTGGTGGGTAAAATTCCCAGGTGAGAAGAATCTGGTCTGTAAGATGTGGCTGCACTTTTGAGTCTGCCAGGTAACCTTCTGGCTCTAGGAGCAGTGCCTCCTGAAGTCCCAGGGCTCTTTGCTGACAACTTTCACTGTTTACCATTTTGCCCTCTTATTGAACCACCACGCACAGGCTGTCGAACTCAGCTGTCTGTGGGAAAATTGTACCAACCACATGCTTCAGCAGAAGGCATACAATATATTGCTTATTTTGCATCTACAAGTCTAAGCAATGTGGAAAACACCAAGCCCTGCTCAGTCACCTTCCATAGGACAAATGAAGATGTGTCAATGTCACTTCAGACCAAACACATATTGATTTATAATCAGTTGACATCCTATATAATAAAAGGGTAATATGCAAATTGACCCTAACGGTGGAAAGACTGGGAACGACCACCAGGACACTCAATGCAGGAGCTGCCCCCTGGTGGTCAGTGCACTCCCACAGGGGGAGCTCTGCTCAGCCACAAGCTGGGCTGATGGCTGTGAGCGCTGTGGCAGTGGCGGGAGCCTCTCCCGCCTCCTCCGCAGAGCTAAGGATGTCCGACTGTGGCTTAGGCCTGCTCCTCCCTCTGGCAGCCTGAGGGCTCCCAGGCTGCCACAGGGATGTCTGACTGGTGGACATCCCCCAAGGGGTCCAGGACTGCGAGAGGGTGCAGGCTGGGATGAGGGACCTCCCCCTCTTCCCCTCCCCACCCCACCCCCGCCCTGAGTACATGAATTTTTGTGCACCAGGCCTCTAGTTCAAGAGAATGAGAGACATTGGCTTGAATCTTAGAGCTGAATGCAACTGAATGTGCCACCTTGGTTTTCAAAAAGAAGCCAGTTCTTTAACAGAGTGGCGTGGCTTGCCCATCTGAAGTCATGGTATGACAGACTAGCTTTCTTTCTGCAATTTAGTTACTTTATTTTTAAAAGTGGACTCCTTAGTAAGGAAACTTCTTTGTAGGAATATTTCTTTTGCTTCTTTGTATTCCCTTCTCTATATAATATAAGCACTTTCCTATAGTTAGTACCCAATACATATTTCCTGAAAGAACAAGCGGATGAATGAAGGACAGTTTAGGATGTCATGTGTCTGCCCCCAAAATGAGAAAAATTATGTATAATCACTTTGAAAGTTAATATACAATAAGCATAAATGTTGTATTCATGATAAGGTAATGCAATTATTTTATTAATGTCCCAGAAAAATAAATGTGTCCAAAGAACATTTATTTAGTGAATGCAATCAAACAACCAGAAATACATTGAGACAACAGCTTGCCCAGGTGTTTGGTGGCAGTGACTGGCTAGTTCAGTTGATCCAGTTGGCCGTTTTGTGGTCCACGTCCCACTGTCTCTTAGTGGTGACCCAGCATTCCTGCTGGGAATGAGAAAGAAAGGAAAAAGGAGGCCGGGCTCAGCGGTGCCATGGTGCAGGCAGGAGAATATTGGCCGAGAGCTAGGAGACCTGGTTTCTACAACAGGATCATAATAACATCTCCTCTACAAACAAAGCTCCTTTTCATCAGGTCGGCCTTGGCATGAAATTGTTTGGGAAAGTTCTGTTCTCAGAGGGAGCAGAGGGATGTGGAGCAGGAAGCCGATGGCAGTGGAAGATCAGCCAAGTTCCAGAGTTGTACACGGCTCTGTGCATGGGTCCCGTCCTCAAACCTGGGGAGGGGCTTCCTGGCCATTGCTCAGTGATGCTCCATGCCTGGTCATGGCCATTGGGGTCCTACCCTTCAGGCCCATCCACTGGCCAGAGCCACAGCAGAGGCTGGTCTGAAAGAGATTGGACCATTGTCTGCTTCCCAGAGCCCTCGCCATCCTTCCATTCTCTCCTATCTATGACAAGGGGCTGGGAGCCAGTTTTCATGCCTGAAGGGAAACCAAAAGATAGAAGAAGAAGGGTTTTTGTCTGCTACTGGTGGCACCACCAATGGCAGTAGCACTGTGACCACAGCAACTGTGGGCTCCAGCAGCTCCCAGGTGACTGTGAGTTCTAGTAGAGTCAGCCCTGGTTTCCCCAGCATCAAAGTGCGGCGCCCTGAGTTCCTGTTCAGAGGGAACAGCATAGACCCAACAGCAGCAGTGCCTGCGGCAGCAGCTCAGCAGAGAGCGTGAGCTTATAGGGTCCAGCCCCGGGTCAAAGCCAACATCCTGACCTCTGGGGAGCATCTGCCTCACCTGCTGCTCACCCCCTAACCCCCTCCCCCAATCCAGCGCATTTGTAGCCTTTTCTCTCTATTAATCCTCTCTGTTTGAAGCACCCAGAATAGTTTCTCTCTTCCTGTCTGGATATTGACTGATACACCTCAAACAGCCCACCCCCTCCCAGAGCAGGCTCAAAGGCAGGGCGGCCACAGCCTGCTTCACCAGAAGGTGGGCAAGGAAAGGTGAACTGAACAGAGCAGCACACTTTACAAATTTTTAAAATCATGAAATCTGACCAACCATTATGCAAAACAACCCATTATGACATGGATTTATGGTGGATGCTCTGATATGCCACCCAGATGCCACCTGAGGAATGAAGGACTTATGCCCCTAGCTGCTAGGATTGCCCCCAAAAAACTGTCCCCAACTGTCAGCCCTCTTCAGAAATTGCCTTGGCTGAAGAAAACTGGCTCACCCAAGGCCATGCCTCCTTCCAGCAGCAGCCCACACCTGGTGACATGTAAAGGCCCAGACCCACGTTCAGCTACGAAGGGCCATCCCAGACCCACAGCTTCCCAAGGAGTCAGCTGAGCCCTTCGCTAGGACTACATCGCAGCTCAGTGGCTCCCTCTGCCCAGTCTGCTCCTTTCCCTTCTATTCCACGGGAGTTTACCCCAAGAGTTGTCCCTTATAAACTTCCTTCATGCTACTCTGCCTCAGAGTCGCTGCCCAGGGACTTGTATTAGTTTGCTGCCATACAAAGTACCATAGACCCAGTGGCTTAGAAACAGAGGTGTGTTGTCTCACAGGTCTAGAGCTCAGACGTCCAAAATCAAGGTGTCAGCAGGGTTTGTTCCTTCTGAGGCAGGAAGGGAAGGGAGGATCTCTCCCAGGCCTTTCTGTGGATTTCTGTCTTCGTGTTCATATGGTGTTCTCCCTATGTGTGAGTCAGTCTCCAAATCCTCCCCACCCCTGTTTTTTGTGGGGTGTTTTTTTATTATTGATTTTAGAGAGGGGAAGGGAGAGAAAGAAAGAGAAAGAAAGAGACATCAATGAGAGAAACATTTTTCCTTTGACTCCCACATGCACCCCAACCGGGGCTCAAACCTGCAACCTGGATATGTGCCCCTCCTGGGAATGGAACCAGCCACCTTTTGGTATACGGGATGACACTCCAACCAACAGAGCCACACCAGCAGCACGAATGTCCCCTTTCTATAAGGACACTGGTCATATGGACTAGGGCCCACCCTAACAACCTTATTTTAACTTGATTGCATCTGCTAAGACCCATCTCCAAATAAGATGCTGGGGGTTAGAACTTTAACATATGAATTTGAGGAACCTCTCGCAACCACATTCAATTACATTTCAACAGGAGGACGATGGACATGGGCCCGAGGGCTTTCTGAGCCTCTCCAAGATCCCAGCCCAGTCACACCGGCTCCTCTCTGAAAGGGCTGCCCACTCAGCAAGCTGAGAGAAACAAAGATGCTCAGCAAGGTTGCGTACGGGCTCCTCAGCACAGGTCGGCAAGATTGAAATCAGGAGGGACCGAGTCTGGTTCCCAGGCTGGAGGGGAACCTGAAATGGGGCGCCCATTGGGAAACCTGCATTTACAAGGAAGCTATTTATTACACATAGCTGGGTGATGAGACATGTGTCTGATAGATTAACCTCCGCAAGGGTGTCTGGGAATGTAACGTAATTAGCTTTTCATGTCCTTTGTTCTCAAAACTAATGACAGTATGACAATGAGTGGAGGTGGGAGGAGGGAGAGGCAGACAAAAAGATGATAAATGTTTCACTAGAGAAAGATGGGATTTGTTGTTGTTGTTTATTTACGGGTAGATTATAAAGGCATCACTGAGGCTTTTCTTGTTCTTATCACCTTAGTTTCAAGCTCAAAATGCAAAGACACATTGTTGTGAAAAGCATTGTTGTAGTAAGGAGCCGCAAGCATCAAATTCTGTGAGTAGGGGCAGGGCAGCAGGAAATGTGGGTTACAGAGAAATTCATATAGATGCGGAGCCAGCCTGCACTTTGGAACTCAAGGATATTCTTATTCAAGTTGGCGTTGCCGTCCATATCGGCAGCCATCAAAACCATGTTTGGAAGGGGCACTGGGAGGGGCACAAACAGGCAGGGTTACTACTTGGCTCCCCAGCCCCAACTCCCAAGCACACTTGCCTCGAAAACATCAGAAAGCAGTGGAGGTCTGAGAATCAAGTGCAAATGTGCTCATGTGCCAAGAAAACCTAAGACGGCGATTTTCACAGCATATTGGGGCTTGGCCAGGTTCCAGAAACCATCAGCAAAGTAGCCTGCCCTGATACTTCAAAGGAAGAACTCGCACTGATAAATCCTGCCCCGCACTCTCCGCAGCACACACTTAATCTCGAGGCATATAATACCACAACAGTGAGTCACCGGGCTGGAGCCGTAGGCTGCTCCACGGGACAGGCAGAGAGGAAAAAGTCTCTCACATCTGTTGTCTCGGGCAATTCCCCTCACTCCTCACAACTGCACCAAAGCAGAGCAATAAAAACTGTCACAGGACAAGTGAATTACGGCCTGGTTTACCTGTAACAGAGCCCCTGACAGAACTCTAAGAACTCAGACCACCATTTGTCATTATCACATTTTGATAAAACCCACCAGACAGGGAGTACAGGAACCTGCTTTATTCCTCAGATTGAGCTCGGAGATCTCAGGGGGACCTTTCAGCCCCAAGACATGCTGAGAGCTTTTCTTTAACAAACACACATACACTCACACCTTTCTCAGGAGGTCTGAAACCTGGAGCCTCCGTCTTCTGCATGTATTCAACATAAATCGAAATTCAGCAGATATTCAGGAGAGTATCCAAGATAAATAATATCAAGCTTGGGAGTCATGGAAGAGAAGAAAGCACCAAGGGAATGCCAAGGTCAAGGATGAAGGCCTTCGCTTCTCTGTGAGGGGGGAAAAGAAGAAGAATTTCTTTGCTACAAATCCTGCTCTGTCTGGACGCTCGTGGCGCTGGCGGTTCGGGCAGGCAGCAGACTTTTTCCCATCTGGTCATTTAGCAATGGTCTGCGGAAGGATAGTGGGAATTGTCTCAATCTTTTCTTGAATAAGACAAGCAAGCCAACAAATTCAGTGATTGCATAAGAAGCTGGAGGCTATGTCTTAGGAGACTCATTTGTTTTAGGTGCTTACATGTGTCCATGTTGCATTTGGGTGGGTTTCCGGGCACAATTACACTTCCCCTCCATCCCACTCCTGCTCTTTTCTTGAGGCAATTATTATGCATAACTCCTACGGGTCCACACTTTCCAGATGACCTGCACAAATGTCCTTTTCCAACCACGCTTCCCGGTTTAACTGGATTCTAACTCTCTCTCTCTCTCTCTCTCTCTCTCTCTCTCTCTCTCTCTTCTCCTTGCTCTCTCCTGGGGTACCGCATGCAGTCAGATTAGATGGCACGCCTCTGAGAACAGGCTCCACACCACCTCTGTTGCTGAAGAAGAAAATGAGGAGCCACCAACCTGTCTATTTGTAGGTGCCAATAAAACCCTGCCCGCACCATTCCTTGGACTTTTCAGAACTTCAGTCAGCAAGGCTGTTTCAGGAGGGGTGGCCAACAGGGTGGCCTTGTGCCGGTAAGGACCGCCTTTTCATCACCTAAGTAATAAAGCCTGTTAAGTTTATGGGGGGTCCTCAATAATAGTATTGAGTAATTCCATCCACATTAACCACCCCAATTGGAATAGAGAGCGAAACTTTGAGAGCATTCTGTTGATTTGTCAAAGGAAGGAGGCTAAATTCTGTGCAAGAAGTGCTTGAGCCCCTTAGGGAGTGGCAAGCAGTCCAAACCACAGGCGGGGGTGCAGGAGGAGCACAGCTCTCCACTAACACCTCTGCACCCAGGATCCTGCCGCCTGTCAGGGCAGACAGGGGTGGGCCTGGATGAGGCCCATGGACGCCTGGTAGGAAAGGAACCTTGAGGCAGAGACGGGTTCCTGACGCCTATGCAAGGAGACTCGGATCCAGAGTGTGCACTGGGGATCCGGGCCTCATTGGGAAGAAGAGAAAAGCAGGAAGAAAGTTTCCAGCACTGGAACCTTCTCCAGAACATTCTTTCAATGACAGGGGTTGTCCTGGGCAGCTCTGGTGGAGCCAAAGGACCACCTAGTTGAAATCAGAAAATCAGTTCCCCATTCAAACTCCATCACTTATTATCTTCTAGACATGAGCAAATTACTTGACTTCTCGGAAGATTCATTTCTTATAAAGTTGTCATAATGACTAAATAAAAAAAGTATACAATGTTAATAGGTCATGTTTATTATGCATTTCCTCTAAGCGCTCAGGAAATAAATACCCCAGGGTTCAGATGAGAAACGGAGTGAAGCACAGAGATGAAGTATTTTGCCCAAGGCCACACAAAGGTAAAAGACAGCAGATGCCCAATACACGTTTTGCTTATCTTTTAGAACAATGGGAATTTAGGCTACCACTGTAATTTTAAAAAATCCAGTGATAATACTTTTTGGTTGTTTGTTGGCCGAACAGGAAACTTATAGAAAGGTTCGCCTAGCATAGCCATTGTTGTGTGATAGAGGTGGGAGAGCAGTAAACTAGCGGGGCATTTTGCCACTGTTTGCTTTGTTTTTGCTGTTAGTGGCCACAGCCCTCACAGGCACCTGAAACCCAGAGGGCGTCCTCCACCGGCCACCTGTGAGCAGCGCTGAGGCTGAGCAAACTGGAAGTGAGAATGGGACACAGAAAGACGGAAACCCCAGGCCTGAAGACAAATCTTAGAAAATACACCAGCCCTTTAGAGAAAAAGCAGGTTTCTGTTTCACAAAGGGAAGACGGGCAGGAATTCCGGGCCAGCTGCACAAACGGAAGGAGGAGCTCTCCAAGCCAGTGAGGATTCCGTCTCCACAAGGGCCCGAGGGAAGGGGCAGAGTTAGCAGTTCTGAGCAGGGAGTCCCCCGCCTCTGTTCTGCAGCCCCAGAGCCAGGCCTCCTAAGCTCGCTCGAGAGCCTCGCTTCTGTCTCCGTGGTGAGGGAAGGGGTGTGAAATGAAGAAGGAGTTACCTCAAGGCTTCCTTCTGTTCCAAAATTCTGAGATTCTTAATCATATCGAAGAAGCTATCTTGAACCTGCTCTAGGGAAAATTATCAGAACCCAAAACAATGCTCCGTGTTGGCCAAGCACGATACTCCCGACTCTTCAGAGTATGCACTTTCCGTCTCTCTTCAAAGAGGCTTGAGAAGGAGACATTCCCAAATGCCTACATTTTTCTTCTTTCGCTTCTCCTGCTCCTCCTTCATCTTCTCTGTCATCATCATCACCATCTGCGTGCTTAGGGAGGGTGTTTGTTTAGTTTGCTTGTTTCTACGGAAAGTGCCTTACATAAGCCTCTGCTCCCCGATCGCCTGGTGATGGGAAGCAAACCATGAGTCCCAGGACTCCAAGCACCTCACAGAAGAACTGGAGCTGCGGAACACGTGCCCACAAACAGAGCCCTGCCCACGCCGCTCCAAAGGGGGCCCAACGACAGCTCCACACTAGGGGGTCTTGCAGCACAAATGGCCATGTTCTTATCATGTGACCCTCACTCAACTGGTCTAGCTCTAGGAGCCTGAGTGAAGAGCAGCCATTCTCTGAGTGCCAGACACGAAAGTCAGGTCCAGCAAAGACAATGGGGATAATGAAACCACTCAGGTTCTGTCTCCTGAAATCTAAGTGAGAATGAGAAAGGGAGAGGCGGAGAGAGAGAGAGGAGTTGGACGGAAACAGAACTGAGAGACTTTCAGCAGAAACCGAGAGCAGCAAAAGCCACAAGCAGGAAAAACGAAAGGTCAGCAGAGCTAGGAGAAGCCGGGAGTACTAGAAAGTAGGAACCAAGTAACATACGGAACAGAAGAGGAGCCACTTGGTTATGCAGTGGCATGAACAGCAGAAAATTAGAAAATTCCTGTCCCTCTAGGGCAGTGGTTCTCAACCTTCCGAATGCCACGACCCTTTAATATAGCTCCTCATGTTGTGGTGACCTCCAACCATAAAATTATTTTCATTGCTACTTCATAACTGTAATTTTGCTACTGTTATGAATCATAATGTAAATATCTGATATGCAGGATGTATTTTCATTGTTACAAATTGAACATAATTAAAGCATAGTGATTAATCACAAAAACAATATATAATTATATATGTGTTTTCCGATGGTCTTAGGCGACCCCTGTGAAAGGGTCATTCGACCCCCAAATGGGTCGCAACCCACAGTTTGAGAACCACTGCTCTAGGGCAACAAGATAATCCGGTTCCTAGTGTTGCTTTTGATCCTACTTTGTCTCCCAGCCCTGCCATCCATTCTCCATAAAGACTTGGCTCTGGGATTTCCCACGAGGTGTGGGACAGATTCCTGGCAACATGTATCCATCAATGAATGAATCTCCATTTCTTCATTGTAACCTGAGTCAGTCTCTCTTCTTATTATCAAAAATGCCTAATGAATATGAAATGCCACATGGACTTATTGGCTGAACATTGAATTTCTAGCCTGTTCACAGCCCACTGACATTGATGCTTCTGTCTGGAAAAGTCCAGGGCTCCTCTTCCACTTTTATTGCATTGACTGCTTGCCTGGTTTTAAAATGCTCTAAACCTTTTCCTTCCACAAGGCCCTTATCCCCTCTTTAATATACGTCTCACACCATCTCTAGCCACCCATAACTCAAAGCTCTGATGCTGCTACTTCAGCTACCACCTTACACTGTACTTTCTCAGCAGGTTTTTTCCAAGTACTTTCCCATGTGATTTCAAGTGTACAATCTCTTTTGAACCTTGCAATGGCCTGAAGAGGTAAAAGTAATAATACCTCATTGTACAGTGCTATACAACTTCAAGACCAGTTTCCCATCCATAATCTTATTTGACTAGATCCATCTAACAGCCCTGTGAGTATACAATTCTCACTTTAAAGGGGAGGAGACTGAGAATCGGGGATGACGAATAACCCGTTTAAGTTCACTCAACACAGAATGGTTTCCGCTGGGATTTAGGGCCTCCATGCCCTTGTTAAAATGTGGTGTCGTCTGTTTTTCCCACATGGACACACAGGACACATAGATGTGCTCACATGGCATTGAAAGTGCCTCATTTCTTGTCTCTATATATCAAGTCAAAGGTCCCTTAGGTTTCTTATGCGATCTGCCTACATGGCTGGGCTGCCACTGCTGCAGCAACGAAGGGTGGCCTTTGACCAGGAGACTCACCTTTCTCTTCCACAGATGTGTGTAATCCATTGATCATATCCATTTGGCTCATAGAACTGTTTCTTCCCAGTCACTTGATTTATGTATGTGTCTCATAACCCAGGTTACCTGCGGCAAAGGCCTTTACCAACATAAAGAAAGGGCCTTTTTTCTTTTTATATACCAGGACATCGATACTTTCAGAGTAAGGAATTGAAAAGCAGCCTGCTATAAATACACTGTACCATTTCAGCTTGTGGGACAGAATGTGGAGATCATTTTGGTTTAAGAGGGAGAGACTCAAATTGTTATTCATTTTTATCATTTTTATCTATAATAAAGGTAGTTGCTCTAGTGATAGCACATGAAGCTCGTTGTTTTATCATTTCTTACATAAGAGCTGACATTCCCTTCTTCCTATTGTTTGAAGACCAAGGGAGTCTAAACATGGTTTGTCCCAGTCTCTGTTCCTCCCAGGCACACAGAAGGCTGGTACAGTTTCCAATGGCAAGTCTGGTGATGCGAGCAGCATTGCGCATGCAATAAAGTAAACAATATGTGAAACAGCGTGAGCCGCGTTCTGGAGGGCTCCTCCGCGGTGTCTGAACTGCTGCCGAGAGAGGCATCCAGATACAAGTCAGCAAATCCAGGGCACATGGGCTCCACATTATCCATCAAGGCTTTCTTGCTGGTGCCAAACACATCCTCAGATTCTTCAAAACACTGTGTTCTAGGCACCTACTTGGCAGTAGATCAGACCTGATTACGAGATGAATCCCACTGGCTATTTGAAATTCAGATGACTCCTAACAAACCAGACTGCCCAGGTTTGATCTTGGTCCCACAACAACTGGGTCCAACTACGTGGTTCCACCATAGCTGAACTCCATGGCCAGTACTGTGAAGGCAGTAACTCAAAATGTACCCATCACCCCATAAATTAAACAGATGTGCACTGTAACACTCAACTACCTGTTCAAATTGGGGGCCCCATTTAGAGCTATCCAAGGGCCACACTCCAATAATGGAGGATGTGACTTTCCCCAAAATATCATGTGGCTCACATCTCTGTGCCTTTGCACACTCTGTTTCCTCTGCCCGGAATGTCCTTTCTCTTGCAGGTGACTTACAGACTCCTCCTGATCCTTCAAGACTTCAAGATCAAGCATTATCCTCAAGCCAGGCCTCACCTCTAGATAAAAACCCTAGAGAACCACGTGCACCAGGAAACTTGGGCAAATGTTCATAGCAGTGGGTGAACAGCCAGTGGGAATGGCCGAATTGTGGTATATTCACACAGTGAGATACTGCATGAAAACAAACCAGAGATGAATGAACACTAATGCAGCTTATAAACACTGTAGAGTGTACCAAGCAAAGATGAAAAATAATATATACTCTATGATTTTCTACATATGAAGTTCCAAAGCAGGCAAATTGAACCATAATGTTTAGGGACATATAGGTGGTTGAACTACAAAGAAAAGGACAGCTGTGATCACCATTCTAAAAGCCAGAATAGAGCAGTCTCCTGTGAGAGAGGAGAGGTTGTTGGGAGGAAAGTAACACGAGGGCTTTGGGGTACTAATGATGCTCCATTTGTTGACATGGATTATGATGACTCGGTGTCTATTTACATCGTATGCACTTTCTATATGCACGCTATATTTAATGATTTTTAAAGAGGCAAAAGAAAAAGTGAGTTTAGAAGTTGTCCAAACAGAGACTCATGATTAAGAAATGTCATTGAAAATGCAGCCATCATTTCCCTGACTGGAGGGTCCATTTTAATGGAAGGAGGATCCCTCATGCAGTCACTCATTAGTAAGAGAATCCTCCTGCATGAATGTAAAACCTACCGCGTTAGAAGAAGGGTGAAAAAATGTATACCCTTTCTCTAGTATACCGTCACTACTGGAGCATTAAATATGTTTATGGGAAAAATTGATTCGGTATTTTTTGAGGGAGGACCCTAAGTTCTTGCCCGCCTGGAGCAGAGCCTTCAGAACTGTGGTTCAAAGTGTTTGCATTTTCCCTCCTGGGATCAGCTCTTCCGCGGAGGCACATTTTAAAGCCGTTTCTGGAAGCCAGCCTTGGCTGGCCTGACTGTATGTAATGCTTTATGTTTTCAAATAAGAAGGAGTTCATAAACCTCCTAGAAGTTGGGGGATAGAGAGGTGCACCAAAGGTAATTACATTCTGCCTCCTTTAGTCCCCTGTGGCTGCAGTTGGACATGGTCCCCTTCCTTGTGTCCCATCCTGACGTGGTGTGCACCGCTGTCTGTGTGTTGAACAGCTGCCGGGCCCTCCGCAGCAGCTGCTCCCTGAGGCTGTGTGAACGACACTGATAGCCCTGGCACCCCAGCGCCTCAGCTCTAGGGTCTCCGACACGCTCCCAGGTGCAGGTAGAAATTACATGCTCAGAGCTCGAGATTTGCTTCCGGCTGCTTCTTTCACGTGAACCAGAGACCAGTATTTTATGGAGAAGCTCTTGTTCTCAGAGGTGGGTGGGAAGGAATATATCTATTCAGTGGAGGGGATTGAAATGTTGCCCATGAACTAAAGAATCTGAACCAAACCAGGTAGCAGGGGTGGGATAGAGCAGGGGGAGAGGAGGGAAATCTTGATGAAAAACCTAACCACATAGCCCACCCAGTGCACTGCTCTGGTTGGGCTGGTGGGATGCCTACAATAAAGCGAGGAGTGCTGAGAGTGGGGGCGGTGGGGTGAAGTTGTTTTGTTTTAATTTCTGGAAGAATTTACTGAAGTTATTAAATGTAATGTTATATTGAGGAGGAGGATTTTGTCAAAAGAGAAGGAAATCTACTGGAAAAACAGAGATACAGAGGGCTGTACAGAGACAAAGTGAGTAAAGAGACACAGAACACAAAGGAAAAGAGAGATGGAGAGAGATGCCGGAAGTGAGGAGAGACTGAACGAGACAGAGACAGTGGACAGGGCCCCTCCTGACCTTTGTTCATTTTTTTAAGTGAGTGTGTGTGTTGCACTTAAACGCACTTAATCACCGGCATGAATTGCATACTTGCACCAATAGCCTTGTTCTCACTCCCCCTAACTGCTAATGGGCTATAAATATGGCCTTTAAAAAAGGAACCAGGTTTGATGTGGATTTGAGTTCACCCGCGTTAATATAATAATATATAATATAACATAATAATAAAGGGAGACAGGTTAGCTGCCTTCTGCCAGTGACTCACTGACTGCACTGGCCCGGCCCAGTCCCACGGACAGAGGCACGGCCCCGCTGTGTGCAAGCACAGGCTTTTCTCACCCAGGTAACCTCTCCAGCAACGGAGAGCCGTCACAGAGGAGCAGAGGGAGCTCCGTTACTGTTTGGTGAGCAGCTGGGTCCCAGGGGACTCTTCCAAGCAATGAGCAGCTTCAGCTGGAAAAACCTAAACAGCTTTAAAGGGAGGGGCTGAGGAGGAGGGGAACTAATGAGCTCGGAGCAGCAAGAGTGACAGCTTAATTAACTCCCAGCCCAGCTCATCCATGGTGCAGCAGGGCTGCCCAACCCAACCCAGAGCTACCTCCAGCTGGGGTTAAAGTTACACTCCGTGTCAAAGGCCATTGGAGAGAAAGCCCTGCACAGGACAAGAGGGAGAAATCAGTGAACTTCACAGAGAAAGGGTAGCCGCTCCTTCCGGCACAGTTCCTCGGGTGGGCGATGTGAAGGGACGCAGGTTGGATTGTCTGAACTAGACTGAAGGAAGTCTGAGTCTGGCCATGTGGCAAAGCAAAGGATGGAAACATCTGCCTGCGCCTGGAGAAGCGATTTGTTTTGACTACTGCAGCTGCTATTGTCCTTAAGGTTGGAGCCCCTGGGGCTGTGAGAAGACAGTGTCCTGAACCTAGAAAGGTTTTCTCTTCTTTGAGTGACTGGGAAGCCCTGTGTTCATGGCCCCCGTGCCACCCGGCCTTTTCCCACTCAGGACAGGGAGCCCGGTGATCAGTGGCCTCTCACACATTTCACACCCAGAGAAGATCCTTTGTAATATCGCCTCCTCTCTTTAGCAAGATTATTTTTATCCAAATCTAGAAATAAAATTTAAATAACATGGCCAGGAAAGGCAATGAGAATTTTTCTGTATTATACTTTTTAGGTACAATCTTGCTGAACAGAAGGAAGGAAGGAAGAAGGAAAAGTTAAGTTTGTCTATATAAAAGAAAAAAGCACTATTTATTCAAGAGTCTTATATTCACTGTACAGTGTGAACTTTGATCTTTTTTTATAATATGATATAGTATTACTTTATGTAAAGACTTGTCTGACAAAAAAAAAAGAATTGTCTGACAACTTCTAAGTAAATTTTAATAAAATCAAAATGTCTGCAAAAAGTACAAGTCAGATAACTGTGAAATGATACAGGCATGGTGATATTTTATATACCAGACTTATCCTTTAGTTTTGAACTAATAATAATAATTTAAACATATTGTTCACATTCAGTAAAATGTTTCACGTATGAACTAAAATTTTCACAACAAAAATACTATACCCCACAGGTTTACAGTCTCAAATCATAAACCCTCAAATATTCACACAGAATGACAGAAATGAGGTCCTTCACATTTTGTTTCTTTATCTTTTGCAATCATCGTTTGCCTCAAATCTCATGTTTAAATGCGGGAATATGCAGAAGGGGGCTGGAGAAACAAACTACTTGTGATACCCATTCCAATGAATCCAAACCATCATGAACTGATGCTTGGAACAAAAGCATGTAACTTATTCCCACACAACCAGGAATTCTTTCAATTAACTTTCATATCAAATATAATGCTTATTAGAGGGTAAATAATCAAAACATGCTGATTTGAAGCATACTTCTATCCTTAAAACTCAACAATAAACCACACTATTGTTTAAAATTTAGATCATTAAAAAATTTTTTTTCAAGGAAGATATTTTATCAGGGCACATGTTGATGGTGAAAGTCAAATCCCATGTTAGTCCGTTTTGTAACTGTTTTTAAATTCTTTACAGACTTGCACTCCCTGTTGCTGGCATGGGGTGGACCTCCCCACTGCCCTGCGCTCACTGTGCCTCTGCCTGTTATTCATGCCCACGACCACAGCCCCTGGGGTAAGCTGAGTGGGGCAGCTCGGCCGGCTCCAATTATGCCTGACCAGAGTGAGAGAGAGGAAAGGTACTTGGCAGAAGCCACATTAATTGAGGTGCTGCTCTGTGTCAAGCCCTCTACCAAGCATTTTCCCTTATAATGGTTCTTTCATTTTTCCCAACAACTCTTTGAGGGAAAGGTTATAACCCCAATTTTTGGAAATGAAGAAAAGCAGACTACAAGCCATTAAGTGGCTTATCCAATGGCCCACTGCTTATAAGTGGCAGAATCCGGATTAAAACTCAGATAAGGCTAGAAACAAGGCTTAGGTTACCTCCCAAAGGTGAGCATCGCAGGTTCTGTGGCATCCGCAGGAGATTGTCTAGGCCAGTGATGGCGAACCTATGACACGCGTGTCAGAGGTGACACTCGAACTCATTTTTTTGGTTGATTTTTCTTTGTTAAATGGCATTTAAATATATAAAATAAATATCAAAAATATAAATCTTTGTTTTACTATGGTTGCAAATATCAAAAAATTTCTATATGTGACACGGCACCAGAGTTAAGTTAGGGCTTTTCAAAATGCTGACACGCCGAGCTCAAAAGGTTCGCCATCACGGTGCTGTCCTCTCCTCTGTTTTTACTCTTTTTACTTATGCTCTCCCCTCTGTCTGAAGTGCCATGTCCCCTGCATGTCACCAGACTGACTCTTGCTCCTTTAAAAAGACTCAGCTCAGCCCCTACTTCAGTCTATTACCCAAAGCCAGGCACATGGTCAAGTCCAGAGACAGAGGCAGAGGACATTTCAAAGTTAAATGCCCAAGGGGGTGGATGCAGAGAGGGTAAAAGATCATTCAACCCATCAGCCAGACCTATCAATTCCACCTTATAAATACTTTCCACACCTGTCCAATACTCCTTCTATCTTATTGCTACCACCACTTCAGTTCACCATGATCTCTCTTACCTATCACCACCTGACTGCTCTGTCCAAATCTTTCTTGTCCATTCCTTCTCAGACCATTCTCAATGCAGCAACGAGAATAAACTTAAAAAGAAAACCTGCTCTGACCACTCATTTAATTAAGTCTGCCAAATGGTTTCCTATTGTTCTCAGGATAAAGGTGAAAATCCTGACTAAGGCCTGAATTGTTT
>NW_005353967.1:16356324-16375348 GCF_000412655.1 Myotis brandtii
GAGGGAGTGTGGGAAAGAGAGGCTTTGTAATGACTTCCATGTGAGGACAGCCTGGGACCCCTTTCTCCAACCTCATCTCCTTCCATCCTTTCTTTCACTTTATGGTTGGAACACATCATAATTCCCCAACTTGTACACTATTTCAAGCCTCTGGGGTCTTACTTGGACTGCTCTGTGTCCAAGTAGAGTTCTTTATCCCTCCTTTTGGTACGGATTCAAAACCCTCTGCCTTTCTCCTTTCCTTCTTCCAGGGAAAAAGAAGAGAGGAGAAGAGGCCTGAAAAGTAGAGAGGAGAAGAGCCCTGATTGGTTTGGCTCACTGGATAGAGCGTCGGCCTGCGGACTGAAGGGTCTCAGGTTGAGAGAGAGAGAGAGAGAGAGAGAGAGAGAGAGGATGAGGGAGAGAATGAGGGAGAGGAGAGCTGGCGTTTGCTTAAAATGTCCTCAATCTGATTGAGGTATGTTCGCTGAGGTCGACCCCTTCCAATTCTCCCATCCACACTCATCTTGTATACTTGTTTCGTCTATCTCCTTTCGTTCATCCTCTCTATATGTCCAAACCATCTCAACATACCTTTCTCAATCCTCGACACTACATCTTCTTTCACTCCACAATGTTCCCTAAAATTAACTTAGTAAACTTTACTTAAAGGTTTAAGTCAACTTCGCACTGTACGTGCGCGCCCGCACGTGGCATTTTGTGGAAGAGCCACACTCAAGGGGCCAAAGAGCCGCATGTGGCTCGCAAACCGCGGTTTGCTGACCACTGGTCTAGGGTCCCCTGGCTGCATATAAATGCTCAGAAGACACACTGAGGAGCCCACTGCTCTAATGAGTACAAATTCACCTCTCTGTGTTCTTTCCTGAATTCAAGTAAGTCACCCCTTCAACATCATCGCAGAACTAATTCTTTATCAACAAAGGGCTTCTGTTTAACTCAAGGAGGTAGAGAAAGGTTGTCAAAGGGTTTTCTTCTCTCTTCTTCTTCTTCTTCTTCTTCTTCTTCTCTCTCTCTCTCTCTCTTTCTCTCTCTCTCTCTCTCACACACACACACACATTACCTGCCAACATCTGTATCTTGGGCAAAACTGCTGGAGTATCACATTAAGTTCTAGAGACTTTCTCATGTGGGACCGTGCATATTACACATAGCTCCAAAGGGTTGGTGATTCCTTTTTATGTCCTCTTTATTAGTAAAGCTTAAGGGGAACCTCTTGTGTCTGTCTTCTTCCTGCTACATTAAAAAAAAAAAATGATAATCTAGCTCTCCGAATATCCAGAGTTTGGCTGAGGTCTTGCTTGTTGGTTAGTATTGATTACTATTCATTTATAACCGGTATATTTTCCCTACAGGGTGCCTATGGCAATTTCCAGAATCAGGCCACAGAAAGCTTTGAATCACATAACTAGTGCAAGATTTGGCAAAAATGAACCTATAATCATGGTCTTTGTTCTCGTCTTTAGTTCTGGGAAGAGCTATTTTGTTTCCATCTGTTGTCTTGCCCTTGAGTATGATAATATATAAGTTTATTTGCCCCCACAAGAAGTCCTGAAGTGGGCAGCCCAAGGCTATACTAGCAGTTCCATTGCCATCAGGGACCCAGACATTTTCATCTTTCTCCTCCATCAGACTTAGCACATGGCTTGCATCCTCAAGGTCACCTCATAACTAATATGGCTGTTGGAATGGCAACCATCATCTTTACTTTTTGAGAGAGAAAAGGGAGGTAGAGGAAGAGCAAAATGGGATTTTTCCCAGCTGAGGCAGCATTCTTGAAGATTTCTAGAAACCTAACCAATAGCTCCTACCTATAGGGGACTAGACAATATCTCCCTGTATTTAATAGCACTCCCCAGAATGAAGACAGAATTCTGCCAGTGAGTAATAGGGGAGACTCAGTACTGAGTAGGTATCCAGAGTCTCTGCTACAAACCAGGTGCCAGCCCCTGGGCTAAGGACTTGTGAACCCCAAGAAAGAAGATACCTACTAAGAACATCTCCCAGTTAGCCACTGGGCTAACATTTTTAAAAACAGAGCCTAGCAGTCACTTCTACCCAGGGGCCTGTCATGCAAACTGCACTTTGGGGAGAAGCCTGCACCGAACTACCTGCCTCTGCAGTGGACTGCTGGCTGCACTGGGCTTCTGCCATCTGAGCCAGTCCTCATACAGGAATGTCTGGAATATTATTTCAACCAATAGGACTGAGGTTTTCCCCATCCAATTGGAGCTGCACAGCTATATCCCCATCAACATCTTCATGGACAAATCAGAGCAGTTCCATTCTGACCAATCATTAAAGCACCCTTTGGACCAATCAAACTGTAAGGATTTGGAGTCCTCATTTGCATGAGGACAGACCAGTCAGGGACAGAGGTGGGAAATTCTGTCTCTATAAGCCAGCTCCTCTCTGGCTTTGAAAGCACACTCTCCCTTTCCACTGAAGACTGGAGACTGTTTCCTTGGCTGAGCTAAAACACCAAAGATGTCTCACTAGAGCAGACAAGCACTGCACCAGTGAGAAGGAGCGAAGCAGAGCCATCTAGTGTAAGAGGGGCCTGGCCCCAGGGCTGTTTCACAGCCGGGCTATATCACAATTGAGCTGTTTTGCACTGAATAAAGTTTCCTTCTTCACTGCACCTCAAATTGGGGATTCCTGTTGGCATTGAATTGTTACCAACACCACTGATTGACAGACTTGATATACATGCCCCTGCTTCTTCCTCAAAACACCTCTACTAGCCTTATGCCATTAGAACAAGAAAAGTCTTAGAGATTGTCAATCCAACAATCCAATTTTATTTTATCTAGCAATTTAATAGAGCTTACGCATTTATAGAACTTTTCCAAAATATCATCCAATTCTCAAAAAGACACCCTCCTTGAAGCAAATAGTGTCCTTAATTTGATTTTCCAGAGGAGGAAACTGAGATCTAGAAAGATTTAAGTGATTGGTTCAAAGTCACACAGCTGATTAAGAGTAAAATAGGTACTAGCGCACAGATCTCTGACACTTGGCCCCACATTTTTTTGTCTTTCTTAAAAGAATTTAAAGATGCCGAACCGGTTTGGCTCAGTGGATAGAGCGTCGGCCTGCGGACTCAGGGGTCCCAGGTTCGATTCCGGTCAAGGGCATGTACCTTGGTTGCGGGCACATCCCCACTGGGGGGCGTGCAGGAGGCAGCTGATAGACCTCTTTCATCGATGTTTCTGGCTCTCTATCCCTCTCCCTTCTTCTCTGTAAAAAATCAATAAAATATATTTTTAAAAAAAAGAATTTAAAGATACAGAATATTACAAATATCTAGACATGACTCAGAACTAACAAATAAAGATTTTTTATTCATTTTGCTCCAGAATATTTTTTCTTTCAGAGTAAAAAAAAAATGCCAATCACATTCCCCTTGCTCCCCAGAGATAATCAGTATCATTAATTTTGTGAGTATCGCCATCCTGGTAGATATTTATCTTTTAATTTCTCATGTGCATTCATAAGTATGTTGTTGTTTTTGCAGGTGTTTTTCACTCAACATATTTTTAAATTATATTAGGTTAATGCACATAGTTCATTTACTTTAATTGCAGTGTGATAGTCTATTACATAAATATACAGTACATTTTTGTTTATTTCTACTTTCCTACTATAGATTTAATAAGCATATGAGGATATATTCTAAGATCTTTTTATATATTTACTCCCTTGATCTTCATAACAAATCTATGAGGTATGATTGCTATGATCCTGTTGTACATAATGAGGAAACTACAGCAAGAGCGAAGTTAGAATCTGTTTAAGTTGTTATAGCTGTTAAGCAACAGAGCTGTTCAACCCCAGAGGAGCTGAATCCAGAACCCCCACCCTTGACTTCTACCCAGTGCAAATTGTCCCCACCACTCCTTATCTCCAACCCCCATCTCTCCCATCTCTGTCATATAAAAGTTTTTAATTCAATAGAGTGAAATCTATGAATCTTTTTCTTTACAAGAAGCATGTTTTGCTACTTTAATAAAAGCCTTCTTATTCTTTAGGTAGTGAAGAAAATCTGTATTTTCTTCTAATTGCTTTGTAATTTTGTTTCTTATGTTTATTATTGTTTGTGACATCAGGAAGGAAACCAATTAAATTTTTATTTTCATTTGGAAATTGTTCCAGTACTATAAAGGTAATAAGTTCTATTTTCCCTACTGGTTTTCTTAGTACCACTTCTAGCATATATGACAAAGTTCCATATGTGTACTGATCTATTTCTTGGTCTTCTATGCTATTTCACTGATCTATTTTTCTAGTCTCAGTTTTCTTTCCATTTAATTCTCTGTCTTAAAAATAATGTATGTCTGAACCTGATACACTCTATCTGCTCATATAATTCCAACTGTCCTGGAGCTAAACACAAACTTAAAAGTTTGATAAGTGCTTGACCATTGTTCAGGAAGATAGGCTAGAAGGCATATGGTCTCACGCTGGAGATTCCACTTGCACTGCTGAGGGATCCTCCGAAGTAGAAGGAAGAATCAATGCAGAGGTAGTGAGTGAGCAAGAAGGAATGAATTCTGGGTTCTGCATCCACAGAGGTACCCCACTGCTGACAGCCTTTCTCTAACATCTGTGTAAATCTCAACAACAGCACATCATTCAAAATCATTGGTCTTTAGGTTGACCAAATAGTGCAGTTTTTGGTAACACAAGTTCATCAAGAAGACTGAAAAAAATATTCAGTTCCAGAGCTGAGAGAACAAGACAATTTTAAAATCACATTGCTTTTTATAATTGACTACGTATATCCAAACTACATAATGATCTGCAGTTTATAGTATTTTGCAGGGTTCAGCTGTCTGTATATATTTATGGTCTAGAGTCTGGCTCCAGAAAAGTTCCCTCTGGCACAGTTACACACCCTACAGGCAGAGAATGTGAAGATAGATCGATGTCCTGCACACACACCCGGAAGTAAAGAAAGATAGAAAAGAAATAGACGCCTCACAGCAAGCCTGAATTTGGCTGTAGCAGTCTCTCTTCTCTGCCCAAGAAAGGAGACCCAGGCCAGGGACAGGGGAGTGGGGAGGCTGAGGCCAGGCCGGGAACTGGTATCTCATGGAGCCAAGCTCGTGACCATTGTCCCAACCCAAACATAATGGTTAGGAACATGAGCCATAGTCTTATTACTATTAAGAACATCATAGGCAGTCCTGACAAAAATGTTTTTTAACTCAAACCACTAGCTGTATTTTTCATATTCTGTAAATCATAAAGTAACTGATGTGTAGAATTGTTAAGCTCCTACAAAAAAAAAAAAAAAAAAAAAAAGACTCCTGCATGGCAGCTTTGAGAATATGCCACAGTCCAACAGATTTTTTCAATATTAAAATGTACTTTTCCACAGACAATTTGACTTTTTTGGACCAATAAAGAGTGAGGTTCGGGGAGTGAGGAGGAGTAATTCTAAGGTCGTGCAAACTGCCTGGCTCTGCTGGAGAGGTTGTTTAAGAAATGGCAGGATCCTGACTGCACGGAGCCAGCGTTCCGAATTCATAGTCGCTCTATTTTCTGGTCATTCTCCCTCCACCCCACCCCCACCTTGTCTTTTCCCAAATGAAATTTTATGGAAGTGAAGAGCGATTATTTTTAATCATTCAAGAAAATTTGAAGATATTTCTGAACTGTAGCTTCTAATTCTTATAATGAAAATGACATGTTGCTCAGATTAAATATGAATAAAAATGCAATCAACTCTATACCCAAGGACATTTACCTCCTAAAAGTTTTTTTTCTCTCCTATCTTAGAGCTGACATGACTTTTCTGATCTTCATCAAACAAAAGAATTGTTTTCAAAAAAGGAAGTAATCCAGGCTACCCATTTGCTCAACGCAAGATGTTGAACAGAGAATGAAATGAGAGCTCCACCCCTACAACCAAATCGGAACCTCCCTGTAACAATCTTCTCCAGGCCCCTGTCTGGGATCATGTTTTAGGTGAAGCTGTGTTTTAACAAGATTCTCCTGCTTCACTCAGTAATAAGCCACCTTGGACAGGGTCCAAGACTAAAATACCATGTATTGTATTATGCATAATAGTGGGTCATGTTTATGCAAGGCCCCAGTGCAATTGTTCATAAATTTTTATTTCTTTTCATTCTATTTCTTAGCATGCAGACTTGACTGACATGCTTACATCCATTGCTCTGTTTTTCTTGCTTTGTTGTGGTTGTACATTTTAATGAAAACTCTTTTTCTGGAAAGACTTCCAGCTCTAGGCCGGCTCTATGGAATCTATAGATTTTCCTCCTGGAATAGAAAACAAGAGCTTGGAGTCAATTGGCCCACAAATACATTTGCTAAATGAGGCTTTCCTCGAATGTCACTCATTCATTCAACAAGTATTTACTGAGCACCTCCAAGCTGCAGGCATTGTGCTTGTCTGTGAATACAATCATGAATGAAACAGATGCGCAGGGCCCCTGCCTGTGTGGTGGGTGCAGTCCAAAGGGGGAGAGGAGCAAATATCTAATTACCCATTGTGGTAAGTGGAGGTAGGAAGAACAGGAAACTCTGACACAGAACAGTGGAGTGCAGAGGGCTGCCGCTTAGGCAGAATAGCCAAGGAAGACCTCTTACAAGTAGGCCATGTAAGCCATTCCTAAGAGATCGGAGAACCCCACCATCCAAAGGGAAAGGGGAGAGGAAGAGTGTAGGCAGAAGACAGCAGCTGGGAAGGTCCTGCAGGGTGCTTAGACCATCCCCTCTCACCCTCCTGCCCATCTACCCCATGGCCATTCATAGGGCAAGTCCGGTCCCTTTGCCCAACCAACATGCATGGTGCTGTCTCTTCAATGGCCTCCTCCACCACTTCATCTGTTTCCCACAACTTACTGCTTAAACATATGCTGGGTTGTATTGTCCTCAGATGGTTCCTGTGGTTAAATTTGTCTGCCCAACAAGTTTTGTAAACCTACTGAGGACAGAGGGCGTGCGCCCCTTGTCCCCCACACCATGCCTGCCGCAGGGCTGGAGCGGAACTGACGTGGGCTGCATTGAAAGGAACTGAAGATGTTAGGCCTGACAGGGCAGGTGAACAGCCGTGGCTAAGCTGCTTTTCTATCTACATCTGCTCACATTAGACGAAATGCAAATAGATAGGCCCCATCTCTCTCTCTGTTCTATTTAGCATTTATATGACACCTTTCAGCACAGAAAAATGAGTAAGTGGAACCAGAAGTGGCCATTCCATGTGCTCATCCCCCAGCCCGGCTGCAGCCAGGCATCTGGTCCCCACCTGCCCCTCACACGCCCCTCCTCCCAAAGGGCCAGGCTGCAGGCACCACCGCGCTGCTTTCAGCAGAGCTCTTCCCACTGAGCCGCACACTGTTGAAAGAACGCATTGTCTGCGCTAAAGGGAGAACGCGGGTAGCACATTACAAATCTGAGCTGTTAAGTGATAAATGAGCAATGAAAAGCGTCCTGACATCATTAAGGTGTTCCTGAGCATGCTCTCTGCTCAGTCTCACCCTCATGCAACCTCGAGAATACCGGATGGCTTATAAGGTGACCAAAGCCTGGCTTAGAGTCACCAAATTGGGCCATTTCAACCCCAGGGGGCTTTTTTAGATTCTGTCCATTGGGAACACAGGCATTTTATAGAAACTGTTAAACTTGCATCTTTAAACTTTTTTAGAGGGCAGGACTCTCTTCAACCACATGAAAGTGAACTTGGCTTTTCACTGCTCAGAGTATTCCCAGAGTTTGAAGCAGTCCCAGGGCACCACCTCCTGCCTCAGGTTCTGGAAGCCTACCCCTAACACCCCCACAAGGCACGCACACCTGGCCAGCCCCTCCGTAGAACACACCACACCCTTCGCATCTTCCTGGCTCAACCAGGACCCAGCACTGATGGATACTCCTGAACAGACCACCTGCTGGGCGACAGAGCCGTTTATCTGACACGTATGAGATGAAATTTGTCAGGCCCACAAAGGGCATTCCTCTAAAATCCTTTAAAGCGCATCATAACCTGGAATGCTACAGGCGGGTAGGGGGTGCTCTGATCTACTCATGCTGTAGAAGTCTACGTATCAAAAGAAGAATTTGGATGTGGGTCAGCAAAAGCAGTTGGGGGAGGGGGGCTGGACTCATTTCCTCCTGGCTCAATCATGACTAATTGGCTTATAAGGATCTCATGTTCATTGGGGTAAAAGAAGGTACATAATTCCACAAAAATATATTGTGACAATATGGAGTGGGGGGAGGTGGAAGGGGGTTTTCCTTCCACCTCTTACTATCTGTGTGACCTTGGACAAGTCACTTAGCATTTTATTTCCCTATCTGTAAACTAGGGGGAAATATGGCAGTGATCACATAAAATATGATGAGGATCCAATGATGGCAAAAGTACATGCTCAGCACAGTGTCTGGCACATACAAGTGGTGGAGTAAATATTCACTAGTTATTGCAGACCTACTTAACATGTCATACACTGAACTATGTGCTTTTATTTAGCTCTGTATTTAATCCTACAACAACTCTCAAAGGTAAGATCTGTATTTATGATCACTATACTATCCTGCTCACCTTGTTTTCCTATGAGAAATATTTTCATGTCAGTGGCTATTCCTGTCTGCAATTTCCCCTTGAAAAATTGCTCCAGGATGGGTACTTCCTAAGGGGAAGCTTTCTCCATTAGCTAGACAGGAGGGGAAATGTAAGGGCAAGCCTTGACCCACCATTACCAAGAAATCAACCGTGGAAGTGAGTCATCTTTCTCTCGCCACTGGGCTGGACTTGGTGATTAATGGGAGCCATTTAAGATTAATACCCTTTCTTGTTCAAGTTTTGAAAATTAAAGCTCTTGGAAACGTGAGCCCAGAGAATGAACAAAAAAGAAGGAAGTAGAACAATATTCTCTTTCTAGTTGCCTGCTTTCAAAAACTCAATCTCCTTCTGCCAAAATGTAGAGAATCGGAGGTCCCTTGTCTATGTCACGCTGCTTTCCTTGTTTTCCTCCTCATCTCCAGAAGGACGTTAATTCCAGCCAAATGGTTATCATAGATCCTCAGCACGGTTTCCAAGTTACCAAATGAGACAGTGGAACAATTGATTGTACTGGCACAGGCCAATGGGGGGAGATAAAGGAGTAGCATGTGGGCCCAAACAGCTATTGTTGCTGTCTTTCTTTCAAAGCATGAGTGCACAAGTTTGCTGGCCCAAGCCCTTGAGAGTCTTGGGAAAGAAAAGATACCTCAGCTAGTTGTCTTATCAAGGCCAAGCTTCTCAGGGCTCAGTCGTGTCCTTGCCACCTTAGCAGAGCTGACACCACCTCATCCTGAAATAAGCCCCAAGACCCAGCCACCAAGAGCACCCTCCTGCCCCACATGTCACCACCAGAGCTAGGCCACCTAAGTGATCATGAATGATATTTCCTGAGCACTTTCCACTGTGGTAATAGTGCTTCTCAGTCTTCCATTTAAATATCAAAACAGGCATTTAAAATGGAATTCCTGTTTTCTGGTTTATAAAGGAGAAGGACACTGACGCTGAGAGATGTGGAGAACCTCACCTGCAGCTGCACTGCTGGAGAGTGGCGGGCCAGCATCTGAGCCCCTGCTCTCTGTCTTAGACCCTAAACACATAGCTTGAGAATTAGGAGAGAGAAAAGAGGAGCACAGGAAGTGAGGGAAGGGGAGGCAAAAGAAGTAGGTGTGATACAAGACCTAAATTTAGGATTATGTGCTATCTTGCCCAGCTGGCATGGCTCAGTGGTTGAGCATTGACCTATGAAGCAGTAGGTCACAGTTGGATTCCCAGTCCTATTCCCAGTCAGGGCACATGCAAGATCCCTAGTGGAGGGTGTACAGAGGCAGCCAATCCATGATTCTCTCTCATCATTGATGTCTCTCTCTCTCTCTCTCTCTCTCTCTCTCTCTCTCTTTCTCTCTCATCAATAAAAATATATTTGGGGGTTTGGGGGTGAGATTATGTGCTGTCTTGACATCTGCTAAAATATGGAAGGCCTCAGTGGGCAAACCACAGGTCCCCTCCTCCATTTGCTCCTATGGATAAGGTCCTCTGGCCAGACAATCCTCCTTATCAACTAGGAGGACTCCAAAACTCCCACAGCCTTGACATGGGAGGGACAATGGAGAAAGTTATTTGTAAAGTTTCCAAGCAAATAGGAATCAGCATACTGTACAACTGGAGCCAAGTCTACTGGGTTATTCACCAACAAGAGCTCACATGTATTGAGTGTTTACTATGTGGCAGGCACTGTGACAAGCACTACATGCATTAACTCATTTCAGTCTCACCACAACCCTTTGAAGTAGAGACAAGTATCACCCTAATTTTGCAGATGAGGAAATGGAAGCACAGATAAGCTAGCTTCATGCATTCACTCAAGGTTCAGAAATTCTGTGCAGCTGGTCTGGGGAAAGGGCCCAGGCAGTGGTTTGTTTTCAAAGCACCCCAGCGGGGTCTCGCATGCTGCCGGGGTCAAGAACTACTTGACTAAGACAGAGAAATGAGCCTGTGATCCTATAATCACATAATGCCTTCTACTGCAAACTGTTCCTTACAAGTGTCTTATGCCTCCAATTAGATTATAAACTCCCAGGAGTGATAAGGTTGAACAGGAACAAAGTCTTATAGTACCTTGAAATCCATTCCTTCAGTACCTGCAGCACCATAGGGTGTATGCACCCAGAGTAGACACTCCACATATTGGGCTTCAGGCTCAGATTGTGTACAGTGACTGCACGCTGCTAATACTCAAGGCAGGCTTCCTGTCAGTTCTTTCATTTATTCTATGAGGTTGGGGTTGCTATTATTATCCTCAGTTTATAGATGAGGAAACACAGGCACAGAGAGGTTAGGGACGCACAACTGGTAGGTGGCAGAACTTGAAGTCACAGTCTAGCTCCAGAGCATGGTCTAATCCAGCGGTTCTCAATCTGTGGGTCGCGACCCCTTTGGCGGTCGAACGACCCTTTCACAGGGGTCGCCTAAGACCATCCTGCATATCAGATATTTACATTACGATTCATAACAGTAGCAACATTACAGTTATGAAGTAGCAACGAAAATAATTTTATGGTTGGGTCACAACATGAGGAACTGTATTTAAAGGGCCAGAAGGTTGAGAACCACTGGATCCAATGTGATATAAAAGAAGGTTGGGGAAGGGGGAGTGCAAGGGAGGGGGAAAAGGAGAAACCATACACAGGAAGATAGAGAATATCAAGTGAAACCAAGTGTCCTTCTGACTTTCCTTATTGTTGTTAATCCTCACCCAAGGACATTTTTTCCATTGATTTTTTAGAAAGAGAGGAAGGGAGGGAGGGAAGGTGACAGAGAAAATGAAAAACATCGCTGTGAGAGACACACCGATTGGTTGCCTCCTGAATGTGCCCCCACCAGGGCCAGGGATTGAAATTGCAACTTAGGTATGTGCCCTTGACCAGGAATCCAACCCCCGATCCTGTGGTGCTCAGGTCAACATTCTAACCACTTAGCAACACTGGCCAGGGCCAAACTGAGGGTCCTTGTGATTTTGATTAAATTTAGCTTTAAATCATAATTCTAGAAATCATATTTCTATCTCTCCCCTTCTCCACACTCACCCAAAGACCTAACGTTTCCCCCAGATAATCAGAAACCCCAGAGACAGGCTAAAGATAATATCTTGACCTAAGTTATTTTTCAGTTCTTGAGCCCAAGTTATGGTTCAGTTCTTGATTCCTAAGGTGGAACAACCCCCTGGCTACTTTCCCATGAGACTGGACAGAAGGACATGGGAAAAGACAACCGAGCTGTCCCCAAGACCTGAAGAAATTATTTAGAACCTTCACCCCACCTCAGACAAATCAGCTTCCAGCACGTCCCAGAAACCCTGCCCACAGTGTCTTGCAATTTTGCCCCATATATTCTGTAACCTACACGCCATTGGAGAGTTTGGGCTTTTGTGCATTAGCTCCCTATTCTCCTGGATGGTGCCATTCATTTACAAAATGGATGAACTCCTTCTGTTGCATTAGTTTGCTAGGACCATTGTAGCAAAGTAGCATAAACTGAGGGCTTAGACAACAGAAACGTGTTGTTTAGAAGTCCAAGATCAAGGGTCAGCTCCTTCTGAGGCTATGAGGAGGACCCTGTTCCAGACCCCTCGCCCAGCTTCTGGGTCTGTGGCGATCTTTGTTGTTCCTCAGTGTATAGAAGCACCACCCTGGCCCCTGCCTCTGTCTTCCACATAGAATCCCCCTTGTGTGTGGGTCTGTCTCCAAATTGCCCCTTTTCACAAGGACATGGGTTAGGACTTCCACATGTGAAGGGGCGGGGGCACAAGTCAACCCGTAACAACAGTCATGGACCACATGCCATGTGGGTTAATAAGCCGGAGCTCCACAGGCGTGGGCAGGAACGGCTCCCCCACACTTGAGACTTGGAGTTACCTGGAGAGCAGCTCTGGTGCCTTCAGGGGAGGCTGAGTCAAAGCTCGGCGGAGCCAGGGCAGGAAAGGCCAGGCTCAGGCTTTCTCTAGCCAGAGACTGAGGTCCAGGCCTGCCCCCCCCCCCTTTTCCTGGCAATGCCCCGCCCCTGATTGCACAGCCATCTCATCAATAAAAACCCAAAAGCGTTAAAACACAAACAAAAAAAACCCTAAACAACAAAAACCACACACACGAAAAAGGGTAACCTTATGTTGTCTGTGAAAAGCCTCAAAAAATGTCAACAAGCGCTGAGTCAGGAAATTCTCCCCTAATAGCTTTTGTTGGAAACGTTTAACATTTCAACTTTATCTCTTCTTCTTTTTTTTTTTTCAGACAGCTCCTCAGAGGTATTCAAACACAACAATACCATCATTCAGGCCTTTTGGCTCCCAGAGGACTCCCTTGGAGCCGAGGCCAACTGAGAGCCACTCACACACTCAGGGAGCTGGTTTCCTCCAGCCCCTCTGAGCAGGGGACAGGACGCTGCATCTGATACACCCCTGCCCTCGCCATCTGGCACCAAAAAGAGCATACATACCCTAAGTGGGCATTGCTGAGCAGACATACCCCAAAAGCTGAGGTTTCATCTCTGGCAATAGCCAAAGAAATACCAAGGAACCTCCACAATGAACTTTCCAGAGACCTGTGGTCCCCCTCACCTAGCAGGACAGCAGTTCAGCTGAGGAGGGACCACAGCACTCCTTCAGCTCTCCTCACACCCCATCTCCACCTGGGGCCCAGGCCCTGATTTCACTGCCTCCCTGTGCCAACTGCTATCCCGTGGTTCTGAGCTCCCGAGCACCTGCACTGCTTCTTCATTGCAGTGTCTCCCATGTGGGGTAGCCATGTGCTTCTGAACCAGACAGCACATGGGGAAGTGGGGAAGTAGAGCAGGCAGGGAGCGAGTACCCAACGGAAAAGGAAGTAATACAACTTGGCATGGCCTGAGCTGGTTGCTGGCCTAATTCATATGTGCCTTCCTTAATGAAACACTATCTTTCTGGTCAGACAAGTGAAGAGGCATCTTCCAACACAGAGCAATAAATAGCAAGGGAAACAAGGCATATTCCCTTCTCATCACACTCAGCCCCAAAGGCACAGCCGGCTCCCCAAGGGGATTCACAAACTTCCAGGTTGGCATCCACTGTGCCTTAGTCCACAAAGTCCACCCTTCCCAATAGCTTGAGTGGAATCAATGAGCCCATTGTGCTCATATGTACTGAACAAAAGAAGAGCCGGTGCCAGCAGTAATCTTGGGCTACCCAATCATCATGGTAGAATAAATAATGCATCAATATACATTGATTAGGAAATGACATATAAATTGTCCGAACAAGGTGAGGTCATCACCCCCAGAGGTGAGCATTAAAAGAAGAAGCTGAGCCAGCAACATTTGCCCTTTCCAGCATGAGCATAAAACTTCAGTGAAGACACAGCAGAAAGGGCCAGGCTCAGGGTCCAGACATGTACTCAGAGCACAGTGCAAAACAGACAGGAGCCACTGCTGGAAAGGCTGGGGAGACTGAGGCATGGGCATCAGTCATGCAAAACTGAGCGTTTTCACATTTCTCATCTTGAAGCATGTTAATGCATTCATTGCCTGGTGGAGAGAGGGCAGGAAATAAGCGTTTGTTGGGCACCTGCTCACGTGTGCATGCTCACTGACTATAATCCTCCGAACTCCACAAAGCAGGTACCGTCATTCTCATCTAATAGATGACATGACAAGAGGGGAAGTGACTCATACTCCAGGACCAGTTATGTAGTCAACATCCATTTTCCTTGCTAAAGGACATTCGAGTCAGTCAAGGCCAAGGAACACTAGAGTGGTGTTAGGCTTTTGTGAGTATGGAATCTTTGGCAGCATAACCAGCTCCATGAACTTGGGATGCAAAAGAAAAAGTTTATCTTTCCCCCATCACATGCTCTGTGAGACCCCTTTCCCCACCCTTACAACATCCTGGGTTCACCCTATAGCTTTCTGGGCTTCTTCCACCTATAAGAACAAGTCTCATTTGGGCACTGAAGAACTTTTCAGGATATAAAAAGCCTTGCTCAAGTCAAAACTCCTCTCTCCTTCCATATTGAAGCTTTCCTCTGCTTGTAGCTGAGCACTGACTCTGCTAGGGTGAAAAGTGGCGAGGGATGTGGGAATATTCTCACCTGTCACTCCTCCTCCCCACTTCTGGGTCTACCTGGTCAGAGCAGGGCTGCAGGACCTAGCAGGTGCTCAGAGCTTTTGCTTGGCAGTACTCTTAGCAGTAATCTTTTGAGCCAAGCATTCTGTGTCACAGCATTCAAATGCTGCCTGTCAGGACCCCCTCAAGAGGCCTCCGCTCTCCACATTCCTGTGATATGGCTAAAGAACAACCCAGCAGACCACTTGGGAACACCCACAGCTCTGCCCTTGCTCCTAGCTTCTCACCTTTTCCCCTTACTCTCCCAGGAAGTCCTCTTGCTCAGGGTCCTCTGAAGGCACTGAAGCATCTATTGGCCCATAGGAAGCTCACACATGCTTGTCCCACCACATGGTGGGGAAGCAAGCTGCCCACAGCTGATCAATGTTTCTCTCTCTCTCTCTCCCTCTTTAAAAAACATAATTTAAACCATATTTAAAATAAAATAAAAAATAAACCCAAGGGGGCTGTTCATCAGCTCCTTAACTGTTTCACTAGACTACGGATGCAATATTTCCATTGTCCTCAGTTTTGGGACTTTAGCCACAATTTCAAAACATTTAATTCCATCAGGTTACAGAACGGATAGACACGTAGTACTAATGTGACATGGATTTGCAGTTAAGCAGGAGTGTTTTACAGGCCCACATTTTAACACTGTGTGAGGGAGGGAGAGGGAGAAAGTATGGTTCACATGTGGGCAGCTTTAAAACCAGGCTCTATTCTGTGATAGGAATACATTTCTGGAAACACATCTGTAGAGGAATGAGACACCAAGTCCCTGCTAAGGGAAACTCTGCAGAGACTTTGAGAGAGAAATTTGCTGTTTCCTTCAGCTCAAAGGGTGTGGTGCTGCCCCAAGGCCCCCAGTCAGGAGGACAATGCCCTCATGTCACAGCACTAATACTGGGTTAGCAGCAGCTACTTGCCCCAAGGCCCCCAGTCAGGAGGCCTTCATGTCACAGCACTAATACTGGGTTAGCAGCAGCTACTGTCCCCACCTGGGGGGAAGCCCTCACTTCCTCTTAGGAGAAGCCAGGTGTGAGGAGGCACCATCACTCCTGTCCCAGCTTCTGTGGCCTCCACTCACCTGGCCTGCCACCATCTGCAGACTCCGCCCTGCTCTGGTCTCTGGTCAATAGGGAGGTAAAGACTTCTGTCTAATACCTGGGCACACAGAAGGGCATAGAGAAAACAGGACTCACCTGGAATCAGAGGCCCTGGATTTAAGTTCTGATCTACTTAAATTTGTTGTAAGATTTTTAGATGTCAGTGAATTTTCTGGGCTTCCTCTGGAAATTGGAGGTATGAAGAATATCCGTTTACCTACCTCAGTGGGAAATTGAGTGATTTAATAGCATCACTTGGAAACTATAAATTCTGAATTGTTAGTGGTACAAGATCAGGCTTAGAGTAGGAGAATCACGGTCTTTGTTTCTGGTTTAATATCAGGGCTCTTAGAACCAAGGCTCTGCCTGTACTGACAGTCCAAATAATACTAATAACAACAAACTTCTGAGGAAGGAGAAGTCAGTAACAACAACTTTAACATAACAATCTAACATTTGTTGAGCCTTCCTATGTGCTAGGTACTACGCTGAGTGCTCAGACTCATGGCCTCATTCATCCTCACCAGGCCCCAGGAGGATCATTATCACACCTAGGATTTTCTAGTTTTGCCTCCAGCCTGAAGCACAGGCTATAGGAGCCTGGATTTCTGAATGCTAATACATCCCATTTCCCATTGGGATGCCCTGCTCCACCTTGTGGGACCTCCTTGATGTCAACCAACTGCACTTTGAGCTTTCACCTACTCTCAACATGCCATGTTATTCATGCCGGTGGGATTTTTCAAGCACAAGCACTAGGATCTGAGCCTGGGTCACCATCCCTATGCAGCCCAGGGGTCCACCACTGACCCCTGAGAGCTCAGCACACTTGGCCCTTGGCCCATGAAAACTGGGCTCCTGTGGTCTAGTCATTGCTACAAAAAAAAAAAATCCCTAAAGGTAGTGGCTTTAAGCCACACAATAATTTTATTATCTCTCTTGCTTTATCTGGAACTAGAACTTTGGAAGGGCTCGGCTGGATGGTTCTGGTTTGGGATCTCCATGCCATTGTAGTCAGATGGTGGTTAGCGCTGGAACAATGCGGGAGTTGACACAGCTGAGGACTGGCCAGACATCTTTCTCTTCATGCAAACTCAGGGCTTCTCCATGTGACCTTCCCACATGGAACAGTTGGGCTTCCTCCCAGCATGACAGACTCCGGGCCATACTGCTTACATGGCAGCTCAGGGCTCTAGCAGCAGTGTTCTAGTGAGCTTGGCAGAAGCTGCAGCATCTCTTATGACCTAGACTTAGAAATCATACAGCATCACTTCTGCCATAGTCCCCAGCCTCCAAAGAGAAGAAACATGGACCCCACCACTCTATGAGAGGAGTGTTAAAGTTATGTTGCAAAAAAAAGCATGTGAGAAGGGAGATATAATTGCAGCCATCTTTGGAGAATACACTCTGCCTTATCTACTGAAAAGGAGGATACCCTGGTAAATCAGGCAAACTCAGATCCCAGGGGCTGCAAGAGCACATGGCCCCGATGTCCCTACTCTGCTGCAAGGGAAGGACTGAGTGTTCACTCTCTTCTTATGAGGGCTTTGGTTTCCCATTCACTTCTCAGTTTCTCACTGAAACTCTGGTCCTAGCATTTTAAAATGCAGGCCTCCTCCCCTAGTGCCTAGCCACCCCTCCTAGCCCAACCCTGGTCCTAATGTTTGAGACACTGACCACTGAGGACACGCCATCATTCTAATCCACACTTGGCAAACACCACTGAGAGGACCCACTGCCACTCCCCACTTTTGCCCCGCCCCCCCATCCCCTCCTGCAATATCCACTCTAGCCCAGACTGAACTCAGGCTCCCTCGATGGCCTGGGAGTGGGCATGAGTGTCACCACTCCTCTTAGGGGAGCCAAGTCCTTTCAGCGGTGACTTCCTGAGAGTTCCAGCCTTGTACTGGTCTCGGCTCGCTGATCCCTTCCAAGGCGACATGGAGCTATTTATCTGACCTATTTGTGTCACTCTATTTATGACACCAAATGTGAGTCTCACAAAAGAAGCTAGGCCAACTTCAAGGCTGCTCAATATCATGACATTTAAGCAGGACACTTCCAAGCATGGGCCAGATGGGACTCAGCTTTGCCATTTGCTAGCAGTATAAACCCTGGGCCAGTCACTTCACCTGAATCCCTGTGTTATGGGGATACTAGTAAGAGAACTTGCTGTGCCTGTTTCACAGGCTTATCCTCAAAAAATGGTCTACTATATGAGATGACTTGAAGACTGTGGCATGTAACATGTAGTAGTAATTATTATTATCACAGTTGTCCTAACTCTGCTTCTGTATTCTCTTCCCATGCCTACAGGGTCAGCCAAAATATGCCCATCCCCTCTTGGCCGCCCTTTTCAAAGCCCAAGCAGTCATCCATTCATTTCCTCCTTCGTGCCCTGCAGAGTGAGATGGGTTGGCGAACACCATGCTGCCCACTCTTTCTCTGCCCACACTCTCACAGGTGGGGTGTGGGCTGTATCAGCCTCTGTTGAACACCCACTAATGCCAACCAAGGATGAAGTGATCTAAGGGTGGGCCTTGTGACCGGTCCCACACATACGGTCACAACCACACTGTGCTACTTGGAACAGTGAGGCTCATAGCAGAGCCTTTCACCAGCTGTGCAGAGGGCCTGCCTGCGCTCACCTCCATCCTGCCTCCTGGAGTGAGACCTGAGCCCGTGAAGACAGGCCAAGGCTCCAGGCAACCACGACTATACACAGTTGAGGGAGCAGAGGCCTAGACAAGCTCCCCCTTCCTCCCACGAGGTTCCTATGGGTCACGCCTGGGACAGATTCCCAAGGACACTGCTTTTCCGCCCGTGTGAACAACGCCTGGCAAGAAAGAAACCTTTCAAAGATTCCATCTTGATGCTTCTGGGCTCCAGGCTTTTTGCCTTATCCTCAGCTTTCCCACACAAGAAAAAAGGATGCTGGCCCGGCTCTGAAGATCTGGCCTAGCTGTGAAGCAAAGAGGCTTATTCCTCACTGCAGACTTGCCAACAGTGCTGGAGGGGGCTGAGGGAAGGGGTGATAGAACTGTTTATCTTTCAAGAAAACCCAGAGGGCACACACAGTCACAAGATTAGACTGGGCAGCTGGGCTGCCAGCAAAGGGGTGGCAAGAGGAGAACCCGCCTCCCAGGCCACCGTGAATCAAGGTTTTAAAACTTTTATAGACATTTATCTTTACTCCTCAGAGTAGCTTCAGGGAGAGGAAGAGCGAGTGACAGTTTAATCTTTCTCTTTGCCAATCATTATTCC
>NW_005353967.1:16375620-16413071 GCF_000412655.1 Myotis brandtii
CCGCCCACCCCCGCTCCCGCCCTCCCTGCCTGGAGAAGCCAGCTGGTGCGAGGGCCGGGGCTGAGCAGGGGTTCATGACAAGCAGCTGGAGGGCCTGACACACACAGCCGACACTCTGGGAATGAAAAGAAGGCAGGGAGGAGTTTTTTAACTGGAGCCATTTGGCTGACTGTTGGGCAGAGGTGGGTGGGCTGGGTGGAAGGAGCAAAGGGAGAGAGAAAAAAACAAGTGAATAGGCCTGGAAGAGTGGGAAGGGAGTGAGGCACACAGAAAACAGCCAAAGCACACAGGAGAGGGAGTGAAGAGCCTGTCCTCAGAGGAAAGAGAGAGTAGAGGGGGAAAGGAGGAAAGAATGGAGGAGGTGACAGAAGAAGAAAGTGCAAACAATGGGGGAAGATTAAGAACGAGAAAGAGGCTTGGGATGAGAGGCATTCGAAAGAGATGTGACATTAAGAGAAGCAGGCGGAGAGGAAAGGAGAAAGCCCCACATTAGAAATGGGCGGTGCCCTAGAAATGTTTTCACAATATGCACATTTGAAACTAAAAACTCATCTCCATCCAAAACACTGAATCACATGTTGACCAAGTTCCTCATGTGACCCCCACCACAGAGCTGCTGGCAGGACCCTGAAGAGAAAGCACCGCCTGCAACGCTGGCCCTGGGGCCTCCCTGGCCCACCCGTGCCCTGGCCCTGCTGCAAATGCCCAGGCTCCCAGCCCTGTCTGCACATTGAAACTTCCAGGAAACTTGTCAAAGCCGTTCAGCCTGGGCCCTGCTCAGACCAGTTGGATACGGCTCTCTGGTCGAGGAGACAGGCCAGGTTTGAAAGCGCCCCAAGGTGATTCTCAGGTCTAACCAGTTTTAAATCTCGGATATAACTTATACCATAATGTATAGTTGACCTCTGAACAATGTGGGGGGTAGGGGTGTCAACTCTCACATAGGCAAAATCTGACTATAAATTTTGACTCCCCTCCAAATTTAGTTGTCCCTCGGTATCCACAGGAGATTGGTCCCAGGAACCCCCATAGATACCAAAATCCACAGATGCTTAAGTCCCTTACATAAAACCCTGTAAATCAGTGCATACCATCGGCCCTCCGCATCCCTGGACTCCCAGTGGGGATTGAAAATAGTACAGGTATTTACTAAAAAAATCCATACATAAGAGGACTTGCACAGTTCAAATCCATGTTGTTGAAGGATCAGCTGTAGAGTTCCATGAGGGTGAAGTGGGCTTTCTGACCATCATGAATAATGGTGTTTCTAAGGGAAAATGCATTTAGATTTTAACCCCAGGTGTCAGGCTTCAACCAGCCCCCGGAGCCTGCATCCCACCACCCACATACAGTCAGGCCCACTCGGCCAGGGAAGGTGGGGGACCAAGAGGCTGGTGGGGCTTTCCCTGACTGGGTCCCCATAGGAAACATTCCATAACTTGAGCATTTACAAGCCAAAGGGAAGGGGGGGTGGAGGGGGCGGGGAAATGTGTCGACAATAAATAACAGAAGGATGGGAGCTCTACAAGAAACAGCAGGAACTTCACATTAATAAAGAAGACACATGCCTGGAAACGGCATGGAGACGCAGCTTAGCAGTTCCACGCTAGGAACTCTGCCGAGCCAGGATGTCAGGGAAACTGGTTTGTAAAGCTGTGTTAACTTGTGTCAGAGACGACAGACAGTTCTCCTGGGAGAAGGATGAGGAGCACAGAGAAAGAGCCCTGAGTTCTGCGACCTGTGGGCCCTGAAGAGGTTCCACGCGAACCTCGAGCACCCCACCCACCTGCGGGCAACTGACGCCTGGGTCCCTGTCCCCCTTCCTGCGGACCCTCGGAGATACGGAGATTCGAACGTGGGGAGCAGGATGCTGCTTGGGAGAAACAGCCGGAGAGACAGTTGGCAGCAGCACAGAGCTTCGTGAAATCCTTGAAACCAACAAGACAGAACAGAACAGGCCAGAGGGTACAGCCAAGAACCTGTTGTTTCTTCACCTCTTCCAGCATCGCACAATGTAAAGCTAATCAAATCATTGAATTACACAAGCAAGGGCCCAGCCGGGATTATGTAAATAGAGGCAGTGCTTGGTGACAAAGCGGGCTTCCCCCAATTCCCTTCCAAAGGGACTCCTCAGTCAGCAAACAGGGGGCTGGGTGCCCAGGCTGATGGACCCCTGTGCCTGCACAGAACAGAATCGCAGCCTGCCGTGGGGGAGGTTTCTCCCACCGTGAGGGTGGCTGTTTCACAGCAGACAACTGGTGTGGGAGAGGGATGCAGAGGCCTGCGCATCCGTCTCCCTCTCTCTTACTCCTTTAGGAACAGAACAACTCGTTGCTGTGCCTAAATTATTTGAATTCCTTTGTGAGGCAGGCTCTGCAGTTACCAGAATCTGATACCAAACAGCAATGATTCTGGATTCACCTATTATATAGAGTTGTGGTGAGGTTGAATCAGGTACAAAGGGAAGCAAAATAGGATTTTAAGAATAACAGCTAACAGTTAACGAGTGCTGGCTCTGGGTCAGGCTCTGTGCTAAGCGCTCAACTATCCCCGGTGACATCCTGGCATCACTATGGGGCAGGATGGCACGCATATTTGCTGATGACCCCAAAGTATCCCAATCCCTTCTCCTTTAACCGCTAGTGCAGAAGCTGAAAAAAGACTGCCAACTTCCCTCACAGGCGAGGGAGCTGTGACCTTGTTCTGGCCAATGAAATATAAGGGAAATTATCTGGGAGCTTTAGGGAAAGTTTTCCCTTTTGGGAGAAAAGGAAGCAGTCCTAAAACATGGACCTTCCCCTATGTATACCTTTTTTTTTTTTTTTACTCCCTTTTTAAAAAAAATCCTGCTCTTATCTCCCATTTCCACCCCCTGCTTCCTACTGTGAATGAAGACAATATAAGGAGAGACTTGTGAAATGAGGCAACAAATATGAAGATGAAAATTAAATACGGTGAACTTGTCAGAAGGGACCTAGTAAGACTGTTGACTGCGGAATCAACACCAGCTGCATATCTCAAACTAATACAAGAAGGATTATTACTACTCCCATCTTACAGATAAGGAAACTGAGGTCCAGAGTGAGTAGTAGCCACTGCCAAGATCTCAGCTACAGAAGGGCTTAGTCAAAAATCAAAACCAAGCCTACGGATTCCAGAGACCTAACCATCATGACATACTCCTCTTCAGTCAGAAGAAATCTTGGGATTGGAAAGTCCATATTTGGAAGGACCCTTCAGGACTCTGTGGCCAAATCCTTTTAATTAATTTGTAAGTGGTTAAAGGCTGGGCCCAGGTCCAATTGGCTCCACCCTCCTGAAGCATTAGGACTGAATCCTGACGGGCCACGCAGGGTTCTTCACATTGCTTTATGCTTTTCCTTCCTCTCCTGAGAAAAACAGGAGCCACAACTCCTGCACAGTAAGGTGGTGCCTGTGCATGGCCTTAGCTCAGGATTTATCATCCTGACTCATCCCAGACCGCTGATGCCACAGAAACCAAGACAGAAGTGAAGACAATAGCATTGTATGTCAGAAAGTTAACATGGTGACCATATTACACACCAATGTATTTAGACTATATTAAGCCAAGATATCTTACACCAGAAAATGTTACCTGAGAAGGACCGTTATTAGTGGCTTTTGCAGTATTCACTCTGGAAGCCTGCGGCACAGTCCCTTAGGGAGAACAGTATTGCAAGGAAAAGCAATGGCAGACCCCGTCCCCGAGGCAATTTATATTATTAAGCTGAAAAGAAAAAAAAAACTAAATAAAACAAAACAAAACTCTCCTATTTCCTAAGGATCTCAAGAAAGCAAAGAGTTCTGTTTACACATAAATTTGCCATCTTTCCAAAGGGTGTTGGGCATATGGAGACTTTGGTTTTGAAAACCCGGCTCCAAGAATCATTTCATTCTGCACTCTGGCTTCTTTTCAAGCATCTCTTAACTTTCCCAAAAAACTGCCAGCATATTATGATTGATGCACTTCTGGAGATTCAGCTGAACTTGTCTGTTCACATTATCCAGCTGTTCTGTGCCTGTGGTTTTTACTAATGGTCGTTATATTTGATCATTCCCGCCTTGCCCCTAAACTTTCTGGCAGTGCTCACGAGAAATACAGACTGCAACTGGTACTGAGAGCCTTGCAAATTTAGCAAAGTTCATGTCTTACACTTAAAATAATGTGGGACCAAGGTAGGAAATCAGAAGAATCATGTGTTCATTTATCCCACCAATATTTATTGAGCACTTACTGTGTGTGGAGCTCTATTCTTAGCACTCTAGACGCATGATCCCATTTAACAAGGACTCAAATGTATGCGTTGAGCACTAGTATTTTACTCATTTTATTGACCTGGAAACTAAGGCTTAGCAAGATAGAAGAACTTATAATTTAGAAAAAAACAGCTGGTAATATGTGCACATTTATGCATGTGCAAATTCCAACATAAAGCAGGATATATTAATTAAATGATCCAGATGTCAGGGCTTAGCTAAAGAAGAGACTGCATTCAGGCCTCATAAGGATGGTTGAATTTTAGTGGGGGGTCTAGAAGATAGATAAGATTGCAGGAAGAAAGGAAGAAAGGAAAATGCCAGGAGAAAAAATGACTTCAGTAAAGGTGTAAAGGCAGGAATATATAGAACACATTTAGAAATGATGCATCATCCAGTTTAGCAGGAACAAAGGACATGGGTGTAAAGGTGTGAGGACTGGTTGGGTAGGTTGGGCAAGGGTCCTGGAGGACCTAGAATGTCAAGGCAATGACACAGGCGAGAAAAGTGGCAAAATACACACACACAAACTGTCAATTGTTCAGGGGAGGAGTGAAGAGTCAAGAATGATTCTGATGCTGAGTGTCATCAACACACATTCAGGCAGGTGCAGTGTCTGGGAGGAAATGTTGAGCAAAATAATAATAATAATAATAATGTGAAGAACTTCTGGTTCAAAATGGTCTCAACCTCCCCAATTTCCCACTAAATATATATAAAACTACACATTAAAAAAATAAAACCCAAAAAATAGCACAAAAACAAGAACTGGATTGCCAAAATATGGAAAGAATTTTCATCCACTGCAAGATGGTGAAGGCGATTCAGAGAAGCAGTGAGCGGCCAGGCTGCTTGCTGCCCTGAAGCGGAGAAGCCCATCCACGACACAGAAAGGAAGGGGCTCCTGGCCCTTCCCCACTGTCTGCCCTTCCTCAAAGCCCAGGTCAACGCCAAATGAAAAAGTGGGTAACTGCCCCTCTATTGTACGAGTGTTTCAAGGCGCCAGAGTGAAATGACAATCATGTGTTCTCCATCTTGTCCTCTCCCCCTACTCCCATCCACCCAAATTGTCTATCCTGTCTCCTTCTCTGGTCTGAAAACAAAGAGCAGGAAACTGAATGAATCTATCATGATGCGTTGGCATCCTAGGGGGTGTCAGCCCTCACATTGAAGCTATCTTAGCAAGAAAAAAAGACTAACAAATCTAACAGCCCTGTGTGCTGGAGTTGTAAATTTCCAGGAAATCTCCTGGTTTCAGAGTGTTGGAGAATCAAGCAGTGGGGTGGATGATCGCCGTTCTGTACAACGGACTCACAAAATCTGTCTGCTGGCAAACCTTGAATCCAGAGGGAACCTGCCTAATCCAAGGATTAGTGAACAATAAACTAAACAAGAGCCAGTGCAAACGTGCCAAAGCTCAAAAGAAAGGGAACCATCTCCTAACAATCAAGAAGATGAATACACCTTCGAAAATGATTTACTACTGGAAAAAAAGAGAAAATATTAGGGAACGTTTGGGTATCTTCAGCAGGATCTAGGGATATATAGCCTGTCTGAAACAGGAGCAGAAAACAAAAAAGCTGAACTGAAAGAACATGAGATGAAAAGACAACAGGAGGACAATAAGCCCAGATTAGAAGGTTACTAGGTGAGCTAAGGAGGCTGAAATTACAGTCTGAGAAATGAAGTCGTCACTGAAGACAGTAAAGTAGACAATGGAAAATTGAATTAGTAACAAGTCGAGTAAACTTGAAAAGCTCTCCCAGAATATGGGGGGGGGGGGCAAAACAAATGTTTTGTGTTGTTTTTAATAAATTTTTTCAGACAAAAAATAGATGATATGTGTAGAAGACAAAGAAAGAATATCCTATCTACAAATGATAGGTGCTACCAAAGACAAGACCAAAACACAGTAGAGCCACAGTGAGCACAAGTGTAATTTGATGCCATAGTATAACTTTCTCATATAGAAAATATGCATCATTTCTCTGTGTCTCAGGGTTTTTGTCTCTAAAATGGGGTTTTAAAACAATATGCAGAGAGTTTTTATAAGTAGTAAAGGAGATTTTATACATAATGTGCTTGGCTGCAATACTGGAACATGGTAAATTCTAAGTAACATCATTATTGTTTTTTACTCTATTAATAGCTCATACAAATGACAGCAAATTAAATAAGTAAATAGATAAATAATGAAAAGCTTAATGATTTAATTCATAAAATAAGAACTATGAACAGGATATAAACATAAAAAACGTTCACTTTATTAGGAATCAAAGAAACTCAAATTAGAACAATGAGCTGCAACTTTTCTAAGAACAGGTAATTGTAGATTTTTTCCCTTTTTTTAATGATAATGCTCGACTGTGAGAAGAGTGTGGTGAAAAGGCTCTCTCTACCTTGCTCGTGGAACTCCAAATGGGTTCAACCTTTCAGTTGACATGTGTAGAGCAGGAGGATAAAAGGGTTTATATTCTTGCTATGGGCTGAAGGTTTGAAGCCCTAATCCCTAATGTAACTGTATTTAGAAATAGGGAGGGCCCATGAGGAGATAAGAGTTAAGTGAGGTCACAAAGAAGGAGCTCTAATCCTATAGGGCTGGTGCCCTTATAAGAAAAGGAAGAGAAACCAGAGCCCTCTCTGCCTTGGTGAGGACACAGCCAGGAAGAGAGCTCTCACCAGGAAATGAATCAGCCAACTCCTTGATCTGGGACTCCCAGCCTCCAGAACTGTGAGAAAATGAATGTATGTTGTGCATGCCATCCCATCTATGGTATTTTATTATGGCAGCCCAAACAGACAAATATAATTCTTTAAGCAGAATTTCCACTTATGGGAGTCTATCCTGAGGGAATAATCAGTGAGATTGACAAGAATTTATGGATGTGTCCTACAGCATCCGTGAAGTTAAAAATAACCTCAATGTCTAACAAGAGAAGAATCTTTAGGAAAATGCAAAATGCACATGACAGAGTATTTTGCAACCATTAAAACCAAATTTTAAAGCTGATTTAATGTTGACAAATAATTATTATATAGTATTGATATAAAAGTAATAGCAAAAATGATATCAATCAATATGATCCTCATTTTGTCAAATTATGTACTTATTAAGTATATACGCGTGGAAAGGGGAATGAAAAGATATACAGTAGTCCCCATATCCATGGGGGACATTCCAAGACCCCTAGTGGATGCCTGAAACCACAGATAGAACCAAACCCTATGTAATACTATGTTTCTTCCTATACACACATACCTTTTTATTTAAAGGAAGCACTTTATGGCTTCTCTTTGGCATATCTAAATTGCCAGCATCACCATTCTTGCACTTTGGGGCCATTATTAAGTGAAATAAGGGTTATTTGAAGACAAGCACTTTGAAACTGTGATGGTCAAGCTGATAATTAAGATGGCTACTAAGTGACTAAAGGGTGGGAAGCGTATAACCTGTGGAGACTCCGGACAAAGGGATGATTCACATTCCTAACAGGATGGAGCAGAACAGCTCGAGATTTTATCACATTACTCAGAATGTCACACAATTAAAACTTACAAATTGTTTCTGGAATTTTCGACTTGATATTTTTGGACCTCGGTTGACTGTGGGTAACTAAAACTACAGAAAACAAAACAGTGGATAAGGGGGGGATTACTGTATACCAAACATATTAACAGAAATATTATCTCTGATTGTGGAATTACAAATAGGGATTTTTTTTGAGATGTTGTAAATCTCCATTAATCATCCTGTATTGTTTTTAAAATCATAAAAAGTTAAATTATTTCAAAAAAAAGACATGTAAATACTACTTCTGCCATTAGCTTAGAACAGTCTTTAAAGAGAACCTCATTTCTTCATGTTAGCTCGTTTCCTTCCTGTAAAGTTCTAGAGATACTATAATTGACCTGCATTCATAAAATAATAAGTGTTATAAAGAAATTGACACTATGAACAATATAAACTGATGAATAAAAATAGATCCAGAGACATAGAAACATCCAACAGACCATCCAACCTTAGAGGGAAGGCGGGGGGCCGGGGGGAGAGATCAACAAAGGACTTGTATGCATGCATATAAGCATAACCATGGACACAGACACTAGTGGAGTGAGGGCATGTGCTGGGGAGATGGGAATGGCCGGGGAGAGGTCAATGGGGGAAAAGGGAGAACTATGTAATACTTTAAACAATAAAGAATTTAAATTTTAAAAGTAAAGAAATTGACACTAAGGATGCTGGCATTGTTACTCTGTTAGTGACTCCTAAATTATCTTTTACCGACAATCCCCAAACACACACGCATGGTTTCCACTTAAGGGTTCTGTGATAGAGCCTAGCAAAATTCTTGCTTTTCTCTTTAAGATACGTCAGTCCAAAATTACATAAGGCTCTTTGAAATTTCAAATGTTGGAAAAAGTAATCTAAGTAAGCGTGAGTATGTTCTTTAAAAATACACCATAAGGACACCAACATGGAAAACATTTTGTGAGAGAACAAACTTGTTCTGTATTATTTCAGAGGGTGGGACTAGAATCAGAGGAGGAGGCTAGGGGAAGGAAAATTTTAATACAGAACAAGAATTCCTTAGCAATTAGAGATTCCTTGCAAAGTAGAGATCCCTCCATCACCAATAATGTGAACAGCAAACATAAGACCACTTGTTTAGAAAGCGGAAATAGCTGAAAAGTAATTTCTGGGTTAAATTTGAACCAAACTAAAAGATGGACTGGATAATCTTTAAGGCAAAATAACCATATAACTTATGTTCCAAATGGAGCACTTTTGAGAGAAAAGAAGCAATATTAATAGCTGCACAGGGACAATAGGGCCAACCTAGTTAAATTGAAATTTGTGGTCATCCTTCTCTAGGGTCTCTTCTAACTCTTAGGCACAAACGAAAATCCTCCATGCATAAACCTTAAGTCTTTCATCCATGCTTCAAGGGCTAAACTCTTCCATGCCCACGTCTTATTGGTTTAGTGGATTAATGTAATAGTCAGACATTCTGAGGTGTAACAATCTTCCTCTGAACGGCTGGGGATGGGAATGTGGGTAGACATGCTGAATTTCCCCAATAATTGGCCCTTGGAGAAAAGAGAGGAGTGAGCTGAGTTAATTGGAAGCCTACAAGGCATATGGCACTGGCAACCCCAGAATTATTTTGAGCTGCAGTTAGCATACCTGGGTGATTACTACTTGGATATCTCAGTGCTTCCTAAGCATAGCTGGAATGTGTGGCTCTGATTTGTTTTCCAGCTGGAAATGTTACAGAAACAGGAAGATTTCGGCTTTTGTGTGTCTTGTCGTATCCTGCCTCTGCTTGGCAGAGGACCTGGTCTGACAGTCATGTACATCACTTCCACTGTGCTCTGGGCTCAACAGACGTAATTTAGAATGAGCTCCAGCAACATCCACAGAATCTCCCCAGCAACAGACAAGCCTGTGAGCTGATTCCGCGTGATTTTGTTGTCTCTCATGACTACAGGGCCATCGGCTAGAACAGGGTGAGAGAGAAGATGTAAAAGGTAGGCTTTTGTAAACATCCATTGATGTGATATGATGTTAAGGGTTCCTGCCTCTTCTGAACATCTTCCCATTGACCTATCAAAAGCTAAGGTACCGTATTCCCATAATTTCCCTATGGGAATGCATTTAAGAGTATTATTCTAGAAGACAGGAATCTATTAGTTATCAGTCCTAAAGTCAGACTATAACCTCTCCCAAGGCAGAATTTCTTTTTATCTTTTTGTGTGTCCTCAGGGGTTGGCGAAGAGTGGGTGTTTGATACATGGTAGGGGGAAATGGTGGTGATGTGGTAGTGATGAAAGTGATGATTATAATGGTTACTTTTTAAAGAGAACTTATTGTTTATCCTACACAGAAAGGGAAGAAAAACCAAGAGAAGGAGTCAGGTACATTTTGAGAGGGAAATAAGCCCCATAAGGACCCGGAGTTGCCATCACAGGCAGAGCAAGCTGCGGCTGCACAGCAGTTAATAGTGAGCAGCCAGAAGGAATGGAGCCTTGATGGGAGTGGAGCAGGATATAGAAAATGGAGAAGCAGCCTCTGAAATGGAGACTAACAGAGCTTAAGGTAAATCATGCGTGATTAGAAATTCTTCCTGAAGCACAGAACCAGGGCATATTTCCAATAGCCAAGAGGAAGAGCTCTTTCCAGAGAGGCTTGTGCATCAATTAATTAATGATCTACTTAAGTTGCAAAGAAATTATACATATCCTTGGACATTCTTACCAAACTCTGGCAATTGGGAAGCAGGGAAAAAAGAAAACATGCAAGTTGCCTAAAAACTAATGATGGTATCTTCTACTCTTTGCACCTTTACAAAAGCTTGCACATCCTTTGGGTGTTTGTAGCATTAACCCAGCACAGGTGGGCAAAACAGCTGTTCCACGGTCGCCTTTGACCAGTTAAACCAGCTCACCTCCGAAGCTTCCAGAATGTCAGCCAATAAGACAGCAACACCAGATGTTCCTAGAATGAAGCCTCAGAGGAGCAGTGCCCACCCCTGGAGCCTCCCCAGGAGCTGAGCTGAGGCAGAGGGGACAGCAGTCACTGGGCAGGTTTGGAAAGCAGTGCGAGGGCAGGTGCATGCTTCGAAGCCAGAGATGCACTTCCCAGGTGCCTGGAAACACAGCTTCAAGCCACGCAAAGTAGCCAGCTACCGCTGGAACCTGAGTGCCACTGGCAGACAAGTGAGGGTCCAGAAATAGGTCATGTGCAGGCTCCTTTTCAGCAAAAACTGAGGATTATCCAGAAAATCCAACAGGCCAAGTAGGAATGGCCTGTGATGACAAATGATGATGCAAACGGATGCTGTTCTGACAAACTGAAAGACAACCCACACCTGAGTGTCTACTTAGGAAAGCTCAATGTGCCCCCTGTTTAACTGCAGAGGAAACTTCATGAAAGACACCAACAGGTAATGACCTTCATTAAATGTGCCTTCTCAGGCAGAAAGAGCTCTGCACTAGGGGTCAGGATCTAGTTCCCACCTAGCCACCAATTGGCCTTTTGACAAGTTAATTTACATGCCCACAACAACAAAGTAAATATATCTTCCCCTCTGGCTCCAATTAAGTTTTGCTCACTGGAGTATTGAACTTCTATGAAAATTATGTGGAAACTAGAAAGTGGAATTCAAATGTAAGGTATTGTTATAACTTAATTGAAGATAATTTTGTAGGATAAAAACTAAACTAAATAATAGTGTCATAGGCTCAAAGAAGCAAAACCGAAAATCCTTGCTAATGTTTCCAGACAAAGAAAACAGTTCCAAATTCTTTGTCTTCTAAACAATGCCTATCACCATGAACAGAGCCAGCCCATTAGTCTTCCTATAACCCTACTGATGCTTGATCGGGCAATACGGCTGGAACTGCGATTTCCATTCCCTTTACTCTGAGGTTCTCATCTCTCCTTCCCCTCCCCAATGCTGGACACAGAAGAGGGTGAGTGTAACTGCTGGCAAATGAATAGTTAAGGGAATGCTAGATCCTGGAGGGCAACTACCACCCTCTCACCGCTGACCAAGCCCAGAATCAGAGAAATTTCTGTAACTTGCATGGTAAACCTGTGTCAAGACATCAAACACAGGTTTTTGTTTTTTTTAATGCAGTATTGTTTTCCTGTAATCTTCAGCATTTTTACTCACATATATTCCCCTTCCATAATTGAGTAGTGAAGAAAAAATTTATAAATATTCATGCCTCCATGGCTCCAAAAAAAAAACAACAACAAGCAGTTCCATGAAGGCCTGTAGGCAGCACACATTTAAGCACAAATGGGGTGGTGATAGAAAGCTGTGGGGCTTGGAAGGACTTGAGAATACGTGGGCTCTGCCTGTACAAAGACCAGCTGCTCCAAGCTCTCCATTCGCTGGCATAATTTGCACTGAGTGCCTGGCACAGACAATTTAGCTCTAAAAATGTCCCTTGGTTATCTCTTTGGGATTTATCATCCATATATAAGCTCAGGAATCATATCACATAAAACTGGACTTTGCAAATTTGAAACTAACCAATATCGTTTTTCCAAAGCTCTCAGAAAAATAAAATGGATTATGCAGGAAAATTTTGTAAATGGAAAATATTGCATATACAGAGTCTGAGGCAATCCAGGACATTTTAAACCAGAAAGCAGATGGAATGAGAGCAATATAAATTAGTGTAACTGTATTTTGCCAACTGCAAAGTGACTCTAACTCCAAACAGAGCTCTTCTCAACCTGTTGATTGTATGTGTATTTGTTTTTAATTACCACTGGGTAGAATTTGGTGAGATGTTTGGAGTTAGAATTATAGAATCTAAAGATCTAGAGAACACCAAATCTGGCCAAACCACCCATGGAATATCAAACTAAGGAAACAAACACAGAAAATACAAGCAAGCTATTTACATTGGAAAACAATATTCATGCATATGTTATATAAACCAATTAACAAAAACTATGCATGTGGCAGTTTGTAAGAAATGCCTTACACCGAAAAAGTATATTAAATACTGAACAGAAGGGCAAAATTTCATGAGCAGTCCTTCCTGGCCTGGCCCTCTCAACATGACCCGTCTCTTGGATGTCTTGGCAGCTTCTCTGGTTGTCAAAGTCCAACAAAGTCTTATCCTGACCAGTCCACTCTAGGCCATGCAGGCTCTGGAGGATTTGTGCAAGTTACACTGCCTGGAGTAAACCCACTCAGTCATATCAGAGCAAACTGGCCAACTCATTTATGAAAGAGGAGGGAGAGGTTGACACAGATTTTTTTACTGCAGTGCAAACTACAGGAAAGAAACAGATAATCTGATTACTTTTTGGAGAATCTGTCCCTTCTCCATATTCCTTCCAAGATGCTCAGGCCTTGAGCCACTTTCTTGGGCTGGATATGAGCATGGATAGGATTTCACTAGCAGGCTGTTGTCAACCAAGGCAGCCTCAGGGGACTGTTGCTACAGTAAATTCACCAGATGGCTCCCCAGCCCACTGACCAGCTAGACTCCTGTTTGGACATGGGATCTTGCTTGGTGTCCTAAGTCTTGACTGGTTCTGATTGCCAAAGCCCAAGTTTTTAACAACGAGCCACCTTGGAGTATGGATGAGGAGAATGGAATGCCGATTTCCCTGCATCTGCAGTCTCTCTTCCCAGCCGCATCATAGAGGGGCGCACAGAACTGCATATTCATGATAAAATGGAGAGGCGCGACAAGGTGTTTGCTGCATTCTTACTTTTTCTTTGACATACAAGACCTCTATACTCTTCTATCTCTACCACACAGACATTTTCATACCCCCTGCCCCGTGTCAGGTCTCACACCAGCTGCTACTAGCAGGTAGAAAGGCTCAGGGAGGAATCAGCATCTGGAAATATGTTAATTTTGCATGAAAGTAGAGGATGATAGCAGAAATTACAGAGACTGCAAAAGGAGAACATCTGTTCATTACAGAATTTAATACACAGCAATAGCATAAAGTGACAAGGAACGTGCAAAGATCTCCACCCAGAATCAAAGAGGGCAGGCACCACCAGAAGACTCGAGAGAGACAAACCAGGGAAATGAAACTGGCTGCACTAACTCAATGTGGAAGGGAAGGTGAGAGGGATCAGAATTCCCAGTCCCAGTAGAGCAAAGCTCCAGCCCTCTTTTATCCCTGGAGAGCTCTGAGAAAGGATGTTGGGACTAATCCTTTGGAATCTCAGCATGAAGAATGGAAAGATAGCACTTCCAGCACAATATCCGTGTGCAGACACTCAAGAGAATGCAAAGACGTGAACACACTTCCATTCATAAACTGAGATGGTGTACTGGGACCATTTCTAAATCTCATTGAGGACTGGTACTAAACATAATGGTACTCAACATAGTTTGCCATGGGCCTCTGTCCTTCACAGCTCCGCTAACCTCTCTGCAGTTGTTTTTGTAGTCAGGGAGGTTCAGGCCACCATGGGAACGTCTAGGAAGCTGGCCAAGATTATTGCCACTGTGACAAACATATACACTTAATTAAAGGAGTGATGAGGGTAACTATTACCCTAGAAATAAGGAACAGCATAACATGAGTACTAACCCCAGTGCTGGAGATTTGTAAACTACACATCCTGCAAAGTTTCTGGTGGAGAAAAGTGTGTGGGATTGTAGACAGAAAACATAACAATATTCACTTACCTTGGAAGACAGTTGAGAGAAAGGACTAATAAAAATTATTACAAATCACTACACACACATAAAGTGCTTTATAATAAACACTAATACTTTAATCCCACATTGCTTGTTTTGTAGGCTTGAAGCTTAAGTAAAAGTTGAGCTGAAAGAGTAAGAGAAGCAAACTTCATATTCTGTCATTTTCTAGGTTTAAGCAAGACAAAAGAAAAAAAAGGAAAAGAAAAGAAAAAATCCCAAGAAGTCCATTTTTAAATTGCTGCTTATGTAACAGGAGCCTGAGAACTACACCAGAATTTAATTGAAGGAAAAGTAACTGTAGGGGAATTGCTTGGAAAACTGCCAGAAGGGTTTTAACAGCTGGAAGTTGAAAAGTGATTAATTTTGACAGCAATAAAAGCCTCATGTTCATACATAATTATGCTTAGATTTGTGGGCTGCTGGAGTTTTTTTTCTATGCACTATTAACCTTCTGCTGTCCAAGCTGGAATTTAGATACTTTAAATGAATCCTTATTTTTAAGTTGAATAATAATTTGCTTTCAATGGCTTTGACTCACCTCAAGACAAGGAAGACTTGGGGGAGAAAGAGTAGAATAACTGGGGTAGGTCCAAATACTCTTCTGAGTATTCTTAGAACTTAATGGAAATAAAGTTATTTCATTTATCCCTACATGGAAACAATCACACACACACACACACACACACACACACACACACACACACAAAGAAGTTCTGGAAAAAGGCATGCTAAGCAAAGAAAAAATGATATTGAATAATTCCTAGCAAAGGACATAGAGATGAATCTATAAGTGAATACGGTACTATGCTACTACATTCACAATACTGCATAGATTAAGAAAGTAATGAATTAAACCAAGTTCAAGAGCTAGTAGTGGTAATAATTTGCTACAAAAGCTTAGACCAGTTTCAATTTCTCCATGACTTCTCTGTTCCTCAGATAGGAAGAGAGGGATGGAGTAGATAATTTAGAAGATCTAAAATCTAATTATATTAAATCACCTGCTCTAGGATTAGTCACATTCTGAAGTCTTTTTTCTCTTAGTCACCTTTACTATCCTTGTGCCAACCAGTTTGACCAGATAAAATGAAACTTTGGTAATATGAAATATTTTCAAATTCATTAGAAGTAACTAATATTTAATAATAGTCATTAAATCAATTATAGCAGTTTCCAAGGCATGATTCTAAGAACTTTATAAATTATTATATGTTAATCTACTTAATGCCTCTATATGGTAGGTCCCATAGTTCTATTGCTCCTATTACCCCTTTTACAGAAACTGAGACAATAAAGAGGTTACATGATTTCCCAGAGTCAACAGTCACCTCATGAAAAGCAAAGATTTGGGGGCTCTAAATGTCCTATTGTTCCCAAGCAAATACATAATATTGTGGACATAGTCAATTCACAGCATTAATGTTGGAATAGAAAGAACAATGAACCTAACTTAAAAAAAATTGAATTTAGTTTTAGCTCTTTGATTTTCTCAAATACCCTGGACAATCCACCAATTTCTCGATTTCAATTTCCTTAATTGTACAGTACAGAAGTTGTCTAAATTCAAGATTCTCAAAGTGTGGTACCGGGACCAGTAGCATCAACCTCACCTGGTTACTTGAAAGCAATGCAAATGCTTTTCTTTTTTATTTTTATTTATTGAATTTATCGGGGTGACATTGTTTAACAAAATTATATAGGCTTCGGGTGTACAATTCTATAATGCATCGTCTGTATATTGTATTGTGTGCTCACCACCCAAGTCAAGTCTCCTTCCATCACCATTTATGCCCCCTTTGCCCTCTTTCACCTCCCCTTACCCCCTTTCCCTCTGGTAACCACCATATTGTTGTCTTTGCCTATGAGTTTTAAGGTGGGGTTACTTAATCCCTTCACCTTTATTCCCCAGCCCTCTCCTCTGACAGCTGTCAGCCTGTTCTCTGTTATCTGTGAGTCTGTTTTTACTTTGTTTGTTAGTTTATTTTGTTCATTAGATTCCACACATAAGCAAAATCATATGGTAGTTGTCTTTCTCTGAGTATCACTTAGCATAATACTCAGCAGGTCCATCCATGTAGTCAAAAAGGGTAAGATTTTCTTCTTTTTTATGGCCGATTAGTATTCTACTGTGTAAATGTAGCACAGCTTTTTTATCCACTCAGCTTGAGCCCCACCCCAGACCTAAGGAATCAGAAACTCTGGGCATTCATCTGTGTTCAACAAGCCCTCCAAGTGAATCTGGTAGATCCAAGGTTAGGGAACAACTGGCCAAAGTGATCACTAAATTGCCTTCTGATTCTCACATACTGTAGTTCTATCTATTAATGCCACTGGATTCAAACTGAGGTGGTTTTATAATATTTAAATTCTTCTTCCCTGATTCATCAGACACTTGGGCCTCCATTGCCAATGGACAGGATACCTATTGTTGGCTGACTGGGATTATTGTTTCTTAGACCTCATCATAGCATTGTGGAATAGAAAGCAGAAGGGAGTCGTGATTCTAAATAGAACGATGTCATTATGAATGTTTTCTTTCTTCGAGCAGAAGTATAAGATTGAAGTCTAGAGTCAGAGCCACACCATATCTGAGTTCTTAATCCAATGCCATGCACCACATGGGGCTTAGTGAACCCTTGTTGCTGCCTCAGGCAATGACATCCACGCTGATTAGCAACCTACATGGCCTACGGTTGCTCCCATATCCCCAACAGCGCCAAAATCCAAACCAACCTTTCTCCTCTAAGTCAAGGGGGAGGCAACCCCAGAGAGAATGTTGGATTTACCTCTTAGTACTCCATTGCCATAGGGTTATTTGGCAGAAAAACACAACTCACTTGGAGTTGGAAGCCTGGATACCCCACAAGAGACAATTCCAAGTGTACTCATGAGCATCAAATTTAAATGGGCCTTTGCCTTGTTCTCATTAACTAACCACCCACTGGTCAGAAATGACAGAGGAAGACCCCTGAGTTTTTTGGTCAGCCATGATATACACATGTCCAATGTATCATGCTTAATAAAAGTAGAACATCGGGTGACCTCATGCCCTGATATAGAAGACTATTACCAGCAGGAGAGCAAAGACTGGTGTCTGTACTTCCTTTGTATTTCTCATGACAACTCATTAACATAAATTGCTGTTTGTTAATTAATCTTTTTTTAAAGATAAAACCATAAGAAACATACAGATAGAAATGCAAACTCTTTCAGAGTTAAAAAAAATTTCTGAAAAAAAAATAAAAACTTTGAAAGGAACCATTTCTATATTGAGAGAAAATGTGACCACATAAAGAAGCATGAACTTGTTTGGAACTACAGTTACACTACAGGTTCCACTTTCTAGGGTGGAGTCAGCCTAAGACTTACATGTGGAATAACTCTGCTCCTTTGTTTTATGAGAATGAAAAATCCCAAACATTTATTCTAGACCATCCCAGAGACTAACAATTTTACATTTGTCCATAATAAATATGAGAAGGGTTGAAAAAATTTTACAAGCCACTTCCTTATCCAAGTCTAGTTAAAATGATGTGTTAGCAGAGATTTTACATTCTTTCATGAAAAGTAATCTAGGTACAATTTTACAATTCTGGACACCTGTGTATTGCTGCGACCTCATAAATAAGTCAGGCTGACATTTTGATATTTCTTCTGGACTACACAGTACAATCTATGAAGTAGGTGATACTATCATCTTTATCTTACAGACAGAGAAACCGAGGCACAGAAAGGTTAACCCAACCAAAATTATAAAATTAGTACATGAAAGAACTAAGACTTGAATCCCTGGCTTCAGAGTTCATGCTCTTAGATAACGAAGTCACTCTTGTTTATTTACTCCCTGTACCACTTAGAAATGCTTTTGGTGGTGTAACCAAAACACCAACTTAGAGTGGCCTTAAAAAATAGGAATTCCTTTTGCTCAACGACAACTCTGGGAATAAGCAATTGCTGGAGGGGTTCAGTTGCTCACAATGTCCTCGGGGACCAAGGCTGTCCTCTCCATGTTCCTGATCTCAGCATCCTCATGCTTATCTCTTGGTCATTGCTCTTCCAGGCATCACCTCCTCATTATAGGGAGCTCAAAGTCTTGAGAGACTTTGTCTTTTCATTTGGGAAACTAAGCTTACTTCCATGGTCTTTCCCTTACATCTCGCCAGCCAAAACAAGATCACATGCCATCCTTCAATCAACCAAAGGCCAAGCAGAAGATTATTATGACTGGTTTTGACTAATCATGATTTATATTTTGGGACTAAGAAAGGGCCTGAATCAGTAGGCCTTACCTAGCTCCTGAATAAATTGGACTTCTTTTAGTTGGGAAGAAGAGTGTGCTGAAAGGGGAATGACTTTGGGTGGCAATAAGCAGTGCCCACCATACTCTCCTACTTTGGCGTTTAGGTTGCTCCTCCTTGTACAATACCCAGCTTATGGGAAGGTATTGTGTTAGGAAGTGGGAAGAAAGATAAAAGACAATCTCTATATAATTGGTACTCACTGAAGTCTTCATTTGAGAGAATCAATCTCATACCCGATTTTAGATAAAGACATGAAAGAATTTATATCATATATGGCTAAGTTGGCAAGTGGCTGTCAAGAGAATCCAAGAGGCCTTACATTCACTATGAGTACACAGCAGGTAAGAGAACATGCTCCAACGTACCATCTTTAGACCATAAAATGACAGACAGGACAAGCTGATAGGTATGTGCTTAAAAATAGACTAGTGTGTGTATTCAGTATTTTGGAGGCATTCAGCACACAGAGTTGGTTTATACCCATACATAATTATGGTATTATCTGAATGTCTCCAAGTCTCACTTGGCACTGAATATGGATAGGATCAGGCAAGAGTAATGACTCAGATTTCACTGGCACCTGCCCCTAAAAGTCCCCTGAAAACACCCCTGCTCTGTGTTTGTGGGGGTTCCCATGGGGCTCTCACATATGCATACAGACAAGTCCAATCCCTTGGGCTGTCCCCTGCTCAGATTACCAACCCTGGGACTTCCAAGTACTACATAATGGCCTGGAGCAAAGCAAGGGATGCAGCTCTCTTTCCTCTCCTCCCTTTCCTTGCCTCCACTGTTAGAAGGGTCTGGAAGCAGTGCTGCTGTTAAGTTCTCTGTATCTGAAACCCAAACATGTGTTCATAGGGGTTGGCCAGGCACAGATTCAAGTGATAATGACTGATAAACTCACTATCTCTTCCCTTCCTCAAATATTACAGCTGGCTATTGCATCAGATCGTCTTGTCTGGCTTTTTCTTCCCTTAGGACAACTGACTAATCTGTTCTAGAAACTTATTCTTAGGAAATAACCAGACCCATGGCCAAAAATATGTGTAAGGAATGATTTACAGAGCTCTTTATAATGATAAAAATATCTTAAATTTTATCTGTAGGAGACTGGGTAAATTAATTATAGCACATTCATTTGGAAGAGTAATATGCATCCATTTAAAACGATGAGGTAGATCTGTATTTATTAAAATAGGGAGCTATTCATGATATATTGTTGAAGTGAGAAAAAGTATGACTTCATTTTTGTAAAAATATAAACAGGTGCTTTTGTGAATGTATGTCCATTAATGTGGGTACACACACAAAGAAAATAGGAATTATCTTTGTGTGGCAAGATAAGGGTATTTTTACTGTCTTCCTTACCTCTTTCTTGCACAGCATGAATGTTTTTACAAGAAACATGAATTATTTCCACAAGCATAAAAAGATAAAGCCATATTCATTTTGCAAAATAATTATTTTAATGAAATAGCCTTTAGCAATGTATGCACTCATTAGGGTGAAAGTGTGGACGGGTATAAAATCTCCATTTAGTGAGATTATTTAATAAAAGGAAGCTCTGAACATTTGCTTGGTAATGTGGAAGAAACTGCTGGGTAATGTGGAAGAAAATGAGCCTTGACAGAAAGATGATTAGAACCGGACATCTCCAGAAATGTACTGTGACCCTGACCGGCAGTGCAATACCCCCAACCTTGCTGCTCCTGGAAGCCTGAGAAACTGAGATTTCTGGAAGGCTATAAAGGACACATGGAGCAAAGCAAGCACACGAGCTCTTTTCAGCTTTGCTTCATTTTTCCAAATGGTTGCTTCTCTTTTTCTAGTTGATTTGTAAGAGCTCAGAGCTTAAGAACACTTAGGCATTCATGTTACATATTTTTTCTCTATTTGTTTGTCTTTCAGGCATCTGGTAGAATTGTATACCACACAGAAGTTCTCATGTTTATGTGATCTACTGTAACAACCCTTCTTTTATGATTCTTGGCTTTGGTATCACACTTAGAAATGCCTTTTCTAACACCAAAGACACCAAATTTTGTTTAACTTACACATTTTCATCTTTTACAATTAAATATGAAATGAATCAAGATTTATTTTTGTGTGTGGCCTGTATGAGGTAGTGATATAAATAGTTTGCCCCAATTCATTTAACTATCCAGACTTTCCCTTGTGATTAGAAATAAAATCTTTATCATATAGCAAAACACAACAAATGCACAAGGGTATACACATATGAGTCCTTGGGTCTGGTTTGGACTCCTACTTTTCTGTGAGATCAACTGCCTGCCTATCCCTGAACAATGCCATTCAGTTACAATGATTACAGCTTTAAGATGTGTTTTATTTCCTGATAAGACAGTCTCCCTCATTACTCTTCTTTTTCAAAAAATGTATTAGCTGTTCTTAAGTGATCATTCTTTTGAATAATTTCATTTTTTCAAATTCCAAATACTCCAATAAGACTCCAATAAGATTTTATCAGAATTACATTAAATTTATAGGTTAATCTGTAGAAAAAGAAGTAATATTTGCAATGGGAGCCTTCCTTTAGTCTCCATAAAGATTTCTTCATATTGTTCCTGGATATTTCTTGAGAAACTTATGAATAGTTGATTTTCTTTGTTCTCTCCTTCCTCTTCTTTCCCCTCCCACCTACTTCCCAAGTCTGGTCACACGTATGGAATGTCCTTATCAGACTCACAGTTGTCCGACAGGTTTGTATCTGCAGCTCCCAGGCAAAGTTCCACTTCCCACAGCCTTTACTCCTGTCTTCTTGAAGTGGCACCTTCCTCTGACCTCCACTATCTGGTTTCTGGTTTCAGAGAACGTATTCAGTCCTTCTGATTCCCAGCACGCTGCTCCCAGGGCTCTTATTTATTTTCCACACAATGCTTACTTCATAGAGACTGTAACTAACATTACTTTTTTGTATTACTTTTCTTTTTCTGCACAACAAATTGCCACCAACTTAAAACAACACACATTTGTTATCTCACAGTTCCCATGGGTCAGGAATCTGGGGATGACTTACCTGGGTCTCACAAGGCCGCCACAGGGAGTCAGTCGGTGGGTTGCATTTCTGTCCAGATCTTGGATCCTCTAACAAGCTCACAGAGTAGTCAGCAGAATTTAGTTCCTTGTAGCTATAGGACAGAGGGTCCCACTCTCTTGCTGTCACCTGGGTGCTGCTCCGCAGTTCCTTGCATATGGCCCCTTTCAGGCCCTCTCACCACATGGGGACTTCCCTCTTCAAGGCTAGCAAAGGACTCTCTCCCGCTGAAATATAATCACAGGGGTGACATCCATCACCTTTGCCATTCTCTGTTGGCTAGAAGCCAATCACGCTACCACCTGCACCTCAAAGGGGAGAGGATTATTCAAGGGTTTGACTCTTTGGGGTCGCTTTAGGGTGTGTCTGCCACACTCACAGGTCTTTGAGCATTGCCAGCACCCCACTGCTTTCCAGGCACTTCTTTCCTGAGATTTGGGCTGTTGACCTAAATATAACAAGATGGATATATATAAATAAATAAATAAATACATACATACATACATACATACATACATAAATCTATAATAATAAAAGCATAATATGCAAATTGACCAAATGGCCAAACAGCAGAACAACCACCTGGACGACCACGCTATGACTCATGCTGGCGCCAGGCCAGCCAAGGCAGGTGCGATGCAATTGGTCCCTCCCTGCAGAGGGAGGCCCAGGCCACTGGCCGGCAGGGATGATCAATGTGGGGGGGAAAGAGAGAGCTCCCTGATCTCCCCAAAGAGGGAGGCTCAGGCCACCCTCTGTGGGGTGATCAATCAGGGGGCTCCATGGAACTGGGGAACCGGGGATGTGTGGCAGAGGACACAGGCAGCACCAGGCCAAGGCGGGTGCAGGTGGGGGACGGGGCCGCGAAGCTGGGGCCATGAAGCTGGCAGCCGGGGGAAGGAAGGCCTACCCTTGCACAAATTTCATGCATCAGGCCTCTAGTAAATAAATAAAATAAGATGGAAGCCTGAGTGGGGATAAGAGACAGAGGGACAGGGAGGAAGGAGAGGAGGAAATAGAAAGAGAGGCACTCCACTCCCCATGCAGCACTAAAGTTTTCTGTTTGATACATGCTCCAGGTCTCCAAATCGTGAAGGCAAAGTAGAAGTATGACAGAAGCTAAAAGCTACATTGGTTATTCTTGGTCCTCTTCACCTGCTTTGTAATTGTCAGTTCCTTCATAATTCTGGAATTAGGTGGTTAGTTACTTTTCTTTTTTTAAATATATATTTGTATCGATTTCAGGAGGAAGGGAGAGGGAGGAAGATATAGAAACATCAATGATAAGAGACAATCATTGATTGGCTGCCTCTTGCATACCCCACAACAGGGATCCAGTCCACAACTCAGGCATGTACCCTGACTGGGAATCGAACCGTGACCTCCTGGTTCATAGGTCAATGCTCAACCACTGAGCCACACTGGCAGGGCATTGGTTAGTTACTTTTCAATGTTGTAATTTTTTTTATGTTTTTGTATATATGTTAGCAAGAAGGCAGGGGAAACTGCTAGTTTCACGATGCTTTGAACCAGAAATCTTAACCAAGCCGGTTCCCAGCAGGCTTCCACTCTGTGTTCTTGAGATGCTGCTGCTGCCTGATTTCTGGGTGTTTGGGGAGCAAGGTGAAGGGTGACTGCAACACATGGGATAGGAAGCTCCCTGGGTTTATTGTGAAACCTCAGGGAAATCAAAGAGACAGCTGGTCTGTGTCTCGGGAAGCTCTGGGTGTCAGAAACATATCTGGATGACTGACGGTCGTTTCATCTTCAAATAACCCAGAGAAGGAGGTGTTATTAACCCACTCTGGGAAGAGGCTAGATTAATAACTTCCCCAACGTCACAAATCTGTAAGCGACAGAGCCTGACTCCAAAGCTCTTTCTGGCATGCCATGCTCTCAGGGTATGGGGACATCTCAAACGGGGACTCTCTATTCTGCCACAACTTGTCCCACATCTCCCTGAAGCAAGGCCACACTAAACAGGACATAAGCAAGTCATAGACTTCCACCCTGGCTCCTGTCAGGTAGGTCCTTAAGGGGCAGTACAGCTGGATAAGTTTTAAAGAGCAAATGATAAACAAAGCAGTGTGTCCCCATGCTCCTATGCCCTCACGCCCCCAGGTCTCCACAACAATGTACAGCTCCTACTGACCACAAACCCATTCCTGCTGACTGCCAGAGCTACATGCCTGCCTGATAACTGAGTGCAAGTAATTACTGAAACTAACCCCGCACATTCCTCAGTGTTTATAAATTATCAAAGGTCAATATCTCAGGCATAGTAGCCTTATTAGGCCCAAGATTTAGGCCTGCCTTGAGGCCATTCCCGCAGCAATCTTGGGCAAGTCACAAAATCTTGCCAATAATCCATTTCCTCTAGAACAGTAGTTCCCAAAGTGGTCCCCTGGCCAGCAGCATCAGTCTCATCTAGGAATTTCTTCGGAATGCACATTCTTGAGCTTTACCCCAGGCCCACTGAATCAGAAACTCCGGGGATGGAGCCAGCCATGTTTTACCAAGTCCTGGTCATTCTGATGCACACTAATGCGAAGACCTCTGCTCCAGTACCTCCCAGAGATGTGAGAACTAAATAGCATACTAGGTTCTGTCACCATGTGTGTCTCCGTAGCATGGATTACTCCATCACTGATGGGTACTAGAGGAATGATGTCAGTGTAATGTGAAAATTGCACATTAGACTGCACATAATTGCACATTAAAATTTCACATTGTGATGTGAAAATTGCACCTAGATTTTTATCATATCATGGGTGGGTTTTCCTAAGCAAGGGGAGCAAGGGTGGCAGGAGTGGAATCCTAACCTTCATTGGAAATGGAAAAGGCCTGAGGCTCAGCTGCTGCACCATCAGCAGGAAGCCTTTTGCTGTATAATCCAGAAAACGTTAAAATGAGCACCTGCATCCATGGCTCCCTCCGCCAATAGGTGCACTCCAGCCTCATGAGCTCTCAGCTTGTGTAAGGTTGCCCTGCCTCCTGTGCCCACTGACTCAGAGCTCCATTTCCGCCCCTGCCAGCCTGGGGCTGATTAAGCAGTTACCAGCTTCTCCGCTCTATTGCTTTTGAGCACGCTAATACCCCCTATAGCAGCTTCTACACTCAGCTGCTGCCAGCATGGTCTAAGTGACCTCCCCAGGTAACTGTGATTATTGTGGTTGATCAGAGTTGCATGAGATTTGAATGCTCTACTTGGGCCCTATTTTCCCCTTATATCCTATTATTGTTTTATACCACGTTTTGCAGACAGCAAGATTTTCTGGGAAGTATTGTTTTGTGTTACAGAAAAAAAAAAAAAAAGGCCTGTATATGTGAAGTCCCTGGCACACAGTAAAACCTTAATAATCCTTCGTACTAGTCCAGGTCTACCATACTTTGTCCTTGAAATGCTGACAACGGAGCCAAGAAAACCCGACAGTGACAACTCCAATGCAAAGGAGCCCGTGAGAATACTGATAATGAAAGGGTGACGTTCTACCCTCTCTGGCCAATATTTTTAATGACATTTATTTGGAGCAATGATTCATTGGAGCAATCCTTCTGATTTCTTTTTGTTTTTCTCTTTCTAGTTTAAGCAGCTTTTTCGAAGAATGGGGCTATTTTATCCACTTCTGTGTACTTAAATCCTTTATTATTTTCAATCTTTTTTTTTTTGAGACTTTAGAAGATTGGGCACTAATTCTTAGAGAGAAACAGCCAAGTGGGGAGTAATTATCTTGGCCACAAATCTCTGATGTTTACAGAGTATGGCACTCAGACCTGAAATCTCCCATCACCCTTGCTGGCAGGGCCCAGTTCGATCTCCTCCGCTGACAAGAATGGGAATTGAGGTCTGGCTCAAGGACTAACAGCAAGATGCTCTGGCCATGAAAGCCAGCCAGGTGTCCTGGCTCCTCACCCAGCATTCTGTCTCTTAGTGTTTACTCGGTAGTCATGCCCTGCCTTATGAGGTCACTTCCAAATTGTTTCCTTAAACGTGGGGTCTGTAGGTCAAATTCAGGCCACAGACATGTTTCGTTTGCCCATGTAGGACCTTAAAAATTGGAAATTTTCACATGAAAAATTATTTCTAGCTTCACTTGAAAATCCAGAACATCTGGCAACACAGAGCTAATATCCGCATATGGCAACAGCTGAGCTGAAGAATACCTTCCCCTTTCAGCCAGGACAAGCTCATCCAAAACTGCCACAGGCTCTCTCCCTCCTCCACTCCCCGGCCTATCATCTTACACACACACACACACACACACACACACACACACACACACCTGTCCACACAAGCACACACATTCCGTATTAGCTGCTAGGGCTGCCATAGCAAATTACCGCAGACTGGGTGGCTTAAACAACACAAATTTATTTTCTCACAATTCTGGGAGTCCAAGATCAAGGTATCAGCAGGGTTGGTTTCTTCTAATCCCTCTGTTTTTGGATTAGGTCCCACCCTAATGACCTCATATTAACTCAGTTTCCTCTTTAAAGATCCTATCTCCGAATCCAGTCACATCCTGAGGTGCTAGGGGTTAGTATTTCAATATGAATTTGTGAGGGGGGCTCACCTCAACCCATAACATATTCTTTCCTCCTTTTAGATGACCTGCTTGGCCCCCAAGGCACTGGAATCTGCAGCTGTGACAAACAGTGGCAAACTTTGGCTTGCTTTTTAACTTTTTCACAGCTTTGTGTCAATTACACAGCCCCTATATAAAGTACCTTAATAATAAAATCCATAAAGTACATAAAATCCAGAAAGGGCCTCAGTGATGATCTACACCAGTAGTTCTCAAACCATTTAAAGTTACAGAACCTTCTAACAACACTAGTGAACAAGGAACCGATATATAAAATAGCTACGCTTCCTTCCTACTCTCCAAAATGGCTCCCGAGGGAGCTCCAGAGATACTAGGCCTCCCTGTGTGACACATGACTTGAACACTGCTGATCTAATTCAAATTTCCAGTTTATGTATGAGAAACCCGAGGCCCATCCACATGCCCAAGACCACAGAGATCTGAGTACCAAGTAGGACCAGATGCCATGTCTCCTGACTTCCATGGTTCCTTCTCTCTGTGCAACTCAAGCAAGGTCATGGCATCGGACCATTGAATAATGTCTTTAGGACAGAGAAATCCTGCTATTTTATTGGTGGAAGTTACAGCCCGGAGCCCAGGTCTGGGAGTTGGGAAACCCAAAACTGTGCTTTGCCAGGACTGGCTGCACAACCCCAAGGACAAAGGCTTGACCGCTCTGCTCCTCTTCAGGAACAGCACACTAAGACTAGAGTCCATGGGCTTTCATGTCCCTTCCTATGTCAAAATGCTAGGACTCCAGAATGTTACACTGACAGTGATGCTGCTCCTCTTCACTTTTCACCTATTGGCACAAAAGGATTTCATGATAACTTCTTGCTCCAGAGGTAAAGGATCCAGTAGTGGGCAGGCTCACCCTTCCACACAGAGTCCCCCACCACCACTGAGAGGGGGCCTCAAACTGTGTCTGCCGAGCACAAGTCCACCTCAAGAGCGCTACTCTAGCTTGCTATTATAGAAAGGAAAAAAACAAAGATGAAAAAGACATTCTACAGAAGTAGCACCATGTGACCCACTCTCATCTCGGTGATGGGAACCAAGCATTCGGCACCACAGGGAAAGTGGAAGCAGGAGGGTGGGAAAGATTGCTGTGCTACTTGGGAACTGTAATTACAGAACTCCAAAGTTCTATAATTGCCCTCCAACCAACATTCCAGTGACAACAAACGTATTACTTCATGAGGTTGCCTGTCATGGACCATGCAAATTCTCATTTAGTTATTAGTATCTCATTTCGAGCCAAAACTTATGACCCCAAATATCCAAACTTTGGTAACCACCAACACCCATGTTCTCTTCCTGTTCTCAGACTTACAGCAGGCCTACATTCCCCATCCCCCTGCAATTAACTGTAGCCAGAGACTGAGTTCTGGCCAATGGAATGTGGGCCAGGCGTCATGCATCTCTCCTAGGCCTGATCCGTGAGACTCTTCCACATGTAGTTCTGGCTCCTTCCTCTGTCAGAAGAATGGAAAGGACTCTAGAGACACAGAAGAGAACAAGGTCTAGGTCCCTGAATGACCACATGGGACAGAGTTGCACTCCTACCCTCATCCTCACTGGTCTTCAATGTCAGCAAGAAATACATTTTCATTCTGTTTAGTCATTGGGACTTGGGAGCTATGGGTTTTGGTATTATTTACTTTGATACATGCATCCTTTGAAGTACCAGACAAGCATACTCCTGTCCACTTGCCAGACCATGAAATATTTGAGGATCTCGAAAGGTGACAAGATGACAATTCTATCTTCTCCCTTAATATTTTCCTCCTTTTGACTTTCTCTGATCCATGCAACTCCTCCACATGCTATCCTCAACACATTGGATCAGGACAGGGGTTTGCATCAAAGAAGTCATTGGGAGTTTTTATCTGGCAAAAATTTCCAAAAATCTAAGCTCTTGGTAGATCAGAACGGATTTCCAATATAATCAGTATATCTGGAAGAAATGTCATTGGGAACAGAAGGATGTTTGAGACTAGAGTTTCTCTAACCCCAAGCTGGAAAAATATTACCCAAGCCCAAACAGCCTTTCTCAACCAGAGTTCTATTCAGAATTAAGCCTCCCTGTCCTACGAGATCCATTGCATCTAATGCATTTACTTTTCTCCTACACATCTAGAATGACACTTGTTATTTAACATCCTTGGGAGAATTTTAAAGATCATTTCTGACTACTGTGGTTTAGATGAGCGACTCCACTTAGGAAAGGCTGGTTGGAGGGAAGGAGAGGAGAGAGTGAGGAGAGTGAAGGCATCGAAGGATCCTAGAGAGCAAAGAGAAAGGCACCGGGGAGTCAGCAGAATGCCAGGGAGATGTGGCCAAGGAGCCTGGGCTTGCTGAGCGAGTGAGGCTCAGGGTGGCAGCAGGAGCCAGTAAAGAAGAGGCAGCATGACAAGTCACAGGCACCTTCACAGAGATCCTGGCCACCCAGGCTCTTCCTGAGGCACCCTTCCAGGAGGACTGAGGCTGGCGGAAGGAGGGTTCTCCAACCTGGAACCTGCAGGGACCAATTCGCAATTAAGGATTCTTTGGGGCAATGAATGAATTGAATACCTTTGACTACAACTCAAGGGCTTCCTAAAATTCCCACATCTTTTTCAATCACTTCAGGCAAGGTATTCAGAAGACCTCAGATGACTAAGTGAGGTACTGTTCGCCAATGCTACCTGCCAGCAAAGTCTTGAGAGTTAACAGCTCTTCCCCAGGCTGGTTTTTTCTTGGTGTTGACAGAGAACTCCTCCAAGATACTAGCACAGCACTTCTTCAAGCGCAAACCCAGTCTTTGGACCTCCTGGAAGATCTTGCTGGACCACCAGGGTACTGGGGACAGATTGTGGTTTTTCCCTCATTTTATGTTTTGTCAGAGGAATCTCCTTCCTGATGTAATCAGCCTCCGGAACTTTACCCAAACAGCAATTTTGCACTAAAGGTCAGAACAAGAGAGTCTTGCTATAGACTCCTGAGAGGGGCACCATTACCTGTGAGCAGGGCTGGCAAATCCATTGTTGGAAGGAAGTAAATATTTGGTGGAGAGATGAAAAATAATGAAGTTAAAATTTTCAGGTTTTTGGTTGTGTTTGTTTGTTTTTCAGCAAAAGCAGATATTTAATAACTATAAAGTGTTAAATGTGGGAATTACAGTAATCTTTAATAAAGTGTGCACAGCACTCATAAAATATATAATTATATGTATAACTTGAGAAAGATTCGTGTGTTGTCTTCAGCCTGGGCTTTGCTTTTTAAGTGGGATGTGGGAAAACAGAATCAACCCAAGTTATCTAAGGCCCTTGAGGGAAGATTAAAGAAGTTGATATGATTTTATTCTGTGATGAGAAAGCCAAGAAAGGGCTAATTTTCAAATATCTTAAACATTAGTCTCAGGACACAGGCCTGCTGAACGCACCTCTTCCCAACTCAGAGCACTTGAACTCAAATTCAGGCTGAGAGCTATTATTTTAAGTGGGAAGTAGAGTCATCTGTTCTCCCATCCATGGATCCCCACATTGGTTACTCACTTCACTATCTTCCCACCCTGTCCATTAAGTTAGCATCATCGCTGACTCCCCAAACCACTCTACCTATCCAATCCCCTGGGTCCTGCCAGGTCTAATGCCCACTAACCTGCTCTTCTGACCTTCTGCCTCTGCCCCATTTGGGATCCTCTTTACTTCTTGCCTGTAGCTTTGTAACAACTTTCTAACAGGACTCCTGTAGCTTCCCCATCCTCACCCTCCAGCCCATTTTTCATACTGCCCAAAGCTCCCATCCAAAATATAAATCTAAGGGCACCTATCACTCAACCAGCTTAAACACCTGCAATGGATTTTCTGCATGTTTAGAGATTTTCAAAATACATAGTATTTTTTAAAAATCTGCCTTAGCTCCTTTTTGCATCCCATCTCCTTAGCATTGTTCTCAAAGCCCCTTTACAACCTGGCCATACTCACCTCTCCCTTCATCGGCCCCCACCTGCCCCCACTCCGCTCCAGCCATATCAGATGCTCACAATTCCTTGAACATCTGCATGCTGCCTGCCTCTCTTCTTGCTAATTCCTAGGCCTGGAATGCATTCTTATCTCCTCCATGTGGTGAAATCAGGGTCATCTTTTATGGCCCAGGTCAAAAATCATCTCCTCTCTTTGGCCTTCCCAAACCTAGGCAGAACTCATCACTTCCTCCTGTGGTCCCCACATCGCTTGGCTCTGAAATGGCAATTGTCACATATTATAATTATTTGTGTACATTTTTGTCTTTCTCGCTATATTGACAACTTCTTAAAAGGAAGAATCGTATCTTATTCATTTGGTTTTTTCTCTAATACTTAGCACAGTACCTGGTATATTGTAAATGTTTGATAATTGTTGAATGAAAGGATAAGCTCCCAGTTCAAAGATTCTTTTTTTAGTTTACCTAACACATGCAGCCTGGCAGTGTTCAGCTTGGATTGGAACAAGAGTCAGGACCCCAGGAGCAGGTTAACGGGAGGTGAGCTACAACTGCCCATAATGGCCCCTGCTGGGCATAGTTTTACATCCCATTGTCTGGATCAAAGCTAGCAGTTTCTGCCCTGTTTGTTCCTATGTGTCATAACTGGAGCAAAACTCCTTCATCAGCCAGCCTGGCCACACCACAAACACATGGGTTGGGAAGAAGGGACTGCCTGGTTCTTTTCAGGTTCCTATGGATACAGTGCCACCATTGATCCACTGGGATGCATCTGCGTGGGCAGCTGCCACTTCTGGACTGTAAACACACAATGAACAGGCAGGCGGGGGAGGAGGGGATAGGATGGGAAAGTGGGGGAGGGAAAGAAAGAATTGAGAGAAAGCATATGGGCAGAAGTGTGGAGGGAGGAGGGTTTGGTATTTGCTCCTACAGAAAATAGAATGTATTTGATAGCTTCTCGAAAAGCTAACAATTTTTAAAGTTTCTTTTGCTAAATATAAAATGTGAAAATCACGAGTGGAAGCTTGCCTTCCTTTCTGCAGCCAGGACAAAGTTCCTGGGTATATTTTGATCAGACATTTCTAGACACATCCTCCACAAACATGATTAGACAGCCTGTCATCCTGACATGGGCTTAACTAAGAAGCAAAATCAGGCAGCCAATCTGCAAAAATATAATATGGTGTCTTTTTCTCCCTTTTGGTCATTTCTTTGATAAACATGGACATTGACGCATGCAATAATAATAATAGCACTTTATATGGCTAGTACTTTTTAGTTTATAAAGAAATGTTCCTGCCAGGCCGGCATGGCTCAGTGGTTGAGCATTGACCTATGAATCAGGAGGTCACGGTTCCATTCCTGGTCAGGGCACATGCCCGGGTTGTGGGCTTGATCCTCTGTGTGGGGCATGCAGGAGGCAACCGATTGATGATTCTCTCATCATTGATGTTTTTCTCTCTCTCCCTCTCCCTTCCTCTCTGAAATCAATAAAAATATTTTTTTAAAAAAAGAGAGAGAAAGAAAGAAAGAAGAAAGAAATGTTTCTTAGGGCATCACAACAACCCAGTGAGATACACAAACTGGATATTACCACCTTGTTTTCAGATGAGGACTCTGAGGCCATTGATGAGATAGTCTATTGTCCCAGAGCTACTCAGTGGAGGCAGAGTCAAGACTCACACCCAGGACTTCAGTTTCCAAGATTGGTTCTCTCGTCCCGTCCCTACACCCACCACCTCACGCAGTGCCTGACTGCCAGCTAAGCCACAGGCTGCTTCTGTGATAAAGTGATAAAGAAAGAGGAGATGGATGGTTTGGGCAGGGGTGGGCATGTTGACAATGTTTTTATAGTCTCCTGGTTTTTTAAAACCCCACATTAGAGTAAATAACTGCATGTCCAAAATAATCAAACCACTGGCTTATAACTTTTCTATCATTTCCTCTGAATGCATGACTCTGGCTCTGTTGCCAATACACTCAAGACTTTTGAATGTGGTTCCTTCACTGATTATTCTCTCAAATCCAGGTCATAGTTGCTGTCCCTTTGGGGACTGTGAGATCAGTTCTGTGAGGCAGTCCATGATTACTCTCCATCCACAGGTGCCATGGGGAGCCTCTGGATGCAACTGGATGTCTCCTTTTTGACCAAGTTTTATCACTTTCTCAAATATCTGTGTTTGTGAGTATAGTGATGGCAATACATTATGTTTATGGGACTTTACAGTTTATGAAGAGCTTTACTGTTTCAGAGGCCCTACCCCCTACTCCCTCTCACCACAAGGTTCCCTCCCTGGCAGTGAGGATGAGGCAGATCTCACTATTTTAATTGTATAGATTAAGACAGGGAGCCTGGAAAGGCTAAGTACATGGTAATGTGCCCATTTAACACAACTAGTAAGTGTTGGACTAGGAAATACTAAATCCTAAACTTCTAAACCCAAATCCAGCCCTCTTGGCAGTGGGCCTGTGATTTTGTTGCCCTCTCCCACACCCACCACAAAAACTGATGAGACAGGGAAAGTCCATCACCACTGATGAACAGAACTCAGAGCACATGCCGGACTGTTCTTATCTGTACCTCCCATAAGGGAATAGAAGTTCTTAAACCTATGTCCATGGGTTTAACTGATGATCCCTTGTAGAATGTTTTTTTCCTCAGAGAGAAATTATATAATTTTCATCAGATACTCAAAGAAATGTAAGAGATTAAAAATCACTGCTCTGCTCTGTAAACTCATCAAACTTGGTATCTACAAAGCCTACCACAGTGCCTTTCATATAAAAAGTGCTGGCTGCCTGGATGGATGGATGGATGGATGGATGGATGGATGGATGGACGGAAGGATGGACGAACGGAAGGATGGATGAATGGAAGGATGGATGGATGAATGGATGACTCTGTGTTTTTCTGTCAAGCTCTAATTCCACAATTGACTGAACTATTATGCAAACTGAATGATGTACTAGACAGGACCCAATTAATGGGACAGAATTTTAGGAAGGAATATTTGAAATTGAGAGAAAAATCTTGACTCTCAATGCTATTAAGTGTGATGTGACTGTTGCATACTCTTAATTGTTCTTCCAGTCTTCTCACTTATCTACCCTATCACCAAGCAAAAAATGGGGTTCACATATCACCAAATTCAGCAGAGCATATAAAGAAATTATATAGCATGAGCTCCATCACTGGCTGACTACACATCTTACATTTAATAGCTATTTCCATGTCAGAATTTTAAGTCTACCAAAAAAAAAAAAACACCCTAATTTTAAATGGAGCATATCAAAAAATCACAACTCAACAAAATACAATATTTTTTGACAAATACTGGATAGCCAAGTTATATATGCACATTGTGGTTTTAGAGATTGTCCAAACTATGAGGTGGTTTGAGATGTCAGTCCCACATCCCTCAGTGCTGGACTGATTTCAAGAAGATAATTAAAGTCAATGGTACCTGGCACATGAAATAAAACACCCACCCTCTACTCTCTGGGTTTGGTAGATCAAAGATAATAAGCTTGTCATAAACCAAGATAAAGGGCCACCAGGGAGTGACACTCCCCTCTCAGATTAAAATGTTGTCAGAATGGTCAAGGTAGACACAGGAGGGGTAAACATGCCAATCGCCCCTCCTACCTAGACTGCACAGCCTGGAAGGAATCCTGGCCAGGCCTTTCAACATGTTGGCAAGAGCCAACCCCTGACAGCCTGGAAAAGAGCAGAGAATGGAAGCAATGTGCTGGAGAACAGTGCTCATCTGTCCTGCCAGCACTCAGCCTCGCCATGGCCAGAATCTGTCACTGGACATGTCCATGCAGCTATCGATAAGCTGAGCATGAAAACTACCTGGAAGCAGACTCGACTCTAGGGTTTGGTGTGAAATACCAGAGGATATAGAGTGTCCTGCCAAGGACACACTTTTACAACCCTGCATTCCTCTACGAGCGATGTGTATTCTTTTCCTTGTCAGATTAGAAAGAGGCGACAGCCTACAATCAATGGATTGAATATCAAATCAAAAGTCCTAAGGTCTGGTATCTGTTTTTAACTGGTGAACAAAAGACAACCGAGGTTTCGGGACGTCAATTCAACTTATTTCTTACAGCATTATGATAAGAAGAAGAAGGAGAATTCTTTGTAGTTTATCTCATTTCTACATTATCTTATCTTCACAACTCTGAGAAGTAAGCAGAACAGGTATTATGGTTCCTAGTGTCCGATGTGACATTAAAGATCAGAGACTCTGAGTAGCTTGCCCAGGTTCACATAGCAATTTCTGGAGCAAGGTCCCATGTTCTGTGACTCCAAGTCCAGGGTTCTCTCAGACATAGTCTTCCACTAGACAGCGGTTCTCAACCTGTGGGTCGCGACCCCTTTGGCGGTCAAACGACCCTTTCACAGGGGTCACCTAAGACCATCCTGTATATCAGATATTTACATTATGATTCATAACAGTAGCAACATTACAGTTATGAAGTAGCAACGAAAATAATTTTATGGTTGGGTCACAACATGAGGAACTGTATTAAAAGGCCAGAAGGTTGAGAACCACTGCACTAGCAGATTGTCAGTGCTCTGCCCTCTCTTTTACTGTTACTCAAATGGTCCCTTATACTGGCCAGTTGTCTTATAAATGAAACCCCTTTATAAAGAGGACTTCTTAGCAATTTGATAGATAAATCCTTTAAGTGGATAATGATCTAGAGCAGTGGTTCTCAACCTTCGTAATGCCGTGACCCTTTAATACAGTTCCTCATGTTGTGGTGACCCCCAACCATAAAATTATTTTCATTGCTACTTCATAACTGTAATTTTGCTACTGTAAACAATATGTAATTATATATGTGTTTTCCGATGGTCTTAGGTGACCCCTGTAAAAGGTCATTTGACCCCCAAAGGGGTCGCAACCAACAGGTTGAGAACTGCTGATCTAGAGCAAGCTTTATTTTTAGTAATTTAATTACAAAATATATTCACATTTATTATTAATATGTTGCTTTATGCCTTTAGAGCAATTATCCAGTCTAGTCTAATAGCCTATTTTTAAAAAAACTTAAACATTTGAAAGAAATTATTTAAGGAAAAGTTTGCATTATTCATTCAGTTCAAGAAATATTTATTGAGTGCCTACCAAGCATGCACTGTCCAGGGCATTAAGAAGACAAAAGTGGTCAAGACAATGTCCCTTCTGTAAGAAGTGTAAAAATGAAAGAGGAAGTCGAATAAGAACAGGTAAATGCATATGTTGCATGAAGAACTTCACTGGGATAAGGGCAGAGGGTTTCAAAAGCACAGAGAAAGGACACTCCACCTAGGACTGGAGGTCAGAGAAGGCTTTCCAGAAGGAATAACTTCAATGCCAATTATTTGAGAGAATAGAATTTTGCAAAACGTTTCTAGCCTCATCTGTAACTCTAGAGCCACTGGGCAACCCTGACCAACATCCAAGCACACCATGCCCTTTCCCACTTCTTTGCTTTACCCACATTATTTCTTTAGCCAGAATACCTGCTCATGAATTAATTCCAATATCCTCTTTTTCACCCTTCAAGGCTCAGTCTTTGCCTTTTCTAGAGAGTCTTCTTTGATCTTATTTTAAGAAACAGAACTAAAACTACCTTGAAAAGATTATAAACACGAGATTCAAGTTCTATTACATTTCCCTGATCTTTCATAAACCCTAAGCCCCTCAGCTATATTTAGTCATTAAAAGATCACTATGTCCATACTGTACAATACAAGTGTTACTGGGGCAGCCTGGGGGTGGGGAGGCGGGGTCGGGAAGGAAATCATAGCCATTTCTAAATCCTTCCAAGACTTGTATTATTACAATATCTTGATCTTCAGCCAAAGCCAGAGGAGAAAGAGATAAAGTTTCCCTTTCTCTCTGTTCCACTGGATCATTGGGGTTTGTAAGGTAGTCTGAAGGGTAACCACCATCGGGATCCTTGGTCAACTGGTAGCAAATTTGGGTGAAAATATGTCAACAGTACATTGCAGAAGATCTCAATGTTTTCACTCTAAAATTACATACTGGCTCTTTTGGTCATCAGCAAATCTTTACAAATGGGACCAAAACAACTTTCTTTGGGAATACCAAGAGAGAGACAATATTCATATTATAGAGTTTTGCAAACTCTCCGGATATCCTAACAATAAGTTACAGATGTGTAATCCTAAATCAAGAAGCTAAATATAACATAGATTCTACAAATGGTAATTTTCTATAATTTGAGGAAAATATTTGGTAGCTCAATTCCCACTAGAAATGGCTGGCCATGGTTCTGCTTTGTTAAACATCTGTCAGCCTTTCTTATGGACAGGAGCATCCAGAGAAGAACAACAGATTTATTTTAAAAATGGAATCAATTTTAAAACTATAACTTGAATTGTACTCTGGACATATGGGTATTATTTTATAACTGAGAAGTATTAGGAAATCAAGAAACCTATATTCATATTTGCATTAATTCTATTACAGTAATTCTATTTCCTGATTTTCATATCTTGTGTTATTACCTTCCTCTCCTTTATTTTGAAAAGAAACTTTATCAGTTTTCCTGTGGCATACCATTTTATCTCTTCGTTTTGCTTGCAATAAGATATCAGCCTAATATTGGCAGAGCAACTTACTACAATGATTCTTTGTTCCAGAAGAAAAAAAATGCATGACTGGTACGTTATTAAAATAGACAAGGAAGTGTGTTTCACATTGGTTGTTTACTTAGTGAATATTGTCATGGTACCAGGTACTTTACAAAAGACAAAGTGAGGTAATCATGCAGCATACTTGGATCTTGCATTTGATATGAGGATCTCTGGGTACTTACCCAACACTGACTCATAAATCAGCTCACCTCAGGCAGGATGCAAATGTTGTTCTAAATATATAGTCAGTTTTATGGAACCTCCATGCCACCAAGCACTATGCAGACTGCCTTGTTGAATCTCTGAGGGCTCTGAGGAAGGGTGGAACCAAAATGGGGATGGGTTTATGAAAGATGGTAGGTACGTTTTAAAGAAAAGCAGTAAAAAGAGGCGGGGGGGGGGGGGGGGGGGGC
>NW_005353967.1:16413081-16445426 GCF_000412655.1 Myotis brandtii
TAGAAGAGAAACTGGGAAATGAAAGCTACCACAGTGAACTTCATAGACAACTGACAAATTACTTGGGTTCTAAATCAAATGCATACTTCATGAGTCAGAGTAAAATGTTTACTTATCTCAAACTTGGCTCTTATCTATGTCTGAAACTGGGGTTTTTTCCTGCACAGGAGATCATTGCTCTAAATTTTTTCAAGATATTAATAGTCTGAATTGTATTTTTATATTCACAAAGTTGAAATTGGCTCCATCCTAAACAATAATCACATAGAATTTGCCACACATCATCTTGATATAAGAATTAAAATCCGGAAAGCATCAATTCAGACCCTTCTAAATTGTGAATTTGTGGAAAGATAGGAAGAAATCAGTAGATTATGTTTGCGAGGCTTATCAGGTAATGCCCCAAGCGGAGCATGCCTGTGATGGGGCAGAGTACAAAGGCAGTGGGCAGCAACCATTCAGGGGTCCCTGACATTGGAGACACACTGCCTCTGACCTTCATGGAGAGGATCCTCACATCTTTCTCCTGGGAAAAATTTGATGAGGCCTATGTTCAGAAATAAAATGGAGGACAGAGACCCCATAGGTAAGTCTTCCAATTACTGTTTCAGAACCAGGACCCAGGGACCATGCATGTGCGGGGGAGGGGGGGGGGGGCGGGGGTGTCTCAGCTGCTATTCACTCCCAGGGTTCAGAGCTCTCTGTGCCTGGGCTGGTGGCTTGGGCCTGAGGGAAGTCTGTGGGTACAAGCCCACATTGTACCCACTGCTGAAAGGTACACAGTCTGGGCACTGCACAACCTGGTAGAGTACCAGGCAAGATTCCACTCTCAGGGAGGACTGAGGAGCTCTGGAAGGCAACTCATTCTAAATGGGAAAGAAGCCAGGAATAGGGTTGAAGAAAGGAACAAAGCCTTGGTATTCAAACAGGGCAGTGGGAGGAGTCAGCGTGCAGTAATAGCACCTTTACTCCACCCCAGCCCAATGCCATGCCACAAATTTAGCTCCTGGGGAGAGAGGACATCATGACCAAGCCATAAAACAGCTGTTTCAATAAATGCTTTAACTCAATGGAGCCCAGGCCTCATGCTGAGTACAGTGTAACACAAAAGAGACTTAGCCTTCTCCCCGATTCTGCCATATAGATCATTGCCCAGCTCCGTACCCTAAGATGTAGTCCCAGAGAACAGAGCAAAGGAGCTGCAGCCGTAGGGATCAACCTCTCTCTAAGGACCCCCAGAATTACTTGAGGGGGGAAAGGGAAGACTTTTAGAGTGCTCAGAAGAGATGTTTTAGAAAACAGGGTATTTTGAGTGGTGATTCAAATAACTTAATACTTCTGAACATTTATAATTTCCCCACATTTGCAAGTTTTATTATCTGTTTCAGAACCAATAAATGCCAAGAGATTAGTCACTTGTCTGCAGAGCACATGAGGAGCAGAACAAAGGAATGGGGCGGGGGGTGGGGGGCTGTTGTTGGGAAAAAGGGTAACGGGCTAAGGTTTTAGGTCCTGCATTAAGAAAGAAAGCAGAGTTGTAGACCCTGAAAATCCCCAGTAGGGTTTGCTAAGAAAAATAATAGAAATATTTTAAACATTGAGGTAGGAGAGGGAATTTTCAAATTTCATGTAGAAACAACCATTTAATGAGATCTATTCTCCCATTCAACCAATGTGTTTTTTTACAAATAAATAATTCTTATCTATGTAGAATTTGGCCATGCAGATTTTTTTTAAATTTCCTACATACAGATGCCCAGTGATGCTCTTTGACAAAATGATCATTCCAAGTCCCTATAGGTCCTCAGTTGACAACACTTCATAGCCATTAGTTGAGTTACTAGGTAGGCTTTAAAGTAATAGGATCATAATTCTTCTGCTATTGAGACCCTTTGGGGGGGATTCAAACAGCTCTTTCCAACCGTCAAGACCAATTAGGGAGGTGATACTGTGTTCCGAATGCAAATGGCAGAGGTTTCTCTGGCAGATCACACAAAAAGGAACCCACTAAAAGCAAAAGGACCTGTAGTTGTGTCTACCGAGCAAAAGCACTCAGTGGAAAGCGAAAACACAGAGACTCTTGTCTTGTTTGGTTTCCCTCTGAGAACAATAATGTTCATGATGAGGATGCTGTTTATGCACCTTACTCTTTCTGTTGCCTACATCTCTAATGTATAACCAGGGCTCTTCTGGTTGAGCTCTTTGCAGCATCTATGCAGCGTCTGTGGATGGCTGCCTGTCTCTCTTTGGGAATCAGGACCCCTACATGGCAGGAACCACAGCAGGGTTACTTGAATTAAATGCACACACTTCAATATTAGAGAAACAAATCTACTATTTTACAGTGTTTTTTTGTTTGTTTTTTGTGTGTGTGTTTTGCCAAAGAAGATGTCTCTTTTCTTTCTACCCTGTTTCCTTCTATTTCCTAGTTCACTGTTTGGGCCTCACTTATATTTTTATGATTGTTCTCCTTTTAACTGGGCTGCCAGGACCCACAGCAGGCTGCCTCCACACTGCCATGCAGAGAATAGGAGGAAATGATGAGAGCCCTCAGCCTGCATTTTCACTCCTTGGCTGAGTCTCTCTTTCCCCCTTTGCCAAGTCTCTTGACTTCCTCCCAGGGAACAGTGTTTTATGCTTTCAAAGCACTCCCATATTCCTCTCTCTGTAGAGGGTTAGCCTTCAGTGAATTAATGTGTTCAGATGGCAAAGATTCCATTTTGATTATGTTGCCTGTTTCTAAACAGAAAATAAGATATGTTAATAAATGCACAAGGCCATTATGGGTAGCATAGCATCTTTTAAAAACATTTTTTAAAATTCCAGTTCTTCCACAGCTGTGTGAAATATAACCTGTCTTGACTTCTGTCTGTTCAAATGACTTTGCTGGCCTTCATACAGAATTAGAGCAAGAAGTAGAAAATGAGACAAATGGTACAAACTTCCAGTTATAAAATAATATAATAATAAAATAATATAATTTATCATAATAATATATATAAATAATAAAATAATATCATGAGGATATAATATACAGCATGGTGGCTATAGTTAATACAGTATAGTTAATACAGTACTGTGTTATATATTTGAAAGTTGCTAAAAGACTAGATCTTTCCTACAAGTTCTCATTACAAGAAAAGAAATTTCTGACTATGTATGGTGATGGATGTTAACTAGACTTATTGTGGTAATTATTTCACAACATAAATATCAAATCATTATGCTGTACACCTGAAACTAACATGGTATATTTCAATTATATCTCAATTTTTTTTTTAATGTAGACCATGAGAGAGATCTACGATGAGCAAAAGGGAATCTGGTCAGGATTCAAGAGGGACCCCTAAGGATGTGATCTATAGAATCTTTTTTTAAAAAAATTGTTTTTATTGTTAAGAATATTACAAATGTCCCCCATCTTTCTCCCATTGACCCCTCCACCCAGTTCCCGCCCCACCCCACCCTTCATCACATTTGATCTATAGATTTTATCTATCCATTGATCCATCTCTCTGTCTACCTATCTACATATCTTTTTATCTTTTTTTACACATATAGTGGGTATCATGCTATCAAGCATTGCATTGCTCTGCCTGATGGACACAGGTTAAATTTCTTGCCTCTCACTCCCACCCTGGGTCATACTGAATTTCTCTTCTCCATGCTGTCATTGCAACCTATGTGGATCATAATAATTACTAGCACTTTGTATTGTAATTGCTGCCCAGGAAGACGTTAAAATCCTTTATTTATTGATTGATGTATGGATTTGAGAGAGAGGGGAGAGAGAGAGAGAGAGAGAGAGAGAGAGAGAGAGAGAGAGAGAAACATTGATCTGAGGTCCCACTTATTCATGCATTCGTTGGTTGCTTCCAGTATATGCCCTGACAGGAGATCAAACCTGCAACCTTGGTGTATCAGGATGATGCTCTAACCAACTGAGCTACCCAGCCAGGGCCTGAAATTCTTAAAGACAAACTCTTGCTCTTTCCCCCATACTCCTTTACTCCAACCTCTCCTCCCACCTTTGTAACCTGGAAGAACACAATGAGTAGATGCCAACAGATACCCCACTACAACAAGGGGGGAGCCTGTTTGAGAATGTAGGCAACTGATGATGTAAAATAAGGGATGAAGATGAAGAAAGACTTCCGGAGGGCAGAGACAATCTGATGCACTGGGGTTTTTTTTTATCAATATTAAGATGACTTCCAGAAAAAAAATCTTACCATCTACTTTACTTATCTAGTTTTCTCTTTACATTTTTAAGAAATAATAATGTAAATAATCATTAAAAAAAACATCCTAGTTTAAAAAACATAGGATACCTGACAATTTGTACCCGTTTCTACATGCCTCTTCTCTGTTTACTTCTTTCTTCTCTTTGGTTGATGTCAAGGGTAAACCTAAATAGGTACACTGTTCAAATTAATGAACGAGGCTGTCTGACTCTTAATACAGCCTTGAGGTCTCAGGCACATCTCGATCTCTCTTATATGAAATACAATCTTCTAGAAAACAAAGGCAACTCAATTTTCCTAGCAACCTCAGAGACATGCCCATCAAATTTATTCCTGTTTAGTACGTGTTTCTTAATTATTCATCTGCAAGACATTAAAATAGTTCATTATGATAAGAGGTTTCATTTGGGTGTTAATTTGCCAATAAAAGTCAGGAAGAAGTTTGTATAAATTATTTTTGTAAATATATGTACATAAAATATCTTTTAAAATTTTAACCAACCAGTTAATAAAATCTTCTTGGGAAGAATATCCAAAGATAACCACTCTGCCTTGGAATAATTTTATCACAGTCCATCTTCTCTGAGCCTCTTTAGTAATCTAAAGGGTAAGATTAGACCCTCATTATGAACTACTTATATACATCATTTGAGATGATGGGAAAGTAATTTGAAGAATTCGGAGCCTGGTAATGAATTTCCTTTGAAGTTGGGGAGGGGTGGCAGTGGGAACCAAATTTAAGATAATTGCTGGTTGTCTCCAAGGAGTCCAAATGTTGATGAAGCTTCTGTATTTAATAATTAAAGATGCTAACCTCAGAGAAAGACAGAGGGACATTGTTGGTAACCCCTTGACATTTCAGAAGCCTGCATCTTGGTCTGACAGTCTACTGTCTAACTTCATCCTCCTCTTTACTCATTACTCCTCATCGCTCTGTATTTGCTGGGCCTTCCACCATAAGCAGTCAGAACAATTGAAAGCCTGAAGAATGAAAGAAAACCTGCTTAGGAAACTTGACTCTGGCAGCATCCCACACTGTGGTTATAAAACATCCACCTTTCTGCCCGAGGTGCGCTTCTGGAGAGCCAGGGTAACGAGGACACCTCTCCCATCCCTGTTCAGGAAATCAACAAATGTTTGCCCAACTCTTTGAAGTTTATAAGCTCTACATCTGGGTTAAGTCTAGTTACTACACTCATAGGTAACCTTTTTCTAGGAGAAAGGTGCAACTCTGGGTGTGGCTTTCTCTCCCCCTTCATTCAAACCTCTGTTGTTAGACTCATGGGAACCTTACTCCAGTCAATCATGGCACGCCTGAAATGTTCTCCCGGGATCTACTACCAAGAGACCTCAAAGTCCATTTCCACATTTGGCCTTGCTAGCCCTTCATCCAATAAAAAGTGCCTCTTGGCACAGCTGTGTGGGTTAGGGGAATTATAATGGAAAGTAGAAATGTGCTCATTCCTCATGCTAATTCCCAGAGTATCCCTCTGTCCTAGAGGCGTTTTACAGCTGTGCCCACAGAGCAGCTAGAGGTAATTGAGAATGAAGAGCAGCATGCCCACAGATTATCCAGAAAACAAGGTCAAAGTCATGATCTCATCTTAACAAATTACATTTGCAATGACTATTTCCAAATAAAGTCACATGCTAAGGTGCCTTGGGTGAGGACTTCAACATATAACATTTAGGGGGATGCAATTCAACCCCTAAGAATAAGTAAGTCAGTGATTCCCAACTCCTGCTCCAGGGCTGAGGCAGATGGAAAGTGCAATGGCCATGTCAGATCAATTTCTCCCAGATCAAGTTTCTTCTGTTGTGTTGTAGACCTCACCATGTGACCCTGCCTCTTGTAGAGAGTTCCCTGCATCCCTTTACATACTTTGCACTGGCCAGACACCTGGTCTACCACTGCCTGCTCTTCCCCAACCCAAAGAGAGGACAGAAGAAGCAGCTGGTGAGGATGGCGGGGGGAGGAGGAGTAGCTATTCCTATTATACCATAGGAGCTCTTAAAATCACTGAAAATGAAATAATATAAAGGAAACAGTATTTACCAGGATGAGTGAGATTGTGCAGCCCTCTGAGGGCATGTTGAAGTAGCAGATATCTCCCTGACTGTCTTCATAGGAGAACAGATCTCACTACAGGATTGTGGTTTTGCTGAGTATAGTTTTCAAGGTGGGGGAAGCATTTTATTGGTCAGCTCAATCAAATCAAGGCTGAGTTCTGCCACCAGTGTTCATTCTCTGTCCTTCCTCTACTCAATGACAACCACCATCACCCTTAACAAAGGTGGGTATACATATTACCAGTGTGAATGTAGATACAAAGTATGTCATAGCCTCAGGCACCCACAAGTACACCCTGCCCAGGGTATTCAAAAGTCAGTGAAATGACACCAGGAATGATGTTTCCATTTGCATTGACACAGTCAGGGAATACTGGATTTTTAGCACTGAATATGATTTTTAAATGTACCTTCCAGAAGATGGACATTTGGGCTCCATTTCATATTATTGAACATAAACCTTCCAGTCGACAAACTTGCAACAGCTAAGCAAGCATCTGACAGATGAGAGATTTACTCTAATTTTACTTTATCATTCCACATTCAAAAAATTTAACTATCTTTCTAAATACATATTTGATTTTAAAGCTATTGACTATGTTTCTCAGGAAAGATGGTGCTACTTCCTGTCCTTTTATGTCTGAAATAATAATGAGAGGAGATGATAATCTGTTTTCAATGTCCTTACTTGACAAAAATAAAAATTGGCAATCCTAAAGTGATTCACCCCCTTCCTCTGCACACACATGTATTTCCTTTTACTTATTTATTTTTTGTTTATTAGACTGTGATATCCAGCAATCTGTAAGCACTAGTTAAAACTGGGAGAGGGAGGGGTAACCTTCAGAGATGGTTCAGATGATACAACCTACTGTAAAAGACTCTTAATTAATATCTGAATAGACCTAATCAAAAAACTCCTCCTGAATATCCAGCCCTGGCTCACTCCAAAGAACATTATTTTTTAATCCCACCCAAAACCAGTCCCTTTGTGATGCCAGGGTCTTTATTTCTGCTCATCATTTCTGCCTGCTACCCACAGGCTTTATGCAAACTACAATATTTATTTCTCTCTGTCCATGATTGTGGGCTGGTGAGTAGGCTGTCTCGGACTGTCTAGAGAGCAGGAAGCAGATGGAAAATAAATACAGTTGAGGAGTTCTGGGGGCAAAGCTACAGACAGGAAAAGAAAGCCAAGAAATAAACAAACAGGAAGGAGACTGATTTTTCTGCCTTTCATCCCCGGCTCTGCTAGATAAGACTTAAACAGCGGACGTCAGCTGGGCCCAGTTTCAAATTCTACTCGGCTTCTATTCCAAGGTAGTTTTTCCCTTTGAAAAGTCAATTTCTACATTTTTTAAAAAGGATGTTAAAATAAGCTCTTAATAATTGTTCCAACTCATTTCAAATGCTATAATCATTATCACACTAGAGCTGTATAGTATGTGAGAATTTGAAATCAATTCAACACAAGTACTGCACATGTATACATAGTGCACATATGTTGAAGGTAGAAACACTGACCTAGATGGATCTTAAGCGTATTCAAGCAGAGCATCAGGCCCAGGTTCAAGAAAAATTTTTAAGTGGTTGGAAACCATGACTGCATTGCCTTCATCATTCTACCAGTGCCCACTGCTCCTCCCTCTTCCCTTTCCCCTCCTCAAACCCAGCTTGAATGACAGAATCTAAAACCAATCATTCACACCTCATAATAAACATAAATCAAAGCATTATCTCTGACTGCAAGTCATTATTCTTATTGTAAATACTCAAAGACAATTCCATTTGATTTTCCTCAGAGAATTTCTTCCTTAAAACTTCCTATTACTGTGACATGTCTTCAATACTCCCCTCTGCCCCGCTGGACCAAATGCCTTCTTTTGGGGGTTTGCGTAGGTCATTGGGGTAAGCAGGGGTAACGCTCTGGAGCTGGATTACCCAGGTTCAAATTCTGACTTCCCCACTTGCTAGTTGTATATAACCTTGTCAATGCCTCAGTTTGCTCATTTGCAAAATGAGAATAATAACAGCACTACCTTCTTCATAGGATTATTGTGAAGATTAACTGTGGTAAATGGTAAAGTTATTGGGACAATGGCTGACACTTGAAGATTGGCTTGTATTATTACTTCCATTGTACAGTCATAAATTATTGTGAACATATTTTGCTTGATATTTAAAAAGTAACATCTTGAAAGCAACTAGCTCAGCAAAAAATAATAATTTAAGAAATCTTTTATTTCTGAAGGTCAGCATCTTTTGACAGAATTCTGTCTCCATGATCATTTTATATCTATAAGACTATCTTGGTAATGTTAAAAAATGTATAGTATTTTAAATTTTTTTCAGGTAGAAAAACACGTAGGACAAGAAAGTGTCTTACATGTTCATCTTTTTCCAGTATGTTGTTACTGATCTCAAACCTTAATACATTCAGTTTATCTTCATTCAATATATGCCTTACTTTCTACAAAATCTGTTTCAATCTCTCTCGATTATCAATTTTACAATGCTTTGAATAGGAAGTTTTTTGAGGAGAAGAAATGCTGTTTAATAAGTTAGCAAAGGGTAAAATAATTGAGTTCACTTTAAAATAATTTTTACAGCATGGCACATTGGCCACCAAAGAAAGAAAACACGTCTATTAAACAATGTTTTTTGGCTTTGGCAAGCCATGTCCTATATTTTCAAGATCATATTGTCACTTTAGAAAATTTAACAAGATGCACCCAAACAAATGCATTTGGATGTTAAAGGAATCATACGGATCTGTGAGGGGAATAGGCAGGTTGTGCCTCTAACGTCATCCAGTGGGAGTGCACCCTGCATGGTCTTTGCAAATAAGGCTGGCGGTGGGCAAGGATTAATTCAGATGTCAATTAACTGCATTTGTACTTTGCAGTAAATATAAACTTGTGAAAGTTTAAAAAGTTGTCTTCTTTCTTACGTTTTTATTTGTAACTGTGAAGGAGAGTCTAGTCTGAGGAGCAGCACAATAGCTCAGGTCAAAATATTTAATTATCTACGCAAGATGTTTTATGGATTAACTGTTAAGTGTTTTGATAGTGTTTACTTGATACGTGCTAATGAGACATGTCAATGAAGCTGGTATTATTTATTCACTTTAACAAATATTATTCTATCTGCTCTGTAGAACCACCTTAGCTCTCATGATTTAGAGGGACCAGTTTTTAAGTTGTATTACAACTCAACAATGTCCTCCATCTACAGTAATCATCATGTTTTAATTATAAAGTCTTGAGTTTTCAACCATAACTGCTGAGTCAGTCTTTAGGGTCTGCATTATGATCAGAGAGAAGGTAATCTGCTTAAAGCCTTGGGTTTGGCTGGGAATCACCAAGGCATCATAAGCCTGTGAGTTGTAACAGAGACATTTTAATAGTTACTTTAGGAAAGAAGATCAGCTGGGGAACTAGGAAGAAAAGCCAGGCTGAGAGGGAAACGTAGGCATGATGACTATATTTTAAGCTGCAAATTAAATCCAGCAGTTGGACCAAAGACCTTTAAGTACTTTAGAAAAGACTTTAGAAATTATGGACTTTGCAATTACTTTGATTTCCAGCTTCCTGACTCTAAACGTATTTGGAGTAAGCTAGAAAAAAAGCATTTCAAATATCTCTGTCCTAAGGAGAAAAAAAGGCCTGCTACATTTACCCAACTTTTCACTGAGAACAAGAAATTAAAGACTACTTTCATATTGGGCTACAAAGGCCAGCTCCATTCCCACCATGGCCTTGACTGATTCAGGGTTTCTGAGCAGGGCCTTGAACCTATATCTCCATCACATTCTTGGCCTCTACCTATAAAAATGAAACTAAAACAACTCTTTTATACCTTCCAAGGAAGTCGTAAAGATTAGAGTTAGAACATTAAACTTCAAAGATGAAAGGTTCAATATAAATTCCAGCATTATTGTCAAGAGGGCAGTGTGAACTGATAGAAATGTGCTGCTTAAGCAACTCCTACCTACCGGCAGATCTGAACTAGGATGACCTTGATATGCGGAGGGAAGGGCAGAGGCGCCTTGGACTGGAAAGCACATTATCTCAGGGCCAATTCTTGTTGTAATACCACTTAATTGTCCATACTGGGTAGCTCACCATAAAGATTGAATACTGCAATTTAATGCATACCTGCTACTCTACTCCCTCCCCCCAAAAGATAAACATTTGTGCACCTACAACGTGCAAGGCTGTGCTAAGGGCTGGAAATATAGGAATAATAATGCATGGTTCTTACCTCTTCACAGCTCAGAGTCAAAATAAGAGAACTGTGCATTCTCTATATAGTGTAGAGAAAGGTAAGTCTGCCCAGAGCTTAGAGCATGCCAAAGCAAGACCCACCCCAAAATAACTACCCAATAATTGTGTAGCTGACTTCCATCAACAATGATTGTATTAGGTCATGACATTTACTGTGACAAATCTGAATTTCACAGATTTTTTATGTTTCCAAATCAAAAAGCTGTTAGTGATCTTGAATCTACAAGTGCTCCAAATTATTACTGAAGGTATTTTTAAAAGGGCCTAACATTATAGTCCCATCACTCTGTGCTCTGAATCAGTAAGATCAGTAAGCTCGAGGGGTCCTTCATCCCAGATGACATGCTTAGACCAAATTTTTGATAGCTGGCTAGACTCAAGTTGATGTTCAGTATTGCCAGGGGTATGGAGAAAAGAATACTTCTCTCTCTCTCTCTCTCTCTCTCTCTCTCTCTCTCTGTGTGTGTGTGTGTGTGTGTGTGTGTGTGTGTGTATGCACACACCAGGGACAGCAGGCTTAATTGCCCTACTTTTGCCTTGGTCCCTGTATTTCTCCTATTTTGTGAAGAATAAATGAATGACAAGTTCAGGTGCTGCCTCAGGAAGCTCATTAATCCCAGCCTAAGTCATTTGAAGCAGTTAGTTATCCCCCTACTCTGTCGTAAAGATCACTGGGCCCTGACCTCCCTTGGAAACCTAGTCCCAATAATCTGACCCATTGAAGTTGGGAGCACCTTTCCTATATGGAAATAGAGTAATTGGTCAGCATGTTTTCTAACAACCTAAAGAGAACTGTTGACATGCCTTTAACTTTCCAACCTCTATCATCGGAGCTTGGCTTTCCTCAAAAGAAATCTAAAAACTAGTGGTTTTCTTTCAAAATTTCTTCCAGTTTTTCTGAGCACCTTTTTAAGAATACAGATTTAAGTGAGCTAGGAGAAAATGGATATCCATTTCCTCATCTGTAAAATGAGACAAGATGATTCCTGAGGTTCCTTTTGCTCAAGGATCTTAATCCCTGAAAGCTCTGCACAAGAGTCTAAAGCAGGGATTGGCAAACTTTCTGTATATAGTCAGATAGTAAAGGTTTTAGGCTTTGTGTTCATAGGGTCTCTGTGGTTACAACTTACAATGCCATCGTAGGGCAAAAGCAGCCATCCTATATAATAAAAGGGCAATATGCAAATCAACAGAACGGCGGAATGACTGGTTGCTATGATGCTCACTGACCACCAGGGGACACACGCTCAATGCAGGAGCTGCTCCCTGGTGGTCAGTGTGCTCCCACCGGGGGAGTGTCGCTCAACCAGAAGCCCTGAGCCAGGCTCATGGCTGACAAGCACAGTGGCGGGAGCCTCTCCCACCTCCACAGGCAGTGCTAAGGATGTCCGACAGCTTAGGCCCACTCCCCACAGGCCTAAGCCATCAGTCGGACATCCACTGAGGGCTCCCGGACTGTAAGAGGGCACAGGCCGGGCTGAAGGACCCCCCCTTCCCCAGTGCATGAATTTCATGCACCAGGCCTCTAGTAGATGATAACTATATACAACTACAAGTACACAGCTGGATTTTGCCTGACTCTGATCTAAGAAAAAAACAAGCTCTTATTTTATACCTCAATGCCACCCTTCCCATGACTATGTCCAGGCTCAGATTTTCTGAAACGACCCACAATCATTCAACAATTGGTGGACCTGGGATTCCTAGATATATAACACACATCCAAGCACACACAGGATGGGCATGGGCATGGAGAGCCAAACTTGAAAAGCAGAATGTCTTTTGTTTTGTTTTTACATCAACTCACTCTTGGTTTTCAGGATGAGTGGAGGCCTACATTTTTGCTTTCTATGGTTTTCAATGAGACTCAATTTTGTAATCTGTTGGGAAATGACCATAGAGTTAATGAATGAAGTGCTATAGTTTTTTACACTCAAAGCATGGCCCATGGACCTGGAGCCTCAGCACCACCAGGGACCTTGTTAGAGATGCCAAATCTTGGCCCCACCCCAAACCTACTGGATCAGAATCTGCATTTGAACCAGATCTTCAGGTGGCTTGTATGAACTTTCCATTTGAGAAGCATTGCTGTTTGTAATATATTAGCCAAGGTCCTAGCAAGAAACAGATGTCAACCACAGGTGGAGCAAAAGGAGAGTTGTAATGAGGGGACTTCTTAGGGAGGTGTGGCCAGAGTAACATAAACACACACAGGAATGGAAAGAAACCTTTGGATTAAACAACACCTATAGCCATTACAAACCCTGGGGTTGAGGGGACAGGAAGGAGAAAAAGTGATAACTGAGCCCATTTTTAAAAAAGTGATAGCTTGCCCAGCCAGTGTGGCTCAGTAGATTGAGTGTCATCCATGGACCAAGAGGTCACTGGTTCAATTCCTGGTCAGGGCACATGCCCAGGTTGTGGGCTCAATCCCAAGTAGAGGGTATGCAGAGGTAGCCAATTGATGTTTCTCTCACATTGATGTTTCTATCTCTCTCTCCCTTTTCTTTCCTCTCTCTCTAAAAGAAAAATAAAAACATTTTTTTAAAGTGATAGCTGAGCACTGGGACCATTGAGAAGAGGCTGCCTGGTGGAGCTGTTATCAAAGAGGAAATAGCAACTTCTGGAGACACATCACCAAAGCAGGGATTGAATACAGTAGAAATACCCTGGCCTCTTTCCTCCTGCACCCACATTCCTGATGGTGCCTCCCATTGTCCAAACCCAACCAGAAGACAGTGCAAGGGAGCTGTGGGGGGCACCCTCAAGAGCCAGGCTCCCAGGGCACAGAGCTGAGAACGAGGGAAGGCTTCAGAGAATGGCCAGCACAGCTAGAGAGCGCTTCCAGCTGGGTTCAGTTCTCCTGGGGCTCTAATTTGGTGTCCCACCAGCCGGTGGCTACCATCTGCCATATCTCCTCACTGGTAGCTCAATGTCCTTGGTTAACACTGTAATGTTGGCTTTCTCTTTTATTCAGAATTCAAAATTCCTCAACTTCTATCATTGCCCAAACTAAAACATCACTAAAAAGTACATATGTATCTCCACGCCACCTCAAGAAAAGCACACCTCAAAATTGTTTCTTTCTTACTGTCATCTCCACATCCCAACAACATTAAAACACACCTGTTTTATGCCATTAAACAACCCAGACTGTGGGGAAGACTTTAGCTGGCAATAAGTATGGCTCAGAAAAGCTGGCCTCCCTCTTTCTTCTACCTGCAGCAAATTCTCAGAGATAGTTTTCAAACCAGACTTCACGTTTTTTCCCAATGTACACAGTGGACCAAGTTATTTCTTTCTTTCTTTCTTTTTTTTTGGGGGGCGGGGCAAGTTATTTCTTAGCGAAATATAAGAATCAATAGTGTTGAAAAGAGTAAAAGAAGGAAGCAACAAATAGACATGTAATAAAGAGTCCTCATCATAGTCACCTGTCCTAGGCAAACCACTTATTTCAGCTTCAATACGTAAAAGGGAGATACTACGATGCAGTATCTCATAGAGTTCAAATGAGATGAGGCAGAAAAAGCGTTTGAATGGCCTATTAGCTGTAATTATTATTACTGTGGCAGATACTGAGCAACATTTCAGATGCTACTAGAGAGGTTTTCATCATTCAAACCCAACTTCCACCTCTGGGTCATTGGGAAAGGGCCAGTCAGACATGCAATCTTTACTGGGGGACAGAGTGTCTGCCCTTTTCCTATCAGGCCAGTCTGAGTCACGTGGGCAGCCTAGGAAAAAACAAAAGGCCCTCTTCCTCTCCCTTGTGGGTCTGACAACAAGCCTGGGGAGGGAGCTTCCTCTCCTAGCCTTCTGGCCTCATCGGATCGGCGGCTCTTCAGAGGCAAGGTGTCTCCCGAGTAGAACCACAGCACCCCAGTCTCCACCTAGGCTGCCCAGGTAGAACCACAGCACCCCAGTCCCCACCTAGGCTGCCCAGGTAGAACCACAGCACCCCAGTCCCCACCTAGGCTGCCTAACAATCTCAAGCAGAAAGAGTAAGCACTGTGTCACTTCCCATTATCTTTTGAGTTATTGTCCATTTTCTCCTAGGAGAGGCTTTTGTGAGGGGTGTTGAGGAGGGGCACTGACAGGAAAGGAAATGCTAGGGGTGGAAGTTCCCTCCACATGGTCCCTGTCTTTTTTGTTTTCAAATAATGCTTACCAACTATTTACTTGCCAACTCCTTACACCTCCCTCTACATCTCCCATTATCTACTTTTATAGCCACCAATAATCCCAGCCTGAAGACAGACAGCAAAGTCAAGTTTCATTGGGCACTTTGTTTTGGCAGCAATGGGTACACAAGGGCACACAAAGCAGTACTCTGAGAGCCTGCAATGCAAGGCAAAGCAACAGGAACAAGGAAAAAGAAAAAGGAAGAAATGGAGGAAGGAAAAAAGGAAGAATAGTATGGCAAAGTTGCAATCTGATATTTCTAAACAGTCCTGAAGTAGTCATCAGGACAAAATACTGAAAATCATTGTATTTCTTATACATATTTTATGAGTTAAAATTATTTTTATTCTAACTTATATCAGAGGAGACGCTTCCATTCTCATTGTGCTTGTACCCAAAATTATAAAAAGAACTGTGACCTGGGTTGCCATGCGAAGGCTGGGCAGGTCTGATGTAGACCACAACAAACCCTGATGGCCCCATGGCATGCAGAACACAATGGCAAAATGACTCAGTAGAAATCACCCGACAAGCCCGCCAAGTGCTCAGGGCATCCGGCCATCATATCTGTGTTTATTCCACCCAAACAACAAACTCTCGTTCCCAGGGTAGGCAGGTGGTATTTCTTTTTCAAAAGTTCAACACTTATCAGCCACAAAAATTACCTGAACCCAGAGGAATCATACTGCTTGCTTTGTTCCAATCAAAGCTCTCTTTCAGAGTGTGCCTTACCAGGTCACATACTTCCTATGTGAAGTAAGGAAAACCTGGACGAAAAGTGTTATTCAATGTGTGTGCAGAAATTGCAAAATCCGGGTTTCTCAGCACAGCTCCAAGGAGTTGCCACAGTCACCAAGTTTATTTGGGAACTTTTGCAAACACACATTTGACTCATTAAGCATGTTTTCTTTCCTAAATTAGTGTGCAAAAGTCACAGGAAAAAATTACTTAGTGGGAGGGTACACTTGAGTGCTGCTTAAAGAAGGTTTTCTCACAATTACTCCAGAAAGAGGAAGGAAGGTACACAAAATGGGAACCACACTGATAGGTCGTTTCCTTCAACAGTTTTTTGTTTTGTTTTGTTTTTTACATCTTTTGACTTTTTTTGTGTGTAGCCTTAACCAAAACATTAAGGTGAATTGTGGGGAAATCACCAGACCACGAGTTTCATGGTATTCTTTATTGTGGTAAAATATAAGTGAGTCAATTTTACTATTTTAATCATGTTTAAGTGCATGGTTCACTGGCATTAAGTACATTCACATTGTTGTGCAATCATCACCACCTTTCATCTCCAGAATTTTTCATTTTCCCAAACGGAAACTCTGCACATATAAAACAATAGCTCCCCGATTCCTTGTACCCCCAGCCCTGGTAACCTCCATTGTACTTTCTATATATAAATTAGATCTTCTGGGTATCTCATATAAGTGGAATCATATAATAGATATCCTTTTGTGGCTGGCTTATCTCACTTAGCACGTCTTCAAGGTTGAACCACATTTGTAGCATGTATCAGAATTTCATTGCTTTTTAAGGCTGAATTATATTCCATTGTATGTATATTCCACATTTAGTTGACCTAGTCATCCGCCTGATTGACATTTGGGTTGTTTTCATGTTTTGGCTATTGTGAATAATGCTGTTATGAACCTGGGTGTACAAATATCTGTTCAAGTCCCTACCTTCCATTCTTTTGGGTATATGCCTTCTGTGTGATTTAATTATCTTGACCAAAAGCTTTCCCCTATCAAAGAAGACCATTTTTTGAACCTAGTGTATGTCTTTGAAAGAGCTGTCATGAGCCTGGTGAGAGAGCAAGTAGGAAGCTCCTCTTCACCCCAGCTAACTTTAACCCTGACAACCAGTAGAGTGACACAAGTTGCAGCCAAGACAGTGCCATGTTCTTTTTTTGATACTTTTTAATTCCTAGAGACTCTTTTGAAAAAGTGTTTTCACCATTAACATGTAGGGTGTGACTTCCCAAATAGCAAGAGAAAAGATAGCAGGAGAAAAGATGGCTAGACTGGGTAGTGAAGCAAGTCTCAGGGGGCCACCTGGGTGGTTGATGCTCAAAGTAAAACTGAATGATGTTTCTTTGATAAACAAAGTCACCCAGAATAGAGAGTTCAAGTTCAGAGAGGAGCAAAGATAGTGAGTGGCTCCTGGATGGAGGAGAAACAGGATTAGTGTGGCTCCTAAGAGTTGTAGATATAAAATAGCCAAAAGTATGGTGTTTATAATGCAGCTTCAAGAGAAGAGCTGTCCAAGTCCAGCAAGAGAAGTCAGGAAGCATAATCCTTAGAGAGAACCCCACAATGGAAATGACAATTCTCACAGGAGCTCAGCCAAAAAAGCTCAGGAGGGGTGCAACTGGTGTCCAAACAGAAAAGACTCTTCTTGTTCCAATTCAAAGGTCTCCAGGCTGTGTCAAGACTGCAGCCTAGAGAGCAGGAGTCAGGTGGAGTGTCAGGAAGGCCTGCAGCCCCAAGAGATCCATCCAGCACAGTCATGAAAGAGGAATGAGAACATGTGGGGATTTATGCACTGTTTCCAAAAGCTAGCCGTGCTGAGGGAGTTGAACAAGACTTGGCAATCATCCTTCTTGGATGGGTCACCTCAGGCCTCACAGCCCACTCAGGTTCAATCACCCACATGAGCCAACTGTTTATGTGAGGCCTCTGCAGATCACAGTGTCAGGGAAGAAGGGGTGGGAGGAGAAAGTGGCTGGACCCAAGGAGTTTGTGGATAAAAGGACACTTTCTCACATTCCCTCACAACCCATTTTCACCTTCAGATGGTAGCATCAGAGGATGACACCAGATCTTCCCAAGACAGAAATGGCAGACACAGTTCCTTTTGATCCATCTGAAAATCCCCATCTGGCATTGATTTCATTAGTTCACTCAACCAGTAGTGATGCTCTCACTCCATGCGAGGCAGGGCACCACAGGTGAGATGCAAATGGGAATAAGACGATTCCCTGCCTTCAGGAGTTCACATCTAACAAGGAGACAAATAACTTTAAAGGGAATTATAGAAGAAAGTGACCAGGGCTATGAAAGAAACAAATTTGGAGTGAATTAAGGGCACACAGGAAAATGTATAACCAAGAGGAATGTATAACCCAAAGCAAAATCACTCAACAAGTTTGTATTAGTTTGCTTTTGTTGCTATAACAAGTTACCACAAATTTAGTGGCTTACAACAACACAACTTTATCATCTTAGAGTTCTGGAGATCAGAAGTCCAAAAATACGTCTTAGGGGACTAAAATCAAGGTGTTGGCAGGACTGCAATCCTTCTGGAGGCTCCAGCAGAGAATCCACTCCTGCCCTTTTTCAATCTGCTTCTCTGGCCATGGTCTCCTTCCAACAATAACATCACTCTGACCTCTCCTTCCTTAGCCACATCTCTCAATTCTGACACTCCTGCCTTCCTCTTATAAGCACCTTGTGATTACATTGAGTCTACATGGATAATCCAGGATCATCTCTGATCCTATGACCCTTAATTTAATCACACCCGCAAAATCCCTTTGCCATGTAAAGTAACATATTCATAGGATCCAGGGTTTAGGATATGGATATCTGGGGGGGAGGGAAGGGGAGGGGAGGGGCATTATTCTGTCTACTGGGAAATTGACTCCTAAAAACTAAAAATATTTACATGAGTAGATCATATCATTATTATCCTTGTGAATGAAAAAAAATCCTCATTTTTTTCTTCATCTTTTTTTTCTGGGAGAAAAAAAGAAGTCACACAAGTTTTCTTCCATTTGAAAATTTGCCACAAGTCATCTAAATCGTATGTTAAAATTATTGTGGATAAAATCAGCAAACATCAGACAACTTCTGCAAAGCCTATGCTCTTTCATCATTTACAGTTTCTCCAAAGTGTTCCTACAAGTCACAGAGGCTCCCCATGCTGATTTCCTCGTATTCTGGCCTCATCACTCCCGTTTCCCTGTTGGTAGAAACTAGTGGTAGAAGCTACTCTCCTGAGCAGACTTGACTTTTCATGAACTATTAAAACATACATTAATCAACTTGATCTTATAAACTAGGCATCAAAATAGAATTTAGAACTATTACCTGAAATTGTTTTATTTCTATGTATAAAAGCACAAATTGAAAGTCATACGTTTTCTAATATAATCCGTTTCCCTGTTGGTAGAAACTAGTGGTAGAAGCTACTCTCCTGAGCAGACTTGACTTTTCATGAACTATTAAAACATACATTAATCAACTTGATCTTATAAACTAGGCATCAAAATAGAATTTAGAACTATTACCTGAAATTGTTTTATTTCTATGTATAAAAGCACAAATTGAAAGTCATACGTTTTCTAATATACTTATTATTGTATTTCTATAATTGTGACATGTGAAGGGGAAAACAGAAAAATTGTAATCCAACCGGAACCAAGAATAAACTTGGAATAATGGTATAACCTGAGCAAAAACCTCAGCTCCGGACTCCAGATCCAGTGCTCTTTGCACTAGCCAAGCAATATGTTCCATGTCATTCTTCTCTTCGAGAAAAAAAAAATGGGAGGGGGAGGAATTCACGTTTAGACAGACACTGAGTTTAAATACTTGTCCTGATTTTTCTTTTCCTTAAAAATCCTCCACCGATAGCAATAATTGGGTTCCATAAAAAGTCCATCCTGTTGGTTGATGTTTGACTCTGTGAAATATAAACAAGTTTCAACAAGAGGACAGAGAATATGTAATCAATATACCTTGGCTCCCGTTCAGAATGGCCAGACCTCTGGCACTTGATCTCTTTGCAGAAAATGGATATTGGAAAGAAAGATCACACTTCATTTAAAAGCAGAACAACAGATGTAGGGGCGATGGTGTCAGGGAGAGTCAGTTACATATCTGATGAAAGTCTTTGTGAATCTCAAATAATGACAATATGGCAATCCTTTTATTTCTCTCTGGAATTCCCCAGAGCAACTCCTCCAGACACCCTCCCCCTCCCCGCCTCTCCCTCCCAGCCAGATGGCCTCAGCAACTACTGTACAGAGGAAATCCAGGCCAGACCCACCAGCTCCCTTCATGTTCCTCCTCACCACCTCGAAATCACTCTTACCTTCCCTCAGCTTCTCTTCCTTCCCCCTCAGTTATCATCCCTTCATCTCTGTTCAACTGGCTGCCTCCCCTTGATCTTCTGACACATTAAAATCCAAAGATCTCGGCATGGATGCAACTCATAAACGGTCTCCTGCCTCAGTGCTGTTTGCATTGTGCTCTCTATACCAGCCATACAGCTCACCAAGATCTCTCCATTCCTCTGCATCCACTGTTTTCTCTGCCTTCAAGCCCAGCTCAGCATTGACCCCCTGTGATGGTGCTTCAACCACTGGCCCTTCCCAGGAAAGGTTAATGTAATACTCCTTGCCTTGTGGGGCAAGAGCCCCAGGCTCTCCTCCCACAGAGCTCTTACACCCAACATTAGCATCTTCTGTCCACCTCTCTGTCTCCCTCAGAAAGCCCCCTGATGGAGAGCTCCTCAAGGGCAGAGACTGCAACGTTCTCTCTAAATCCTCAGCAGTTACCACAATCCTTGGTACGTATAGACACCTAGTAAATGTTTGTTGAGTGATTAAAAGAATATTCATGATTTTCCAGTAAAAAAAAGAAGAAGAAGAAGAAGAAGAAGAAGAAGAAGAAGAAGAAAAGAAAAGAAAAGAAAAGAAAAGAAAAGAAAAGAAAAGAAAAGAAAAGAAAAGCAACCTACAGCTCTGCTACCTTCTGGAACTGCTGCCTCATTCTATATCACTGCTTCCCTTTCTCACTAGACTTGCCATAACCCAGTCCTCACCCCTTTGAAAGCTGATTTCTGTTGCCAACTCACCCTTGGGTCTGCTTTACTGATGCTGGATTATTTCCTACTCACCTCCTCTAGGGCTGTTTCTCATTCCCATTGTTCTTGTCCCTCTGCGGGGGCGTCTGATGACTTTTACATTCCTATATTTTGGGTCACTGCCTTCTTCTAGCTGAAGTCTTTAGTTGGCTCCTCTGCCTTCCCAGCTTCCCATTCACCCTCTTTGTCTCAGGTACATCCTCCTACCCCAACTCTCCTTCTGCTGACTTCATAAAGGTTCTAGCCTCCTGGGTCTCTCCAGAACCTTAGAGTACATGGCCTGGGAGCATTTGTGAATTGAAACAAGCCTCCTCATCACCAGCCCCTAGAAACAAGACAGTAACTAAATGAGGAGATGCGTGTCTGCTCTTAGCACAAGGCTTTAGACACTTAATGAATGTTAGAATTAGGGTTAGGGTTAAGGTTAGGGTGAGGGTTAAGGACATTGGAAATTATATTATTTAGCCTGTTATTTTGGATTTCTACCAAGTGGCCTCTACATTCTTATCACATTGGATGAAGACTTTACTACCACTTATAGCTTTTTAAAAGTAAAATATAGGCAAAGACCAAAAATTTTTTTTTGTTATAGTAAAGACCTAGTTAAGACTTTGACAGCCTTTGGTTTCTCTTTAAGAAGGTATGTTCCGCCAAAACTGGTTTGGCTCAGTGGACAGAGCGTCGGCCTGCGGACTGAAGGGTCCCAGGTTCGATTCCGGTCAAGGGCATGTACCTGGGTTGCGGGCACATCCCCAGTGGGAGATGTGCAGGAGGCAGCTGATCGATGTTTCTCTTTCATCGATGTTTCTGACTCTCTATCTCTCTCCCTTCCTCTCTGTAAAAAATCAATAAAATATATTTTTTTAAAAAAGAAGGTATGTTCCACCATAATATTAAGTACTCAAGTTAGATATATGCTCTGTCATGAATTGTCTCCTGTTTTATATTTGGGAATAACGCATTCAGCTGGAAAGGAGATACCTTTGATTCTCATGTCCATGAAGAGGGCACACGTGTCCAGATGATTCTAGGGCCCTTTTCGTTTATGCACACCACCAGTTTCTTAGTGATGATTTGCCTTTAGTTTTGTAGATACACAAATAGTGACTGTCACTGAACACAGACACCCTTTTTAAAGCAGGCAAATGATCATTTTCTCCCCCAAAACCATATTTTACAGTCAGAAGACAATTGTGAGCACACGTGCTCTTAAATAAACTGACACACATCCCAGCTAATAGGTTAGTTCGCATGGAGAAGGCATCGTGGGAAGAAAACCTGTGTTCCCAGATTTCTCAAGCAGGTGCTCTGCCTGTTAACATGAAGATCAGCCCTGGCTCCAACCTCTTGGGCACACTGCCCACGAACACTTCCCATTTCTAACACGGTTGATTCTAAGATAGTTTTGCAAAATGGGAGCCTGGTTTACAAGAGGAAACCTAAGAACAGTCAGCTCAGGAGGAGCCAGAAGGAGCTCTCTGGGGAGAGGGGTATTTTTGTTTGTTTGTTTTCTTACATCTGACTTTTCTAATAGAAGATAATCATGCACTAACACTTCATGCTTTCAAATTTCCATGTCGCAGTCATCCATTGTTCTTCATATTCTCCCTGTAAGTGAGTACTGCTACGGGGCCTGAGGAAACAGAGACCTATAGGAATTAATTGGCTCAGAAGGGAGAAGGTTTGCACACGCGTGTAGGCATTCACAGGTGCTACAGATTCACATGTGCACACACTCCTCACTCCTTGGCACCTTCCTTAGTATGCAGAGCCTCACTATGATCCCTTCCCCTCTCCTTACCTGTATCTCCTAAGCTGGTCTTTTAGCCCATACAGCCTGCCCTTCTGAATACCAAGTTCAGCTTCTCTAGAAATCACTTTACTGAGAGAAGGGGCCATGGGAAAGTGTGCTCAGAGCTCCAGAAACGGGAAACTCATGGTCTGTTTTTCTATTTCACCAAATCGCCCTCCTCAGAGCAATAATATAAAGGATAATATTGGGGGTGGGGGGACATTTACATGACAAAACACTAGACATCCCACATTCTTGTAGAAGCACCTACAGTGGAGCTTCCGGGTTGGTGAGCACATGGAGGTCCTGGGAGAGTGGGGCGCTCAGAGTGGGATTGGAAGTTCCGCACCCTTCCCCATGCCTGGCCTATGCATCTCTGCCCTCTGGCTGTTCTTGCGTTAGAGCCTTTACAGTGAACCTCCACAGTATTCTATCTGTACTGATAGCATTTCTAGACAAGGGTAATCCATACTCTTTACCAAATAGGATTCACAAAAATATCCAATGTGGCTCCTGCAAACCTGCCCTGTGTTTCCCCTTCTGGATTCTCAGTGAAGACAGGCTCAGAGTCAGCTAAAGCGGCTCCTTGGAAATGGGCTGGAGGAGCAGGATGCTCCCCTGGGGATCAGTTCCCCAGAGGTCCAGCACCAGGGCTTCCTCCCAGCAGGGCGCTGACCCTTGGTTTTACCAATTCCCTTTGTAATCTTTCAGTAATCCCACCTGCTTTCAAAGACACCATCCTCATTGTTCTCAAGTCCCACAAAAAAGAAAGGATTAGGCTCCCACTAACCCAGCAACTCTCTTGTTCTGGCACCTTACGAAGTAAACGGTTTCACTTTCCTTCCGTAAGAGGAGCGAAGCCTTCCCTCCCTGCAGGGGATGGTCGCGTTCTGTAGCACCTTTCCTCCAGAGAGACAGCTTCTCTGAACAAAGACCCAACTGTGTACTGTATGGGAAACCACCTCTCGCTGGAGTGTGGAGCACACCCTCCTACAAAGCCAGACATGCACAGAGTTCCGCATTTCACCGCAGGAAGCAAGACTGGTGGCTTCAGGCATCATTAATCATTTTGAAGTGATTATTCTTAAAAGGAAAAACAGGGATGCAGGTTGAGTTAAGTCATGCCCACTGAAAATTAGCCTTCTTCTCCTCAGAATAGCATTTCCCTGGTTCCATGTGGAATGTGCAGAGCCGGCTGGGCTGACAAGGGCTGAGGGATCTGTTGCCTCCTTAATTAGGACTCACATACTTGGGATATGACAGGGTCAGAGGGAATACCTCAGAAGGAGTGTCGAATGGTGGGATGGTGGGGGGAGAGGTGCTTTACTTCCTTTATCTTCCTGCCCAGGGACATACACACTTAGGGGGAGGACACAGCAAGAACAATTTGACGGTTTTGCTTCTTCCAAGAATCTTCTTTTTCCTCCATTGACATGTCATTAAAGGAAGCTTGGGACAACCCAGCTCTGTGCTCTCATTCAGGTAGGTAAGCATGAAGCGCTCTCTCCCTCCCCATCACAAGGCCTTCCAGCCAGGCATGGGCCCAGGGACCACTTCCCTCCCTGGAAGGGCTGCCCCTGAGGGGGTGCCTCCCGAAGAGGCCAGAGCACCAGCCAGTCCTTCAATTTTCATTCTCACAGGAAACATCCCCAGACTTACGTCTTTGAAGTAGAATTGTTTCTCTAACAAAGGAAAAGTGATAACTAGAAAATGAAATCTTCAACTATCTTTCCTGGGAGATTACATTTCCTGCTGTACTGAGAGGAAATTCACTTACATAAAATTGGATTAATATTTTTTTCTCTGAAGCCTCCTGGTCTACCAGAAGCATCTTCTCTCTTTCTGAACCCTTGGCTATTTCCCAATCTTCATTTATTCCTTAATCAGGACATCTGGCTCTGGAGTCAAGATGGGAAATTATAAAAAGAAGGCAGAAAAGAGTCTTCCCTTTTGCCCTTGTCTACGTTGCCTCCTTACCCCCTAGGCCTGCATATGATTTACACCGTACAAACCTAGACAGGCCTTCATTTCCATCTCATCTCACAGCCAAGTCCCATCATTTGCTTTAATTTAAAGCTAAAAATGGAAGCGATCAGGAGACTTGACAAATTTCATCTTAGTACTCTAAGCTACATATTTTAAAATGTAATATGTGTTAGTAAATTAGATTTGTTTGTTTTTCTGGGTTTGGCTTCTTAAGCTCAATTTTGTATATACTGAAGAGGAACCTTTTAAATTTGCTCTGAGTTACAGTGAAAAGACTGACAGCCTGGGCAGGTGAGGAAGATGCTCACATGGGAGGGGAAGCCTGGCATGGGGTGTTGGAGCCCAGACCAGGTAAGGTTGATGTCCACATGGAGCATGGAAGGGACAGCCGGGCATTGGGAAGTAAGAACCCACATAAGGCTAGAAAGTCATCCTCTTCTGGGGACTGGAGTTTGGGGTGTCAGAACCCAAGTAGTCTGGGGAGGGGCTTCATGTGGCGAGTGGAAGTGACCCCAGAATGGGGGACAGAGCCTGTGAATCTAGAGGAGGGAGCCTGCCAAGAGGACAGGACAGCACAGAGATGGGAGATTGGTTACATAGGGGAGGCATTTTAGCCTAGCAGAAAGGGAGAAAACTAGAAGGAACCCTGTGTGTTGCTGAATTGGAATTGAATATATTGATGTGAATAAGTGGTTTTCAATATACATAGATAACCAAAAATAAATACAGCTCTGTCCACTGCAAGGGCCTGGGAGCAATGACAATGAGCATATCTAGTGCCTAGATATTCACTTCTAAATATCATCTTCCACTAAAAGAAACCAGGGATCCTTGTAGAAACAGCTGATTCCAAAGCTGGAACAAGGAAAGTACAAGGTAAGTGGGATATCTTGCCATGCCAGAAAGCAAGGAAGAGCTCAATGAGCAAGGTAGAACTATCAAAAGGACACAGAAGCCAACTTGAATGAGCTCCCATTGGCCAAATCAGGGACAATTTGAGCATCAAAAAATTATAATAGCAACAGATTATAACCCATTGAATAAAATGGGAAACTAGAAGTTCATTCTGAAATAAACAAATAAGTTGAAAACTTGATGAGGAACAAAATATTTATATTGTTTCAAAGTACCTTCCCACAAAAAGCTTAAGAATTACAGAGGAGCAAAGGATAAGTTTACACTGGGGAAGCCTAGCAGACTCCATCATAATCAAGTAATCACAATGGACATTATCAGTATGGAATAATTTAAAATTCTGTACTACCTGGGAAGACCCAATGGAAAGAACACAGAATCGTTTCTATATCATTGCTCTCAGAAGGCACAGCCTAAATCTAATCATAAAGTAACATCAGACAAATCCAAAGTTAAGGAAATTCTACATTGTTACTGGTCAGTAATGTTCAGAGGTGTCAAGGTTATTAAAGATAAGGAAAGACTGAGGACACGTTTAAGACTAAAGGAGCCCAAAGAAATGTGACAACATAATTCAATATGTCATTTCAACCTACGTGGAACCTTTTGTTACAGAGAATATGACTAGAACAAGTGGTGGTCTGAGGATTAGATGGTAGCAATGAGTCACTGTTACTTCCCTGGTGTGGGTGGTTGTGTTGTGGTTAAGGAGGAGAATGTCTTAATTTGTAGGAAAGACCTGTAAAGTGATCAGGGTGATGGGCATTATGTGACAACTCATTCTCACATAAGTCAGGGGTAAAGATTATTTATATTGCACTTCCAACTTTTTTGGTAAGTTTATCATTGTTTCAAAGTACTTTTAAAATTTAATTTTTAAAAGTGCTCACTCCTAAGCACCTGAAAGGGCAGAGACCACAGAAATTTATTCTTACCCAGCACCTGGCATATGCCCAGTCTAAGTGAGTGCTCAGTAAATATTTGCTGAATTTAAATGTTTGAAAACTCTCTGAGATACAGAAGGAACACAATAAAAGCGTTTCCATTCAGGCTTATGTATTTATTTTTAAAACACTGACAGGGTTTATTATGTGCCAGACATTATTGTAAATAATTTACAAATAGCCCTATAAAATAGTACTAAGAATATCCACATTTTACAGAGAAAAGAACTGAAAGACAGAGAAATTACATGGCCTGTGCAAAGGCACACAGCCAATGAACAGTAGAACCAAGCGTTGAGCCCAAGCAGTGGGGCTCAAAAGTCCATACTCTGAGACACATTTCGATGATGCCTCTTTAAGATCCCACCAGCAAAAAATTTAAGATCTTTGCCATTCAAAACATTCCATTCTCAACTCTCCAAGTGTATTTTTTTGTATATTCTAAATTTACAAAATAATGCCATAGCCTTTATTTTATAATGTATAGAATCAGCCCAAGAGAAACTCATTCCAGAGCTTTGCAGGCATGTCTTGTCCACCAGCTTTGGTCTTCACATAAGTCTTAATCACTCAAGAAAATCTTTGGTTCTTAATTATAACAACCACTGTTTATGTGGCTACAATTTTTTAGATTTTTACCTGCTATGCACTTCCCGTTCTTCTATTGGCACTAGGATTTTAACCGGGAGTAGATATATCCTTGGCATATCATGGTACAGCTAGTTTTCCATATGACAAAGAAAGTCCCATGAGCCACTGGTCAAGGTCTTACATTATGACACCTCACTGTCATATTTCCCTTTAGGCATTGAATCAAATGTGCCTCCTAATGGAATGGATGTATCTATAGTCCTTACCAAAAAAAAAAAAAAATTGAAGATACTCTGCCTTATATAGCCTCCTCCGCCTTACTTTCTCCCTCCCATGAAAATATCTCTTATGTCCATTTATGTTCTTCTTGGGGAAGGAGCTCTGTCAACACTAAGGATGCTTCTCCATTAGACTCCTCTTTATAGCAAACGGTTAAAAAGTAAATCCAATAAATCAATACTTTTCTTTATAAGTCAGTATAGCAAGTTACTTCATAAAACTATAATAGGCATGATACAATGCGTTCTATTTCATGCGAATGGCTTGACAATTCTTGTCGCCTATGATATTATCACAGAAATGTATCACAAGTTTCAGGTAGGCTTAGAGAAAGTTCCGTGTTGCCAAATTGTGTTTTTATCTTCAAATAATGTTTAGTTATCGGAAAAAGATATTCCATTTGCTGTGCCCATTTCTAGAGGGGTGCAAGCACCAGGGATAACACAGGAAGGAGGAAAACTTTCATTCCATCATAGGTGCTATTTCCTTTTATGAAATAGAACTGTAATCTTTTCCTGTACTTCTCTGTGCCAATTTCCAAACATCAACAGGCACAGTTTACTCAACAAATAAAATCTATATGTGAGTGTGAGTGTATATGTCCCTCCGCTATCTTATCCCCATTGCAAAATCACAGTTGCAATGATATCAGTGCACCACCCACATCCCCTCACCATTATCGCTCAGTGCACACCTGCCCAGCTTCCAGCTGCAACATTAACCTTTCTCTGACTAAAGGTGTATTCTTTTTTTTTTAAATATATTTTATTGATTTTTTACAGAGAGGAAGGGAGAGAGATAGAGAGTTAGAAACATCGATGAGAGAGAACCATCGATCAGCTGCCTCCTGCACGCCCCCCACTGGGGATGTGCCCGCAATCCAGGTACATGCCCTTGACTGGAATCGAACCTGGGCCCTTTCAGTCCTCAGGCCGACGCTCTATCCACTGAGCCAAACCGGTTTCGGCTAAAGGGGTATTCTTTTTTTTTTAAAATATATTTTATTGATTTTTTACAGAGAGGAAGGGAGAGAGATAGAGAGTTAGAAACATCGATGAGAGAGAACCATCGATCAGCTGCCTCCTGCACGCCCCCCACTGGGGATGTGCCCGCAATCCAGGTACATGCCCTTGACTGGAATCGAACCTGGGCCCTTTCAGTCCTCAGGCCGACGCTCTATCCACTGAGCCAAACCGGTTCGGCTAAAGGTGTATTCTTATTGCCTGAACCCACTGTGCTGCTTTGGAGACAGGTAAAGTTTTGTGAAATGAATGTCCCCAGGAAGAGTCCTCAACCCATGACTGAAACAAGTTGGAGCATAAGTACCCCAACCCCCTCGCCCCTCAGGTAGGAGGACTTTGAGAAAGTGTTTTCCATATGATGCCAGAGCTTCCCCAAAGGGACTGAATTCCAATCACTCGCAGTGGTATCTGGCTTGATAACACACCCTTTTTTGGTGGTCTTCTCACTTCCCCATCCCCTGCTGGTGTTCCCTCAATTAACTAGTGCATTTTCATCCATGCCTTGGCATCTACTCCTGGGGAAACCCAAACCAAGGCAGTCACTCTCCAAAGAATATGGATGTTGATCAAAAGCCACTGGACGAACAGCTGTCCTGCTATCCCTGTTGTTGACAATTCCCTCACAGTAGAACTTCAAAGCACATTCGTATCCAGACCTTAATGTTTCTCCACTTCCTCTTAAATCACTCCCCTTTCCCCTGCCTTCTACCAGTGTGCAGCATGTCAGTGATAGGTTTCTTCTTCCCTAGTTCTCAATAGCCCTTACCCAGAAGATTTACTTTCCTGGCAATCTGTTGTCAGAGATGCCCACTGTTGTGGCATCGACCCTTTTGTTCAATTGGCTCTTATAACGGTGTACTTATTCTTCTTCTGTGCACAGCAGATCTAACCTACCATATGTTTATTTCCACCAGGGTCACCCTGCCATCTGGACGATGGAAGCTGATGCCCCAGGGAAGACATAACCATAAGCCAATTTACATTAAGACAAAGATTCTAGACATACAGTCAAAGTGTGGACACAGAGCTGACTCCACCAGACAATGCCACCAGACTCTGATTTATTTCACCCACAATACGTGGAGGCTCCCGTGTCTCATAGACAGAGGCAAAGACCTTATTTAGGCTGCATGACTAATCCGATTGTTTATTCCCTCGCTGTACTCATCTTGATTTGATCTGAGTGCACAAGTCCAGGATAACAGTTTCAAGTGCCCCTTCCTCGACCCTATCCAATTCCCTCAAGACTTGGTTTGAAACGAACCCAAAGATACTGTACCTATTGATCAGCTTTTTTTTTTATGGTTGTTCTTGGCATTTCTGTGACCATTAAAATTTGTTTAAAGATTAAAGGGCTGATCACAGTCATAAAGATTAAAATCACTTAGTGCCAGTTTTTCACCATCTCTCTTGTCCTCCAAAACACCATGGGGGAGGGGGGTGCAGACTAGTTTTTAGTGACCTACTTTCTGTCCACTGTCTTAAGTTTTTGTTCTTGCTTTTTCTTTTCTTTTTTCTTTCTTTTTGTTTTTCTTTTTGACATTGGGTATGGAAAGAACCTGTCAGTATTTTCAGCCATCATCTCCCTTCACCACCCTAGTGCTTCATACACTATTACCCAAATATTCCTCTCGAGCCCCAGCAGCGGGGGGTAGAGTGCCCTCTCAGCAGTCACCATTTGCTAACTCCATGAATCCTCTCTGCTTCATGAGGAATTGAAGTCCTGCTGGGAGGAACACTGGTATTCCCTGTGCCTTGGTGCTGATAAGATACAGACTCTTGCCAGTACAGCTTTCTCACCGCCCACAGCCCCCTGCAGGAGAAGCACTCCCGTGCATCAAAAGCAGCTTTACTGATAGGTTTACACACACACACACACACACACACACACACACACTTTATTTCTTTCATTCAGCCTGAGAAGTTTTCACAAGGTTTTTCCAAATCTAACTTTAATAAAAACCCTCCAGGTGGTCTCCTGGGGGGTTAATTACATTCCTAGTATCTAGCATAGTGCCTGACATAATAAGGGCTCATTAAGTATCTATGTCTTTATCTACCTATGTGTATGTTTAAATAACACACCAGGACAATTAAGAGGCATCCAGCAGAAAAAATGCCATTTGTAAAAAAAAAAAAAATTTGAAAAGAGAACATTCCTTTAGGAGAATTGGTGCACTGAATGAATAGAGTTAATGTCTTCTTCTTCCCCCACAGTGTGATTTTCTGGAGAACTTCAAGTCTGGGGCTAATTTACTAGTAAGTATATTACAAAAGCTATAAAGATACAATAGGTTGTAAAAAGGGTATAAGAAAGAGACATTCTCTGACGGTTCTGTGTGGTAATTTGCCCAAGAGGCACCAACAGCCATTACTGCTATAATAAGATGGGCATCGTCCTCTGACAGTCCGTTATTATAAAAATTGATGAATTCTTTGTCTCCTCAACTGCTTAGAAAACAGGACTATGTTGGGTTGTTTTGCATCCCCAGTGCCTGGCACAATTCTCCTGCATGGTAGGCATTTGATGATTGTTTGGATTGCTGTATCCTGGGAAATAACCATGTAATGTGTGTCAACATTTTTAGAGGCCGAAGCACTTACTTGTACAGGGTGGTCTTTTCATACACAGGCTAAAAGGTCTCTGTAATTCCAGGACTAAATTAAAAACCAGCTAGAATCCCAGGGGGCTCAGAGGCCTTAGGCAATGACAGAGGGGCTTAGGAGTGGGAAGGCCCAAATTTCCTGCCTTGAGTGGAGACACACTCTGAGGACAGAACTTACCTCCGGAGCTCCTTGCTGGATCAGGTAAAGCTATTGTCTGAGGGACTTTCTGGAAATCACACCCTTCCTGTCTGCCTCTTCCCCATTATGCTTCTCTCACTCCCATACCAGGTTCTCCTGGGAATGCTCCCTTAATAAATCAGTAACTCATGGGGCGAAGCAAGTTAGGATAGAAGGACGGCTTCAAGTTAGGCTACCCATGCACACGCTGTCCCATTCCCCAGCTCCCTCTTCCCCTTTCCCTCATCAGTGAACACCAGTCCTGCTAACCGCTCTCTACCAGATCTCCCGAGTCCCACCCACTCTCCATTTCTACTCATTCCCCCCTAAACCCACCACTTGCTGCTTCCTACATACATATCACCACCCTTGAACTTTGACTTCTCCTGCTGCCCATAATATTCTTTCCTACCACCATCAAATGTCTGTGGCTCATTTGATGGACCCAGCCTCTCAGATGGGCTGAGCCTTTACCCCATTCTGTCTCTAGAGCAACATGGGAGAATCCACTCACTGTACCTCTTGGATGGCACACCTGCCCACATGAGCAGACATCAGACAAACAGGGCACCTGTTAAGGAGAGGCAGATTCCAAACAGGGGAAAGGTACAAATAGGAAAGAAAATGTACAAATGGAGAGGCTAATGTTATGGAATGAGAATGTGTAATGAGGCCATTTCAACTCTTATTGAGAGAAGCATCTCCACTCAGACAGATTCTAAATTATAACATGACTTTCTTCGTCTGTCCCTATCCTCTTTCTCTACAAGGAACCTCTCCTGTTGAGTCCATGCTATGGTGAAGGCAACACCATGGCTGCCTTTTAGTCACCTGAACTTGGATAATAATAATTTCACCTAATCGGCCTAAGTCCTGATCTCCAGGAAGATGGTGGCCCCACTAAACTGGCTTAGAAGGTTACTTGATTAATTCAGCTTTGTAGATCACTGCAAAGTCAACAAGAATAGAAACAGGCTAGAGGATCCATTCTTTCTGGGGTCACCTGATACAATCATGCAGATCTTTCCTAATCCTCTCAGTCTGTTTTGGTTCCAAAGATAGAAAGCCAAGTGGTATTGGAATCTGTTTCTTTCTGAACAGTGTTCAATGTTCATCATTTAGAACTTCCTCCACTTTATATTTCTAATGGTAATATTTACAGTGAAGTGCAGCCAGTTGGCCTTTTGGTCAATTTCCCAGCCCTGTCATGTCAATTTTTAGAGAGTATCATCCCCCTAGTCACTGCAAAGTCAACAAGAATAGAAACAGGAGGATCCATTCATTCTGGGGTCACCTGATACAGTCATGCAGATCTTTCCTAATCCTCTCAGTCTGTTTTGGTTCCAAAGATAGAAAGCCAAGTGGTATTGGAATCT
>NW_005353967.1:16445573-16508470 GCF_000412655.1 Myotis brandtii
ACACACACACACACACACACACACACACACACACACACACACACACACCTCTGACTAGATAGCAGGTCCCAGGACTCTGGCTCGAGGCTGTTGATTAAATCAGAAGTGAGCACCCAAATCAAGACAGGCTTAGACCAGGAAACAGGACTTGGAAATACCGGGGGATTCAGGGGGTCTCAGGAGTCTAGTCCAGTGGTGGGCAAACTCATTAGTCAACAGAGCCAAATATCAACAGTACAACGATTGAAATTTCTTTTGAGAGCCAAATTTTTTAAACTGAAACTATATAGGTAGGTATATTGTTATTAACTTAATTAGGGTACTCCTAAGGCTTAGGAAGAGCCACACTAAGGGGCCAAAGAGCCGCATGTGGCTCACGAGCCGCAGTTTGCCGACCATGGGTCTAGTCAATCTCTGTTGGGTACTTGAACTAAGAAATGATATAAAGCTGAGGCTGGGACAACCCTGCTAGTTCAAAAGAAAATGAAAGGGAACATGCTAGTGAGAGAGATGGGCAACAGTCATGCAGAGAGAGAAAGCGACGGGCAAGTACGCGGCCCCAGTAAGACAAAGCAATTAGCCAGCTATACCGGTACCTCCAGATGCCTGGCTAAAATACCTGACCTTGGATTCCATGACATACTCCAGGTTTTTCTAACAAATTCCCCTCTTTGTTTATGTGAATTTGAATAGATTTAATTTCAGAAAGGAAGGGGGGTGGAATCCCTGTCTAAGGTAGGAACAGGAAGGTATGGGACCTTGGTTTTAATTTGTTTAAATACCACCACAAAGACAGGGGACCATTCAATTAACCAGTGATTTCTGACTTCTCAGCATTATACTATTATCCTTTCTGTGTTGATCAGGACAAAGTGCATCTACATTTAAAATAGATGATGTAGCCCCTTGTCACTTTGGGTAATATTCTTGAATTAGATAACAGAATTTCTGATTTTCCAGAGAATTCAACAGGGTCATCTAGACTTTCAAATTATCATATCTAGTAACTGTTACTGAATTATGAACTGATAAATTCATACCGTCTTATAAAACATTGCAGATGAGAGAAGGCGTGGAGAAATAGCTTATATCCCTTCTAAGTCAGGATCAATTTCAGAAGAAACTCAGTAGTGCCAAGAATAATGGATTGTTCTCCCTGTGATGAAATGCACTTTCCAGCAATAGTGAGCCCTTCCCACCAGTACTGGGTTACGATGTCAACATGACTTGGTTATTCTCGTGCCAACATGAGGATTGGCCTCGTTACTCAAGTGCCAACATGAGAGCTCAGTCCTCAGTTTCTCTTCCAGGAGTGAGAGCATGACCACCCTGATGAACAAGATAGCTCCTGCTGCCAAACACCCTCCGCAGGAGGCTGCTAACCAGTGCCACCTGTGCCGAGCTGCAGGGCTTTCTCCTCTGAATTTGGGTGTAGCGTTTTACACACACATTTGAGTCGTTCGCCAGCCTTTGGCAATTTCCAAGTTTCCCACAGATTAATGAAAAATCCAGCTGTTTCCAACTCTTTGGAACAGAGCAATATGTGATAAAATGAAGATAGAGGAAACCTTTATCCAATTTCTCCAGCAGTCAGAGAGATTTGGAACACATTGGGAAGAAAAATTGCAAGCTCAGTTGTTCAAAGATTTTTCAAAAGGAGAAGAAAGAAAGCTTTGTATTAAATTTCTGAGAATGCCTTTTATTTACCAAACAGAGAGGGCTAAAAAGCTATTCTTTGATTAATCAGGTATGAGCTCATGCTGCCTTCCTAATTCAGCCTGGAAGTAATTTTAGTGAAAGGTGAGCAGCGATGGCTAACACAAAGGGCAGGGCGTTGGGACATTTTAACAATGATATGAGAACAGGTCTCAGGGCAGCTGCTAAATGAAGCTGCTTTGTCAGCCAAAGCTCCTCCAACTATCCTTGCTGAAGGACCATTCTTTTTGTTTGTTTGCTAATTTAAAATCTTTCACAGAATCTTTTCAACAAGTAGTGCTCAATTGGATCCCCATAGGCAAAAAGAGAGAGAGAGAGAGAGAGAGAGAGAGAGATGCACACTTCCCACCCTTCACAAAAATTAACTCAAAATGAATTATAGACCTAAATGCAAAATCTACAACTAAACAATTTCTAGAAGATTCACTATGACACCAAAAGCATGACGCATAAAGAAAAAATTAACAAATTGGAATATATCAAAATTAAGAACTTCTCTGCTCTTCAAAAGACACTGAACTGTCAAGAGAATAAAAAGGCAAAACAGTCTGAGAGAAAATGTTTGCAAAGCATATATCTGATAAAGGACTTGTATCCAGAATACATAAAGAACTTTCATAACTCACTAAGAGGAAAACAAATCTATTTTTTTTTTAATTTGGCAGAGGATTTGAACAGACACTTTACCAATGAAGATATAAACATGGCAAATAAAAAGATGTTCAATATCATTAGTCAATACAAATTAAAACCATGAGATCCAAAGACAAAGGCTGGAATTTGAAAAACTGACAATACCTAGTGCTTGCAGGGATATGGGGCCACTGGAACTCTGGCACCTTGCTGATTGGGCTGTAAGACGGCACAGCCCCCTTGAAAAACAGGTTTGCAGTTTCTTATAAACTTAAACATGGACTTTTCATATGACCCAGCAATCCCCTCCTAGGTATTTACTCAAGTGGAATAAAAACCTGTGTACATGCAAAAATCTATGCACAAATGTTTATAGTGGCCTTATTTGAAATTGCCAAAAACTAGAAACAACCTGAATATATCTTAACTGGAGAACTGATAAATTGTGGGATATCCATGGAATACTACTCAGCAATAAAAAGAAACAAACTGGTAATATGCACAACATGGATGAATCTCAAATGCATTATGCCAAGTAAGAGAAGCCAGACTCAACGGCTACATAAGGTATACAAATATTGAATCATTATATTGTACACCAGAAAATAATATAACGTTACACTGTCAATTGTGGCTCAACTTTCTAAAAATAAATAAATTTTAATAAAATAATTTTTAAAGGCTGCATAATGGATAACTCCATCTATGTGCTATTTTTGCAAAGGCAAACTATAGGAAGAAAATAACAAACCAGTGGTTGCCAGGGGCTGGAAATGGTGGGAGAGATTGATTGACTACAAAAGGGCAGGAGGAAATGTTAGGGGTGATAGAACTTTCTATAACTTCACTGTGGTTTGGCTACAAAACTGAACATAAGTGCCAAAACTCACACTGAAAGGGGTGACTTTTATTGTGTATTGATTTTACCTTAATTGTTAAAATGGGAAACAATCCTTCACAGACTGATACTATTGCAAAATAAATAAAATTAATTTCTAGGGAAAAAAATGATATGAGAAAGGCCTACATAATAAAAGTCCAAATTTTTTATCATTAGATTCAATAAACACAAAAATTTTTTGTCAAAAGTTGGTAGGAAGGAGGCAGGCAGGCACAGATGGGACACAGACCTGTGCCCACAAGCATATAAATGTCCTCAGAAGAGTCTGGAGAAGCCAAGGAGGCACAGAGGGAGGGCTGGTGGGGAATGGGAGAGAAGTTGAAGGAGGATGGTGAGACAAAAGGGGGAGTGGCCGAAGAGGTCATCTGAGTCATTTTAATGACCCAGGTGAAGGCTGGCCGGACTCCTCAGTTGCACAAGCACACTCAGGCCATGAGGAGATGCCTTCAGACATCATCCTTTAGAAAGATTAACAAGGCTGTTCAAATAGTAACTATCAGTCACATATGCCTATTAAAATGCTTCGTTAATTAAAATTAAATTAAATTCAGTCTCAAAAAATATCAGTTTCCCATTGCACTAGCCACATTCTGAATGCTCAGTAGCTACAGGGAGTGAGTGGCTACATGATCAACAACGTAGTAGCATTCCATCATCACAGAAAGTTCTGTTGGGCAGTGCTACTCCAGAGAGCTGTGCTAGTCCTCCCATCACAGAACTTCTTATGCATGTCTCTGTGAACACAGTCCATGAGAAAACATATAACTATAAGCCAAACCAATTTCCCCAGCCAAGGCCTTTCTTGCCCAGTGCAGATCGGTGCGGACCTGGCCCTCTGGTGCCCACTCTTTCCTCACAGAGGCAGAGGAACTGCTTGCTTTCCATAGACTAAGGGTGCCATTGACATTTGGCTCCCTTCAAACTATAAACATCTAACAAGATCCAGATGCACAAGTAGTGGATTTAAAGTGCTGTCAATATGGACACGAGGGCCTGAAATGAAACACTTGGCATTTGATTTAACTAAAATGTTCAACTCACATTTTATTGGTTGAATAAAATGTGAACAGCAAATTTTTAGGTTGGAGCCTTCACAAATGTGTATGTGTTTGTACGAATGTGTGCATGCCGTTTTTCAAGACAGAGTCAAAAACGGGTCTTCCGAATAAAGCTTCAGTGATAATGATCATTTTTAATGGGCCCAAAATGTTATTCGTGATAAATGTGTTGTCACACAAAATCCTTTCCTGAGTTGAGTGATAAAATAAAATTGCTGATAAACCACCATGTCTGAGAAGAGTGAAGACACGGACAGCGGAAGAGATTGGAACTGTCAGAAAATAGGAACCTTCCCAAAGATGTGACATCATCTCCCAGTGTTTTCCTCGGGAAAGGCTGGCGGAAACGTGCCAAGACGCAAACGACTGACTTAATGAAAAGTGAAACATGGCAAGCTTTGGAGCTGAGGAGGGGGGTTAGAAAGCAATAATGGTTATATTAAATGTTTGACTCAAGATAAGCACGACAGTTTAAAAAAAACACACACACACACACAAAACTTGCTTTTCCCAATCAACAAGATCATAAAATACACTTTCACTCTCTGACACCAATTTTATCTCTTCCCGTCCTGTTTAAAATGTAAACATGGGAAAGTGGAGACTTACTTTTCCCTATTCCTCCCACTAACGACAAACAACAACAAAGCCTAGACATTTTATAGAACAAATGTGGGAGACTCTGAAAGGTGGAGATAAAGCAAAACTGTCAGGGAGCTCAAGACCCCAGGAATAAAATGGTGGGAATTTCCTGGGTTGTCTTTTTACCTCATGTGTCTCAGACTGGGAGCTGAAAGAGCTGCTGAAAACGCCGGCGAATGTAGGCCGACAACAATAACAACAAAGGCCTGCTCTCTTTGGCCAAAGGACCAGGAAAGCAAGACAAAACTTTTAGACAATAAAAGTTTAATTGCCTTAAACCAATCAACACCATGGAAAATAGTATGGCTCAACCTCAAACCTGTGCTAATGGGAGCCTGGACTTTCATCCTCTGGAGGGTGTAATGTGGCGCCAAACCCTCACTCCCAGACACAGAGACCATGTGGAAAGCCTGGACTTCCACCCCGACCCAGCAGTAGTGAGGCGTCTCTCCCGCCCCCGCTGGAGTGGTGGCAGGGGAGACTAGTAGACAGTCAGGATGTTCATCATTACCATTGGCACTAGCAGTGCCGTCCATGGAGACCATGTGGGGAGCAGTAACAAGGCATTCCTGCTGCCCTCCCAGCCAGGGAGGTATCAGCAAAGGCCAGGTGGGGTGTCAGAGCCCCCACACAGTACAGGGAACGTGCTGGAGTGCCAACAGAGGCATGTGGAGACATGGGATTCTACCTGCTGATAATGAGGTGCTTCCTCGCTTCCCCTTGATAGAGGGTTGACAGAGGAAGCCGGCTGAAACAGAAGGTTTACATAAGATTTAGAACATTACAACACAATACCCAAAATGTCCATGTTTTAATAAAAAATATTCAAAATACCAAGAACCAGGAAGATCTCAAACTGAATGAAAAGAGACAATCAACAGATGCCAACACTAAGTGACAAAGGTGTTTGAACTATCTGACAAGATTTTGGTAGCTATCATAAAGTGCTTCAGCAAGCAATTATGAACATGCCTGAAAAAAGTGGAAAAGTAGAAAGTCTCAGCAAAGAAATAGAAAGACTCATTAAAGAAATTTTTTAAAAATTTAAGAAAAACCAAATGAAAATTTTAGAGCCCTGGATGTCCTTCAAATTTTGTTATATCCACAATGTGGAATATTACTTAGCAATAAAAAGGAATATATTTTTGATACATGCAGAAACCTGGATGAATCTCCAGAGAATAATGCTGAATGAAAAAAGACAATCCCAAAAAGTTACATACACTAGAATTCCATGTGTATAACATTCTGGAAATGAGAATGAAGACAGATCAGTAGTTGCCAAGAGTTAAGGACAGGGTGAGAATGAGAGGGACGTGGATGTGGCTATAAAAGGGCAAGTTGAGGGATCCTTGCGGGATACAAATGTTCCACATCTTGAAACTAGACTACTATCTTATACTATATGCAAAAATTAACTCCAAATAAATTAAGGCCTGAAAACATAAAACTCATAGAAGAAAACATGGGTGATAAGTTCTTTGACATCAGTCATGGCAATGGCTTTTTGGATCTGACTTTAAGCAAAATAAGCCAGTCAGAGAAAGGTAAGTATCACTTGATCTCACTCATATATGGAATCTAATGAACAAAATAAACTGTTGAAGAAAATAGATCCAGAGACATAAAAACATGGAACAGACTATTGAATCTCAGAGGGAAGACAGACAATAGGGTGGTGAAGGCCTGGGGTGGGGAGTGGGGGTGGATTAGAATAGGTCATTGAGGGGAAAACAGGGACATGTGCAATACTTTCAACAATAAAGATTTTTAAAAATAAAAAAATAGAAGCAAAGGCAAAAATAAACAAGCAGGACTACACCAAACTAAAAAGCTTCTGCACAGTAAAGGAAACAATCAACAAAATAAAAAGGCAACCGACTGAATGAAATAAAATATTTGTAAATGATATATCTTATAAGGGGTTAATATCCAAAATATATAATGAACTAATACAACTCAACAGCAAAAAAAAAATCTAATTTTAAAATGGGCAGAGGATCTGAATAGACATTTTTCCAAAGAAGATATACAGATGGCCAACAGGTATGTGAAAAGATGTTCAACATTACTAATCATCAGGGAAATTCAAATCAAAACCACAATGACATACCACCCAAAATATGTTAGAATGGTAATTATCAAAAACAAGAAATAATAAGTGCTGGTGAAGATGTGGAGAAAAGGGAATGCTTGTATACTGTTAGTAAAAATGTAAATTGGTGTAGCCACTATGGAAAACAATATGGAGGTTCCTCCAAAAAATTAGAAATAATACTACCATATGATCCAGCAATTCCACTTCTGGATATTTATGCAAAGAAAATTAAATTACTAATTCAAAAAGATATATCCACCCCCATATTCATTGCAGCATTTTTACAATAGTTAAGATATGAAAACAACTTACATGTCCATCAATAAATGAATCAAGAAGGTATTATATATACACATGTGTATATATATACACATACACACAAAAAACATACATACCTGGTAATACTATCCAATCATTAAAAAGAATGAAATCTTGCCATTTGCAACCATATGCATGAACTTTGAGGGCATTATGCTAAGTAAAATAAGTCAGACAAATACCATATGATCTCAGTTATATATGGAATCTAAAAAAATAAATATATAAACAAAAAATCAAGCTCATAGATACAGAGAACATTTTTTAAAAATGTTGTATAGGTTGATGTTGTACCTTGGTGTTGCAAGCTGTAACCATTACGGGAAACTGGGTAAGGAGTACATGGGATATCTCTGTATTATTTCTTACAACTGCATATAAATTAATAATTATCTGAAAAGAAAAAAGGTTAATTTTTAAAAGCAGAAACAGCACAGCTTCTAAGATAGACAATTTCATTAATTATGATCAAATATCTAGTGATTTAGGATTCATTTCCCACCCTTCAATCTAATACTCATTAAAGTACAATACCCACTGATATGAAATTGCTTTACTGACAATTGAGTACAAAATTCATTCTCCATCCAAGGAAACACAGCTCTGTTTTGCAGACAAAGGACAGAAGGAGACCTAAGAATAATGAGCTGCACTTCTTTTCTGGGCACCCAATAATACTTATAATTCCTTAGGCACAAAAAGGTTTATTAAGTAATGCATTAATTCAAAAGCATTTATTATATGTCCTACCATTTGCCTAGGTTTATATTTGCTTCATTTAATATTTCAACTCTTTAATAACAAGACAGTTTGACTGGACAATCACTAACTCTCCCCTCCTCCCACCCTCAGCTCTAACATTTATAACTCCAGATCCCACTCCCACAGTCATCTTAGAACAAACTGTTATTAATAGAATAGTACCTTGTGACCAGAGAAAAATAACACCATTATTTTGTCATTAGCAGGTAATGTCTGTCCCTTTAAATCAATATTACTGAGGTAGTTAGTGCTGCACAAAGCCTGAGTAACACAGATGGGTTACTGGGCAATGAGAAGGTCAGACTTGTTTGGAAATTACCATTCCTCTTTTTACTCATTTCCTACTGCCCAGAACCAATCTGTGTGTCGTTCTTGGAAGAAAAAAAAAATGATGGGCCACGGAAATTGTTTTTCCATGGCTCTGGCAACTGTACGCAAGACCTTAGAGGTGGAGAATTGTGTTTTCTAAAAGGGCATGGGCTTTCTCAAAAAATGCACTCGGGGATTTTAGCAGAACAACTGCCTCCAAGTCAACTGCAATGAAGACAGTGAGAACTTGGTGAAGGCCTGTGTGATGGGGCTGGGTGGAGGGGGCAAAGTGGGGGGAAATGGGATACATCTGTAATACTGTCAACAATTTTTTTTTATTAAAAAAAACAAAACAGTGAGAACTCACTTTGTGTTGTTCAAACCCTATCATAAGCATCACAGCTTTGGAATTGGGATCCTACCCTAACCATACTCGAATCCAAATTTCTTTGTGGGTGAGAAGAGATGAAATTCGCTGCTACATCTTATGACAAGAAATGTTTATAAACTATCTTCAAAGACTCCTTACAAGATATAACAGCCCTTACTCAACACAACATTTGGATGAATTAAGTGTAAATAAATATTAAAATGGCTATTAAATTTCCATTCAAATGCATACACATGGATTTAATACTAATAATTAAAAAAGAAAAGATGGCAAAGCACATGTAGAATTTAGCCAAACACAAAACGCTTGAAAAATAAGTCAGATTCTCTGAAAACATAGAGCACTACTGGGCGTGCTCATCCCTGGTGACAAGAAACTGAGAAATTGAAACTAAGTCCATTTAAATAAACTCTCTGCTCTCACCCGATGCTACAGTTCATTCCTGCCAAGGGGCCTGATGGGCTGGCCCCTTAGTGCCAAGAACAAAGCATAGGTCTCCACATGCCTCCCATTCTGTCAGGGCCCCGTGTTCAGATGCCACCAGGGCAGAATTTTATCTCCTCCACCTCCAACCAGGGGACATGTTCAAGCAGAAGTCTCAATTGCTTTTAATCCTTATCTTCTTACCACTAGTTCTTGAAGGGCATTTCAACCCCACCCCCTGCCCCTTTGAGGTTGAAATGACTCATCAAGCCTAGAACTTTAGGCTTGTACCTATCCTGACCTGGAGTCCCTTCAGTGACATTACAAAACTGAATATAATGATGTGATAAGACTGAAGCCCCAGCAGTGCTATCCAATCAACATACCAGGGCAGACAAGGACGGGTGCTTCAGACCTGCCACGCACAGCGTCAGGTGAACATGTAGAGGACAGGAATGCATGTAGTTGGCCCTACCAATCCTTAACCCCACTCGCTTCTGACAGGGTCAACACAATTGCAGATACTCGATATTTGTAAAGAGCTCCACAAGTTATAAAAGATTTGTCTCCACATCATGTCTTCAAATCTTCACAATAACCCTCAGATGAAGTATGGCCACTCTCAGATGAGGCCATACCAGTAACTAAGAGAAAAAACCTGCTCAGGTCAGTGGGTAGTGAGGCGCTCAGGACTTGAGTCCAGGGATTCCCGGTGCACGGTTAGTGCTCTGCCCACCATCCCGCCGCTGAGGCAGAGCGGAGCCATTCAGAAGAACCCAGAGCTGCTAGGTCACCCTCACGCATGCCCAATGCCTTACACACAGAACTTACATCAGCTTTAGAAGACCTCATGCTCTCCTGAGCTCTGCTGCTCAGATTCAAAAGCTGAGCCAGCATCTCCCCACCATCATGACTTCTTTAGTGTTTTAATTCTTACACTATATGGACCTCAGTGTTTTTATGTGAAAAACAGAATATTCTGAACATTTAAGTCTATTTTCCACTGTAGAAGATCCCAAATACCCCCATAGATATCAAAGCCATCTCTGACCAAATACCTGCCAAGATGTTTTAAAGAATCATGGTACCCGATTAACTGACACTTTTTTGCATTCTTTTTAAAGATGAGCAAAAAGAAGTAACTATATGAAGTTTTAGAGAAAATTCATATAGTATTCTCTTTCATTAGTAAGAAGATATTATCTCATCCTTGAATTCAAACCTGGGCCAATAAATTACGTTGAGATGCCCCTATTCATCCACTGTATCTCATGTTTCATGATCATTAGAATCCAAGACTATAACTCATTAAGCAAAGTTTTTTGTTTCATATTAACTGATAAAATAGTTCCCTACAAGTCATTTGAATATGGAACACTCTAACCTAATCTTTGTCAAAAACCCAAACCAGCTGATTTTGTGGGTATCAAAAACAGGTTTATTTGTATAATTTATAAAAATATTTTAATTGCCCATCACTCTTGCATACTTTGGAAATAGCTTATTGAAACTAGAAAGCCAAATATTGAAAAACAACCAGACCTATAGTTACTGTAAATCCTGGCCCAAATAAAAGCAGTCAGATCAGCAAAACTCAAGCGAAAACAAACTCAGGAGAAATTTTCAGCCCATTAATCTATTTTTATGACAGAGTAATAGATCCAGTAAACTGAAGAGAAGCAAACAGCATACTATGTCTTAATTTAAGAAAGGCTTTTTTATTTAGTCTCATACAGCAGAGATTAACTAATTAGAAAAATATTCAGAACAAAAAAACTACTTGATAAGTTTTAACCTATATAGCTAGCTGGAGGATTGGTGTATTAGAGCCAAGAAGTAGCTATGAATAGGCAACTCAGCAAAACAAAGAGCTTTTACATTGTAATCTATGGCGTGAGTATTTTGTGTGATAGCACTCTCACTAGGTTTGAGAACGCCACCCCATTCAATAGAAAAACCAGTCCCTTGGACAGGGGTCCCCGGAGTGATGACACACAGCCCTTCTGCCCTTGAGAGATTACCTGAACACTGGATTATAGGAGAGGAGCAGGAGGAAGATGTGGGAGCAATGTGGGGGGGAGGGGCAGGGTTGGGTAAGGGGAGGATAATGCCAGCAAGGAGAGTTACTGAGGAAGAAAAGAATGAGTAGGATCTTTGGGTTATAGTGAGGTATAAGTTGAAAACAAATCAATGTTATATACCTAGAAGGGACTCTGAAAGGTCCCTTGCATCAATCTTTGGTGAAATGAAAAATAAAATAAGGACACTATCTAAAGTTTTTCATAAAGTTTTTTTTAATAGAATGCAAAGGCTGTCCTTTATTGCAACCCCTCTCTCTCTCTCTTCCTCTCTCTCTCTCTCTTCCTCTCATTTATGTGGTGGTCAGAGTGGGTGATGCGCTGATACTTTTTCAGGGCCCTTACTTACCAAAAAGAATTGTTAGTAATTCTGCCCATCTTCAAAATCATTTCAGAAATTGTATTGGTCAGTAAAATCCGAAAGTCTAGAAAATCACTGGCCTAGCCCAGACCCCTCTCTCTCTCTTCCTCTCTCTCTCTCTCTTCCTCTCATTTATGTGGTGGTCAGAGTGGGTGATGCGCTGATACTTTTTCAGGGCCCTTACTTACCAAAAAGAATTGTTAGTAATTCTGCCCATCTTCAAAATCATTTCAGAAATTGTATTGGTCAGTAAAATCCGAAAGTCTAGAAAATCACTGGCCTAGCCCATTCTTTTGTCCTTTTCACTAAGTAAGTTGGTCTCAGCACCAGGTCCATTGCATTTGAAAGTTCCCTGACAACTCAGACAAAACTTCAGTCTCAATATGCTGTGGCTGGTCCGGGGCTTGCTCAGTGCCAAGCGGCCCACTTGCCTGATATTTTAACTGACTGGAAAAGGAAGGTGGCACGATGCAGGCGTATTCCGGGAATATCAGAAGACCGAGTTCTCACACAAAATTTAGAAGGGAGGACGTTAACTCACATCCCTGTGTCAGACACCAACAAATTACAATAAGGAGAGGCCTGGCCCGAAAAGGAAACAGCAGGAACTGATTAGTTGGGATTAAGGTTCTTGTTCCTAGACATGTGCGGTAAAATATTGCTTGGATCAATTTTATTTGCCTCCTTTGAGGAAGCCAAATTAACTTAAACCAATTGTTAGAAGAACTGCCAGTTATGGATACTAGTCTAAAATATCCACCCTGAAGGCTTCTTGGTGAAAACATTTAAGAGCCCCTTTGATAATTAAGAATTCCTCCAACAATTGAATTCATTTGGAATCACACCTTGGTTGCTCCTAAACTAATTATTAGAGAAACTTCAAACAGGAAAGTCCTACTCAGTTCTCCACCCTTTCCCCGCTCCCAACTTCCAGATCCTCAGTTCAAACCAGACAATGAAGAAAGCGCTAAGCAGGGGTTGGGGTCTTACTCAGGTAGTGCCTTCCAAGGAGTTTAGACCTCTTAGCACCAAACTACTGTATTCTCCCAGCACTACAGGAGCAAAGAGCGTACCCTCATGGGCAAAAGGACAAAAATAATCCTTGAACCCAAGCTGACCAAGTCACATTCAGGCAGAATCACCTGCTAGCCCTCTTCACACCCACAGGTGTGTGTAGACACACAAATACGTGCTTTTCATTACATTATTTTTGCATCCTCATTTCCCTTAGAAAAGCCTCTGCCCCCGAAATACAGACTGAACTACATGACACATGCATAGCTGTCAGTCACCCGCACTGACTCTGGTGGTTAGCAGGCGTGTGCAACACGTTGCTACACTAGATCACCCAGTGACAAGGTGCCACTAAGAAACGGGGACCCTGCCACTCAGCGCTGCCACTCAGGAGCTGTGTGACCTCAAGCCAGTCATTTACCTCTCTAGGCCTCTGTTTTCTCGTCTATAAAAAGACGGAAGCAGAAGACTGGCGCTGGTCACTTCCCTTGCCGCCTTGCCGTTCAAGGTTCTGGGCTGCTACAAATGACTTAATAACCACCGGCAGCTAAACAGGGAACACGCACCCAGCCAGAGGGTTAGCAGAATCTGTGGCTGACCGTAGCCAAACTTAGACTTTAATGTGAGGTTCTTTTTACAGTGAGTTTTGGAACGCACTCAAAAACCAAAAGGAAATTGGATTCCAATCCCTAAGTCAGTCCAGCAATCGTTTTCCAAGGGCAAAAGACGAAACCTGCAGCCTTGGAGAGAGCAAGGAAGGGTGCGACCGCTGCGTGCCAACAGTCAACTGCACAGGAGTCCCTGTCCCGGGCCCTGGCCACAGGCTCCGAGGGGCCGGTCCATTTCTCAGCACAGTCCCTGAGAGCGGCCCGGACCCGGCGCCCAGCTTCCCTCGGGGCACCGGAGGCTCCCTTGTTAACTGCCATTCCAGTCTGGAGCTACCATCCTCACCCCATGCTACAAATATCAGGTTGCCCCCAGACCCAGGAAAAACATCAGCATTTATCAGAATACTGATGGGTCTTCAGAAACAGAGAGACGTGCTCCCCAAAAGGAAGAAAGCCGGTCTTTGAACAATGTGGCACAGCTTCGGGGCCCGCCTGGGGTGAATGGGAATTAAAATAATCAGAACCAATGGTAATAGCGTGCTCCAGGAGCAGTTCTGAAATGCAGATTACCCACTCAGCAGTCAGCTCACTAATGGCATTAGATAATATGAAACACAAACAGCAGAAAAAACCATCTAAGCCAATTACCCTGATTATGCTTCTGACATCAAAAGATATGGCAGATGAAGCTAAATTTCCATATATTAATATTTAAGCCAGTATAGAATAGAAAGTAATGCACATAATGAAGACCCACTAGACGTGAGTACACAGAGCTAAACTCTCTAATCAAGCAAAAAAAAACAATTTTCTAAATGATAATTAGCAGTAATCATGTTCTTTAAATGAAGGATATTATAAAGAACAAACTGCAGTATTTTTTAAAAATAAAAATTTTTAGAATTCCCTGTCCTAGCTACAGTGCATTAGATATAATCAACAGCAATGGCAGAGGAGCTCTCAGCAGATCTTATCAATAAATGGGCCAGCAGAGAAACAGTTACATGTGTGACTGGTGTGACCCAAAGAAAGGCATTTACCAAAGAAAGACAAAGCTGACTAGGTAGCATGTTCTATGCAAGAGAAAGAAAGGAGGGAAGAAGAGGGAATGTAACAGCAATAGGAAAATGAAACTACAAATCTACTGCTCCCAGCCCTAGCTGGTTTGGATAGAGCGTCAGCCTGTGGACTGAGGGGTCCTGGGTTCAATACTGGCCAAGGGCATATACCTGGGTTGTGGGCTTGATCCCCAGTGAGGGGCATTCAGGAGGCAGCCAATCAATGCCTCTCTGTCATCATTGATGTTTCTGTGTCTCTCTCCCTCTACCTTCCTCTCAGGAATCAATAAAAATATATTTTAGAAAAAAAGAAATCTACTGCTCCTAAAATATTTCATTGAAACAATATACAACTCTGTCCAGGCCTTTAGCTGGCTCTTTGCTGTATTTCTCGATTTGCAAATGATCATTCCCAGGGGACAGGCAGAATTCTCCCCCAGAGAGCAGTGAAGAATGTGAGTGGCATCTGTCTTACTACCTGTGTTGGTATTATGAGTTGAGTAAATAGTGAGGGAAATGGTTAATTAAAGCAACAGCATAGATTCACAATGACCTACACACACACACACACACACACACACACACACACAAACACACACCATCCACAAAGTATTGACAACTCCTGGCACACAGAGTATTTGTAAGAACAAAGCAGGGTTAGCTCATAGGACAGTACCACTGAAGACAGCATGATTCCATTGTGCCCCTCACACGGACCTCATCACTCCTCTCTGCTCTGCAGTGGAATGACAAGCTGAGAGGAATGATGTGCAAAAGACTGCCATTACCTGCAGAATGAGCCACGCACGGAACACTGAAGCAACTTTCCTAACATCCCGTGGCTGGTCCCTAGGACCACCTGGAAGGTGCTCAGAAACAATGTGTTTCAGTCATTGCCTCTAGGAGACACTTCAGATGAGCTGCAATTTGAACCTTGCACAGGAACGAACGCCAATCTGGGAAACCAGCTCTGGTGTGTGATGAATATTTGATTCCTGAGGTTCCAAAGAAATGTCTATCTGAATTATCACACCAGTGAAGTTCCCGTAATGTCAATTTGACAACAAAGCCAGGTTTTATTATGGTTTCACATTTAACCACCACCACTAACAACAAAAATAGTACCCGTTAAAAATAAAACCCATATTAAGTCAGTCTGAATTTTTAAAGCACAAATAAAAATTTCAGGCTAATTCATACAATGCCAAGTGCCCGTGTGTTTGCCTTCCAGTTGCCACATAGGCCTGAGGCAGGAAATCTTGAGGAGAAAACTTTAGCATCAAAAACGCAGAGAAATGTGCTAGCCAGTGTGCCAAGTGGTTAGAGCATCAGCTCACTCACCAAAGGGTCACGGGTTCAATTTCTAGTCAAGGGCCCAGGCCTGGGATGCAGTTCACTCCATCCCCTTCCCCTCTGTCTGGGCATGTGTAGGAGGCAACCAGTTGATGTGTCTCTCTCACATCAATGTTTCTCTCTCTCTCCCCCTCTCCTTCCCTCCCTCCCACTCCTTAAAAACAATGGAAAAAATATCCTCAGGTAAGAATAAAAGAAAATTAAATTTTAAACAAATCCAGGGAAACCATGAATGAATGCACTTAATAGACACTTAAAAATGCTAAGGATTGCCAACCTGTGTGGCTCAGTGGTTAAGCATTGTCCTATAAATCAGAAGGTCATGGTTCGATTCCCTGTCAGGGCACATGCCTGGGTTGCAGGCTCTATCCCCAGTGTGGGGCGTGCAGGAGGCAGCCGATCAATGATTCTTTCCCATCAATGATGTTTCTATCTCTCTCTCCCTCTCCCTTCCTCTCTGAAATCAATAAAAATATATTTTTTAAAAATGGTAAGGGTGGTAAATTTCATGTGAGGTGTATTTTACCACAATAAAAAAGGAAAACCATTCCAGCAAAATTGTGAAAAGCTAGACCTGAGGCTGAAAATAGAAAAGATCAACAACAACAGTGGGAGGCGGGGAGGATAAAAGGTAAAGGGGGTGACAGAAAAGGATTTCACTCTTGGTGTTGGGCACACAATGCAATGTACAGATGATGTATCATCGAATTGTACGCTTGAAACCTATATAATCTCATTAACCAATGTCACCCCAATACATTTAATTTTTAAATAAAAAAGCAACAGAGGTGAGAAGTAAATTGCTGCCTATGGTGTGAAACAGTACTATCGCAGAGGTCCCCATGGGATCTAGGGTTCTAGCCTATTACTTTCTGCCTTTCTTTTTTCACATAAGCAGCCCACATAGGCAGTAGTTGATTTCCCAGTAAAAGCTGCTTTTCAAACAATTCCCTTGTGCTGACTGGAACTTCTGACCCAGGTAACTCAGACCTCGTACTGAGGGTGACCACTGTCAGACCCCAGAACTTCCCTTTGAAAGTTACTTCTCTTTACCAAATTGCTTTCCTCGCTGTGTTGTCCAGTTTTTTCTAGTCTGCTGTAGATGCTCTACCATCTGCCCCCAGCCTTGAGCAGAAAGATAAGGAGACGCATACTTCCCAACGAGTTGCTTTACCGATTGGAGGGAGAAACAGGGCTGCGTTTTGATGAGCGGAGGATCTTCTGGACAACTCCTGTCTGAAAGTGACACAAAGTAACAAGGTCACCGTGAGCTGGAACAAGAATCCCAAAGGAGGCTTTGAAAAATAGCCTGTGTATCCTATTGAGATTTAACATTGTATTTAGAATATTTATTCTCAGCCCTAAATATGGAAGAGCATTTTGTTAAAAATTAAAAATCCTAGAAGACTAAAATGATAAATAAATGAGGTCCTCCTGTTGGACCTAAAATTGCGAAGACGAGCAATCTGCAAAGAAAAGGAAATTATAGCCCCTCGGTACTCACTGAGCATCTACTATACGATCAGCAATTTTCTCAGTGCTGTGGGAAATAGGTGTAGGTAAATGGCCAGGTCCCTTAAGAAGTCCGCTTTCTTTGTAGAAAAGCAGACTAATCCCACAGCCTTTTCTGATGCAAGATACCATGCCACGCCATACAGTTTAGCTCCTGGCCTTAAGTGCTGTAGGAGCTTGGTGATGGGAGTGTCTGCCACAGTACGCCCCTTCCTTAGTATTGACCTGGCTGTGCAACATCACTAAGGAAGGTGTACCTTCTATTTAAACCTTGAGAAAGAGCTGTGCTGATGGGGGGTAAGGGCGGGGCGGGGAGGATTGACATGTATCCACAGTGGGTCTGACTGAGTCTGAGTCTATTCCATGAAATCTGTGCCAGGTCATGTCTACTGAGAGCTTCCGATTGTGAAGGCATCCTTCCCACAGCCTCACGCTGAGGAGGTAGCCACCCTTCAGGTTGCAAACTCACATACTAGTATCCCTCTCAGGGCCCTGCCTCCCCTAGAGATTGATCTTTCCTCTATTCAATAAACATTTAATGAGACCTAACAGATATCGTGGACTCAGAGATTCAAGGTTCTAGTTCACAGGAAGATAGACAAGTCAACAGTTGCAGCACTCTGCGAAACCAACCCAAGGGGAAGACGTGATTCCTGCCTGCAATAGTGCTAGGAAACGTGGGAGGGTTTTCTAGGTATACATAAAATGGGAAAATCCCTAATGAGCAGATAGGGCTTTAAATTTGTTTTATCTATGAATCATTTTAATCTAGAAAAAAATTATATAATAAACACCCACACATCTACCACTCATATTTTATAGGCTGTGTTTGTCCACATACAATAATTTAAATATCTTTCCACCATAAAATGGTATAAACAAAATTAAAAGCAAGTGATAAATAGAAAGATCTATTTGCAAGCAATATAATAAAGGTTTAATAATTTCAATATGTGAAGAGTTGCTATAAATTAGTAAGCAAAATAGTAACATCTAACATAAAGATACACATGTAGCCTGGCTGGCATGGCTCAGTGGTTGAACATTGACCCATGATGAACCAGGAGGTCACAGTTTGATTCCCAGTCAGGGCACATGCCTGGGTTATGGGCTTAATTCTCAGTGGGGGACATGCAGGAGGCAGCCTATCAATGATTTTCTCTCATCATTGATGTTTCTATCTCTTTCTCCCTCTTCCTTCCTCTCTGAAATCAATAAAAATATCTTTTAAACAAAGATACTCATGCAATTAGACAAATTCTCAGGAAATTGGAACCATTAAAAAACACATTAGAAAATGTTTATTCTTATTAATTAGTAATAACCACAAGTATGCAAATTCAGATTGCAATGAGATACCACTATTAAGTACTGGTAAGAGTGTGGAGAGATGGCTGCTCTCATAAACGCCTAGTTAGGAAGGCACATTGGGTTATCTTTCAGAAAAGCAACTTTGAAATATATGTATAAAATATTTAAGTACATACACTTTGACCCAGTAATTCTATTTCTGGTAATCTTCTCAAATTAAAAGATCACAGATTTGGGAAGATTTATATACAAAAAAGTTTGTTGTGACATTATGTATAATTGCAAAAACTGGAAACAATTTAAACACCCAAAAGAAAGGAATAGCTAAATGAAGTTCAGAATAGCAGTAAGGTGTGTGTGTGTGTGTGTGTGTGTGTGTGTGTGTGTGTGTGTGTGTTTGCATGCATGCCTGCTTAGGTTTGGGTGCTCACGATTTTTGATTCAATCAATAAGTCAATTAACGGTCCATTAATACTACATTCTTAAAGAAAACTCCCCCTTTTTTCAGCTCCCTGGAGTGGGTTTATTATCCTTGTAACCACATGAATTGCCTCCCCCCAAAACACAGCCTCATTTTACAGATTTTGAAAGTGAGACCCCTCCAGGGTCAGACAGCTAATAAGCAGCGTCTATGACTCCAGAGGCCACGTTTCCACTCACAACCCTGCCTCCCAAGAATGTTGCTCCTGAAACAACCACCAAATGATAATGAAGCTTCTCATTTGTTAAATAATGGGCTTGGCACAGAGAAAATTATATGCTTAATATTATCTAGCGGTGAATCACAAACTTTATTAATAATAATTCCTTACGAATGGGGAATCACAGCAATTTGCCTTTTAACATTGCATTAAAAAACAATGTAATAAACTTTTATTTTAAGCGAACTGATTAAAAATGTCAAGAAAGGTAGTGTTTATGAATAAAGAAAAGTCGTGGGGAAATGAAAATCTGAAGGCTTTATTTATACATCGAAGAGAAGAAGAAGAAATAAGCAATTACAGAAAGTTCAAAGGGGATGATGGTAGATGGTTTGCCCGGCTATTTAATTAGAAAAATCTGCAGACAAGGACGCTCATTTTGAAGCTCTCCATGAATACAAATGAGCTCGTCACATCACAGCAATGTCAACCCAAGAGCAGAGTATTTTAGTATTTCCATGCTTTTCAGGGAGAGAGAGAACTGCTCTCTAAATACAATGACATGCCACTTATTAAGATTCAGATGCTGTACAGCCTCGGCTTTGCAGGGAAAGTACGACAGGGTATCTGAGCACGAGCAGCAACCAACATAGCTGATATGTCAGAAGGTACACTGTCAACAACAAGCTCACTGTGGCAAAGAAAGGGGCCAGCTCACTGGCCCGGTTGAAGAAGTTTATAAAACCAGCATCGAAACCAGTAAGAGAAGGTGAGAACAAACTAGAATATTTCATAGAAAAGCCAACAGCCCTGCCCACCTCAGCTTTTCTCTGAGTATACACCAATGAACATACAAGATTGGCACAATAGCTGATTTTGAGTATCTCTTCCCAAGTTCTTAGTAAGTGATCTCTAAAAAATTAAAATAGAATATCATGGAGAAATATGTTTGGGAAACACTAATATATGTCCTCTTACAGGGTCTCCTTGGGATAATAAAGTCTGATGCCAAAGAAAAATAGTTAACTTTGTTTTATACTCAATTCTTATGGACTGAATTGTGCCCCTAACCCCCGACTTGACTGTATTTGGAGACAGAGACTTTAAGGAGGTAGTTAAGGTTAAATGAGGTCATAAGGGTGAGGTCCTAATCCAATAGGATTGGTGTCCTTATCAGAAGAGGTGATACTAAGAGGACCCTCACAGAGGAAACATCATGTGAAGACACACAAGAAACACCTCTACAAACCAGGAGGATCGAGGCCTCACCAGAAACCATCGCTGCCGGCACTTTGATCTTGAACTGCCAGCCTCCAGAATGGTGGGAAGATAAATTTCTGTCGTTTGCATCACCCAGTCTGCGTATTCTCTTATGGCAGCCCAAGCAGACAAATACGCCAATATTTCTCGAACTTCGCTGAACACAGAATATTCAGGTCCCAGAGCCCATGGTAACATCTCTGAAACCACTTGAGACTGTGTCCAGGATAATTCAAAGAACTGGGTTATAGCTATCCGCCCCCCACACTTGATTGACAACACTTAACAACTGATTGTATTGTCCTCTCAATATTCACTGTATTTATTAAAAAGATAATTACTAGTAAGGAACATATATATTAAAACTCTTTATAATGATGCTTTTTGTAACAATGCTTAAAAAATAATCTTCACTTATCTGAAAATCTCTATTATGCAGCACTGCTCATTAATAATAATGATATTTATTAGCACTACCTCTCAGCACTTACTTAGTCACTGTACTAAGCATGTCACAGGCATTAGCTCATGTGGTCTTCCCAACAGCCCCTAGTGACAGGTACACACTTGACAAAGGGAATTCTGAAAAAAGAGTATGTTGACCAAGGTCACACAACTACCAAGTGGCAGATCTGGGACCCAAATCCAGGTCCTCTGAAGCCACCGCCCACATTCATGCTCACACTGCTTTGCATTGCCGTATTTCCCATCTTGGGGAACTGATGTAAGTCAAACTGATCAGTTCCCCAAAAATAGTCAGTCCTTTTGATAAACAGTGGCAGCCTTTAAACATGAAAGGTGAGAGAGAATATGCATATGTCAGGTCAGAATGAAAGCAAGTCTTTATCAAATTGTGCCACCTATTCAATACTGATTAATAAACACAAAAAATAGTCTTAAAACCTATCCCTGAAAGCTGGGTGACATCCCTTTTCTCTGTCCTCAGGCTCACCAGCAAACATTTGCAGGAGAGGTTAACTCACAGGCAGGCAAAAGGAAACTCTAGTAGCAGAACAAGCTAGGCTCCTGGTTGAACCAGGCTGTGTTTTCTGTGGGACATATGGCCATGCCCAAGAGAGCTCTAGGAGAAAGCTATTGGGCTTAACAGATCCTTATTCTCATTCTTGCAGGAGTAATGGGGGCTGAAAAATCACTTTTTAGCCAGCCATGCATCTTGAATATAATACACATTACCAAATATGTGTGTGTGTGTGTGTGTGTGCTAGAAAATATATTTTTTCTAATATTCTTTATGCTAATTATCTAACTTTCTGGAGTAGATTTCTGTAATAATATATGAAGATGCTATAGCCATCTCTGAAGTAGGGATTCCTCAGTTGGGTGATGCAAATGCTAATAACTATTTGTATCAGTCAAGGTTGTCCAAACAGAGCCAACAGAATATGTATAGACTGAGAGATTTGTTTTAAGGGATTGGTTCACATGATTGTGGAGGCTTGGGGACTCCAAAATCTGATGGGATAGGCTGGAGACTCAGCAGAGAGTAGAGTTCAAGTCCAAAGGCAGTCTGCTGGGGAACCCGGAAGAGCAGATGTTGCAGATGAAGCCAGAAGGCGGACTAGACTGCTGGCTGAATTCTTGCTTGCTTGGGAAAGGTCAATCTCTGTTCTATTAAGGCTTTCCACTAATTGGATGAGGTCTACCCATCATGGAGGATAATCTACTTTATTCAAAATCCACCTATTTAAATGTTAACCTCATTTCCAAAAAAACTCCAGAATAATGTTTGGTCAAATACCTGGGCCCTGTATCCCACTCAAATTGACCCATAAAATTAACCATCATACTACCCCAATAATAACTATTCATTCATCACATTGTTTATACTGAAGTATTTTAAATAAATGCCTATACTGTACTCATGAGAGTAGAATAAACTCCTATAACAAATACCTACTCCCTAAAAATTTGGGGCTTAAAAGAATAAGGTTATTTTTCTCTCATGTAATGAACAGTCCTGGGTGTGGGGATCCAGGTCAGCTGCTGTCTTCAGCACCAGCTCCCAAGGCTACTCTTGCCACTGCAGACCCGGGTCTGGGAAGGGGCATGGTGCACAGAGATTCTGTTGGCCACGCTGGGAAGTGGCCCACATCACCAAAGGAGAAACTGGATGATGCTGTGTGTCTGTGTGCCCAGGAAGAACAATGGGATGGCTGTCAGCCACTGGCATACACGCAGTGTGATTCCTGATGGTACCAGCAAGTAGACGTGCCACTGATATACAAATCCACATTAGTATGCCCTACCACCCCCTTTTTTCCTTCAGAGCACTTACCTCTCTTGAAATGCTCTTGTTCATTTACTGATTTGCTTATCTGGTTTGCAGCAGTTATGAGGCGTCAGAGCGGTGGTCCCCAGTGTGTGGGCACTGGGTCAGGCTGCACAGTGCTCATCCTGGCCCTCCACTTCACTGTGTGACTTTGGGCAAACTGCTAAACTCTCGGAGCCTCTGTTTCCTCGTGTAAAGATGGGCATAACACCTGCATTGCCTGTTATTGTGGGCTATCCAGACAGCCCCACTGCAGCACTAATGAATCTGTTCCTAGCTGCCAGGAGTATGAACAGCTGATGGCCTTGCACAGGATCACACCCCTCCTGGGGGCATCTGACATCCACTGACCACTGAGGGGCATAGGAAGATGTCAAAGCCCCCCTGAATCAAGAAGGGACACCTCTGAAGGGCCTTCCCAGCCCCCAGCTCTCTGCAGAGACTGCTGCTGCAGCCACATGGCAGCACCACCCTCCCCCTGCCTCTGCCCTCCCAGTCCTGCTGACCGCACCGCCCCTTGACCCCAGGTGTTGATCTCAAAAGCATTCCCCCATAAACCTCCTGCACACACAGCTCCTTCCCAGAGTCTGACTCCTGGAGAACCCGACTAAGGCTTGTGGGGATTCAAGGAGGTGAGCCTTGGGAAGCCCGCAGAATGGAGCATGGCACGCAGTAAGCAAGTCCATGCGCATTTGTTGAGTTGGATGATGCTTTGTCCATTTTGTAAATGAAAATATAAAAGAAGAGAAGTTAGGAGAACATCCATAACTGCATAAACTTATTTTTCTAAATTATCTTGAAAACAAAATTCAAAAGAAAGCAAACTTAGGTATGTAATGCCATTTCTTTTTATAACAAGAAAAATCCTATTGTGTGTGCTTCTAACTGCCAACTGTGCAAGAGGAAAAACTATGAAATCAAAGACTATAAATAGTGAAGTCTTTTATTTTGTCCTTATTTTATATCAATTATGTTATTCCTTCAGATCAGTGTGACACATATTGATATAAGAGAGAAAAGCGATTTTATCACCCTACAAGTGGCCCGGTACATGAAATTCATGCGGGGGGGGGGGGGGGGGGTGTCCCTCAGTCTGGCCTGCACCCTCTCCAATCTGGGACCCCTCTCGCAATCCAGGACCGCTGGCTCCTAACCGCTCACCTGCCTGCCTGCCTGATCACCCCTAACCACCTGTGCCTCGGCCCTGCCACCATGGCTTTGTCCGGAAGGATGTCTGGAAGGTCTCCGGAAGGTCTCCTGGTCTAATTAGCATATTACTCTTTTATTAGTATAGATGTCTTACAGGAAACCTAAGGGCTGCCTGATTTCTCACATTTCCTCAGTTCTGACTCTTACTGCAAACGTAGCTGGCACAAAATCTCTTACATCTCTGCAACCTCACCGGCACCCATATGACAGACACGCAGATATCTGGGATAGTGCCTTGTCCCGCCTCTCAGGCCATTCACATAACCATTCACCCCAGGTGGCTTCTTCCTGAGTGCACTACCTTCACCTTCAACCCTGCTCACCTTGCGGTTTTAGTCTCACAATAGAACCATACTCTAAATATGAAGGAGACCATAAATTCAGTGTCTAAACTCCACCAATAATTTTTAAATAATTTACTCCTCAGATCACTTTAAAAAGCAATTTTAAAAAACAACAATCTAAAGGAGGTCACCTGTCAGCGCCAGATGTGGAGGGCACTCTTGCAGAGGCCTTGCTTTCATTTCCCTCCTGTGCAGATATGCGTACAGATCCCCTGGAAAGAGGCGCAATTACCAGCCTCTGCCAGATCAATCTCCTTAAATTGAATGTCAAAGAAACGTCCTGGGAAGTCATTTACATGTAGCCCACTCATCGCCCCTTTCGGATGAACTATATCAATTCGCAGGGGAGCATAACCTTCTCAGAGACACATTTACATTTATATAAAGTGGAGTGGAAAATAATCGTGTTTCTCTGAGATAAAAATGACAGTTGCATCAAGGCGTCTTCTACCTTTTTATGGGTCACTCATAACTCTGCTTGCATCTGTGGAGAGGATGCCTGGAAAGGCAACGCTGTTTATTGCCAGCACTGTTTGAACCATTCACAAGGGCTTTCACCTTTTCCCTTCTTACAAGTACACCTTGCTTAAGTTTAGTATATGTTGCCCCCCAAAAAGAAAAAAAGTATCATGTGGCAAAACTTTCATCTTAAAAAGTTTCCTCAGAACATTTCCCCTCTGAAAGTCTTAAGTAAAGATTGAACATTTAGCCCTAGCTGGTTTGGCTCAGTGGATGGAGCATCGGCCTGCAGACTAAAGGGTCCCAGGTTCGATTCCAGTCAAGAGCACATGCCCAGGTTGTGGGCTCGATCCCCAGTAGGGGGCATGCAGGAGGCATCTTATCAATAATTCTCTCTCATCATTGAGAGAGAATTATTTTCTATCTCTCTCTCCCCCTCCCTTCCTCTCTGAAATCAATAAAAATATAATTTTAAAAAAGATTGTACACTCAATGGTTTTATAAAAGACACTGAATAAATACTATTCTCTACATGTGACATTCATTTGCACTATATCTTATGATCTATTGACATAAAGCAGTTTATTGGTCAATATCAGTGGCCAAAGGCAGAGACAGAGGTCAGATTCCAGCCATCTGGAAATCTATTATCACTGGACTAATGCACAAACCTTTCATCTCTACAGATCTGGTTTCAGCTTCATCAGTTAAAACTGAGTTGGGTGGTCTTGTCTTACCCACATTAAAGACCCATTATGCAGTTTAGCCTCACAAAGCACCATTGGTCATGGGCATCCATTAGTATAAGCCAACCTTAGGGAAAAGTCCAGTTTCCTAGACATGCCTCCTTCTCTGATCACTTATTCCCTGCTCTGGCTGACCCTGGGCAAAATTATGAAGTAGGCAGTTAGTATGGGGTTACTCTCAGTCTATTAGTCAATGGTGTAGAATGGAAATAGACCAAGGAATGGAGCAAGAGACAAAAGACCTGGGTCCTCATCCCAGTTAGCCTTAAGCAAGTCACTATGTCTCTGCGGCTCAGGATCATCATCTGTAAAATGGGGCTAAAAACCACCCTTACATCTTGAGGGTTCTTGGAAGGATCAAAAGGGCTCGTGGCTATGAAAGCCATAAATCATTTGTAAATGACAACCACTATTTTTGGGGGGCCCTCCCTTCTACATCCTACATTTTCCATATGTGCCTCCCCATTCACAGAGACCCAGTGCCCTCTGATTACCTCTGCTCTTACCCAAGTCCAGGCTGTTATTAATCCTACACCATGGCCTTTCCTGCCTACTGCGTCCCAGTGATAGTTCCCTGTTGATTTCCCCTTCCCACAAGATGCTAGGTGTCCAGCTGAGAACCTGCTCCCCCTGTGCTTCAGAGAAAGTGCTGCCCTGCCAAGCACTTATTGGAGACCCTAAATTTTCCAAAGCAAGTTCAGTATTGGCACAGGAGGACTAGGAACTCACAGAAATGAAGGGACAACCTTTGTCAATTTTCAAAACCAGAAGAGGGCCTGATGACTTCATACCACTCTGGGCCCAGGCCTAGAAATCCAGGGCCAGCCCAGTCCTGGGAGAAATAAAGATGACTTCCATACATCCATATCCCAAACTCCTGTGAGTTGTCTACATGCCCAAACCACAGGAAACTCTGTAGACGATATGTCTCACCTGTGATCATAAGAGATTGGCCTCAACTTGGAACTTCCTACCATTGCCAAGTGGATTGCTATTCCCTTTACTCCTCTCATATTACCTCAGATACATCGATCGGTTAAATTGGAACCAAAGACTCTTTTAAGCTAGCTCAAAATTATCCCCTTGTGGCTTCTTGATAAATATAATTCAAAAACAACAAAGAGATTTCTTCACATATCCCTCAATGCTTCTGAGGCACTTTTCTTCAGCCACAATTTGGCTTATTCTCAGGAAATTCAAATGAGGATTAATATGGTCCTGAACCAAACTTTTAGAGAGGCACTCATGCTGCCCCCAAATCATATTAAGGTAAGTGTCTATCTCACTGAATGGAAATGTTTTTATATAAGGCCCTGCATGGAATGCCCCAGCTGCTGCACTTCCCACCCCCTCCCTTGCCCCCAGAAAGAACAATGCACTCAAGGTCATCCTATGGGGGCAAAGCTCTTGGGACAAAAGTAAAAAACTCTCCAACTCCCTCACCTCAGCCCTACCCACCCCAAACATATACCCACTGCTAATCCAGGTTTCACAAATGAGATCATTTCTCAGAAGACATTAAGGGGAAAAAATCACAAGGAGCAACCCAAATAATGGTTTAAAGCCTGTTGAGGAAGCCGAGGGCAGGTTCAGGTTCAGGGCTGGGGAGGGGTGGTGCAGGGGTCAAGAAGAGAAGAGGAGGTGTTAGGGCTTCTCTTGCATATAAGAACCTGAAGGCTTTTTTAGCAGCAGACACAGCTCCCTACCCTCAATCTTCCTTAGCCAAGGGGTTTTGTTTTTGTTTTTTGCTTATTTTTAAATAATAGTTGACATACAATATTCTATTAGTTTCAGGTATACATAGTGATTAGACATTTATATACCTTACCAAGTGATCACCACAGGAAGTCTAGTACTCATCTGGCACCATACGTAGTTATTACAATGTTATTGCTCATATTCCCTGTGCTATACTTTACATCTTGTGACTATTTTATAACCGTTATTTTGTACTTCTTAATCCAGCTGAGGGCTTTGCTGAGCATTAAAAAAATAAAGTGACTGAACGCCTATTAAAATTTTAGAATTTTGTATCTCCAGTCCTGAGAAATGGATCAATAGGTCTGGATTTGGGACTTTGCATTTTTAACAGGTACCACGGGTTATTCTGAAGCAGGTGACCAGAGAAGCTCACCTTACGATTTTCTGGCCATTGACTTCATGAAATTGAGCAAAACCTGCAGTGAGTGGCTTGGAAGTGAAGATGCTGGGCTTTATGAATGGGACTCTCATGCCGGCATGATCCCAGGGGAAGGTGTGTGTGAAGATGCTCAAAGAGAAGGGTGTGACTTGAGAAAATCAGCTGACGTGATAGCTACACTTCGTGTCTGCATAAAAGGAGATGCTACGGTGCTCAACCATTATTTTTAGAGGGTCTTAAAGATGTATTCTTTGATCCCTGCCTACTTAAAAATTTGGACTTAGGACAAAAAAATTATCTAAGACCAATGCCCATAAGTAATAGCAATGAACAGCTGTAAAGAATGACTTTATCTTGCCTCAAAGTGAGTTGATATAGGCATTTCCACCCTTGCAGAAACACCATTTCTGTATTTTTATTTAGTCCCATAGATATACTAGGAAGCAGTGTTTACGCTGTGCTTTGTGTTATACAAGGAAGGGATACTTAAAGCAGCCCTACAATTTTTTTAATAAAATAAAATAAATATCTATGTTGCCCACTCTATTCTGTTGACCATCTCAAAACAGAGTACTTTAGCATGGATTTCTTTTCTGGGAACTCTGTTTTGAAAGCTATTTTTCAATATTCCAAAAAGACATTTCTAGTATTCCAAAAAGGAAATCGTACATTTCTCTGAGTTAAGACCATATGGACCAATATTGAATACTTGCAGTTACTTGAGTATGTTAACAATCTTTTTAAAAGATACAGAGGTCCTCGATAGCAAGCCGCGGGGGAAGTCTCCCTGCAGAGGAGCAGCTCACTCTTCAGCTGTATCCTGGCAACTAAAGGTGGCTTAATCAGAGTTAAATTCATTTCCCAATTAAAAGCCTTTAAAAATGTTCTGCTCAAGAGCTATCTCTGGAAGCACACATCACTACATCTGTCATTGAATCACATGCAATGTCAGGTTGAATTTTTGTTTTTTAATGATTTTATTTTGGTCCCCCCAAAAAATTAAGGCAAGAACGAACACAAGAAAGGGAAGCTGTCAGAAAAATGAGCACATTCCAAAAACCAAATAAGCTGTCTCCCAAAAAAGCATCACTTTCTTGGTTGTTTATCATATACTCAACTGATTTGCATATTGTTATTTCAGGTGGAACTTTCCATTGCATTTCCATTCTCTCAAGAGGCTGTTGGTACCACCTCCGCATCCTTGTTGCTATGGAAACCATGTAGGACAAGGAGCAAAGGCAACAAGGCTTTAAACAAAAATATTAACGAAGGAATCATCTGGAGAGAACACGAAAATTGCTTTCCATCAGGCAAAATATATTGAAAAAAATTACCAACATTTATAATCTGCCCTAAACAAATAATTACCTAGCAATAAAGATACTTTCACCATCTTTGTTGAACTGATCTTATTTTTTAAACCTGAATAGCAATCATAGAGTATATGTTATACCGCTTGAATTTTATTTGCTTGCCCTCTCAAGTGTTAAAGCCTTTAGCTTGTCTCATATAAAAAGAGATCGGTTTAAAATTTGCCATGCTAAATTGGTAAAAATCATTTTAGATTCCTCACATTCATGGAGAAGTTTCCATGGCTCAAGTTATCAAAAGTAGTAGTGAACCTAGAAGTCATTCTACACAGCTTTGAAATGTGTGTGTGACCTTTGAAAACCATCTTAAACTCTAAATTTTTGTTCCCTCCTGTGGAAAACAAGATGACACCACTTATGATCTAATAAAAAGTTTGGCACATGATTGGCATTGAATAAACGCCAGCTAGCACGGTGGCATTGCAGCTGATTCCCTCAGCACACACCAAGTGAATGGCGGAGACTGATTAGAGGATCGTAGTGGGTGGCAAGACAGTTGAGAGAACAGGATCCAAGCCTGGTCTAAAAACTACTGTGAGTAATCCATAAAGTGGGTTATCCATATGATCAAATACTGACTATCCATGGAAAAGAGCTTCCCCCACCCATCCAAGATAAAGGCCCTGGTGGACACAATAATTCCAGGTTGTGGTTTGACACCGAGCACTGGCAATGCTCACGCCCACAAGCTCAACTATCCAGAGCACAGAAATATCACATTATAATATCCGCCCTGTGGCAAAGGCGATTTGAGAGCCGTGCACACTCCTCCCTCCTCTCCACCAGCATCCAGACTGCTAAATATTTGGTGCCAGTGTTACAGTTGATTCCATTTCCAGAAATGCAAGGCAGCTGGAAAATATTTCTCCTCCTGGGGAAAAACCTACACTGTTACTATCTTTTCAGTAACCACAGGAAACCATGATGATACGTATAGAAATCGATTGCAATGCAATGTAAAGCACACAATTCACCAAACCCAACAGGAAAAACGTCCATGTTGGAGCTATGGCATGAATTTACCCACAATTCACATTGTCATTTGTGATCACTGGCTATAGTGAAAACTGCTCCCTTTTCTGCAAGTGTAGCAGGGTGAATTTAGAGATTTTTTTGGATATGTAAACTTAAGTTTGTTAATGTAATTCCTTCCTACTCAACTTCTTTAATTATTTTACCAAAAATGAGAAAATAAGCTGACTCTGACCCTCACACTTCTGCTGCCCTCTATTTTTATCATGTTAAATGAGTTGGAGAATTCATTTAAAAGGTTTAAGTAAATCACACTTAGCTCCATTTTTTTAATCTTTCGATTTAAATTAACAAGAATTTGCAAGAAAAACCTCTATTTATAGGAATCTACAATGTGTCCTAAAATGTGGTAAGCATTTTATTACATTTTCTGGTTAAATCCTCACAACAATACCGTGAAGTACATACGTTGCTATTTTACAATGAAAGAAACCAAGGCTAGGAGAGCTAGTAAGTTACCTACCTAAGGGCATAAAACTAGAATTGATCAAACCAGGATAGATCTTTTGATTTCAATTCCAGTGCTCATTCTTCCACCAGGACATCTAATTGAATTTATCCAAAAGTCGGAAGCCAAGTTTTCCAGTAACTTGATTAAGACTCATCCTTACTGCCCTAGCCAGTTTGGCTCAGTGGATAGAGTGTTGGCCTGCAGACTGAAGGGTCCCAGATTCAATTCTGGTCAAGGGCACATACCCAGGTTGTGGGCTTGGTCCCCAGTAGGGGATGTGCAGGAGGCAGCCAATCAATGATTCTCTCTCATCATTGATGTTTCCATCTCTCTCTCCCTCTCCCTTCCTCTCTGAAATCAATAAAAATATATGTTTTTTAAGAAGAGTCACCCTTACTTAATTGATTGCCATGATGATACATTATTTTTTCTTCCACAAAAGTCTATATCAATGGTTCCAACCCTGGGAAGCTTTTTTAAAAAATTGATTTAAGAGAGGGGGAAAGAGAGAGAGAGAGAGAGAGAGAGATCTGGGAAGCTTTTTTTTTTAATTGATTTAAGAGAGAGAGAGAGAGATTTGTTATTCTTATTTATGCATTCATTGGTTGATTCTTGTATGTGCCCTGACCAAGGATCGAACCCACAACCTTAGCAGATTGGGAAGACTGCTCTAACCAACTGAGCTACCCGGCCAGGGTAGGGGAGCTTTTTTAATACAGATGCATAGGCTCCCACCCTCTGGGGTGAGAACCAGGCATCCTATATATAGTTTTAAAGTACACCACATAGTTGAAATGTGTAGCTAGGACTGAAAACCACAGCTTTAAAATACTATATTTTTTCTGAATCTAAGAAGTCATTGATTGCAAGTCACATCCTGATTTCAGAGACATTAAAATGGAAACAGTTAAAAATAATACGATTTCAGAGATTGTAAGATCCATCCTCGTTTCAGGGATGTTAAACTTTGAACAAATGTACATTTCAGAATTGTTTAACAAGAGAGAGAATTTGCCATATAAGGTGAAGAAAAGTAAGACATGATGTTGGGCTACTCGATTACATAAAACAGAGAAGTTAGAATAAAATGATCTCTAAGGCACCTTTTGTATATAAGGCTTTGTGATTTGAGGATTTTATATTTGGCACCCAACAGTTCACTTGTCTCCTTAATATGGAAGATCAGAATCATACATAGTACATTATCCCCAAGAAAGCCAGCCAGTCACATACCTGCAGTCCAGAAGAAGTTGGAGATGGAAGAAGATAAACAGCCTCTTTCAACTTACGTTAAGGATCAAGGGGAACCCGCCCTCCAGCCCACTCCTCGGAGCTCAACATCCCCCAGCACCTGTTCCACCATCCCTGTCCCACCAAGATTAGCAACAGACTATTCAGCTTTCTATCTCATGCTAACAAGTATGGACAGGAAGTACGAGAGAAAGATGAGTTAAATGAGCATTTACATTTCTTAATCCATATATGATAGAATAATATGGAGCCATTTAAAATCATGTCTTAGAATAAGAGTATCATGGGGAAATTCTCATGATACATTAGTAAATAAAACAAAGATGCAGAACGGGCATGACTGGAGAGATATACATAAAACATTGCATCAGAGTGCTGCAATGACAATTTTTATCATCTTTATACTTCTCCATAGTTTAATAGCAAACATATATTACATTAAAAATCAGAAAAAGTGTTATTCATATATGGAGTGAATATGAATGAGTTATTATAAAAATTAGAATAACTACATGAAAATTTCTTAAGAGTCAATATTAAATAAAAAGTAAAAGCATATAAAATTGTAAATATCATATAATTAAAAGTATTTTTCCCATGCATAGAAAAAAAGACTACAAGGGAAAAAATACAATAATATTATCAAGTAATTATCTTCATGTGGTGGAATTATGGATCACTTTTAATATTAAAATTTGAATTATTGAATATTATTCCTTATATTCTTAATTGTTATGAGAAGATATGGCTTTAACTTTTCAAGCACATAAACTACTCACCATTCATATTTAATAGGATTTACATGTGTCAAATTTAACTCAGGTCTCTCTATTTTTAAGGAATAAAACATAAATACAGTTAAAATTCTACCCCTCCTTATGTCTCCTCCCTGTTTTTAGAGTTAACTCTTATTCTGTAATTACTATTATTATGTATATGCATGTTTTAGAATTTATGCTACTTACATGTTTTATAAACCACATATCTTATTTTTAGTATGCAGAGCAATATCATATTATACATATTCTTTTGTCATTTTTTTCACTTTATGATTTTGCCATGTAAATATGTGTAGATCTAATTCATAGATTTTCACTGCTATATACTATTCTATTGTCTGAATATCTGGTACTCTACCCATTCCTCTGTTCCACTGTTCCTCAAACTTTAGCATGCATCAGAATCACCTGGAGGGTCCCACTGTACAATGCTTAAATGAATGAGCATGGCTGTATCCTAATAAAACCTTACTATGACATCAACATTTGAATTCCATATACTTTTTACATGATGTAAACATTATTTATCTTTACTATTTTTAAGCATTTAAAAAAGTAACAACTATTTACAAGCTACTCAGAAACAGACAGTGAGCTGGTTTGAACTGGGGGCTATAATTGGTCAAGCCCCTCCCCTAGTCAGTAGAGGGTGCGTCTACTTTTTGCAATTACAAGCAGCACTCCTGGAACATCTGATGAAGAGTCTTAGAGCAAATATTAGAAGTAAAATAACTACGTCATAGAAGAGATACCGTACATCTCCAAATTTACTGAGGCTTGCTCTACAAAGTAATGGTACAAAAGCTGTCTTCCACCAATGAATGTGAATTGCTGTTTTCCTAGGTCCTTGGGAACACTTGGTATTAGCAGGCCTTTTGATGTTTGCCCATCTGCTGGATGTGAAATGGTACCTGCTGTTTTAATTTGCATTCCCCTGATCATTCCTGAGGTTGACATCTTTTCAGTTAACCATTTGCCTTTTCTCTCCTCTGAAATGCCTCTTCATACCTTCGCCCATTTTCAATATTATTGATATGGTGTCATTTTATAAATTCTGGATACATATTATTTGTTGAATTTTAGAAATTGAAAAACAACAATCTGAGATTTATTTTTTAGCTCTATTATAGTGTTTTGTCACACTCAAGTTTACTAATTTTAATGTAGTCAAATGTATAGATCTTTTACTTTATATGTTCCTTATATATTTTAAGAAATCCCTTTCTATTCCAATGTGTTAAAAGTTTAATCTCCCTTTTTTTTCCCCCTAAATGTTCTAAGTTTTGATTTTCATATTGAGTTCTTTAATCCACTTGGGCTTTATTTTTATACTGGTGAAAGATATACATCTTTTTTTCTTTTTTATCCTAGAGGCAAAGATGTGGAAACAAAGTTAATGGACTACAGGGTAGTTAGTAAATAATGAGTTGCTGTGATAGGATACCCAAAATATGTTCTAAAAGGCCAGAAAATATCTGCTGGAAAGCAAAATCTTCAGCCACATTAGTTTCTTAAATGTAACTTTTTGATGGTTCTAAGATAAAATATGAGCAAAAGCTTTGTAAAAGAAATTTCTCGCCCCCCCCCCCCCCCAAAAAAAAGGGATAAAACCAGAGTGATTACTTCAAAAACAGGGCCTAGTGTCTGGACAGTTTTCCATGTCAACAACAGTGGACATGTTAACAAATCCATGATTTCTGAACCTGAGGTCGTCTACCTACACAGAGGAGCAGAAAATCAAGTGAGGAAGGCCTGGGCCATGGCAGACGGGAAAGGCGGGCAATGCTATCTGAGTGAAATCAAGAGGGAGTGAGCATGGTCAGCTTCACCACTGGCTTATTTCAGAGAGCTCCACAGGAAGTAAAATTAATAGGCAACATAAAGTCTCACAGAGAATAAAGCACTCATATACCTCAATTGCTGTGTCTTGCTGAAATATTAGATTGAACCATGTGAAGTTGCCATTTTTGTAATTTAAAAAAAAGGTTGACTATCTTTACTTTCATATAGCTCAATTTATTAGAAGAGGAGAGTGCCAAGTTAATAATTATTCAGGAGTTGTGTGCTCCCAAACTCGTCAATAGAATGGAATTTCCAACTCGGGTTCAAAGAAGAAACTCACTGGTGCTGGAATCACTCCCTCTTCCCACCCAATGTGATAGCAAGCCAGCAAAACAGGAAATTAGCTACCTCTCAGACAAAAGGAGAAATCCCCGGGGAGACTTGATGACTTCTTTCTCCAACTGATAAAGATTATGGTCTCAGGACTGTGGTTCCAGGTGTTCCTTTCCCTAAAGCTCACCTCTCCGATGACATGAATAATGCTTTTCACAGAAATGGCATCCAGTTCTGCTTACTCACACTCTGCTGTTCAGTTTGGTCACCCAGGATATGAGATAATAAAACTACTGAAATTAATCTGTTTTACAAAACAAATAAAGCTCCTTGGGTCTTTCAGAAAGAAGCAGCAGAGCAATTTGTTTTCTCCCATGACACCCAGTGAGGCTGCCTTCCAAAACCGTGTTCTTCAGTCTGGCTCTTCCAACTCTTTCATAGCAAACCTGTGGCTCAACACTCACATCAGTCCATCATCCCAGCTGTCAGCTGGGCAGTCAGCTTATACTCCACTACATTCCCTCTTCTCTAAACACACAGTATGTGTTTCTGATACTTCACTGGGTTTGCCATTCTGAAACTAGGAAAGTAGATTATATTAGTGTAGCAAGGAAATGTGAGGGAACCCAATGAGCTGTGAATCTTTTGACTAGAATCCCAAAGTACATGCATTAGGTTAACTACCATCAGTCTCAGATTTTCTTGTTTTCTTTTGTTCCCCCATATTTTCAACACTGTCTCAGACTGCTCCGTTACGGTCATGGCTAATTAAATGAGAATATTCTAAATGAAGGAAATTGAACTGGAAGCTTTTAAAATTCCCTTCTCATCATCTAATTATATGAATAGCATTTATGGGCAGCCTAACTCCAGCTAATTCACTCTCTGAATCTTTAGTTATCATACAATTTGAACATCAAACCCTAAAACCACAGGGTGGGTATTTTCCACTGCTCTGGTGACATATTCTTTTCAAGTTTCCCTAAACCATGTTCTGCCAGCAGACTGCTTTAAGGCTAACCCTGGGTAGCCAGAAAGTCTTCAAAAACCACATTCAAATGACTACTGTTGTCCTGCCTACTTTGAGCATTCCAAGATTTTCATCTTCAATGGCTCCAGATAGAGCCACTCAAATTAAACATGGTTGAGCAGAGAAAACTTGACAGGAAATTATAGGGTTTCTGTAGTCTCCCCAAAATGCTGGCTCCCTGACATCCCATCACACTAGACAACATTACCTCTGTATCCAGCAACTATACAAGAGAGCCTTACAGTGACAGAAGATTTATCCTTCAATCTATCCATCAAATGTCCCCACTTCTTATACTCCTCAACATCTTGCCAACCATCCTTTCCCATTTCGACATCTACAGTCTTAATAGGAATCCTGCTGACTTACCACAATGTCCTTTCAATAAGCCCACAAAAAAGACTAGGAAGAGCCACTGTCAAAGCAGCCATATCTCCTTAATTGCACCAGGGAAGATTCTTGGGTAGCATCTCATAACTCAAACTGGATGAAGCAAAAATCCATGGGTAGGAGTGACTTCAGAGGTCAAATGATGTCATCAGCATTTCAACTCTCCACTGTGTGGGTTTCATTCTTACCTTCATCTTGTGGATCCACAAGATACAGGTCATTTGCATAATAAACTAAGGGATTCCTCATTTTTCCCCAGCAGATAAAGAGGTCTGAGCAAAATGGCCTGGAAGGAGTCAGAGCTCAGGGGCAGAGGGCTTGGTTATAATCTCAGCTCCCTTACTCCTCTGTTGTGTGTCTTGAACAATTTATTTCACCTCATCTGTAGAATGTCACTTCCTCTGTGAAACTTTCCCCAACTACCTTCTCCTTCTTCATCAAACTAGTCACTTCCTCCCAAATACTCACAACATGCTGTATGGCACTTACCCTGACCAGATACTGGAGTGGTAGCTCTTGGAGAACAAGAATTCTCTATTTCTCTGTGTAGGACACAATGGGTACAGAATATTCCATTCACTGGTAGGATCAGAAGATCTCCATTAAATCTTTGAAGTCACGTGATTTATATTATCATTCTACCCAGATTTATCCTTGCCTGGCTGGACCAACCCCCTCTGTGTCCTTCTCTTCTCTGGAGCAGCTCCCCAAACCCAATCTCCACCTTTGAGATTTTCTGGACTAACTTCTACCCATCTCCACATCCAATTCCCATTCCTCTGTGTTACTATGTTCCATATGATCCTAAGTACTCCTTCTATTGCTCGTGTGTGTTAAAAATGCCTGACAAGAGGCCTGATCTTGCCAGTCTTTCAGGGTTTTCTTTATGTTTGTTTGTTTATATTTTTATTGATTTCAAAGAGGGAGGAAAAGAGATATAGAAACACCGATGATGACAGAGAATCATTGATTGGCTGCCTCTTGCACGCCCTACAGTGGAGTTCGAGCCTGCAACCCAGGCATGTCCTCTGACCGGGAATTGAATGGTGACCTCCTGGTTCATAGGTCAACACTCAACCACTGAGTCATGCAAGCCTGGCTTAAGTCTTCCAGTTTTTAAGGCTTCATGCCTGACTACTGCAAAACCATCTTGGCTTGCAAAGTGCTGAAAATCAAAGGCTATGGTTCCATCTACACATTGCCCCAAGCATATAGCTGTCTCATAAATGTTTTTAAGGATAATGAATGGTAATGACATGCAGACTGATTATGTTATTCTGCAGTATATGCTCCAAATCCAGATGAGCACAAAGTTCTATTTAAAATGTATAATTCGGTGAGGCTCAATAGGAGGAGGCAGCCAACAAATGTATACGAGGTGGCAGGGCAAGTAGTTTGAAAGAACATGGTCAATATAATCATATAATGTTATACATTTGGAAAATGTCAAACAAAATTAACTTATTTAAAACAAACTATACTTCCATTCATGGATACTTGCTATAGTATGGATCCTTTCTTACCTTCACGACACTCTTTGATTTCAGATACGGCTACTAAAGTTCAAAGAAGTTAAGTTACTTCCCCAGGGTCAAACAGCTAGGACACAGCAGGGAAGACTTGAACTCAGGGCCGCTCTTCATTCCACCACACTGCTTCGCAAAGAAAGAGGCAGCCGTGTGGCGGGCCCAGCCTTCTGGGATTTGCACTCCGTCATTCTCCCTCCCTCCTTGATCTCCATGGGGATGGGCCTTGTAGTATACTTTGCAGTTTCAGAAAAAAAACTTTTTTTGTCTCATAAAATGGGGTGAGAAAGACTCTTTCTCTAATAGTAAAAAAATAATAATAATAAATTCTCTAGGGGCTAGGGTGCGACTAACACCCAGTCTCACAGAACAAACCCCAACACCCACCTCCTTCCTTATGCTGAAGAGCCTACATGCCTCCTGGCTTCTGCCCCGAAAACGAAGCGGTTGGGTGCCCTGGCAGCTCTCCTGGTCTCTCGGGCTCTGCTCACTGACCTCTGAGAAGCTGGACAGTCTACGCAGTCGGTCCTCACCTAATGTCCTCTCGGTTTTTGGAAACTGTGACTTTAAGCGAAATGACATAACGAAACCAAGATATAAACAAGAGTTAAGTTCCTATGACACATTTCTGGTCATAAAAACATCCCCAAACTCCTAAATAGAGACCCAAAACACTTTCAACATTAAACATTGAAATAAATGTGTTAATAAAAACAAGTAAGATCATTCTTTTCTAACCTGCTTATTCCAGTTCAGGGTCCTGGGTGGCCCAGCCTCTCCAGGCAGCTCAGGGCACAAGGCGGGCGCCCACCCGGACAGGGTGCTGTCCCACCAGCGCCACTCACACCCACGCTCACTCAGACGGGGACAATGTAGACACACCAGCTCACCTCACAAGCACACCTTTGGGATGTGGGAGGAAACCAGAGTCCCCGGAGAAAACCCACGCAGACATGGGAAAACCTGCAGACTCCACACAGACAGTGGCCCGCAATGCATGTTTTTTTCTCATCAATGTTATAACAAAACAAGATTGAAGGCAACGAGGCTATTCGAAGACCTGCTGTACTTTTGAGCACCCCCTACATGGCAGGCCTATTCCAGACAATGTTGCTAGTTTCTCATTACAGTGAGGTCATCAGAGAGCTGAGTGGAGCTTGTTGAAATACAGTGGTAATTAACAGGTTATCTGAGTCCCATCTGGTAATGGCAATTCCATTGAATCAATAAAATCTCATTTTTACAAATATATCCTGGCACCGTGTGCTCCCCTTCGTGACTTGCAATTCAACGTCTCGTTTCACACTCCATTTTGTGTAATGATTTTTAAAGAGCGGCTTACATCATCTACTCCTCGATGTTCAGAATCGCTTTCAAGAAAAAGCTTTGGGGTGAGATTTCACACTTGGCACATTTAAACACCACCGTGGAGGCATAGAAAGCAGAAACAAAAATAGTTTTCAGGGCAAATTAGGTCATGAATTTTGTTCAGATGAGGAACTGGCCTCAGAGAGCCCTTGCTACGGAAGTTGTAAACAAAAGAAAGTGCACATCGCAGAGGTCCCCCAGAGTGTGCCGAGCCGGAATAACGACAGCCCCAGGCTCCATCAGGTAGCAGTCCCTACTGTGGCAGGAGGACATTTTTGAAACATTCCCTGACAGGTTTTTGTTCTTAAAAAATTCTTCTAATCATTACCCCCTTTCACTTTCCTTCCCTTTTCACCTTCCCTACCCAACCCCATTTTTCCTCTTTTAAAACTGAATTTGAGGCTGAGATTTATGGCCTAAACTCAGCAGTGGTTCTCAACCTTCTGGCCCTTTAAATACAGTTCCTCATGTTGTGACCCAACCATAAAATTATTTTCGTTGCTACTTCATAACTGTAATGTTGCTACTGTTATGAATCGTAATGTAAATATCTGATATGCAGGATGGTCTTAGGCGACCCCTGTGAAAGGGTCGTTCGACTGCCGAAGGGGTCGCAACCCACAGGTTGAGAACTGCTGGCTAAAGAGAGGGCAAAATACAGTCAGAACAAGTAAAGCACCTGCATTTCTAAATCACAATTTTTAAAACTCCTAATGGAGACAATAGTCTTGACAACCAAGACTCTTCTGATTTGCAAAGGGCAGGCTCTTTAGCAGATAAAAGATTTTTCTGAGGTTCAAGTGCCAAAGTCCTAAGTAATCAATATATAAATTTATTCATAAATAATGGTCTGGGGGGAAAAATTTTCTCTGCTGGGAAGAGAGGAGATTAAAAATCTTTCTGGATGGGAATGGAGTGCTGAGAAATGAGAGAGGAGAGCAATAGTGTTTATTATCAGACTCTTCAGCCCTGCCCTACAACAGCCCCAGCTGCCCCTGACTCTGCCCCCACCGCCTCACCCCATACCTTATATGCATGCTCTCTCCCAACCCTCCGCCCCTCACACTGCCTCAGTTACATTCTGTGAGGCGATCCCTGAGCAGAGGGGCCTGTGCTTGAAAGCCCATGCAGCAAGTTTTCCTAGAGACCGTTCACCGGCCAATGCTCTAGGAGTTAACGTAAAAGGGCCTGTGACAGTCCCACCCCCACAGCCTGGGTGTAGAAGGGCAAAGAGAGGGCCAACTGACCTGAAGGGGTCTCTTGGTTGGAGCAAGAAGGACACAGTGTGTGGAGTGAGACTAGGGGTGGAGAGCTGGTGGAGAGAGGCCATGTGAACACGGCAGCAGAATTTAGGAAGGATTGAAGCCAATAGCCCTTAAAGACCAGAGGGCCAAGGACATCTCATTAAGTGCTCACCCAACCCATCCTGCAAATGCTGCCAGACCCTTCCTGTCGGTGAACTTAGATGTCACTTGCAGGATGAGGAGGGGGCAGAACTCTGTCGATGACTGGATTTAGCAGGAAATGACTGGGTCCTTGCTAACTAGACTGTTTCTCTTGAACCAACAAGAATAAATTTTCAATGACCAAGGAGAATAAGTTCCAACTGCTTGTGAATCCTTACCCATTATCCTATGTAATAAAAGGCTAAAATGCAAATCGACCGAACAGCGGAACAACTGGTCACTATGACACGCACTGACCACCAGGGGGCAGATGCTCAATGCAGGAGCTCCCCCCTGGTGGTCAGTGCACTCACACAGGGGGAGCACCGCTCAGCCAGAAGCCCTGAGCCAGGCTCACAGTGGCAAGTGCAGCAGTGGTGGTGGGAGCCTCTCCCACCTCTGCAGCATTGTTAAGGATGTCCGAGGGCTCATGTATTGCGAGAGGGTGCAGGCCGGGCGGAGGGACCCCTCCCACCCCGAGTGCACGAATTTTGTGCACTGGGCCTCTAGTATCCATCATAAAGAACTATTATTAATTAAGCCAGCAAAAATGCTAGCTTTCACCAGAACAGTAAATAAATCCAGAAAAGGAGTGAAGGGGGAAATCTGTGATATCATTGCTTTTTAATTTCTACAACACAAAATAACATAAACTATAGTAGCATTAGAACACTTGGAAATTTAAGCGATAATCCCATCTCTGAATACATGTCATTTTTTTCATTTTCCTGGTATTAAAAGGTTCTATTCCAAGAGCTGACTTGAATATTACAATTATCTTTAAATCTTCAAAATAAATGAGGTGAAGCATTTCAAAATGCAAATCTGATTGTGTCGATTCACTCCAACATGCAACTCATGAGAGAGGGAGCTGACCTGCTTTTGCTCACCAGAGTAATCCCAGCACCCAGCTGGGAAGCTGGCTCACCCCTCTTTTGTTGAATGAAAATGAAAGTAAATGAATTGATGTGATGATGATACTATTATAATAACCTGGTTATTGACTAACAGGAAAGGAGTAAAGGGGAGACTAGATGACATAGGCCTGCCATTTGTACAACTTTGCCAGGAAGCTGCAGTTCACATTCTCCAAGTCTGTTCCCTGCAGATCACTGGTAGAATGGACTGGACAACAGACACATGCCCAGTAAGGTCCGGGTGATGTGAGAAGATGCTGACCTGTCAGTCACACCTGGGAGTGGTTTAATTGGCCAGAATAGGTGTGGCCACTGCAAGGGCATGAAATCTGAGCTACTTAACTCCTGAGCAAAGAGAATTCCCTGTCTTGCTCTCTCTTGTGCTCCTGGCCCTCTTGCTCTCTTGGGATTCCTGTTGCAGGGGGCGTGTTCCCCTGCGTTTTCCCGCGTAGCTCACAGCCATGTGGGACCCACACATGGACGGTGATTAGCCTGATGCTAGATTGGACCCCGCTCCACCATGGAACACACGCTCTGGACACTGGCTTTGCTTTTGGCTCTACTGAACCCCCAGCTGCCCATTTTCTAGTGCTGGTTTAAAGACAATGGAGCTTTGCAAAGAAGGGGTGTAAGTTTACACACAAACACACACACACACACACACACACACACACACACACACTTAGTCTCCCATGTGAGCCTTAGAAAATTCCTTGTCTGAAGATATTGCAAGAACCCCACTCCCACTAATGGCAGAGGACTTCCACCCGCCCAATCCTGCAGCAACAATGACATTGGTGAACTAACTCTCTCATTCTGGCTTTGAACCTCTGTAACCAGAGTCACATTTACTTTCCCAGATGAAGGATGACAAAGAACCCCTTGAGTTTCAGTGTTTAAACTGATGGATCTTTGCAGTAACTAAGAAATGATTTAATGTTTCTGTTCTATTAATTGCAGTTATACTCTCGGTATATATATATACCGAGGTTATTTAATGCAGTTCTTGATCTCTGGAATCTAATTAATAGGCTTGAAAGTTTGAACTTAGAACTGAGGTAAATGCTAGAGTAGGAACAGGTATAATTCCTTCATGTTGCAATTAAAATTTATAGAACTGGCTGTGTTTTGTTCCTAAGGAAAAATACATATGGAAAGAACATCCCACTAAAATAGTTGAATGCAAATGAACACACTTCCTTTTTTTTCTCCCAGATTGATCTGCAGAGGAATTAATTTATGTCCATGACAAAACCTTTTCCCTGAAAAGAGTAGCAAAAGCATACACTTTTGGTTTTTATCGCCTGACCATTTGGTCATCTCTATATATTTTGTTGCACAAAAACATTTTGATAGATTTATGACTATCTATGTAAACACCTTTTACTCCAGCAGTTCTCACATTATCAGCAATTGGAGGAATTTAAGATTCTCAATTCTCTACAAAATATGAGCAAAAATACTGCAAATTCTGCTTCCTCACCTGCCAAAATCTCTCATTTTAAAGTCTTTATCAGCATCACCATGAACTACATAACAACCTAGTCTTCCTAAAAATAAATGCACAGGGGGAAATTCCTCTCAATGATAAGCAAACAGCAATTATTATTCCCTGTTATTAAAATGCTCTCGGTTAATTGCACAGATACCAGCAGAGAGATTACCTTAAAAGGCTAGATACCAAAGGGGAGTTAGAGTTTTGAACCTTCTGGTCTAATTTAGAGGACAGTTTACAGAGCGATTCAGTAAATATTTGTGAGGAACCATTAACATTGAGTAAACAATTCAATGCCTGCAAAGAAAAATGCATTTAAATAATTGTGAAAGAATCTTCTTTGATAAATGCTGAAAAGGAATTATTTTGAAATGAAAAGAGCCTAAATACATTCACCGAAGAATACTACCAACCACATTTTCTAAGCTTTCTTTGTTGTATACACAGTTTATCATTCCGGACTGTATTTATAAGAAGCACATGTTCCAAAAAAAGAAAAAGAAAAAAAAAAGCTGCTGTTTTCACTCAGGGATTATTTTACAGGGAATTCAGTGAGCTCAGCCCTTTCTTAGCATTTTTCCTGTTTCAGTCCCAAGAGACGTGGGATTTTACCTTTGTCCTGTGTGCTGATAACACACCACTTGCCAAGGTTTGATACTGTACTTGCATTGACAGGGTGGAGGAGGAAAGAGCCAGGAAATGAGGACGTTCTGAGGTGCCTCTTCGCCTCCAAAGGACAGAGAAAGCTACCCAGTGAACATGAAATAACTTGGAAGGCTTCCTGGCTCAATTAAAATCCGACTTTGATGAAATATTTTGTTTAAAGAGAAAAATGGTGTCTCTCCGGTGGAAACCGTTTAGGACAGCTGCTACAGGGGAAGCAGGTGCTTGAGTCTACCCTGAGGGTTTCAGAAATATTAATATTTAAACCTTTCACATTTCACTCAAGTTCAGGGCCACTTCCTAACGCCTGGAGGAAGACAGAACAGGAAAATCACAAGCCACAAAGAGTGGGGAATACCTTCTAATCTGATGTGGAGGGGGGTCTATTGTCTGCATCCCAGCTCAGCCTCTGTTTGCTGTGCAGTTCACAAAGGCACTGCATTACAGTTTCAAAGCTGGCTTCTTCCTCTCCCCATGGCAAAGACATAACATGTCATCAGAAGGCAGGGTTTGCCAGGACCATGATTTGTTTGTCTAGACTGGTCATTGAACTCTGTTTATTACTAAACATCATGTGGAAGTGGCAGCGAATCAAAGGGGTTTCTGGGAACCTGCAAGGCCTGTCTTCCCAAGCACAGCCAGGACTGCTTGGGGACAGTCTTCCTCCTCCGAGTCCATAGCCTGGAGGGGCCTGCCTTTCCCAGGACCTGGAGGCTGACCATTAGACTAACCTTTCCTCTTTTTTGACCCAAGACCTGACCCCAGGTCATTTGTAATCCTCAACGCCCCTCCCCGCCCATTGTTCCAGTGGGCAGCCCTTAAGAACTCTGTTCTGGGCTACTGCATGGAGAGGTCAGGAGGAATGACTAATGATTAACATCTGAAAATGGAACAAGAGAGAGAGGAAAATGCTACCCATCATAGTAAAATCGTCTCCCAAAAAGAGCAGAGGACCCCCAAAAATGCATATAAATAATAGCTTCTTTTCAAAATGCAAATGTGGCAGTTAAAAGTACTCTTCAGGTTTGGTTGTAGAAGGACGTGTAATTAGCAGATACACGGTGATCATTTTAATGGATAATTGTTAGCTTAATGCTTAATGAATATATAAGTTCTCTAAAAGATCTGATCTAGAAGATAAACAGAATGGAGATTGACAGCTTTCTTTAGAAAATAATGCCTGACTTGATTCTTTAAAAAGCAACTCTGCTGCCTATGAAATTAAAACTGCTTTGGACAAATACGGTCTCCCCTGCAACATTTCTGAAATGCATCAATTGTGTTAAGGAAGACTTAGGAGCTAAGACAGCTACTAAGCTCCATGGCCTAAGGATCAAGGTCTCTAGCAAGAAAGGCCGAGGCAACTAAGCCATATGAACTTTACACAGCTATATGGGGGCAGGTTATCTAATCTGTATTTCACTCCGGCCTGGAATTGAACGCTATTACACCAAAGGGATGTTCAGCAACATAAAGTAGCACTTCCAAAGGAGGTCTAGCTTCTGCATTATGACAAGTTAGTGGTCATTCATCAGACACAGAAGCCTACAGGGTCCAAACCCCCAGAAACCCAGACCCTGGCCAGGGCCTCCGGGCCCTTCCTCGCGGACGTCTCGGGAGCCCAGCAGGAGACTTGGCCCTAGTCCACTCTGTCCACTCTACCTGCATCCACAGGATAGAACTAGAGACCCATCAGTCCCAGGGGGTCCCCACAACCAGGGCCTGCAAGTTCCTCACAGCCCAGAGAAATTCCAGGGGAAGGAAGGAAACCAAGGCTGCTGGGCCCCATCCTGACCAAGGCCCTTGGGATGGCTTCTGAAACCTCAGGAGGACAAAGAGGACTTAATGGTGCTGCCCCGACGAGCCGGGGGTGATGCTGTCATACACCGAAGCCAATGAACAGGGGCCTCTGTCTCGGCTTTGGAGAAAACTGCCAGTGAAGTCAGCTGCCCCAATATTACCAGCATCCCTGTCGTGGAGATTAAAAGGGTTTTGTGATTACAGTAATGAATGCACCGTGTGTGGCTAGGAATGTGAGTCCTCTTACACAGCTAGTTAGGGTACACTCCGAGGGTACACCCCAAGGGCCTCTGCTTTTCTTTTTACTCCTCTCCCACCCCTATTTGGAAGGTGCCTATACTGCTGAAACGCTGGTTGAATTAAATGGAATACATTCGGTGGAACTTTTAAAGCTTCAACACAAAAACAGAAAAAGCAAATAGTGATTGTACCCAAGTTCACACAACAAATCATTTTCTTTAAAGGTTGAAAGGGATATCGGATGACAGTAGAAAGAGCAGATGTATGAGAAAGGGTCTCCGCCACCCAATGTAGACATTGATTTTCTCTCTTTTTTTAAAAAGAAGTCTTTGCAGAGGGGTACCAAGTTATAATTTAACTCTCAAGTTAACTATAGGTCCCCTTGTCTTTCAAGTCCTACAAACACAAAGGGCTTTAATGATCTTTTAACTAAAGCGAGAAGAAACAAGCCATGTGACAATCACTTCTCCCGCTAACACCGATACCCTGGCCACTCCAAGACGGGCCTGTGGGACCCTGAGCCACAGGCCCATTCATAAGAGGAGCACAGGAAACTCTCAGCAGCCCAGACAAATTTAAGTTTGACAAACACAGGAAGGGTACTAGCTTGAGAGGTTCCGATTATACAATTAAAACCTGATACATTTGAATAATAAATAATTTCAATCCTAAAAAGAGAATACTGGATGTTTAGTTAAGTCAGTTCTCCGTTTCAATTAGACCAAACCTAATGCATAAACATCTTCTTCCACCACAATGAAGAAAATGAAAAAGAAAATCCATGAGCACTCATAATAATCTAGTGGGAAAAGACACCAAGTAGATTTTACAAGGTGCCCCTCAGGAAGGTGCTCATCTCTTTAAGGAGACTAACGGACACATGCAATTTGTATATAAACTCATCCTTTAAATGCAACAGAGGACTTACTCCTTTACAAGGAAAAAAAATCCTTTTAATAAAGAGGACAGTGAGCTATAGGATTGTGAATACTTTTTCTTTATTCTTTTTCATATTTTCCAAGTTTTTACACAAAGCCCAATTTTTACCTTTAAAATTAGAAAAACAAACAAACTTATTTTCTACATTTAAGAAATCCTGTGGTAGACTCTAAGGCAGCAGTTCTCAACCTGTGGGTCGCGACCCCTTTGGGGGTCGAATGACCCTTTCATAGGGGTCGCCTAAGACCATCAGAAAACACATATATAATTACATATTGTTTTTGTGATTAATCACTATGCTTTAATTATGTTCAATTTGTAACAATGAAATTGGGGGTCACCACAACATGAGGAACTGTATAGGGTCATGGCAATAGGAAGGTTGAGAACCACTGCTCTAAGGTGAAGAATGATCTGAAGACTCTGAGCTGGCCCATTCCCTGCCGTTGGGTGAATTAGAAACAGGCAACGGGGCAGACACAGCCCCACGGATGCCGCCCACCTCACCCCCGGCGACAAACACCACACACTGGGCCATCCTGCACTCAGTCCTGCTTGCTGGTTCTGTGATCCAAATTCCTAGTACATCACGTTTTGCTTGTGTCCGTTGGCCCCTGTGACCAGGGTCCTCAGTCTTCACACACTGACCAGGAATGTGGTTCCTGGCCCTGACATTTCACTCCAAAATCCTGTCTAAAGAAGGCACCCAGGCAGCTAGGTCTTAAGAAACAGAGCAATTCCCTTTACATTTCAGCATAAAGGATACCAGGAGGGGCTTCACCAAGTGAACAGAGGGCATGCCAATGTGGACAAATAGCAGAAAACGCCTGTTTCCATGTCCTCTTTCTGCACGTGTCACTTAGTAAAGACAGATCTTTACTCTTTACTCGCTGCAGCTTTGGGTCTTCATCAACCTCAGCATCCAGTTGTATTTCTTTTTATTTTTGAAACAATGCCTCTCACCACCTCACCCCCAGGTCAGGCCTGACACCTTCCTGAGTGGCCATACAGAAGCTCATGGCTGTGGGTGACACTGGCACTGTTAGTGCTCGCTCTAAAGGGCACAAGGGTCCTCCCCAGAGGTTTCCTGGGTCCTGAGCCTGAGCACCAGAGCAGGTGGCGCCTGGTCAGATCTGGATTGGACAGGCACAGCTCTCAATCTTCCCACGTTGGCCAAACCTTCAGGTCAGGCTGTGAGGGGTGGAGCCGCCATCCAGGTCATCGGAGGGGCGCCAGATTGACGTGTATGGAAAAGGCGGGAGGAAAGGAAGAAAGGCCTGTTACCCAGCCAGGCATATGAACAGAATTACATCTGGCCTGTAGGACTGGCTACATAATTTGCAGAGCCCAATACAAAATGAAAACATAGGTCCCTTTTCCCAAAAGTATGAAAAATTTCAAGACAGTCACAGCAGCGCATAAACCAAGCATGAGGCCCTTCTAGAGGCAGTGCCCTAGCTGGTCCTGCCAGCTATCGGTGGTAAAATCACTGGCTTCTGTGTCCAAATAAGCAGCCAATGGGCCAAAGAGAGGAAAGTAATGAAGTAAATAAACTCACAAGCAAACCATCAAGAAGTCAAAAGCTCTACGTCCCAGGTCAGCCTCTTATTTGCAGATAGCTCAAGGCATGGTTCAAAATATTTTTTCTATTTTTTCATTTGGGGCTTTAATAGTGACCAACAGCACAGTGATCTGACTTGAATTTGGTAAGTGGAGAGCATGTTAAATATACCCCCCATGAAATTAAAGAGAATAGTCTTCATTGTAACAGAACTGTATGGAATTCAAATAGCTTTGAAAAACAAACAAAAAAATACCATAAAGCCATAATTTTCTCTCCTAGTGTATTCATGTTCAGATAGAGGTTAGTTATGAAATTTACCTTTTTCTGGGCAGCCAAACACCGAAATAAGAGCCTTCACTTCCTGGACCCCTTGAGCCAACCAGGGCCCAGCTGGACCAGTCCTCCCTGAAGAGTTTCAGGATCTCCTCTTGCCAGCCTTCCTGGGAATTCTCCAGGCTCCTGTATTCCCGGATTACCTCCAGGTCTCGGCAGAGATCCCAACAAATAAATGTATGTACATATTTTAAAACCAATTATTTTCTTTCTTTGCTCAAAATGTAGTTGGAGCTGAGCTTCTAAATAAAATTTGTAGGATGCAGGATTTCACCAAGCTGGATCCTCCGTCTTTAATAAACTGTCTTTAAAAATGTCCAGGCACCAACCCTGCAGCTTACTGAGCCCAGAAACTACTTTGCAATGTAAGTCACTCTTTTAGGACACAAGAGAAATTCTAATGCTGACACTAAAAACGTCCTGCCGAGGTGGGTGAATGGTTTGTGGAGCTGTAAAAACATACCCGGGCCCTGTATGAACATACCCTTGGCTTTCAAACATTTGAGCCACATGGCTATGAATGGTCTGGTGTGCACACTGCAGGGTCCTACCCACTCACACATCTAACCCACATTCACCCACGGTTCCTCCTTGGGGAACTAAGCAAACACATGAAATCCCTAGGGCTCTGGCTGAAAGAGGCACTTCTTTATTCTGAGCATTTTATGTGGAAAAGGGAGGGAGAGAGAACAGATTGGTTGACAGCCTACGGTGTGCTCAGTTCTATGCGAAGTGCTTTCACAAGGGTTGGTTCATCTTGTCTTCCCAAAATAAGTACCAGCTTAAAGATGACTGGCTTCCCACAGGTCACACAGCTGACCTGCGGTAGAGACGGGGCTCACTACCACCTCAGCAGGCCCCAGAGCCTCCTCTTCCCACTCCATCACAGTGGAGTTTTGACCCTTCATGAGCCAGAAGCAGGCTCAGAAGCTGAGCGGCCGACAAAGCTAACGGTAAGGGAAGGGCTGATGTGGAGCACAGGAGCTCATAACTTGTCTTCTCTGCCCCCTGGGAGGAGTCCAGCCCCCAAAACAGAATACAGGACTGGAGGCTGTGGCATTCAGAACATTCCAGGAAAGCAGCTAGACAGAGCAACAGGGTGTCCTCACTGGCAAGCAGAGCCCAGGCTGGAGGAGGCCTGGAGCAGGCACTGGCAGAAACCCACGTGGTCAGGCCAGAGGCAGCTGGGCCATCTCTTCAAAGAAGACACTGGATTGTGAACCATGAGAAGTGGTGCATCCCCAGGTGACAAGCCCACTGTGTGCTCAGTTCGAAGGCTAATTCTACTCTTCATTGACTGGTTGGCCTTGACCAAATGACTTAAACTCTCTGCCTCAGTGTCCAATACCAAACTAAGAGCTTTCAAGGGTTGAAATTATTTAACTTTTGACAAGCACTTGGAACAATACCTAGGACATAGGGAGTGGGTGAAAATGGTTAGACATCCTGCATCAAGTATTTTCTGCAGCAGATCTGAGACCCCAGAAAGGTCTCTTAACTCCAAAGAGGCAGAGACTTCTGGGGAGGCCTTGGAGTCCCCACCCTCCCACCCCCAACAACAGCCCCATATTCAGCAGCCCCTCCCGCAGACTGTTCAGTGGTCTTTGCTCTGAGGTGCGGGGAGGGGGAAACATCTGCTTTACGACCCAGGCAGACCGGGATCCATGAGCAGCAGCTTGAAGACTGTGTGCCATCCAACACTTCCCGTGACAGGACCCCGTCCCTTCCCTGGGGTTCAGCGCTAAGAACACTCTCCTGTGCAAGTGGGTCCCTTCTCATCTGGTGCTTCTAAGAAAAAACTATCAAGTCGCTGAGGGTGAAATTTACAAATCCCAGGGAACCATCCACTCCCCTTTGTGATCATAATAAAATGTTCGGGTGCTGCCGGGGGATTTGCCCTCCTCCACACCAGTCCCTGGACCTCCCCCAAGGGAGCGCCCCCCTTCCAAGAGGAAAAGCTTCCCCAGCAGGGAGCCTATCGGCATTTCCATCAGCTGGAGAACTGCTTTGCCTCTAAGACTATCAGGAGATTAATGGTTCCATTTGCAGCTGCTGAATGGTGTTCCTGGGAGCCGTCCCTCCTGCTGTTTGCCCCTGGGTTGGCCCCGGGATTTAGGGTTAATGGGGCAGGTAGAGAAGCCCTTTGTTTCCCCTTGACTGGGTGTGTTAACACTGATCTGTTACTCTACCAGTCTCTAGGCTTTCATCTCAGTCCCGTTCTGATGGAATGTTCCTCTCCCACCTGCTCCTATCAGGCCAGGTATTGAATATCTAGAAACTGATAGCTTCAATGAATGCCCAGTTTGTGTCTTCCAAGGACCCAGTCCTCAAGGAGGCAGATATCGGCAGCAAGCTTCAAACAATACGAACATGCAGCAACACCCGGCTTACCAGAAGGGCTGCTATCTTTGGCAGCACTGATAGTTCCGTCGGCACCTTTGCTGGGGACGTGAGAATTCATAAGATTAGACAAGGGTTGTGTCTTGCTTGTTAGTTTCTTGGCAACCTCCTTCTCCCACCTACTCCACCCGCTTGTGTTCGTTCCCTGTACACTACAGTTCTAAGACCCCTTTCATACCTATGACTTAATCTTTTTTTTCCTTCTTTAAAAGTAACACTCTTGCCTAGCCAGTGTAGGTGAGTGGTTGAGCGTCGACCTATGAACCAGGAGGTCATGGTTCAATTCCGGGTCAGGGTACATGCCTGGGTTGTGGGCTCAAGCCCCAGTGTGGGGCGTGCAGGAGGCAGCCAATCAATGATTCTCTCTCAGCATTGATGTTTCTCTCTCTCTCCCTCTCCCTTCCTCTTTAAAATCTATTTTAAAATATATTAAAAAATAAAAGTGACACTCTTACTCCATTATGTATTCTGTTACATTTTTAACTTGTTTACAGCAGGTAAGTAATTTACTTTCTGCCCATACTTAACATAGCTTATGAATTCTGCCTATGTTGCTTGTTTCCTTACTACCCACATGCCTAACACATATGAGTGTTGTCTGTATCTCATAAGCTACTAGCTTGCTTGCATAGTAATGTATGTTTAACATATAAGTTTCAAACATTCCATTTGTTTTTCCTGTATTATTTGAATATTCTCAAATAACTTCATCAACATCCATTATGGATATCCTAAATATAAATGTAGATTACAAAATGGTATACATAAAATGATTCTAAGTAGATAAGAATATGAATTTACATGGATAGCAATTGGAAATAATATGTAAAAATGAAAAAACAGGCTAGGATAGTGATATCATGAGTAATTTTTGTTTTAAAACTTTAATATGTTTACATATTTTCAATAGCATCATTTTTAAATAGGCAAACATTCCATATATATTATAAAGTACTTCTTTTTTTTACTAAGAATTCAGATAATAAGTATCTAGCTGCAAAACCTACCTCGGTTTAAGGAATCTGTGAAGTAAACTGAACACTTAACAAATGTATGGTCCCTACCTCATTTATTTCCCTAAGAAAAGGCTTTAACCACAGGTAATTTACATATTTTATAACACAATTTTTAAGCAATACATTTCGCTATGTTGTTTGCACTTACTTGAAAGTAGCTACTGAATATCACCTGGCTAGTAGTGCATTAATTTTCTTCCTACTTATTAAATCTCATTTGAAATCTCAAGGTAATATTTAAAAATTGAAATAACTTGTGTGTCTTTAGTAGAATTTTTCCATTTATACAACCTACTAAGCCAAAAACTAATACTTTGGCATTGTGTGTGTGTGTGTGTGTGTGTGTGTGTGTGTGTGTGTGTATTTATTATGTACTGAACAGTTTTCCAGAATGCCAATAACTCTCAGCTATGATCCACTTTAATCTCTCACATTTCTATTTATAGTATGAATCAGTTTTGCAAAAGAGACAGAGCTTTAAAGTAGGACTTGGAACTTCCCAACTCTTAGAACTTAAAAAAAACACATATCTGCATTGTAAATGGAAGAAACAGTTAACCGGTCTTCAAGACGCAATGCTCAGAAATGCACCTCCTTGGTTTCCAGCTCAGGACCTGCCCAGCCCCTTGCAGGCTGGTGAGAGCTGAGCTCTCCTTTCAGCAGAAGGCTCCGCAATTTCGCTTCTCTGTGTGATGACATGAATAGATAGAACCGTTCAAATCTTTTATTTTGGATTTTGCTGAACGGCGCAAGTTGAAAAGTGTGCAACTTGAGCCAGGACAGACATCTTGAGCTTGAAATTTTCAAATGCCACGGCAAAAAATTGAGAATGTTCTTGATATGAGTAAGGGCTATCTTTGTAAACTACTCATATGCTTAGGCAACTCAAAGTACCATTTAAACACAAGAATAATTTTTCCAGTTAAGTTTGGGGCGGTTCAAACAGAAAGTTAGTGCCCCGGCTAATGTAGATTGTTTGCTTTAAGTCTTCTCACTATGTCTGCATGTAGTGAGGAAGAGAGGTGAGTCCATCTAACTAGTGCTGAATCACTGATTCTGGTAAAATCATAATGCAATTTTGTTTGCTCAAAGCCACTCTTTCAATCACCATATGTGTGTGTAAAGAACATTATAGAGGGAGAGAGACTTGTTTTAGACAAACGACAACTCTCACTGGAACTAAATTTAGTACTAATTGGTTAATGATAGTGAACATGAATTTTATATATGTGGAAAAATAGTGATGAGACTTATCTATGTTGTAGACCAATGGATCTCATGCATAGAGTACAGCATTGTCATGAAAGTGCTTCCCTTGGACAATGGTCCTAATGGGTCTGCCATTGCTTGGTACTATATTGGAATTCCTGTCATAATTGCTTTTAGGGCCACTTTACACCAAGAAAAGAACGTCAGGATATTATAATTGAGTCTTGTTTAATCATCTACTTTATTCATTGAGTCTGATTGCTAAGGATTTTGCAAGAATCATTTTACCGTCTAAGTACAGACATTCACCACCATTGAGTATACGCAGAGAAAATGCCAGCGTGGCAAGAGGACTTACGCTATGCTTCACAGCTACTTTGAAAAGAGGACTATGTCCGGTGTGCTGTGCGTGTTGGCCAGTAAATGAGATCCCTCATCTCCGTGCTGAGAATGTGGGCCCTCTCCCCGCAGAGTGGAGTCATCAACGGTGCCCTTTCACAGGGGAGTGGGACCACGGAACTACTGGGAGCAGAGGGCTTCCTGCCAGAGACCCTGCCTCTGTGGCGCTAAGATGCAGCTTCCTGGGGCCTGAACCTGCTTCAAAAGAGTCTGTGGGGTGTTCCCTGCAAAGTCCCAGGATTTTCCTGGTCCTTTTCTGCCTGTTTACTCATCATGCAAAGTAGAGCCCTCGCATAATGGAGCCCAGTATCCCCTCTCCACATGCTGGGGGCCCAAAGGAAACCCAGGTCCAATGAAAGAATGAGGTGACCCAGTGCCCAGTGCCCAGTGCCCAGCAGATGGAGTTTTCATAGGCTGGAGACCATGCTTCTCAACCTTCCATTATGGCAACAAAAACAAACACCTAGAGGAGCTACTGAATAAGGACAGCTTGTTTAAGCTTGAGCCAAAGTGTCACATCAGGGGTCAGGAAAGTGGCAAAATTTGTTTCTAATGTTTCCAAGCCCTGGTAGCACTTAATTTACAACTGTCCCAAGGACTGGATAAGCAGGCTCCGTTCACAGCACAAACCCTGCCTCCACACAAAACTGTTCTTCATCTCAGGGTAAAGGAATCCTAAAGGCAGAATCCCAAAGACCAACTCTGCACCAGAGTCTTTCCCTACCAGGTTCTCACTGCTGAGTTCTCAGCTCCTCACCCATTACTACCTGGAGAATTAGAAAAGGGTTTCCTCCAAAGACATCCACCCCAGTCTTTCACTCCCCCATTCAAGGACTCTATGTCTCCCCCATCCCATATGTCATGTAAAATTTGCCCCTTTTTGTGTGCAGTGGGTAAGCAGCTCAAGGCTAAGCTAATCACACTGTCTTCCACCATTCAGTTAACTGGAACTCCCCCAGAGAGAGTACTGGGAACAGAGCAACTGCTGAGCCTCCCTGAACTCCCACCTCCTCCCAACCATGCATCCTTCTTTCCATCCCTCTGTAAGTTATCCTTTTCAACTTTCTGACTTTCTCAGTTTCTTCCCCCGGGAATAAGCATTCAACATCCCCAACAGGAGCGTCCACCCCAGTCTATCACTCCCCCATTCAAGGACTCTATTTCTTCCCCATCCCCTATATCATGTAAAATGTATCCCTTTTTGGGTGCAGTGGGAAAGCAGCTCAAGGCTAAGCTAATCACACTGTCTTCCACCATTCAGTTAACTGGACCCCGGCATCCAACACAGACCAGTTTCCTTCCACTTGTTCCCTTTTCTACCCCCATCCAGAGGATCACACTCCTTTCTGGCAAGTTCTACTCCAGGCCTGAGCTGAACTCTCTCTGTGGTTTCCATGTTACAGAAAGCAAGGCACAGGCCCTCTCCTAGGTTTTACCTCCTGCAGCTCCTGCTCAGCCTCTGAGCCCAGACTGGACAGCATGGCCCGGGCTCTGCCCCAGGAACTCCCCCAGAGAGAGTGCTGGGAACAGAGCAACTGCTGAGCCTCCCTGAACTCCCACCTCCTCCCAACCATGCATCCTTCTTTCCATCCCTCTGTAAGTTATCCTTTCCAACTTTCTGACTTTCTCAGTTTCTTCCCCCGGGAATAAGCATTCAACATCCCCAACAGGGGCACTTCAAAGCAACCCAGAGTCACTATCTATTCTATCCAGTAAATATCCAATCTACCAACCCACCCACACAAAGACAGACATGTGTAACGTAAGCCTATTTCCTTGTAGTATGTTTAAATTCCCAAAATATCCATTGATAAATATCGGCGGAGAAGCAAAGCTCTGGATTTCCCCCCCTGACCTGACAGCATGCTAAAAAGCATTAAGACTAAGCCCTGATGATGGATAGATCAGTAACTCAACAGGGCATTCCATAAACACTGGGATTATGTTCATTTATTCCTCTGGTTACCACTAAGGTCATGCTACCCCTTACCCCCCAATGCTTATTCCTCCACTTTTCAAACACACCTGCCACGTACTTCTCGTCTCGCGGCCTATAGGCTGCACACTTGTTTCAATGCCCTTGACAACCCTACGACATATGGCTGCACTGGTTGTGTAGACACAGAGATGACGTCTTTCTCCCCCAGGCTTAGAGCCTGCATTTACTCCAGACCAATGCTACTCAAACCTCCGTGTACATCAGAATCACCTGGGGGACTTGTCTTGAATGTAGATTCCTGGGTCCCATGTGCTTTGGATCCTAGGAATCTTCGTTTGTAACAGACCCGTGATTCTGAGAAGGGCTCTTTGAGAAACACTCCTACATGTGTCTTAGGTTGTTTTACTATATTGTAACTCTCTTGAGGCCAAGGATCACTCCTGGTTCTTCTTTTCTTCTCCCATAGGCTTTAGTACTGTTTCCATCATACAATGGGCCCTCAATAGACTGAACAACACTGAAAACTGTCATTACATTGAGGTTTAGTACTTCATATCACATAGAGTATGTTGCATTGACCCTCCAATATTCTTGTGCCTGTTGTAAGACTGACAAACAAGAAAAAAAAAAAAACAAAAAAAAACTACTGGTGTGTATGGAGGAGTTAGGTGTGCGGTGGTGATAAATGGATCTTTCCCCAGTTGTCAGTGACTCTTCACCTAAGAAAAACTGTGTGTGTAGCCTGGTCATTAGCTTCTCTGCTGGAGTTAGTGACACGTTAACTTTTAGCAAGCCATTAGTTGAGAGATCGCAGATCACGTATCTACTTTCCCACTGTTTAATCTCTGTCCCCAAAAAATGCACTTCTCACATTCCTTTAGGATGACCTGGCTCTTTAGAGCACAGTGGCCCAGCCCCAAACCCAGCTCTCCAGCTGAGGGATTGTAAGTACCATTCCCCAAAGCCCTAAAAGAGTGAACGAACTCATGGGAATTCTCACTGCAGAGTTTCCCGGCTACTCCTGGCCATGGGATGTGAAGTGAGGCAGGTGGGTTACCCCAGAAACACCAGTGTCCATCCCAGGCTCCAGATGACAAGAGGGGAACAGACAGCCCAGACCAGAGGCACCACTAAAATCTGGAGAAAGCCTTGTATCTGCTTTTTATTTTATTTGGTTGTAACTCGTTAACTTCTAATGGAATTCTTATTCTCCAGTAACAGGTGTATATTTTAAGGCTATCAAAATACTTTGTTCTGATTTGTTTTTACTTTAAATTTAGGTGAACAATAGGACCATGGGATGTTTCAAAGTTTTAGTCCACATCATTGAGCATTTTACAAAAATATCCTAATGCTTCCACGTAATGCATCACATTATATTCAGAATTAAAGCTAACACCTGTTGAATTAACTGTGCCAGACACTGTTGGGAGCAAAAGTAGGTTTACAGTTGTGAGTCCATGAACAGTTTATTCTTGTATTATTATTTATTATTATTGTATTCTTTTCCATCTGAACAACTGTAAACCTACGTTTGCCCTTCCCTGTACTGACTTATGAAAACAAAACAACATCCCTATATGGTAGGTGCTACAATTATCTCCATTTCACACATAGAGAAAATGAAGCTTAGAAAAAGTAGTGACAGAGTATATTTATGCAGGGCAAGACTTCTATGTGGATTATTCAGTCACCACCAGACCAAAAGTGATTCTTCTGAGGACTTCTATTCAAAATATCTAGCACAAAAATCATAGAGTCTTCGGGAAGGCACGTGTGTTTTAAGCACAATTTTTTCAAAGAGGGTGCCGCTGATATTCTGATAGAACATTTCTTCATTGTTCAGGACTATCAGACTATTCAAAGACGTTCAGCATCCTTAGTCCTAGGACATGAATTGCCAAGACCACCACATAGTCATTGAACAGCCAAAAATATTGACAAATATCCCCTGGGAATGCAGGACACCCCTGCTTAGGATACCAGCACAATTTTTTCAAAGAGGGTACCGCTGATATTCTGATAGGACATTTCTTCATTGTTCAGGACTATCAGACTATTCAAAGATGTTCAGCATCCTTAGTCCCAGGACATGAATTGCCAAGACCACCACATAGTCATTGAACAGCCAAAAATATTGACAAATATCCCCTGGGAATGCAGGACACCCCTGCTTAGGATACCTGGGAGGGACAAGGCAAGATTTTAGCTCTGATCCTGTGTAAACCACATTTGGTTAAAACTCATAGCCTCCCAAGAATGGGGCGTAGATCAGCAACGCTCTGACGGAAGGAGCCAGGGAGAGACTGGAGGTTGGTCTGATTCACCCGTGGCATGAGGAATGATCACGTTTGACAGCTGTATTGCAAGGTACAGAGGAACAAACATGAGTGTGAATGTCTGGAAGACCTAACTTGGAATCTGACTGAAAAAGGCTCACAATGATCAGCACAAATTAATTAACTTCTCCAACATCTCAACTCCCTCATCTGTAAAGTGAAGTAATACCTACCTCCAAGAATAAAATCTAATAAAATAGCTGATGTACCTGGAATTAGAGCACCATGTTGAGCACAGAGAAGTTCTAAACAAATTTGAATTCCCTTCCCCCTTTCCTCCCTTTGCCACTGAGCCAGAGGTCAAAGATGTGGTTTCTAGTCTTTACCCTGCTGTGTGACCTTGGCCATCTCTTCATATCTCTGAACCTCAGGTTCCTTGCCCATAAGAAGAGATGAAATCAAACTGTTTCTAAAAACAACTTAGAATCTAACACTCTGACCTGATTGTTGGGGGGAGGGAGCAGGTACCAAGAGCCAGGAGCCGGGTCAGGAAGGCAGAGCGTGAAGGAGCAAGAACAGCCACATGAGCGAACCCATTCCAGGCCACCTGCCCTCTAAGGACAAGACTGGCACCTATTACTCCAACGTGAAAACCGGCGCCTTAAGAAAATGTCCACCTCGCTTGCCCTTCAATCCACTCCTTGAGCACCCTGAGGACACTAGAGAAGGACTGAGCCCAGTGGACCCTGTCACTCCACGGTGGGACTAACTGAAAGCAGCCCAGGTCTGACCCATGGTCTCGGGCACTGGTCCATGAGCTACCCCTGAGCCACAGGGGGCCTGTGTGTGGCTTTTGGAGTCAATCACAAGGGGTAAGGCCAGTGAGGACTCCTAAAGGCCTGCCAGCCCTCAGCCGTGATAAAATCATGAACCTGCTAAAAAAGAGAGCTAATGACCACCTCCCTCAACAACACCTCCACAGCCATCCCTGGGAGGCCTGGGACGGAACCCAAATTTTGCCACCAGGAAGCTGCCTCCTGGGATATTGATTTTAAGCTGTTTATTTAGAAACTAGACTCAGAAAGAACCTTTGACCTTTCCTCTTTCCTGTCCTAGAGATTCAATAGAAAAACCTGCTTCAGGAAGGAATGTTCACTTTAGCCTAATTTCAATTAAGTGTGGTAAATAAGAGCACTTCGGACATGGGCCTGTAGCCAGGAACCCTGTGTGTCCCCCGTTTCTGAGTTGCCTGGCAAGGATTTTCCTGCCCCGTGTCTTCCCCTCTTCCTCAACTACCTGTAAGTCACCCATTCTCACTTCTGAAATCTAAGACCCCATCCTCCCCTTTCTTCATTGTCCAAAAATGTTATATATACCCAATGTTGCCTCACCTGCTTACATGAACTTCTCATTCTCGTATATTGAAATTTTTATTTTCTCCTGTTAATTCTCTCTGTTGATTTGATCATTAGTCCAGTAAGAAGAACTTAAAAGGTGGAAGAGAAAATATTCTTCTTTTTCAGCCCCCACATCCACCAAGCAGAGGCAGCCACACGCAATCATGTGGGGCTTCGCGGCCCTGCTCACGGCTCCTTTCTCTGCACATGTCTTACTCTGTTCATATGGGGAAAGTCCTAAGAAGCCGTGGTGGGGTGGAGAGAGAGTGGAGTAGTCCACTGTCCCTCCAAATCCCCAGTGGTGAATGAGGGCCACAGCCCTGGGGCAGACAAGCGCCCACCCTACGCACAGGCATTAATGCTGCTGACAGCCTGATCTCTAGGCGAGCACTGAGAGGGTGGCTCCCTGCCCTGCCCACCCTGAGCCAGGGGGAAGTTTCCAGGCAGAAGTTATTTAATTATACAAGCAATTCCTAGGTTCTCAGGCGGGTTGAACCCCGAGGCCACCTGGGCTGCCAGGAGGCCTAAGGTTCAATTAGTGCAAACCTCTCATTTACAGGGAAAAAAAAAAAAAAGAACAAGTCCCAGGGAGGAGGGATGACTTGCCCAGGACTGCAGTTAGGGCAGAGCCCCAGCCCAGTGCTCCTGCTCCCAGGGCCAGCATAACCGCATTTGCAGAAGCAAGGAAAGCTAGCGGGACCCCTAGGCTGACTGGATTGCACCGAGGGCTGAGAAAAGCAGGCAGCAAGCCTAAAGACCAATGTTACATGTCAAGTTTTTCTGTCTTCTTTTGGTGATCGGTTTTCAAGGGAATTGTACTCCTTTGGGAAAGTATGAGAATATTGAGGCTGGCAGGTCACTGGTGTTTTCAAAGGTCTGGCAACAAGAATTGCCTAGAGTGGGGAGAGGGGGGAGCAGATAAATAGGGAGAAGGAGGAAGAGAGGGGAAGGAGGGGGTGAGGGCAGTGGGAGGAGGAGAAGGAGAAAGGGGAGGAAGAGCGAGGGAACGAGGAGAAAGGCTAGCACTGTGTTTGCTGTGTACCTTCTATGTGCCATACACTTCAGAGCCACTAACTCATTGAGCCCTCACAGCTCTGGGAAGCAGACACTATTTGTACCTCCATTTTACAAATAAGGAGGGTAAGAAGTTTAGGTAGCTTGGCCAAGTCAGACAGCTAGGTAGGTTTCATTACAAATGAGAAATTGGTGAACTGCTCAACACATCAGCAATTACTTATTTAAACCAATTTCAGGGAGCTTCAATATTCCTATACCTTCAGTTCTAAAAAACAAAAACAAAAAACCTACCATCTACAAAAAAAGATGATAGGTCTATAGGCTCTTCTAAAAGGTTGGTAAAATTACCTCTTAAAAACTACAGACCACGGAGAGAAAGTCACATTTTCACACTGGACCCCAAACTGCAATATTAAGTGACATTTAGTAATTATCATCCAACAAATGTGCTGATGCTTTTCAACTGTTCTGAGGGGGAGCCTCCCCTTCGCCACCCTCCCGCTCCCTCCTTCCCCATCAGCATCACCCTGGGCTCTTCCTCCGAGGGAAACCGCCACAATAGGAGCCTTGTTTCTGATAAGAGTATCTGTCACTGACAAAGAGGAGGCGATGTGCTTTTTATTGAGTCGACCCCCTTAATGAGCAATACACAAAAGATCATTAATTATAAGCCCTCCTCTGTTCCAGGCCCACAGACACATTTGCATTTCCAAAAGCTCCACTCAGCCCGTATGAAAAGGTTTGCGCTGGCTTTTGTGGGGCTGGGTAGGAAATGGCTGCACCCAAAGACACCTGCCAGCCCAGCTCTCTATTTATTTGTTTGTTTGTTTGTTTGTTTGTTTGTTTAGGAGGCTGCTGGGAGGTTCCCTGGGAGGATTTTGCCTTTTTTGTTTTAATATATTTTATTGATTTTTACAGAGAGGAAGGGAGAGGGATAGAGAGTTAGAAACATCCATCAGCTGCCTCCTGCACACCCCCACTGGGGATCAAGCCCGAAACCAAGGTACATGCCCTTGACCGAATCGAACCCAGGACCCTTCGGTCTGCGGGCCGACACGCTACCCACAGGACGCATATTTACTAGCAAATAGCACAAGCTCCCGAGCCCAGGCCGCAGGGGAGGATTCCACAGGTGAAGTGGCAGCACCGTCCTGAAACAACAAAGGCCAGTGGGGGAGGGGGGAGTTTCCTGCCTCTCGTGCGTTTTTTGTCACAGCACAAACCTCACCTAAACCGAGAATTTTGCTGAGTTTGGGGACCATGTATGAAAGAAAAGAAAAAAAACACGTCCCGTTTGGCGTAGCTGTGTTCTCCCCGGGAAATATGGATTAACGTGTCGAACTGAAACAACTCACTGAAGCCGCTTCCTCAGATGTGCTTTGTGGGCTCAACACACTGGGGCAATCCTCATGTTTACATTTCACATGACACAAAGTCTCATAAGATTACTTGTTTCAAAAGAACGATGTGGGCAGGCCTGTTCTCCACCGTGCAAGGGATGTGCTGTATGTTCTAAAAGAGGACATGCTGTATAGGACTCCTAATCCCACTTTTATGATTTGGAAATGGATGGGGAGGAGGGAGGGGGGAGGGATCCTACTGGTGAGAACCTTCTTGGCCTGAAAAAGTGAATGAACACGTCAAATGTCATCAGGGAAGTACAAATTAAAATGATGGTGAGCCCGGCTGGTGTGGCTCAGGGGTGGAGTATTGACCCAGGAACCAAGAGGTCACCGGTTCGATTCTTAATCAGGGCACATGCCTGCCGGCTTGCTGACTTGATCCATGGTAGAGGGCATGCAGGAGGCAACCGATCCGATCGATGATGTTTCTCTCTTGTCGATGTTTCTATCGCTCTCTCTTCTCCCTTCCTCTCTCTCTAAAAATCAATAAAAACATATTTTTAAATGACAATAAGATACCACTACACAAATATTAGAATAGCTAAAATCCAGAACACTAACAACACCAGATACTAGCAAGGATGCGGAGCAACAGGAACTTTCATTCATTGCTCATGGAGATGCAAACGATGCAGCCACTTTGGAAGATAGTTTGGCAATTACACAATTAAACACACTCTTGCCATATGGTTCAGCCATAGTGTTCCTTGGTATTTACCCAAAGGTTATGCTATGCAGCAACCTGCACGTGGTGCTTATAAAACCTTTATTTATAATTTCCACAACTTGGAAGCAACCAAGATGTCCTTAAGTAGGTGAATGGATAAACGGTGCTATAGCCAGACAATGGAATATTATTCAGCACTAAAAAGAAATGGGATATCAAGCCATGAAAGGACAAGAAGTAACCTTAAATGCATGCTTCTAAGTGAAAGAAGCCAATCTGAAAAGGCTATGTGCTACATGATTCCAACTATATGACATTCTGGAAAAGGCAAAACTATGGAGACCGTGAAAAGAGCAGCTTCCGGGTGCTGGTGGAGGGTGAATAGGTGGAGAACAGAGGATTTTTGCCACAGTGAAAATACTCTGTATGATACTATAATGATGAATACGTGTATATACATGTGTCCAGACCCACAGACTGTGCAACACCAAGAATGAACCCTAACGTTAATGATGACTTTGGTGATAAAGATATGTCAATGTAGGTTCATCAGTTGTAACAAATGTACCACTCTGGTGGGGGATGTTGTTGATTGGGGTGGCTATGCATGTGTAAGGGCAGGAGGTGTATGGGATATCTCTGTACATTCCTCTCAATTTTGTTGTGAACTTAAAACTTCCCTTAAGAAATAAAGTCTTATTTTAAAAAAAAATTTTAAATCTTTGAAGTTATGTCAGGTGACGATCTTTCCTAGGTTTAGCAAGAGCACTCCCAATAGACTTAGACAGAATAAGCAATTGAACAAAATCCATGCGAAAGTGTATATAT
>NW_005353967.1:16508687-16543261 GCF_000412655.1 Myotis brandtii
CAAAAAGAACATGAGGCTCACAGAAATGCATGCTGTACAGGTAAACTGGGGGCTACCTTAAGCTGTCTGGATAATTGAGATGTATACGGAAATCTCACCCTCAAACACAACAGAATACAAAGCACGTGGAGGTACTGAGCAGAGGAATTAAGAACACAGGCCGGGCAAATTGCTTAAACCTTGCTAAGTCTTAGCTTCCTCATCTACAAAATGAAAATAATACAGTTACCTCCTAAGGTTGTTGGCAGGATTAAGTGCGATCGTGTGCTAACAAATTTTCAATACATCTAAACTATTAATCATAATAATCTTGATGAAACAAAATAATCCAAGCGATAAAAAAAAACATGAGCTCACAAAGGAATTGATTCAGGTTGGACAGCATAAGGACATCACCCTCAGTTTGCCCCTCCTGCCAAGGCAGGCATTCTGATCTTGGAATCTACGTAACCTTCAAACTCCCTGAAACTAATGCAAAATCTTGTGTATAGGTACGTTCTTCTACGAAAGGAGTTCATAGTTATCATAAGATTCTCAAAGGAGTCTGGCACCTTCCCAAAATCAGGAATCCCTGCCCTGAGGTATAGCAAACTCTTACTGTAAGTCTTGTTTTCAAATCTAAATGTACACAAAACCCCCTTTCTTCTTCCTCTTAGTTCAGCCGACACATGCTGCACGTTTCAAAAGAATTTCACTAAGAACCTAGGGAGAAGTTAGAGAGGGAAATAAAACACATACCAAAAAAAAGGAACATCAAAGTGCAGTGCACTTCACGGATGCGAAGACCAAGACAGTAGATAAGACAGTAGGCTGGGCCTGCTTGCAGGTGTGTGGGCCCATTCCTTCCCTCGCAGCTCCTCTCTTTTGTCCCTTGGAAGATTCACTGCTTTCTCCTACTAAAACATGGAATTCTTTTCCAGAACATCCCATCTGCTTGGGTTTTTTCTTATAGATACAGACCACTGCTTCTCCCTTAACAAAACTGCTACAGGAGAGTTTACTAATAACCAAAGGAGGGGTGGGACTCATTCAACCTCTTGATGACTAGATGACTAGGAAGAGATGCAGAGGAGATTAGAGAGAATTCAGGGAGAACCAGAAAAGGAAAGGAAAAGTCATGTTAGAGCCCTATACTATCAACAACAAAAATTTATTTCAATAAGCAAGTGCACCATGATCAGTTATTGAGTCCTTAACGTTAGTGAGTTTTAGAGGCTTTCCTGATTAAGATTCCTTCTCTGGGGGAGGGATCAGAGGTAGGTAAGGAATACAAAGATATTAGACCTATGAGATCCCTGAATATGCTCTCCCTCCCTTCTTCTCTCATTCATTCTGAAAGGGGAGGGTGGGGAAGGAGCATGGAGAATAGGGAAGTTTCTGAAAAACCCTGGGCTCTGGACTAGGCTCTAGAAAACTGAAAATGGAGAGAGTTGAGGTCATGTCTTCAAGCAGCTCTTCTCTAGGGAAAGATATAAATGATAAACAAATATTATTCGAAGTGATAAGCGTGTTGTTAACTGTGCGAGGGGGAGCCAAAAGAGGAATAAGGTTGGGAAAAACACATCACCTATTGACCAGATTCTCCTCATTTAAAGTTATTTCTGGGGCCTGTCCTTTCCTATCTACAACTACCCTGTGTTCCTCCTGCACCCAGGCCAGCGTTGACATGAAAAACTTTTCTGGGATCAAAGCATTTTATGGTAAAATGAAAAAGATGAAAAGGAGAGTTTTTTTTTCTCCCCCTCCCCCACCCATCCAATAGTCTGAGCTCATGCAACTGTGGTCTTTCCTTTGCTTCCAGAATGCTTTCTTCTGCAAAATTCAGAAATCTGTGATACAGAAACTACTTTGCCAGAGTGTAAAGAAATCTCAGGGTGTAAGCTTTATAAAAGCAGGAAAACTATGGGCACACAGTCTGATTTCTTAGACCAACTTGGCACTAATCGATCTATTACTAACAGGATGTTACTTCTCAGCTCTACTTCCTAGCCCAACTTCTGTCACCAAGGAAGACAAACCTTTGTGCATGGGACCCAGTCCAATGCTAAACCAAAACTGTCCTCTCCACCATCACAGGACCTTCTTGGAGTGAGTCATTGAGAGATAGAACCCTTGGGTGACAACAGTTGTGGGTAAGGGAAAGGTAACAAGACAGGCCAAGTCCAAAGTCCCCAGAGGGTAAAGGAGAGGGATCTGGAAAACCCTATTTACACTGGCAGGAGGTCCAACTTCCCACACCTTACCGAAGAATATCGATGAGTTTCAAACAACTTACTTAAAAATACTGACCTGCCAAAAATGATTTTTTTAGACTGCTTTACTAACCCATTTTTAAGGAAGGAAATGAAGGTTTCTCTGGGAATCTGTGCTATTGCATGATTTCCATGCTGTACCTCTGAGGGGACTCCAGAACCAAATCTAGTCTCACCCCTGGTTCCTCACTGATGAAACTCAGAACTATAGCATGCCTATTCTCTCCAAGCTAAAGCAAATACGCTCACTAAAATCTTGGTGGGACTTCTTAATTTGTAGGAATGTTTTATTTATTTAATTATCTTCAAAGGATCTTAGTGTAATCTCTAGAAAGATAAAAACATGTTCCTATATTTCTATAGTCATCTTGTGTGGTTTTGAGAATGGTTCATTCATTTTTAAGCCATGTTCCCTCCTAAATTAGTCTGGCTCTCCTCCAGATCCATTTCTCTAGCAAAAGTGCTTGCTAAATGAACCATTGGTGGGTTTAATAAAGTCATGTAAGAGAGTATTCAACTACTTTGAGGGGGCTTCGTCAGGCACTGAGCCATAGTAGGTGAGTAGCACATGTTTTATGGAAAACAAAGGACAGCATCCATCGAGCAGCAGCAGTCACGGTAGCCGACTCAAAGTCAGTATCATGGGAACAGTTGCTGTTGTCATCCCCAGAGCCTGAGTCTGAGGATCAAGATGACATTGTGAGCTCAAGCTTTAAGGTCACTCCCTCTACTTTAAACACTAACAAGTGGCCTAAAGAAATCTGTAGGAAAGACTTGGGTTGCAAAGATAGCAGCTCACTGAAGGCTGCCCGTGGCCTGAGAAAACCAAACTTTCCACATTTCTTCTTTGTTACCAAAGAGAAACATAAGCACTGGAAGAATGAAACTGCGTCTTCCATAACTAAAGGATTTGAAATAGAAACTTAGTATATCCTCAATTCAGCATTGTTATTGATTATAAAACAACATTCATTTAAAAACCATTTTGCCTATATTAATCATTGATTATAAGAGGCCACACCTGATTTCAGAAACACTAAGCAAGCATTTAGTTATATTTTTATTGAGATATGTTTTACACATATTGTGTAAATTTAAAGTATACATATATTGATTGGAGATATTTAAATTGCAATATGGTTGCCATCGTAGCATTAGCTGTGGTCACATGATTATTATTTCTTGCAGTATTGGAAACAATTAAGATCTAGTCTCTCAGCAAGTTCAATGTTTATAATACAGTTTTGTTGTTTAAAATCATCACACTGTGTATTTGATTACAAAGTGTTATTCATCTACTAGTTACAAGTATGTACCCTTATTAAACAGCATCTCTCCTATTCCCCCATCCCACCCTCCAACTCTGGGCAACCACCATTTTGTTTCCTGCTTTTGTGAGGTGTTTTATAATTCCATATATAAGAGATACCATACAGTCTGATTTATCTCACTTAAGATCCAATCATGCAGTTACCAATGGCAAAGTTATGAATCGTAATGTAAATATCTGATATGCAGGATGGTCTTAGGCGACCCCTGTGAAAGGGTCATTCAACCGCCAAAGGGGTCGTGACCCATAGGTTGAGAACCGCTGGTTTAGCTAAATCAGAAAAAAGGTCTAATTAAGCAAGTTTACTCTATCTGTATATATAAAAGCCTAAGCAACCAGAATGCTGGAACGACCAGAACGACCAGTCACTATGAAGCCCAGTGACCACCAGGGGGCAGACACACAATGCAGGAGCTGCCCCCTGGTGGTCAGTGTGCTCCCACAGCCAACCTCCTGTGCCGCCAACCTCCCCTGATCCCTCCCCACAGCCAGGCAACCTCCCACAGTCCCTCCCCCCGTCCGGCAGGCCCCAGCCAGCAGGCCCTGGCCAGCAGCTGGCAACTGGCAGGAAGGAAGGCCCTGGCCAGCAGCCAAAAGGAAGGCCCTGGCCAGCAGCCAGAAGGCCCCAATTGGCCCTGATCACCAACCAGGCCTAGGTTCCCCACCTGTGCATGAATTTCGTGCACTGGGCCTCTAGTGTGTGTGTGTATATATATATATGGCTAAGTTGACTCGCACGTGCATGATTCATATAAAGCTCTCGCTGCCACCAATCACATGCGTGTGTTTTGATCTGTCATTGTCGATCATGAATTTGGTTGACACTTCTATTATAGAGAAAGAATGAATAGCAATATTAAAATATTTCTTCTAATTAATTTCCTTTCAATGTGCACAAATTTGTGCACAAGGCCACTAGTAATTGAATAATATTCCATTGTATATATGTACCACATCTTCTTTATCCATCTATTGATGTTTCCATTTCTTGGCTACTGTGAATAATCCCGTAGTAAACATGGGAGTGCATAGATCTCTTCAATAACCTGTTTTCATCTCCTGTGTATATATATACCCAGAGTGGATAGCTAGATCATATGGCAGTTATATTTTCTTATTTTTTGAGGAACCTCAAGACTATTCTCCATAATGGCTGAGCCATTTTACAATCTTACCAACAGTGCACAAGGGTTCTCTTTTCTCCACATCTTCACCAACACTTGTCACCTCTTGTCTTCTTGATGATAGCCATTCTAACACATGTGCGGTGATATCTCATCATGGTTTTGATGTGCATTTCCCTCATGATTAGTGATGTTGAGCACTTTTTCTTAGGCCTATTGACTATTTGGATGTCTTCTTTGGGAAAATGCCTATTTTAGGTTGCCTTTTCATTTTGTTGATTGGTTTTCTTTTTGTTTTGGGGGTTGTTTGTTTTGTTTTGTTTCTGTGCAGAAGCTTTTAAGTTTGATATAGTCCTACCTATTGATTTTTTTCTTTTGTTGTTTAAGTAAGCTTAAAAAAAACACATAAAAATGGAACTACCCATTCTGGGAGAGATCTAGGATGAAGCTATGACGATTCTAATTAAAGAGTTAACTACTAGTCCAGAAATCAAAAGGTGTGGTTTCTGTTCCAATTCTGCTGGTAACTAATTTTAAGACCGTGGAGGTGAGGAGTGTGTGTGTGGTGGGGAATTATTTTTTCTTTCTAGGCTTCGGTTTCCTCATCTATAAAATAAGATTGGATTAATCCCTGATCTTTGAGTTCAAGGAATGGGAGTGTGGACCTGCAACTAATTTCATCTTCAGGCATTCTTTAAAAGAAGAGCTCCCATTATCACCCTTCTGTAAGGCAGTGGGAAAGTGCGGAAAACACCCAGGGCAGTTTCTGCTCTGGGCTAGTTCATTAGCACTAGGCCTGCAAAGAAGCAGGCGCTGGACGCTGCACCAGACTGCCCCTCAGAACCAGAGCTCCACCCTCCCCGTTGCTAAAGTTATTCCCTAGTAAGGAGCTTACCAAACGAATACAGCAAAGGGCGAGTGAGAAAATGCAGCAGCGCTCCTCTAATTGGAAATTACCTTGGCAACTATGCAAAGCAATTTCAAGTAAAAATGGTGGCAACCAAGAACAACAGCAACGATTTGATTCCCAAGCCTAAATCTCTCAGATTCAGCCCAAAGCCAGTTGGCACAGACAAGCCACCCATCCTGGGAGATGCAGGCCCCTGGAAGAACTGTATGGATGGTGGCCACAGGGGCCCTAACAAAACAACCCTTGGAAGACAAACAGACTGTTAACTAGTTCTAAGAAAAAGAGTTTTTCCTTTAAAAGCTGTCTTTTTTGAGTCCAGCAATAAATGTAGTGACAAGCTGTTAACCCAAAGATTGGAGCCCTCCGCACCTCCTCCAGCGTCCCCTGTAGAAATCTTGTTCCTGCTGGAAGCCCTTTTATCAACACGTCAGCTGCTCCTGCCTCGTGGGCTCCAAACACCACTGTCTAAGGAACTATCTGCAAACACCAGAATGGCTAATCCCCAAAACAAGGTGTTAATGGGTCTCTGGGTGATTCGGACTGGACTTCGTGCACAATAACACTTTTTAGGGTTTCTTTACAACTGTAGAGGTTCTGCCCTCACTGCCGGTCCAAAGTGCTGGGCCTCTTACCTGGGTTTCTTTTTTCTTTTCCTTCCTTTCAGCTCATGTTTTAGGTAAGGAAAAGGGGAAATGAACGTAGTGAGAAATATAATGGGTCTTTCTCTCTTCATCTGACAGTAATTACAGGGTGTTAAACCCAAAGTAAACCGGGCTGCACAATGTCCTCTGGAAGAACCGAATTAGGAGGGAAGTGTGTCATTCCTGAAGTCTTCATCAAGAGCTCAGGAATCCTGCCGCTAAATAATAAGCACCTCTCAGTGCCTCCGGCCCAGGTGCCCAGTTCATTGCACTTGGGCCAGTTTCCCTGGCTGTTGGCTGTTTACCTGAGGCACAGATCCAATCATCAAATTGCTGACATTAATCCTTTATATCATCTTTATTTTCATCTCCCTCCTCTGACCTGCAACAACTTCTCCGTGTCAGCTCAGAATCTGGGCCTTGTGAGCCCTCCCTGAGCCACTAAAAATGAAGTCATGTGGCTGTGGGGCCACCAAAGCGTAGGAGGACCTCGCAGCACACCAGCAGGGACGGCTGCCGCTGGGCCCTGCTCCCAACCTCCCTTACCCTCCATTCCACCACCCATTGCCACTACTTCTATATAAGGTCTTTGCTGTAGCATGAACAGAAACAACCTGGGCTTTTTATAAGATTTTCAGTTGAGTAGATGGCCCTGGAACAATGAAGTTTCTAGAAAGTGCAGTTCCTGTCCTTTGCTTGCGAGCTGGGCCAGAGCAGAGTCAGAGGAAAGGACTGGTGATGGTGATGGTGCTTCCCCCAGACTCTCCAGCAGACAGGGTTGGCCTGTTCTTGTGAGACCCTCCTGGGACCATGTGTACTTCCTGATGGGTCTGGCGGCCGAGCTGCCTCCGGTGGGACTGGCTGGGAGCCTGCGGAGCGAGGGTCAGGAGACAGGATGCAGGGTCCATGTGGGAGCAGAGACTGAGCCGGCCCTGCGCTGGGAACCGAGGCCTCAGACATTACTTCACATCTCAGCGGAATGATGCAACGGTGGCTCTGTGGCGGGTTCTGGTAAACAGCTCAGTGTTTGGTTCTCTGTCCTCAGTGATATTCTTGTCACCAGGCCAACAGCTTCATCAGAGGAATGAAGCAAGGATCCTTACCTAAAACCATATTTTGTTACTGGTAGTAAACAGTAATAATTATAGGCTCCTTAAACCGATCACTGTGCAAAAGCCAGAAAGAGGGGGGAAAAGTGGCACCACCTTTCTAACAACTCATCTCCCTAAAGATTATTTTTAAGTCCTTGCCGATGATTCAGTCAACAAATATTCACTGAGCAGTTTTATGGGCACGGCAGTATGCTGGGTGTTAGATTTGCTGCTCGATGATGAATTCGACACCATCCTACCCTCAAGGGATGTGCAAGACATTATAGAGGCCAGGCGTGCACATAAAAACCAGACCGCCCTAAATACCATCACAGGGACTGGAGCTGGTGGAAGCGGAGGCGATTTCTCGCTGAGGGCGAGCAGTCGGGATTGGGCTGTGCTGAGTTATCCTTGTGTGTTACACTCAGGGGTGAGTAATTCATCTCTGCTATTATAAGTCAACTCTATCCCTTCCCCATGCCCGGATATAGTAGACTATGTATTTTACATAAAAATCTCACCTGATCTAGTCTTTATATTGCTTTCCACTATGATAGATGAAAAAGAGAGGTGGGGGGACCTCTAAAATCATTTAGAATGACATCCAATAACAAACCCCATGGTACCCACAGAAAATCTGAAAAACATTCCTCCGGTGGGACTGGCTGGGAGCCTGCGGAGCGAGGGTCAGGAGACAGGATGCAGGGTCCATCCGGGAGCAGAGACTGAGGCGGCCCAGCCCTGGGAACTGAGTGCTCAGACATTGCTTCACATTTCAGCGGAATGATGCAATGGTGGCTCTGTTGGATAGCTCAGTTGGTTAGAGCATCGTCCCAATACACCAAGGTTGCGGGTTCAATCCCCAGTCAGGGAATAAACAAGAATCAATGAATGCATAAATAAGTGGAACAACAAATCAATGTTTCTCTCTCCCTTTCTCTCTCTCTATAATCAATGAATAATTTTTTAAATGGACTACAGCTGTCTTCACTTATTGGCCATAACTCTCCTTCTGCCCTCTTTCAGCAATGCATCCCAGACACACCCCAATTCCCTCTCCCCGGTGCCTAAAATAATCTCCCAGAGGCATTCCCTGAAGACCCTACCCAAGAGAGCTTCCCCCTCTCCCCTGAACCCTTTAACTCATTAAATACACCACTCTTTGTAATGTTTATTTTCTTATTATCTATCTTCCCAACCAGACTGCAAACTCCTCAAGGATGATGGTGTACCCAGTGCTTAGCAAAGTGCCCAACACAGGAGATGTGCACAAATTATTTAACACGTGAATTAGTGAGTGAACAAATGGCCAGTAGTCCTCCTTCCTCTGTAGACTGTGGTTGCCACACCAATAAAATGAAAGAATTCTACGCAAGGACATATGATTATCTATAATTCTATGACTTGGCACACTCAAACCTAGCTCTTCACCAGAAAATGTTGAGCATCTCTGATTTAAACAGAGTTTTCCTAAAAGAGACATAAAATAGGCAAATTGATGGGAAAATATTGGGTGTTTTGGTCCCGTTTTTTAAGAATCAAAAATGCTTAAATACATTTTGTGCTTGCTAAAAAGCCAGGGAACTAGAAGTTTCTCCTCACACACAGGCAGACTGATTCAAACAGTGTGGGCAGTGAGAGGCCCTGGCCTAGCCCCTTCCACTGGAGGCCACTAGTGTGGGCAATCAGAGGCCCTGGCCTAGCCCCTTCCACTGGAGGCCACTAGCAAGAAGATACTCGCAAAATACTTCTGACAGAGTCAAAATTGCCTCTGTTCAAACCCACAAGCTTGCATGAAGTGCCTCATCCACCCTAACCCTAGCAACGCCTTATGGATCCTAAAAGTGGGTGGTCTGAACCTCTGCCTCCAAGCCTACCTCAGGCTCAAACAAACCCCGAATTAGTCCAGAACACAGAGGCCAGAGGGGTTGGATGGATCAGAGATGTTGGTAAATACAGTGGCTTTCTTTCTTTAATCAGCAGGAAACATGAGCTTCTGTTCAGGCCAGGGGGGTGGGAGGGAAGCACTGCAAGTAATTTCTATCTGAAGCTGTTTAGTGGCCCATGTGAAATGCATTGGTGCTGTCATTCTAATTCACAGCAGACCCGGTTCCAAATTTTGTTTTTAAATCAATCTTTTTCTGTTTCCTGTTAACAAAGAACATGGGGTTATTTAAACACGATTCCGCTGGGTTTTCCCAAGTGTTGATAAGGCTTGGAATCCTGCTCATCTCATGAGAAAAAAATCTAAAGTCCTAATTAAAAGTTTTGTTCTCACAATCAAATCTTGAACCTGTGCCCTCTGGCTCCACTTCTCATATGGTAACTCATTTCGATCTTCCTTTAAAAGAGAAGTTGACGGTGTGTGGGAGGAAGCGTTATCAGAAGATTACGGATTATTATTTCTGATTTGAAAGGAAATGTAATTTGCTTCAGAGACTGTCTGAGGCATACCTGTCTGCCCAGCCCCTAACGTGGAACCCGGGACATACCTGGCAGTCAATGCACACATGTTATATTACATTTTTTCTGAATTAATCAAAATTGTCCATCTCTAGGGCTGGCTAGATAAACAGAGGTGGTTTATTAAATAGATTAGGTTTAGGCTCAGGTTGAATCCAATGACAAGCAACTGGAACTGGATCTGACTCTGGGTGACTTGGTATTTTTTTTATCATTTTAAACAGATAATTCAGATCCTGTTGTTTTGGAAGGCTGCCCAAGAGCTGCCCTACATATATGGAAACTATAAAATGCAAACTAGGGCTTTGACGAGCCACCTGCTTATTTCCCTGAGCAGACTTTATGTTTTCTAAACTAAAATACCAGAACTACATGCCCTAACTGGTTGGGCTCAGTGGATAGAGCGTCGGCCTGCGGAATCAAGGGTCCCAGGTTCGATTCCAGTCAAGGGCATGTACCTTGGTTGCGGGCACATCCCCAGTAGGGGGTGTGCAGGAGGCAGCTGATCGATGTTTCTCTCTCATCGATGTTTCTAACTCTCTATCCCTCTCCCTTCCTCTCTGTAAAAAAAGCAATAAAATATATTTTTTTAAAAAATAAAATACCAGGACTACAGACCTGGATTTTCAGAATTGGAACAGCCCCAGAAATCTGAAGCCAGGACCCAAAGCCTGCAGTTAACTTACAGCTTTCTTAGCTACACCTTAACCCTTTACTCATGCTCCCCTGCCCCAACACACACACACACACACACACACACACACACACACACACCATTCCAAAATTTCATATTACTGGGAAGAACAAACATATTTTATAAAACTTAAATATAAAATTTATGCCACTATAAAATTTTAGATATGGTTGGTATTTGAATGCTTTCAAATCTAGTCCACTTATAATTTAGAAAAAGACACACTCAAAATTTAAACATTAACGCAGTGGTGGACTCATCCAGGCAAACTCCTTTTATTAGCAAAAATGAGAGTCTTACTTCTGAATCCTTTGGAGACCACAGAGAAATTTCTGGAAGGGTAATGGTGTGAACACTCTTTTTGCTACCAATACTGTCAGGAGTTACAGCAAATTATATTATAAAAGTGTCCATTGTAAATAATACATCCGTGTTTGGAAAGCTTTGGGTGGAGGGAGAAGTAGGTGGAAAGGCGACCTCTGTGGCCATAGCCATTGAGGGGAACCAAACTGAAGTTACCCCAACCACTCTCCAGGCTTCTAGAAGGCTCTCCGCTTATGTGAAACAAGGAGGAAAGGCAAGGCTGAAGGAAGTCCTTGTTCATCAGGAGAAGAACCTTCCCTATGGCATATCCATCTCTTGATTACTCACCCGTGGGTTCTGCAGGTGCCTGGCACCTCCCCAAATGTTGGGGTGCTCTTAGGCCACTTATGGTTGGGGGGAGACAATAGGTGAAATTCTAGTAGCCTGGCTTCCCAATCTTTACAACTAAAAGATTTTTGTAGAAGAAATCTCAAAGTCAAGCCAGATTCAAGGCCTGTAGGATAATATGTTGATCTAAATCATGCCTGACATGTCTGTTCCCTTTGCCTTTGCATGACGAAACGGAGCCAAACTAATTGGATATTGTTATTCTATTTTGCCATTTAATATTTTTCAAAGATTCATATTTTGAATGGATGTAGGAACATTTTTTGGCCTAAGAGCAGCATCCTCTTGTAGGTATTCTCCCAGTGGCTCAACTCATATCCCCTGGGTGTTCCATAAAGGAGCCTTGAACTCTAAGCAAGACCAGAGAGCTCGCCAGCCCACCATGTAATAGAGAGGTCATCTCACTCCAAGAAGAGGCAGCAGGATGCAGGGAGTGGAAAGGGGATTTTAGTGGGTGACAGAAAACACCTCCAGCTGAAGCACTGCAGCCTGCCCCTCCGCCTCGCCCCCTCACCCCTTCCTCCTCTGCCTACTCCTCCTCCTTCCCCTCCTCCTACTCATCATCATCTGTGTGAAGACAGAGGAGCTAATTTATCAGACCGCTTCCAGCACAGGGTTGGGGCGAGTTTTCCCCTCCAGTGCACCTCCTTTCCTCTTCAGATTCACCCACGAGGCTCTGTGGGGCCTGCAGGCAGGCACATTCCAAAAAGGATCTTGAATATTTCATTGTCAGGAGAATCCTCATTAGCTGGCTTCTGCACTCACTCTTTTCTCCAGCTCTCACGTGAAGGCAGGACTAGCTAGCCTTTGTCCCCTTCTAATTTGCCTTCTCCACCCCTCACACCCCAAACCCACTGCCTCTGGTACCCCTGCTGAGAACAATAGACGGGGGAGAAAATACTTCCGGGATTAGTCTCATAAATCTTTCACTGGCTTCCCTGGAAATTCTCTCTCCTTGAGCAAGTCAGGCATGAGGGAGCCTTAGAAGATCATTCCTGACTCAGCAGCACGTTTCTGCAACGTGCCAGCTGGATCACCGAAAAGCTATTCAGCTACCCAGGAGGAAAGGCTCCTGGCCAAACGACAGGTTAACTGGAAGAATGTAGTGCAATCCTCAGTCTTAGCACCAGGTACAAAGCAAAAAAGGCCACTTCCTGACTCCCAGAGTTGTCAGTGTCCTGAGTGGATTTTTTTACAGAGAGATTCTGTCCTTGCCTGCAAAGCTTCCTACGGAAAGGCTGGGGGGTGGGGGAGATAAGCCATTGTGTGCTCCTTTGTGCATGTCTGGGAAGAGGGAAGTCTCGCACCTTCCTGTTCCTGAGGGAGCAGGTCCTGGGAAATATGGTTACTTTTCTCTTGTCAGATCCCCGTGCATTCAGTCGGGCTGATAACATGAGCCTTTAGATTTTCGTGTGAACACTCACCATTCATTGTCTTTTCTGCTTTGGCCTCCTCCATATCTAAAAGATCTTATCATTACTTTCCCATTGTATTTGTGTCTGTTTTTCCTTCCCTTGTTAAAGCTTTATCTGGTGTCAATTTATCAATAATAACAGAAGCCACTGTGCTGAGGGCTTTCTATACATTAGCTCATTTACATCTTGACAACACTACAAAGTAGGTGATTTACACGTTATTTACAAATGAGAAACTAAGGTTTGGGTAAATTAGGACTGTCACTCAAATAACACAACTAGAAAGTGGCAGTCGGGATTCAAACCCTGCTCTGACTCACAAGCATTGCTCAAAGCCACACAATAAAACACAGAGAGCCCCGGAAATGTGCACTTTCTCTGATTAACACACATATCTGAGCACATGCTACAGAGTCTGAACAGTGTCTACTGTTACCTCACCAACTCTCTGAAGATGATGACAAAGACTAAGATGGCCATGGCACTTTCTGCAAAAAGGCACAATACAAAAGGAATTTAAGAATTGTTAGAAACCTTGAGGCCAGAAACATGCCTCATTCCTAATACAAAGCAGGGTGCTAAACAGGTGCCTGATTAAATGCTTTTGATGATGAAAGAGAATTCCCCCGGCAATGGAGGCAGATCAGTGAGGTGAGGAGTATTAAATGAGCCACCCCCAGGGGGCAGAAACAGGGGTGCCATCAAAGACAAGGAGACAAGCCAGACAAACATAAAACCAGCACAATTATGAATAGAAAACGGGAGCCTTTGCAAGTCTGAGGGATGGTAGAAGGTCAGAGATTATACCAGAAGTCCCTCTTCTGTTGCATTCTAGTCTTCAAATCTCTACATCTCCCCCTCCCCAATATTAACCCTCCAGCAGCATGAACTAGTAGACAGAAACCAGATTGCCGGGGTTTATGGGTAGGAAAATAAAAAGCCCCAGGAGCACAGAATTGATTCAAGAAGAAATGCAGTACCTGATACGGTTTTAGTGTTCCATAGGGCAGTGGATGAAGTCGCTGGCTGAGAGGGAAGAAATGGAAGTGGAGGTCGGAGAAACAGAAGCGTTGGCATAGGTGCTATGGAGACGGTGTAGAGAATAACTTTTCAGGTGTGGTGGTTATTTGAAAAGTGGAAAATGCTAAACACAGTCATTTGTTCATTCAGTAAATACTTTTAAGCAAAAAGTATTTTTTGTCTTAGGCAAAGAGATCTACCATGAACAGGCCCACACCCTCATGCAGCTTCAGGGGTGGGTGGTCATAGTGGCCGGGATGACACTCGCCATTACTCTTTATAACACTGTATAGTTGGACAAGCACTTTCACATTCCATTATTTCATCCAACCTGACAATGTTGCTTGGAGGCCAATGTTGGGAAACTTATTTTACAAAAAGAGAAAACTGAGATTGAGGGATTAGAAGATGTGCCAAAGGCTCCACAGCTAGATAATGAGAGACTAAAAATGAGAACTCAGGGTAGATGTTTCTCACAATGAGCAAAGGGCTGGATGGGCAGAAGGCAGCTATTTTTGGCACTAAATGTCTCTTTGCTCTCTCCTTCTATCCCTTCCCTCCCCCGTCCCACCTTTCTTTAAATTAAACAAAGGCCTCTCTTCATATCTAATTTCGTGATCTGGACTCAGCTCCAGCATTGAAATGCCAGTTCAAGCAACTTTGGGCTCGGGGGCAACCAAAGACAGCAGCCATCAATATTTAGATGAACACTGTATGGTACATTAACTCAAATCCTCATGCACCCAGATTTCCTTGTCCCTTGAGCTTTAGTAAATTTGGTTTAAACCACCCATTTCTAAAAACAGTGAAAGTTCAAAGCCCTCCCCTCAATTTCTATGAATTCCTGGAGCGTTAGAGTCTAATTTCCTTGTATCTGGTTTCTGCATTCACACCTGCTGTCTTCTTTGGCCCCAAACTGAAATCCAGCCCCCTTCACTTGCTTCCACACCAATCCGGTACCTTAATCAAATGTATAGATTTGCTAGGGGGTGAGGAAAGGGGTTTGAGGATATGTCTAATTAAACAACACAGAGCCCTCTGCCATCTCACTAGCTCCACTCTCTCCTCCCCATTTCCTCTCCCAGTCTTCCCCGTGTAAGCTAAATGAACTCCTCTTCTTATTTCACACAATTCAATCGCATTAAGTATCCTGAGCTTGCCCCTGGGAGGGGTCTTATCCTCTACCCAGAGTGGCTTACCCAAGCATTTCTTCCAAATAAGTATAGTATTCCCTATTAAGAGACATTAAGGAAAGCAAAATGTTCTACATATTGTGACATAATAACTCTCTGAAGTAGACATTATTATTCCCACTTTGTAGATGACAAACCTGAGGCACAAAAACAAACTAAGCCAGTGGTCGTCAACCAGTGATCCTCGGACCACTGGTGGTCCGCGAGGTCCGAAAGGTTGGTGACCGCTAAAAGCCACCTGCCCACATTTTTATAGCTGATTGCAGCTCTAAAGTCTAAGCCCCGATTGCAACAAAGATCCGTCTGACTCTAAAGTCCAAGTTTTTTGTAAGACACCATAATCTTGAAGTTGTCCCAGAAAAGTCTAGGTGAAGGACCAATCTTGGAAGAAAAAAAAATGGAAAAGGGCCACTTTCTTCTATATTCAGAAAGGAGTTGCCAAGCAGAAAATTATGCCTATAGAGATAATTCCCTGTGCATAGCCTGGTGAGAATAAAGCCTAGAACCCAAATTACTTTTTTGAAATGGTCTAATACAGATACGTCTGTGACTTTCTGATCTGACAGAGGAGTTATCTTGAAGTGATATTTATTCCAAGTACCAGAAGTACTTAGATCTTAACATTGTTCACTTTAGAGAATTGCAGTAAGACAACATCGATGGATCTTGAGAACATTATGCTAAGTGAGATACATCAGGTGGAGAAAGACAAATACTGTATAGCACTTATACATGGAATCTAAAAAAGCCAAACTCATAAAAACAGAGAGTAAAGTGTTGGAGAGTGTAGGGGAATAGGACAGATGTGGTTAAGGGTAGAAACTTGCAATAAGTAATAAAGAAGTCCTAGGGATCTACTGCACAGTATGGTGAGTGTAGACAGCAGCACTGTATTATAATCAGCAAACTTGCTAAGAGACTAGATCTTAATTATTTCAAACATTAAAAAGAAATTATAATTACATGAAGCAATAGGGGTACTGGTTATTGCTACAATGGCAATCACATATAACATAAAAATGTATTAAATCAACATGCTGCACACCTTAAACTTACACAATGCCATATATGTCAAATATATTTCAATTTAAAAAAAAAAGAAAGAAAAAATTACTGTGGAGACGGACACCAAGGAAAATGAAGTCATGATTGAGGAAGCATCATTCAAAAATCCGACACTGACTGTAAGGATGATAATGGATGGCTGCATTTAGCTCCGGAAATGAACCAGCCAGCCTCAGGATGCTCTCTTCCTGCTGACACTGTGAATCTAATCGCCTGTGGGAAGCTGCCTAAACCAGCCGATGTCTTTGCAACACCTTGCATGGCAGAATAGAACCCAGAAACGAGGTCTATACAAAAGGGTGAATATTGCATTTGACTCTGGGGTTTAACAAAAATTGTAGAGGGAAATCCTAAAGGGATTTTTTCCCATCTTATCACCCCATATGTTTGACAAGAACACATCATCACCATCATCATCATCATCATCATCATCAACAACATCAGCATAAGCCAGGCACTGTGTTAGGCACGGTAGGTATATAGACAAGTTAAAACAGAGTTGTTGCCCTCACAGAAGTTCTAGTCTAGAGGGGAGGGAGATTTTAATATTAAAAATCACAAATATGAGCATTAATTGCATTAGTAAATTCTAAATATTTTACTCATTGACTTGTTTTACTCCATAACCCTGGGAGGTAGATAGAATTATCCTTAGTATTATCCTCATTTTATGGATTAGTAAATTGGGATTCAGAGCAGTTAAACAACTAGCCTAAGGTTCCATGGAACTGGGATTTGACCTACTAGTAGGTCTAAATTCAGAGCCACCCCGCTGCATTCTGGCTCCACTGAAAAGAAGGACCTAAGATGAGCCTTTTAACATTGGATTATGCGATGTTAAGGCATGTTAGTGATCGTGGGAGACAGGGGAGTGGTTGATTATCCACTGAGCCTCATAGAACCTTTTTGGGGACCCCTTACAGTTTCTGCCATCACATTCCACCAGGTTGTGAATATGAGCAACCTTTTGGATTTTCTTATCCTGAGTTTTCCTTTTTTTTTTTTTCTTTTAAGGAAGGGTCTTTATTTCACATAGAGGAAGAAGTGAAAAACAAACAAACACCAACACAATTTGCAGGGCTCTGTATAGCAGAGCTCCCCAAACTTTTTCTGTGAAGAATCAGATAATAAATTTTTTAGGGTCCTCTATCTCTGCTGCAATTGTTCTGCCTCTATTGCAACTATGAATTTGTATCATGAAAGCAGTCATTGGCAATAAGGGAATGAAGGGCATCACATCATTCAAGTAAAACTTTATTTATGGCTACTAAAATCCGAATTTTATTTCACTTTTTTTTTAGTTACAAAGTGGTATCCTAAGTTCTCCTTCAAGAAGGGATGCTTTTACAACCACTTTGATGATTCCCTTCTTTATTTGATTTTTATCCTTCTTTACTTGATTATTTTCTTGATTATTGTCAACCAGGAAATGACCAAAAGTCTTAACATGACAAGTCCCGTATGACCTGACCACTAGCATCCTCTCCAGCTCCCAACCTGAGCACACCATCCTTTCAAGACCATATTCTTACACTTAACTGCCTGGGGAATTTTTTTTAAGCTTAAAAGCTTTCCCTGCCTACTTCAGGCATTTCCTTTGTGTTCTGGCCTTTATTAGAACTCTTATCACCAGGTGAACCCTGAGTTTCTCCAGGTAAGAACTGTGTCATAGCCACCTGCAATTCTAGCACCTAAGAACAGGCACACAGTAGGCACTGGATAAATGCTCTGTGGATGAATATATGAATGAGTAAAGGAATGATTGAATACCCTGTGAGTCAGGGCTCTGGCATTCCTGGCAGGCACAATTTCTAAATTCCTCCTAAGCCATTTCACTTAAGCGGCTCAATAAGTAGCACCACAGAATATCAGCTCTGCCATGTTTCTGAAATACACTCTTCCAACACCTATATTTTACAGATCAGGAGTGGAGGTGTATTGCCCATGGTCACTTCTACGTTACTCTCCACTTACTCCTGAGTCACTCTTGGTTCAGGCGGTTCATTCTTCTAACTGCGAGCTCAATGCAATCCCAAGACATTTTTTAAATTAAAATTAATGACTGATCTACAAAGAAGCCTATTAGTGTCACAATTACCCGGGGGGCACTTGAGAGACACTCTGGCGGGTGGAGGGAGGCAGAGGCAATGAGGTCATCGTGGTGTCTGTGTTTATCAATGGGGATCTCAGTTCCTTTCCTCCATGAAGACTCTCTGCACTTAATGGGGGATTTTTAAAGCCTGTGGTTTGCAACAAGATCCATCACTGTTGCTTCAGTTGAGTCTATTATTCCTTGCTGCTCATCGCAAGTACAAAGTGGAACTTGAATAAATGTAGGATGATACTGAATAAATATACATACGGTGTAGGTAACACAATTAACCCAAGCATAGATGAGGCAACTAATACTCAACCATGTGTTGTAGTCAAGAATTTGGCAAAGCCTTGCCCCAAAAAGTTCTTATCTTGTTGAATTCTTTACAAAGAGGTTTTACCTAAAAATAATAATGTAAAAGGTGTAATTGTGCTTACCAATCAAGAAGCAGACAGACCTCACTGGCTGCCCATGGCTGTTTCGCTGTTTTTCTTCCCTTTAGAAAGCAAGGGTTTTCAAAACAGGATTCATCTCTTTAAACTTGTATCCCCAGTGCCTCAAACATAGTAGGAGCTCCATAGATGTTTGGTGAAATAATAAGTCAACAAATAAAAGAATGAGTGTTTGCCTACTGTAGTCATTAAGATTAGGTTCAGTTCTCTGGGGAAAAGGGGTGTTGGGGGTGCGGGAAGAGACTGGAAAAAAAATCGTACACCTATGGATGAGGACAGTAGGGGGGGCGAGTAAGGGCTGAGGGTGGGGTGGGAACCGGGTGGAGGGGAGCTATGGGGGGGAAAAGAGGAACAACTGTAATAATCTGAACAATAAAGATTTAATAAAAAAAAAGATTAGGTTCAGTTGTACATGAGTGAAAACAAAATGAGAGGTTCGAACAAGATTAAGGTTTCTATCTCTTTTACACAAAAGAAAGGTAAGAAAGCCTGATTAACATGAGAGTTCCACAGCCAGCAGAGACCCAGGCTCATTTTATCTTTTTGCCTCCTCCTTCTATGCTCGAGGTTGCCTCAAGATCAAAGGTGGCTGCCATAGCATTAATCAAGTCAGTGATGAAGGCAACCAGAAGAGGGGAAAATGCACCCCACCTAGTCAAGAAGATTTTTTTTTAAGCTTAAGTAGTTTTTAAATATTTTTTCTCTTTTTAAATTGTGGTAAGATATAAATAAATAGATTAGATGTAGACATAAATACCTCATAAAGTTTGCCATCTTAACCATTTTTATGTGTATAGTTTAATGGTATTAAATACAATTATAATGTACAACCATCATCTCATCCGTCTCCAGAACACGCTTGATCTTATAAAACTGAAACTCTGTGCTCATTAAACCCTGACTCTCCATTCCCCTTCCCCCTTGTCCCTGGCAACCACCATCCTAACTTCTCTGTAAACTTGACTACTCCAGGTACCTCATATAAGTGGAATCATACATTATTTGTCCTTTTGTGACTGGCTTATTTCACTTAGCATAATGTCCTCAAGATTCATCCATGTTGTAGCATGTGTCAGTATTGCCTTCCTTTAATTTTTTTATTTTCACTGCTGACACCATTACAGATGTGCCCTATTCCCCCCTCTTTGCACAGCTCCTCCTCCTTTCTTTTTTATATTCCATTGTATGTATATGCCATATTTTGTTTAGCCATTCATATCAATGGACATTTGGGTTGTTTTCATTTTGGGCTATCAAGAATAATGCTGCGATGAACACAGGTATATCAACTAGATCTCTTTTAAAGAGCTTGACTGGCCATCCTTAACTATAAGAGAGTTTAAGGAAAGTGGCCTTTATGTGGACACATTTGCCATCCAAATAATGTATTTCCCAAGTAAAAAGAGAGAGAGGATATTGGGTGGGCAGCTAGCAGACGATGCCACTCTGCTGCAAAGTGCCTGCTTTTCTCAGAATAATCCCATCTGCTCCCATGTCTGCACAGTTTGTCTGTGGGTTAAAGGACAATCTCCAGAAATCCTCTTCCTGTAAAAGAGTGGCATGTTCAGCCCGAATAATAATTCTGCTGTACGATTTTCCGAGCATTTTCAAATATCTACGCTCTCATCTCCAGACCCACACACAGTTGCAAAGACCTATTTAAGCTGGAAATTCACTGGCATTTCACTCAACAGATCAGGAAGGGTAATTATCCTCCCATTGCCCACCAGCCAAGCAGCTCTCCCTTCTCACTTCTCTTTTCAACTCAAACAGGTGTTCTTCCTGTAACCGTTAAGAATTTTTAATGTGATCATTTGTATTGTGACGCTCCAAAGGAGAGGTATAGACCAGAGCACTTTCAAATGTGTTTGTCCTTGGAACTCTTTCCTTCTTTTATGGAACAACTCCAGATAAGTGTACTGAGCAACATATTATGGGAAAGAGCCGGGAAGCCTGACACTCATAAACACCTTCAGGTCCCTCTTACCTTTGCCGCTCTCCAAGTCATCTCAGTTCTGCCTCATGAAGTCTCTCATCTCTCCTTTCCTTCCCTTCTCTCCTGTTAAATTAATTAAACAAGGACGTCATTAGACTGAGGTGGTTCTAATAAGTTTGTTAGCAGCTATGACATAAGCAATCCAAAACCTAAGCCTGTAAATGCTTCAAGATGAGGAAACAGAAAACTATGGCCAACCAATCACAGTCAACTAGGCCTTCCCAAATAGGCAAATGCCTAAGCTATAGCCAATCAAATGAGTTTCTTGCTTTGCTTCCTTCCCTTTTTACTTTATAAAAACCTCTCTCCCCCAGCTCCTGTCCTTGGACTGCTCCTAACCACTTTTGGTTCCTCATACCTAACTGCAGACCTTGCATTTAGTAGACGATGTTCAGTAAATTTGCTGAATCGATTGGCATTAGATGTCAGTGGCTATGCCTAAAAATTGGAAAAAATAAACAAGTGAATCCACAAATAATGGTCTAAAGAGCTTTTTGACTAATTGCTGTAGTTCAGAACACTCCATATGGACCACCAAACAACAGTCATAGTGATCAACATCTCTTGTAAAGACTGGAAGTGAAAAATTATTTCATCCCACTCATCTTCGGTCAGAGATGCTGAAGAAAGTTCTAGACTCAGGGGTCAATCGTTGCCTTATTTTTTTCATTGCTGAAGCAATTCTATGCCAGACACAAAGGCCTCCTTGTCTTAACTTGTTGCCCCTTCACTCTAAGAAACACTAGTGTTCTTTTCACGTCTTAGCCACTGACCCCACACCATAATTAAAACCCAATCTGAAATTTTCCCAGAATTCAATGACTCTCACCTAAGTGACAGACTTAGATATATAAAAATATTTCCTTTAAAACACAACAATGCCATCAATATCTGTGAGGGTTTGTTAGTGACTAGAGAGCAGGGGAAGAGGGATGGTTTGGGAGAATTACAAAATAGTAACTGATCACGGAGATAACAAAAGGAAAAGAGGATGCCTGAGGGGAATTGCTAATTCAGGGCTTTTTCTTTTTTGCTTTTTCTCTTGCTCTGCATTTTCATTAGTTGCTGTCTGGATCAGAAAAGGTCATAGGCCTAATTATACCTGTGGACACCACATAATAGAGGCATTAACATGGTGCCCAATGACCCACCAAGAGCACCTCCCTGCCAGCCTGAAAGTTCCCTAACCAGTCAAATTAAAAAGTCCATGAAATGTAGATGACATTTGAGATGTTTTAGGTATGAGGATGATATGTTTTAAAAAGACAAAAAGAGAGAAAGCCCATAGCTCTCAGAGATACACATTGAAATATTTACAAATAAAAATATGATGTCTGAGATCTTCATCAAGCTACTTCAGGGGGTGGGGGCGGGGTAGGGGAGAGGGGATAAATGAAGCACAATTGCCCCTTTACTAATAATCGCTGGCTCCGGGTGATGGGAGAATGGGGTCTGTATACAATGCTCTCCTTGTGCATGTGTGTGTGAAATTTTCTATAATAAGAAGTTTCTAAGATACCATGGGTGTCTTCTTTTTTAGAGACCCCCTAAGAAAGCCAGACTTTTGATACCCAGAAACCTCCTCCTTGAGGCCAGGAAACCAATATAAGTATGTTGGTATTATCACACGCTCTTTGTTTCTAAAACATTAAATGTTGAACTCTTTATCTCCAGAGAAGGAGAAGCTAGGAGTGAGGTGGAGACCCTCTCTCACACCATAAAAACATTAATCACATCAGTGTTTTTTCCTCACTTCTAATCATGTACCCCATGGCCTGCCAGATGTTAGCCAACTGATTAGTTTCAGAAGAATTTGTAAAAGTTTACTACTGTTATCATCAGCACAAGGCCCTGTGGGCAATGCATTCTAAATAGGAACAGACTGAGATCTGGTTATAATTCTATGTTCAAAATAGCTTCTTCTCAGAAGCCACATCCACAGGCTCCCTAGGAAATGTCCCTGTTTGGGGTTTAAGGATTTCCTTGTCCAGGAATCTGGCTCTTGAGGTTCCTCTTAGTTGGCTCACTTCTCAGCCCTTTTTGTCTTCTTTCACAGCAAGCAGGGGAAATTACTCTTCTGGAAATTTCCTCCAACCCTTCTGGTTTCTCCTTCCTTTCTAGAGCAGCACAAGATACTGTCTTCAGAGTCTCCTGCTATGCCCACTAGTCAAGTAGGGCCCTCATCCCCTGTCAGTCAGGAGTTCTTGCCAATCAAATCGAGTAAGATCAAAAGGTATCGGTGTGGCACTTTTTGTGCACCCAGAACTTTCCTATGTCCTGGAAAAAAAGGAGAGAGAAGAATGAGCTATAGACAAAGGGGTGGTGGTGGGAGTGAAGGGAAGAGAAAGGAAGGAAAAGGAAGAGAAGAGGATAAGGAGAGAACAGAAGGAGAGGAAGGAAGAAAGAGAAAAAGAAAAAAATGACCTCCTAATTAACTATGTTCCATAACTTTTAGACATGAGAATATGTTTTTTCCAGAAAATACTTCCTCACATTCACTAACACAGAACTTCAAGAGAGAAAGAACTAAGCATAATTTTCAAACTATGCTTTGTGGGGGTTTTTTTCCTTTTCTTTTCATCTTCAGTCACCTTGAGTTCAGAAGGCTGCTGCTGTAAGCTGGACCATTGGTGGAGGCAGCATCCACGCTTGATGATTCAATTGACTCAGTAGGTGACTAGATAGTTTTAAAAGCCCTTTGTGTCAGCACAAGCCATTTGTATATATCAGATGCAAAAAGAAACTCTGCAGCCTCCTCAGACCAGCCTCGAATGCTCTCCCAAATGGACAGAATGCTGTGATTTGTCAAGAAAATTTGAACATTACCTGGTAAAGTTCTTCCTGAATAATGGGTCTGGATGTCGGTTTGAAAAATGTCCCCTGTGCTTGTTTCATTTTAAAGTGTGTGGTTAAGAGACTTTGGCATGATTTATTTGTTGGTTGGGCGTGTGGTAGAGTAGAGGGAAGGGGGCAGAAATTATATGACAATTTAAAACATAACAGATTTTGTTTGGCACTCCTTGGTGGGAACTTGAAATTGAATACAGTAGCAAAGTCATCTGTCAAGGGCAGCTTGCTCTGATGTCCAAGAGAACCTCCTTAAAAACTTATACGTCATCGATGTAAGAAATAAATGGCATTTTCATTCCTTCCATTCTTCATGTCTTGGGGATATGAGATGCAAGGAATGAGATCTTGGATTGTAAATCATGGTGACTGGCTGTTAAATCTGAGACCAGGCCCATCGGTTAGTCTGCATGTTCAGCATTGTTCATTTCCAGCTCCCTCTTCCCACCCGCTCTCAGCTCCCAGCCTACCTCCTCCCCAGGCTTGTTATTCACCTTCATTTATCTTGGTAAGAATGACATAATGGGAAATTGTTAAGGCTTCAAGGAATTGCAAAGAAATGGTCAACCTAAAGAGCCAACATGTTCCTGCCCCCTTTTTGGGACTTGTGATAAAACCAAATGATAAATGAGGGATAGGAGGAGGAATTGAATTAAACCAGCAAGTTTCTTGCACATACTGGGAAAAAAATAGATATTTTTTCGCAAATCTGACTCGACACTGGCATCTACTTGAAAGATCTTAAATAACCCGCTGGTTCAACTAAGATGAACTCCAACTTATGTCTGTCTGTTACCTACCCGTAAAAGAAGTCAAGATTATAAAGGCATACCTAGGTTATGGAAGAAAAATAAAGTTGTTTTATTTTACATAACACCAGCATAAATGTGGTCTTGAGTCTTATTTAGAGAAGTGTGTATATGTGTGTGTGGGAGAATGTAAGGAGAGGAATAAGTTGGGTCACCCTGGCCTTTTCCAATATGCAGCTGGAGCCCTTTTCCAGCTGCCCGGGTCTCTGCTCTACTCAGTCCTGGACACAGTCAAGCTCAGAACCCAGGAGGGGCAGTGGTAGGGGGAGGAGCCATTATCTCTTTCTACAGTGTCAGAGGGCACGTTGCTAGTACACCTCCCCAGGGCACAAGCAGGGTGGGGCTGACTCCTCTGAAACCTCTTTGCAGACAGAAAACAAAGTTATTTCAGTGAAGAAACTGACACTGACTTACATTGGTTCCGGCAGGAAACTGACAGGAGAGTCAGTTTTTACAAATGAACAGTGGGTGCTGTGGCCCTTGAAATGGCCTGGAGCCATCAGTCATTCACAACCTCCACATCTGAATGTGACATCTCCGTGAGCAGGAGCTTTGCAGAAATTTTATTTTTACATGTGATTTTTCAGCTACTCTGAGAATAGCAAGAGGTCAAAGGAACTCAAAATAATGGGTGGAAAGAAATGGCAATAAATTAAAATACACATGAAACTGAAGCACAGTTGGTAGATGATTGTGGAGTCACTCTCCAAGTCCAGTCCACAGAATCAGAGTGCTCAAAAGCCCCCAAGAAGCTGAGCAGCCCCCAGACCCATCAACAGCCTGTTCTCAAGACCAGGAAGACTCCAGCTATAGGAGTCTTCAAGTCAAAGAAAAAGCACATTTCTCTACAACCCATTATTCCATCTCTCCTTGTTCTGGATGCTCACCTTGTCATGTCACCAAAATCATAAGAGATTGTCCAACCATCCAAAATTCTAGTTTATTCCTTTAGGGATAAACATAATGGCCAAGATAACTGGACTTCTCATGTCAACCTCTTAGAACCTTCTGTTCTCAGCAGGAAAATCAAAATAACAGCAAAAAAGCCTATTGGTGAGTATAATCATCGCCAAGAGAGTTGAACTTAAGGAATATTTTTATCAAGATATTACAACTTCCAGAATCACCTTTTTCCTTTAAAGGAATTTATCTGATACTTGGACTAGAATTGGTCTCCCTTCCTTTGAGTTAACAGCCAAGAGAATTGTGGTTAGTATACCCCAGATCATCAAGCTGAGAAGAGTCAGGGATTTGGGGCAGACAATCAATCTATATAGCCCAAAAAATTCTCTCGGAAGACCAAGTGAGAACAATGTACAATGTAAGTGTAATCATGATTACCATTAAGAGTTCACTCTCTGAATTCAAATCCAGGCTCCACCACTTACCCAGCTGTTCATAAGTTTCTTTACCTATAAAATGGGATATTAAGGTTGCTGGGGAGGTTCAATGAGCTATAAAACAGCAGCACACAATGCCTGGACCACTATAAGTGTTCAGTACATGTGAGCTAATATAACCATCATCATTTGCCCTCTTGATTTTGCCATTTTCACTTTATACACTCTCCAGCTTTCTTTGGGTTTCTCTCTTTTATGAAACTATTCCCTCAATTTAAAAATATAGGTCCTACTGACTCATTACACTACCTAAAATTTTCTTATAAAAGATAAAAATAATTAAAATAATCAATTGGAAAGGAGAGGAGAAGGGACATTCCAGCACCGTTGACTGGTGCCATGAGGCTTGGGTGTTTCACCCAGTGGCGTGGAGGAAATCAAAAACCGTCTTCTGAGTAAGGTCTCCATGCTTCCCGGGAGCCAGGGAGTGCAACCTGCCTGCCATCACGTAGGCCTGATTAGCTCCTAAGATTATACCTGACTTGGTCTTATCATTACTTCATCCTCAGTCATCTCTGCAACTCAAAGTGAAGAGAAACATTCTCTGGCTTTCTCCAAGTCTAGGGTAATTTTATTCAAAGGATCTTTGTTTCCATAGGAACCACTCTTGGGTGTCCCTGTATGTTGCTTGGTGTCTTTACTCTTGAGTGTCCAAGACCCTGTAACCCATATGCTCCTGGGATAAAATTATTTTGAGTAGTGATGTGCTTCAGGTGCTGATGAGTACAAGAATAGCCCCTGTGGGAACTCGGGAAAGGATTCTGAAAACAGAAATGGGAACCAGAATCTCTTTTACCACAAACAAAATAGATAGTCATCGCCATGGCCAGCAAGTACTTATTACTACCTTTACCTTTGCCTCTAAAATAAAAATCTCCATACCTGTCTATCCAAAATGTCCACTTATGAATTTGGCATGTATAAGGATATTCAGTGTGGTATTGTTTCTAATGAGAAAAAACTGGAAGAAGTCTGAGTAAATTATAATCAACTATTATACAACCATATTTTAGAATACCATTTAGCAGTTTAAAAGAATGATATAGAGCTTCACATAGTGACTTGGAAAGATGTTTAAAACATGTAAGAAGAAAAGCAAGTTACTGAGTAAATATAACCCCATTTGTGTTAAAATATGTATACACATACACCAAACAAAAACAAACATTTTATGTGCGCATATCCTATATAATAAAAGGCTAATATGCAAATTGTCCCCTCGACCAGGAGTTCAACCAAGAGTTCAACTGGGAGTTCTACCAGGGGCAAGGCAGGCTGGCCAACCACCACCACCACCACCCCCCACCCCAGGCTGGCCCCGCCTGCAGCCCCTTCCCCTGGCTGGCCCAGGCCCACCTGATCAGGGCAGACCAGCTGGACCTCACCTGTGCACAAATTCATGCACTGGGCCTCTAGTATACACATAAATATAAATGCATAGAGATAGGAGGGAAAGGGCATCTGATTCATTGGAAAGAGAAGAATGGTACAATTTGGCAGGAGGGCTTTGATTTTCCTGTATTATTTTACATAAGAATGTATTTAAATATGGATTTATTCTCAAGGAGTTGTTAAGGAAATTTAATTAAATATATAATCTCAGTTGGATAAAAATACTATGTATAGTCTCAATGTCATTTACAGCAGGAGAATTCTCCTGGCATTTACCAGCCCTTTTACAACCAAGAGACCATTGTGTTTGGCATAGGAGAAAAGCCTGAGGCAAAGATTTACAGGAAGGAAATCGGAGGATCACATATTTTAAGGAAATCAGGTTTAACCATCTGGTCAAATTATAGATAACCCATCACCTGTTGAGAGTCACAAATCATTTACTAAATATGAATCTACCTACCATGCAGGCAAAGATTAATTTGTCAATCCCAGAAGTGGTTCAACCCCCGTCACTGCTCTCCCACTAAAAATGCCTTTACTGAGTAGCTTTCCTGTTCTCTTAATGTTTATCAAATGGAAGCAAGGAGCATAAGTCATATCTCACACAGCAGGGTAGCCAGCAGACAGTAGGGAAGATGAACAATTCACATAAGGTTTTCATAAACTGAGAACTGTTCATTCAATATCCTGTTGTGGAATACAATAAAGAGATGATTGAGGCTGTAAACACAGAGCTAACTGTTGTTAGATTGTAACATTTATATTGATTAGCTTATTTTTCAGGCCATTCAGCTGCAAAATCTCAAATATTTTCAAAGATAACTCTCCTTGATAAATAAAGTGTTAAAGAGACATTCTGGATAGAGTTCACGCTAATGTCTGAAGGATACAAATGTAAGCCTTTCCACCCGACACACCCCCAAACAAAGAAAGCAGGGAGTGAAAAAACATCACTTCCATGGTGAGTAGCAAGCTTCTGAAGCTCATTAACCCAGGATACTGTCAAGAAAAGTCTGAATAAACCCTAAGGACACAATGGGCATAATTGCTTTCATTATTTCCAAAGTATTTTAACATTTTCTGTTGTTGATACAACAACCCTATGGGATAAGCAAGCAAATGATAGTGCTCCCCTTGCACAGATGCAGAAATTGTGATAGATTGAAGAGCCCAGTATCTTATGGCTAAACTGACAGGGCTAGAGTTAGAATCCAACTAAGTACATTGACTCCCAAGCAAGGTCTTGAAAATTACTTAAGTAAAATATCAATTTCCTAATTGGAAAGGGATGCTTATCCTCCAAGAACAATGTGACTGGTCATTTAGTCAAGTCCTGTAAAAATGACCTCCGGCTTAGTGTGAGCCTTCAGATGCCCTTAAAGAGAAATGGACCCAAAGCCCCATTCTGGGCATGCTCTTGTTGGGCAGGTCCATGCTGCAGCTTCAAGTTGTTTCAATGAGTTCCAGCAAACAATGGTCACAGCCCATGATGTTTCCACACAAGTCATTTCAAGGTCAGGACATGTGGGCACCAGAAGCACATCACACGGTGGGTACTGCCTGCTTTCTCATGGTAGGACCCCTGGGCTGCTCACAGGCTCTCCAATAAGTCTCAGACTAAGAGCTACAGACTGTACTGATTAACCTTTCAAACTTTTCCACCAAGATGACACTCCACATCCTATTAGTCATGTTTATCCAACTCTCTAGACCTTAGAAATGCCCGTGCTTCCTGGCTTTGGAGAGGACTAGGGTTATCTAGTGACATCACCCTTCCCCCTGGTCAGGAAAGCTTTCCTTCCTGGGAGAAATGACTGGAGGTTGTTACTGCAGGATCAATGACCTGAATATAGGGGAGCAAAACTCCCTGAGAGAATTAGATTCAAGAGACTTGAAGCTTCCCAGGAATCTGAAAGAAATGGCATTTAGGTTTTCATGGCCCACTAGAGCTGGTTAAAAGGTCGGAAATAAAAGGTTATTGACCTGGGAGATTTTCTTGAAAGGAGGAGGCCCCTGGGTCCCTCCAACTTGGGGATCATAAAGGAGCTGGCAGGTCACTGACCCTGGAGAAAATAAAATGAGAAAATGACAGGAAAATCTACTCTGCATTTTATTTTATTTTTATTAAAGTAAGTTACTAGGTGATGCAGAATGTACTAGCTTTAATTTTCATGTAACTATGGAGAAATGGAGACCTCACTATGCATATGCCTCTGAATAATATAGCATCTTCATGCCCATTATTTTCTTTCATTCTCTGGGATTATTTCCTCAGGTTAATTTCCCAAAAATGGAATTTACTTTGTCAAAAGTATTAACATTATTTTTTATCTGGGTACAGAACATTCTATTGTTTTACTAAAGAGTTTATCAATGGTAAGCGCACACACACATGTACGCACACACATATATATGTACTAGCTTTGGAATAAGTTGTTGTGTTGGTTTGTCTTGGGTCTTACATTCAATTTAATAACTTTTTCATTGGTACTTCCTGAGGTCCACACAATTCAGTTCCTGGTCTCCAAGTAAGTAAAGAATTGTATATTTGGCTGGTTCTCTGTTAGCTCCTAAAATTATCCCATTGTCTCACAACCAGGAAACAGCAAACATAAAATTCTCCTTAGCTTTGATCAAGACAAAGTGCCAGTCATCTGAAACTGCATTTGACAGAGTGGATGTACAATAGGAAGTGAACTAGTAAACTGGGTCATGAAATTGGAGAAAAGGAAAAAAGAAAAAGTTCACTGATCAAAAAGCCGTCACAGCAAGTAAGATTAAACGTCTCCAGACATGACACTGGACACCCTTTCCGAAAGATTAGTCTTGCGGAAAGTGTAGTTGTATATTCCCCTAGAACGTCTGAAAGTCCTCCAGCTCAGAATAATCAAGAGGCTGTGAAAATGCCACTTTCCCTCTGAATCCCCAACAACCTGGAAAAGCCCTGTTCTTGACAATTTATTACACCCAGCCTGAGCCATTAACATGCAGCTTCACACACTTCTTGGAGTTTGACACTGGTTGAACTTGTTTTTCTGGTCCCCTGGGGCAAAAACAAGCAATAGCCAACAGTAATTTCACATTGTAACATGTCCTTTCCTCTCCCAAACGTCTCCCCCAACCACCAAGCGATACCTGAGCTCATATTCCGAAGAGGAATGGGAAAGGGGATTTAACACAGCTCAGCAGCCAACACTTCCCAGTCAAACAATGGGGCCATTGGTCATAGACAGTTGACCACCAATAACCGGACAGAGACCAACAAATAACTTTGCACAGACCTCTGAGTAACTGTTATGGGGAAATGACTTGGGGCTGAGTTAAGCTTCAATCAAGTGACTTGTTAAGGCATCTTGGTCAGCCACCATTCTCAAACCTGTGCCTTTTGATGGTTTCTGATCACTGCTATGAGTCCAAATTCAAGTTCTCCCTTCAGCACGTTAGAAATGCCAAGGGGCAAAAAGTAAATACACTTCATGTAGCATTATACAAACAACATATCCGCCATGCAGGTGTCGTTTCTGCAGCAGCCCATCCAGGAAACTCGGTGAGACAAAGTCATTATGTGTTTGCTCACAGAATCCTTTTCTTAAAAAGAAGTGGTCTTTGCTCACCCAGCTCTGGTCTCTGTGTTTTTATGATGCAGAATGAGGGAAATCCATAGAGAACTGGAGGGAAGAAGGAATGGAAGAGACAGGAAACAAAGGAAGAACAAAGGGTGTGGGTGTTTTTGCTTGTTGGTGTTTGGGGGTATTTCGTGTTTGGGGAGTGTTTTGTTTGTTTTCTTGGCTAGAGTATTAAGAGTCAGGGAGAGTGATGGAGAAGGACCACTCCTTTCTGCAAAGACTGCCGTAAGTGTGGATGAAAGGAAAAGACAAGACTTCGAAGATATTTAGCATAAATTAAGAGTATATTTCCCTGTGTCCTTTTGCAGTTGCTCTAGATATAAGTTAAAAATGAAGTTGCTATTGGTTATATTTTTCTGTTGAACAACTGTTTCTTTAAACCACCCTTGAGACTGGGCCACATGGGGCCCCTGTTACAAACAAGTTATCCTTGAAACCAGTAGTGGCAAAGCAAAGCTCAAGTAGGATCCTACAGTCATGACTAATCAGAGCCCAATTCAGTACAGAGACCCATATTTTCCAACATTGCTCACACTTATCTATTCTTTTTTTTAAATATGTTTTTATTGATTTTTAGAGAGAGAAGAAGGGAGAGGAAGAGCGAAAAACATCGATTGGCTGCCTCCTTCGCCTCCTGCATGCCCCCTAATGGAGCCTGCAGCCTGGGCATGTGCCCTGACCTGGAATTGAACCAGCGACCTCTTGGTGCACAGGACAATGCTCAACCAACCGAGACACACCAGCCAGGGCCATTCTACTGATAAGAAGGACACCTACATTATTGCTATCCCTTGATGTACTTGGAAGATAAAATAATGTCAGCCTGACATTGACCATATCATTACGCTGATAAAAGTGTTCAATCAACCAGCTGTCTGCCTTGGAGTAATCAGAAGCTCTAGATGATTAACTGGAATTTTCTTTTCATCTGGACATTTGCTGTGAGGGGGTCACTGACCTTTCAAGTGTGAAAACCCTAGTAGGTTAGATGCAAGGCATGCTGGTACCTCAGTAGGAAAATATGCTAAAACTAAAAGGACTAAAAAAGAGAGATGATGGAATGGGTCGTTTGGGGGAAAAGATGGCCTGCAGTCCAAATCAGTGCTCCCGAAGCACAGTGAACTCAGACTCAGGGTTGTATCTGGAGTATTTGACATCCTGACCGAATCATTTTTAACACCTTCCCTCTTCTCCAAACAACAAAATTATGTTTAGTAATAATTATTAAATAAATCAAATAACAATAGCCAGAGAATAAGCAAAAACATATGTCTGCAAACATAGAAAATAATAAAATACATTAAAGTATATAAAAGGGAAAAATGGATGTGTTAATACTTTCTAGTGTATTTCTATTTCTAATTTCAATGTATTTTTTGAGAAAATAAAAAAAGTTCATAGTGATCTGTTACAGTAATGAATCTTGCAGTTTGCACTATTTTATTGGTTAAAATTTTAAACACTAATTTAAAACTCCAAGTGATCATGTTCCTTCATGTTTACAATCACTATGCTATCATTTTTATTTTGAATCTACTGTTTAAATGCAGGAATATATGGTACCACGGGGGTTAACTTGTGCCCTAAGGGAGCTCAAATGACTCTGAATCATTGCAAATTTAGGAAACAAACATATGTCTGATTCCAACTGTGTTGTGGGCCAATTGTATAACTAGGAGTCCTCAGAATTAAATTCCATTTTCATGGAATGCATATTAAGGACGATAATAAAATGTGTATTACAATTGTATTAAATTACAGTGTGTATTAAAGGACAATGATAAAAATGTGCCCATTTGACACTTACATAAGATTATTAAATGTCTATTGTTTAGAATTTACTTTTTGCACCCTGGGGGAATTGCTCCCACTGGCCTCCCCTTAAATTGCAGTGTGTAGGCTCAACTCGGTGCTAACATTGTCTGTTTTGATGACAGGAGCACAGCTACAGAAATCTCCAGATTGTTTCAAGGTGAGGGATGTGGAGTCTAAATCAGAAAGTGGACACACATGATGGGAGGGGGAAGGCTGCAGTTCACCAGGCACTCGGGACTGACTCCACTCCTTTCCTGCTCACAGGCATAGAACGTTTATATGAAAAGATGAGCATTCTCACTAATTATCCAAGAAATGCAAGTTAAAATCACAATGAGACACCAACTCACACCTGTCAGAATGGCAATCATCAATAAATCAACAAACAATGAGTTGGCAAAGAGGTGGGAATGCAGACTGCTGCAGCCTCTATAGAAAACAATATGGAGGTTCCTCAAAAAATTAAAAATGTAACTGCCTTATGACCCAGCGATTCCACTGCTGGGAATATATCTAAAGAAGCGCAGAACAGTAATTTGAAAGAATATATGCACCCCTATGTTCATTGGAGGATTGTTTACAATAGGCAAGAGATGGAAGCAATTCCTTTGCCCATCAATAGACGTGAGGATAAGAAAAGTGATGGTGCATATATTCAATGGAGTATTACTTACCATTAAAAAAATCTTACCATTTGCAACAGCATGATGGATCTAAAGAGTATTATGCTACATGAAATAAGTCAGAGAAAGACAAATATCATATGATTTCATTTATATGTGGAATCTAAAGAACAAGATAAATGAACAAACACAATTGAAACAAAGTCATAGATACAGAGTGCCGACTGATGGTTGCCAGAGGGGAGGGGGTTGGGGGATTGGGTGAAAAAAGTGAAGGGATTGCCCTGGCCAGGGTGGCTCAGTTGGTTGGAGTGTCATCCTGTGCACCAAAAGGTGGTGGGTTCGCTTCCCGGTCAGGGCACATGCCCAGGTTGTGGGTTTAAACCCCAGTTTGGGTGCATGTGGGAGGCAACCGATCAATGTTTCTCTCTCTCTCTCTCTCTCTCTCTCTCTCTCTCTCTCTCACCTTCCTCTCTAAAATCAATTTTCTTTAAATGAAGGGATTAAGAAATACAAATTGGTAGTTACAATAGTCATGGGGATATAAAGTACAGCATAGAAAATATAGTGAATAATATTCTAATAACTCTGCATGGTGCCAGGAGGTACTGGAAATACTGGGGAACACTCTGTAAAGTGCTTGTCTAACCACTATGCTGGACACTTGAAACTAACACAAAATAATATTGAATGTAAACTGTAATTGAAAAATAAAATTAAAAAAGAAAAAGAATTGAGTGTTTAATTTTCTAACTTTGCTCCAGACAGCTCAGGACCAAGTGGGTGGGGCCTGCCTCTGGGGAAAGTCCTTTGACCTGATGTCCTTGGAATGTCCTTCAGACGGGTCATTAATGCCAGGTGATCAGTGGAAGCCTGTGGAAGTCCTTCCAACCTTGCAAGGGTGTTCACATGGTCACTCTAACGTTGGGTTATTTAAAAAGTGAATGTTAATTTGGGGAAGTCCTCATCTGCCTTTCTCACGGAAGAATTGAAGAAGTGAAAAGATGCTGTGGCTCACCATTTCCTTGGCTGCTTTGCCTTGGGTTTCTGATGTGGCCACTTTTGAAAAGTTTGCACGCATTTCCCAAGTTATTATGTGACTGTAGTGCTTCAAAGATCACCTGCTCAGCAGGTTCCGGAGCAAACCTTGAATTTTAATTAGTATAACCACCATTTATTGGGCACTAACTATATTCTAGGCCCTGTGTTAAGCTATAGCTATAAAAGTAATAGTAATAATTGTTCTTTTCGGTGCAGATTTACAAAGAGAGAGTTCCCCTTCACAAATAAGAACAGAAAATAGCTTAAAGGAACTAGTCATCATCCCAGCTGATAGATATAATCATACCAAACTATGTCGGAGTCAGGAAGTACCACAATGTTAAGAAGATTACAAAGGACAAAGATGACTATAATTACTTACATTAAGTATAATTGAATCACATAATTCATTCCCATTACTTAAGTTCCTGGCTCGGATTGGGATGCTACTAGAATCAGGAATGGCCTATTGACTCCACTCTTTCCCAGTCAAAGATCATTTGGGAGCCAGGGGGCGTGACATTCAATGTGGCAAATAAGACTCTCCTGCATCCCCACTACCCCCG
>NW_005353967.1:16543319-16571684 GCF_000412655.1 Myotis brandtii
TGGGACAAAGGAAGACTGACGTTATAAACTACAATAGACTTCTCCTGGATGAGAAGAATTGTAGGAAACAGCTAGAAAAGCAATCATCTGTATGATGATGCACTTAAGCAAGGCTGTGTGTTAGGAAGAATGCAGGATCCAGCAACAGATCTGAATTTGAGTCTCCATTCATACCTAACCGGTTTGGGCCCTTAGCAAGGTCACAGCCTCACAGATTCCTGTCTGTGGGATAGTGATAAGGACACCGTCCGGCTAGCCTTGCAGTTCACATGTGAGGATTCTGAGATGATGCCTGTGAGCCGTAGGCCATGGAGTTGGTGCATTCTACCTGCCACCCCAAGTGCAGGCTCATGACCACAGTTTTTCTGAGCAATAGATAATATCAAATTCAAAATACACTTTATTATAACAATTATTTCAAGCAATGCAATCTGCTTCATTTTTTAATTGTCTTTATGAGAACTGGTTTAGTCATTTCGCTGTCATGCAATTTGCTTTTAATCTTGCTAAGATATTCCACTGGGCCGAACACAGACGCTAGAAGGCAGACGAGCAGTGGGAGGCTGGACAGACCCCGGTGCTGCTTCAGTCCCACAGAGAACTCTGAGAATGATGCAGTTAGGGTAGAGGGGGCGGGGTGGAGGACAGTGAGGGGGAACAGGAAGGGATTTCCAGCTCTGAAAATACCCCTGGCCAGGACAGAAAGCCTCAGGGCCTGGGATACCAGCAGAAAGGCATCGATTCAGTGTCAGCTGGAGCCCACCACCAACTCAGCCCCCAGCTCTGCTGCTCTTTCCCAGGAGGCCAGTGGGAAAACCCACCTTTTGGGCCATCGGCCGTGGTGCATTTTGCTGCAGCTCAGGGCCTGGAGAGCAGTGTCAACATCAGATGAGCATGTTTACTTAGGTTGTGGCAAAGCTGGCTTCACCACAGAGCCGATATTTGCTTAAGCCTCAAAGCTTATTAGATAGATTGGGAGGCAATTCGCTTGCCCTGTTTACCACTAGGCCGTCATTGTTTTGGTGTCTGTGTGCCTTGTTGTCTTCTGCTCATTTGTTTGTGTGGCCGAAGGGAGATGTAGAGAACGTGTGTGGGAGGGGTTTCTCAATCAATTATTTAAGAATGGATCATTTCGGCCCTCACCGGTTGCTCAGTGGTTAGAGCATCAGCCCACACACAAGGGCATGTACCTGGTTGCAGGTTCCATCCCTAACTCTGGTCAGGAGGCAACCAATCAATGTGTGTCTCTCATATTGATGTTTCACTCTCTCTCTCTCCTCCACTCTCTCTAAAAATCGATGTGAAAATATATCCTTGGATGAGGATTTTATAAAAAAAGAATTGATCGTTTCAAATAATCTATCCTATATAATAAAAGGCTAATATGCAAGTTGACCGAACAACCAGTCACTATGACACATACTGACCACCAGGGGGCAGATGCTCAACGCAGGAGCTGCCCCTTGGTGGTCAGTGCACTCCCATAGGGGGAACGCCGCTCAGCCAGAAGCTGGGCTCACAGCTGGCCGGGCACAGCAGCGGTGGCAGTCGGACATCCCCCAAGGGCTCCCAGATTGCACCAGGCCTCTAGTTGTTAATATAAAAACAAACCTTTGTTTTGAAGGAATAGGCCATTAGCTAAATTGTATTTCTGGTTCTATCACATCTCAGCTTGTGAGAATTTCAACCACATTCATATTTTCTGATTTCCATTTTGCTTTGATTCTGTTAAAAGGAAAAGTAAGTCAGGAGATCACTGGACTTTGATTATTCATCCAATACTATGTGCTCAACACAGGTATCCTAGGAGCTAAACAGAGGCATTGGATTTGGTGGCCCCCACGTTTTGGGGAAGCCCCACTGTGATCAGCTACCCGAGCATGGTCATCTCTAAGAGCCTTCTCAGGGGCTGGGACTGAGGAGAGAGCCTGGAGCAAGCCCGGCCTGCCCGGCACAGAGGGCTGAGGACACTCTCACTTTCCTGCTATTAATCAAGCTCCAATGAAACACATGCTCTGTCTGCAGCATGGAACCATGGTCATTTCCCAAAAATGTGTAAGACACAGTCCCAATCTCAAGGAGATTGAAGTCTCCTTGTGGGCTACAAAAGAAATACCTATAATTTTGAGAGAGAGAGAGAGAGAGAGAGACCGAGACCACGTGGTAGGAGGCTCATCACACTCTAAGTCAGAATATTTTATGAAGGACAGTTGCCGTATGAGCCATAGAACATAAAAAGCTTCCAGGAAAAGGTGGGGCTTGAGCTCGGATTGTTTTATGTGTCCCTGTAACTACTGTCCTCCTCAAAGTTCACTTTCTTCTACCCACCACCTTAATCCACTAGAATCCGCCTCTCAAATATTGTCTTAGCAACCGTTTACTGATTAACACCAAACAGGCTGACATGAATGCTGCCGCCAGAATGCGCGCCTCTGGCTCTGGGCTGCTCTTACACCATCACAGAGTTGTAAGGTCAGAAGAGTCTATAGAGGTCACCTCGTCGAAACTCTTCCATTGCTCGGGAAGGAGACATCTGGGGACAGGTTCTTCAAACTCCTAGGAGTGTAGACCCGTGCCTGTGGAAGTCTGGCCCGCAGCATCAGCCCTGTGCCCATGAACAGGCAGGGATGCTAGGACACAAAGCACACCTGAGCAGTCTCTCTGGTGTGAGCAGAACACAATCACCGCAAAGATTTAGGCTGTGCTAATGCCAAATTGTGTTACTATGGCCACACATCGAATTATCCCTCCACCAGACCAGCCACACTGTAGTCTGCAAGCCTAACCCTCAAATTCAGTGTAGAGGTTCGATAGTTCTTACCCAAGCCAGTTCCAACCCAACTCAGAACTCAGGGGCAAAGACTGAGCCTCATGCATGTGTGCATCTCTGGGCCTAATACAACACCTGACACTCTATAAACAGCTCCTGTGGCTTCCGTGAACTGAACTGAATTGCATGAACTAAACTGAACTGAATGACACAGAATGAGGTATCATGAGTGAGAGTCATGTCAGGGACAGGAAATGTGACAATGGCTGGAAAGAGAGAAAAAGATGAGTAAACCAATTCCCTTCCTCAGGATCTCTCCCTCCAGAGAGAAATATCCATTCATAGATATGGTGAGATAAAGATATTGATTTCATCTGGAAATAATCACCTCAATATAAAATAATAATATTAGAACAATTAAGTTACAACCAGGAAGTTTAGAAATGAGATTTGATTTTTTTTTTTTTGGAAGAAGTAGAAATTGAGCTGGTTTCAAAGGATGGATAAGACTTTGCAATCAATACATGGGTAGAAAAAGAGGGGAGCTCTGTGGGGAGACACCGTCAGAGTGGTAGGAAGAGGACCAGGCCAGGGCAATATCACCACACCGAGAGGAGATGGGGTTTCCAACACATAAATAGAAGAATGTTGATGGCAGCAGACTAAAAAAATAACTAAGGGCTGACTTTTTTTTTTTTTTTTTAAATATATTTTATTGATTTTTTACAGAGAGGAAGGGAGAGAGATAGAGAGTTAGAAACATCGATGAGAGAGAAACATCGATCAGCTGCATCCTGCACATCTCCTACTGGGGATGTGCCCGCAACCCAGGTACATGCCCTTGACCGGAATCGAACCTGGGACCCCTCAGTCCGCAGGCCGATGCTCTATCCACTGAGCCAAACCGGTTTCGGCAGGGCTGACTTTTTATTAAATTTTCTTTTCTTTTTTTTAAATATAGTTTCTATTTATTTCAGAGGGGAAGGGAGATGGGGAGAGAGATAGAAACATCAATGATGAGAGAGAATCATTGATTGGCTGCCTCCTGCACGCCCCACACTGGGGATTGAGCCCCACAACCAGGGCATATGGCCCGACCAGGAATCAAACTGTGACCTCCTAGTTGGTAGGTCAACACTCAACCACAGAGCCATGCCGGCCGGGCCTCATTGAATTTTCAATAAGGAGGTCAGAGTTGACCATAGCAGGAGAAATATAAGTGGAGTAGTTGGATTGAATCCAGATTGCAGTGGGTGGAACAGGAGCCGAGTCAGAGCTGCCTAGAGGAGACCTGCTTTTAGGTCACTTGGTGCAAGTAGCCTGAATCAGCCTATGGAGGGACATGGAGCAGAATGAAGGAGGGTTCTCTCCCGTAAGAGAACGTTGAGTTCCTTCACAGGTGGCACAGCAAGAGCCAGTTCAGTGGGAGAGGCTGGGGATGCAAGAGGAAGAGGGACGATTTGCCTTCGGAAAAAAAGAGGAACAAACCTATAGCAACACATGCTGCACCTCAGCAATCATCCTCTAACCACATCCCACACATCGATTTTCAGGAAAAGAATTAGTTTTGTATTTTTGCCTTTCAAAGAATGTCAAGACAAGAAAACTCACACTTAGTGAGTGGGTATTGTGTGTCAGGCTTTGTACCAGGAAATTTAACACTTAGTGGATCATTTAAATGTCTCAGATGCTCCGCTGGCTACAGGGGGTGAGCTGCCAGCTGGGCGACATCTGGTCCCAGCTCTGTGAAGTTGGAGTTCAGGGCATCAAAAATGCTTGCAGAGAAGGGTCCTGATGGAGCAGGCAGCACAGTGCCATCTGCCCACTGAACTTTTTAAGATGGTAAAGAAAGAATAATCAAGTCCCTGGCATTCCCCCAGGAACTTCCTTCTCCAGTAGTCAACTTCTAAGTTAGACACCTTGACCACAAATAGTATCTTCTTTTCTTTCATGTTGTAGAGGAAAATAAAACACCCTAGGTATTCACAACTTGCTTATTCATTGAACGCTTATTAAGCACCTATTATATGCCAGGCTGCATCCAGCTTGCTTTTGCTGCATACCAGTTCACCCCAAAACAACAGGCATGCATCATTTCTCACAATTCTGCACACCCAGCTACAAATCATGGATTCTGATGAAGATGGTGGTGGCACAGAGCTAGGAGAGGCCTTCCACTTGGGGAGCTCAGGAAAGGGTCTGAAAAGAGAAGCACTTGGTGGAGGTCTCAAACCTCAGACAAGGGGAAGATGTTCATCAGGCAAAGCGGGGTGGGGGGGTGGGGGGCACTTAAAGAAAGGGAAACAGCAATGTGAAACAATGGGGTGAGTTAGGGGAACTGACTAAAACTAGTGAGACAAAGTACAAGGTGAGGTGGGGCTGGAAAAGTCAGATCTTGAGGGATAATAAGCAAGGCAGGGCTGTCTTTGCAAACTAAGGGAAAGACAGTGGAGGAGAGAAAACATCTTTTTTTTAAAAATATATTTTATTGATTTTTTTACAGAGAGGAAGGGAGGAGGATAGAGAGTTAGAAACATCAATGAGAGAGAAACATCAATCGGCTGCCTCCTGCACACCCCCTACTAGGGATGTGCCTGCAACCAAGGTACATGCCCTTGATGGGAATCGAACCCGGGACCCTTCAGTCTGCAGGACGATGCTCTATCCACTGAGCCAAACCGGTCAGGGCAAGAGAGAGAAAACATCTTTGAGAGCTATTCTGAAATAGGAGAGAGAGAGAGAGAGAGAGAGAGAGAGAGAGAGACCCCCCCAGGTTTTGGCCTGTGACAGTACCACTAGTCGGGATGGGGGATGTAATCAGAGGAGAACAGGAATAACAGTGATGGATTTGGGGTGCCTCTGGGACATCCTGGAATGGCTGTTCAGTGGGTGGTTGCACACTTTGGTTTGGAGCACAAAGGGAAAGTTCTGGGCTGGAGAACTCAACTTGCAAGCTGTCGGCATAGGCAGTGCTTTAGGGATATTAAAAAGAACAGAGATCTTAAATCATGGATCATCCCAGCTGGTAAAAAAAAATTTTTTTAAGTCATTTATTTTTTAAAACAAACATCATTTTCAAATTCTTTTCTCTCCCAACAAAGGAATTAGCCAAGGGTTTGTTTCAAGACCAAACAAACAGGGGGAAGCCATTGGCTTTCTTCATGAATGCAATGGGCAGTTCCTGGGGCTCTGAAAAATACAGCTGCCGTTTTGCCAATAATTTCCTGTGCCTGTATAAACAGTGCCATATTCTCTGAAGCCCTTTCCCCCTTCAAAAAGGTAAACTTTACTTTGCCAATAAGTGGGGGGCAGAACAATGTACTCAGCCTGCACATTCTTTCTGGGTAAGACCAGGGTCTTTCAGCAGTCTTCAGAGAGTAAATGAATCGGTTACTTATTCGCTGGAGAACTGGGTTAGAAACATGTTAACTACAAGTGGCCAAACATAATTAGCTGTTATTACTGATGTAGCTGATGAAGACTGAGGAGGGGAAGGTAGATGGATCCTCACCACAGAGTTCTCACTGTAGCATTTCCCTACATTGGAGAGGTTGTTTGCTACGACTGTTTCAGGCACATTTTGCTACTCCACGAAAAGGGAAAACAGAAGCAGTGTGCTGGCCACCGAGCGGACGCTGAGTCTGCCACCCCACGAAATGCCTTTTAGGGATTTTGATTATTTTAAGCTGGTTCTTTTTATGAAACAAAAGACTCAAAAAGAAAAGTTTGACCTTCCCTGTTACCTGCCGAAAGGAATTCAGGTAGAAAACCCGCTCAAAGGAAGGGAGCTATCACCTCAGCATAACCTGAACGAGTGGTGCAGACAGGAAGGAATCCAGCAGCTGTTTGACAGACTCCGCCTCTGTGCCCATTGTTTCCCAGTGGCCCCAGCAAGAATTTGTTTACCAAACATTTGCTCTTTCTCTCTCCGTGAACGGTCTACTTCCCCTTCGAAGTCCCAGACTCCTGCCTCCCTCTCCTTAGTCCAGAACAGTGTATAAGCCTCAACTGCCCAGTTTGCCCTGGGTCCTCTATTCTTATGGAATCCCTGCATGCATATATGTAATATGTTTGGTTATTTTCTTCTATTGATCTGCCTCATATTCATTTGATTATTAGACCATTCAAAAGAAGTTAGAAGGGTAGATGGAAAATTATTTTTCCTTCGTGACACCAACAAAATTTGGAGAATACTGAAAATTAACCCCCCTTTTAGGGAATCACAGTAGTAAGGAACCTTATTTAACTTTATTTAAATCAGTGTTTCCCCACATTTATTTGGCCAAGGAAACTTCGCTTCATAGCGTTCTAATTATGATCTTATGGTCTTATGAAAAACCAAAATGCATTTTGGGAAACACTGTCTTCTGGGCTTTTGGATACCGCTCTGCGGAGTTACTAGAGCCTCCTTCTTGGCATTTCTCTCAGGGCTCCCTTGGGTTTGTAAAAAGAGGCAGCGCATTCTCCCATCCCCACAGACCTGGAGAGAGGATAGCAACTCTGGGCCGTCCTTCCCAATGTAAATTCTGAATGTGAGTGGTCAAAAACAGCTGCCTCTCCTCCCCCCGGACTTGCCCTGCTCCGGGAGAGGTTCCTATTGAGGAGGAAATCCACCATTTCCTGCCCAAGCAGTGCTTTCGGTGAAGTGGGCCTTTGACCTACTGAATTGGGGGTCTGTCTTTGGAATTATTCCAGGACCCGGGAGAAACTCCTCTCAGAAAAGATTCTTTGTCTTTGAGTAGTATCCCTCCCGGGAAAAATAAAAAAACAAACGCAGTCAGATTTTTGTAGCCTTATTTTCTATTCTATTCTGTATGCTAGATCAAGAGGAAACACTCTTTTAAAAAAAACAAAACACAATCCAGTTCAGGAAAAGTAAAAATGTTTATGGCAGTTTTTTGCTCTTAGATATTACATCCCATTTTAATTCAGGAAATGTGACATCTGCATCTGCTCTTAAGGATTCTCTTTTTATTTCCTCATCACCAAAGTTTTTTGAGGCTGGGGCGGGGGGAGGGGGGTGGCTAAAATGTCGGGCATAAATTTGCTTGTACCTTGGAACTAACTTTGTGTAAGATGAGACCAGGTGCTAAGGGAAAGTGCTTAAGAAAAATGAAACTGTGAGGGGAACTGAGAAGGGAGTGTCAGTTAGCATCAAAGTTCAGCCGTAACAAATAAACAAATAAGAAAATAAATCATCACAATGACTGAATCGGGAGATTCCAGGTGCTGGAGAAGTAGGAAGAGAAGGAGAGGGAAAGAGGGGTATCTGAGTGAATCGGAGATGGGCCTGTGAGGGGGGGAGGTGACAAACACTATATGAAGAGCTGACTTTTCATTTTCACTCACAACATGTAAGATAGATTGCAACATTCTTATTGCATCACTTACCCATGTGTGTAGTGGAGGCTGGGAAGTCATCTTTCTTCTTTCTTCTTGGGTCTTTGACTTGTTGCTTCAACTCACGCGATATCATCCTCCCTGTGCTCACTTCCCAGACCTGCTTGGATGTCCTGACCCACTGGAGACCCAGGTGCCACAGCGGAGGAAGGTTGATTGGGTTACTCAACTCAGGAAGACCTTTCTCAAAGCACATACAGGTGTATAGGGTTTATAGTGAGTGGTTTCGATTGCTCTCAGCTACAAGTAACCAATAAAGCGGTTTAAATAGACAGGAAGAAGTCTAGAGCAGTGGTTCTCAACCTTGGCTGCACATTAGAATCACCTGGGAATCTTTTTAAAATCCTGATTTCTGGGCCTCATCCTTCGGAAATTCTGTTTCTTTGTTACTAAAGTTGTGGCCGGCCTCATCCTCTGGAAATTCTGTTTCTTTGTTATGGGGTGGGGCCACAACATTAGTAACAAAGAAACAGAATTTCCAGAGGATGAGGCCCAGAAATCAGGATTTTAAAAAGATTCCCAGGTGATTCTAATGTGCAGCCAAGGTTGAGAACCACTGGTCTAGAGAGAGGCAATTGTTGGTTTGGTTCAATACCTGACCCAAGTCAGGTTGATGCCGTCAATTGTTATAGGCTTTCCAATGGTCATAAGATGATTGCCTGTGCTCTAGATCTCACATCTACATTCAATATTTCATTTAGGGTCTAAGAAGAAGGAGAAGGACATAGGTGCAGAGGTGTCTTTCCCTTTGATCAGAAAAGAGAAATGTTTTCCAGAAGCCACCAGCAAGCTTTGACTTAGCATTCATTGGCCAAAACCATGGGACATAGACATGTCTACCTTGAAGGAAGGCTGGAAACAAGGGTGAAGTTTTTTCAGCTTCAAAAATGGAGGCAACAAGAAGATTGGGTACGTCTATTGGTTGAGCCAATGATAAGCATCTGCCACAGAATTATTATCCATTAATTTTATTTTCACTGGAATCTCATTCCTGAAATTAGATAGAGGGCCCCCTCCTGAGGCTAGTAAAGCCACATTCTGCTCATCACTACACTTGACCACTTACAGTTAAGTGATGTGTTTGTGAGTCAATGGTATACACTAACTTTGTTCCCACTTAAAATAAAAAACCTTTAAATTAGTTTAATATTTTAGGCCCACTCATGTGCTCCAAAAACCCTCAAGTTTCTTTGGTTTACATCAAAGTCCCATCTAATTTGCTCCCAAGAGGAAACCTACCACAATAGTGAAGTTGTATATTTCCACAGGGATTTTCCCTAAACAGTTAATGAGTTGTGACTTCCTTATATGTACATGCAGGCGAGACTGGTGCACTCCACGCAGGTAGACAGAATTCGAACCAGATGGTTCAAGGAAAGGAAACTGGATTAGCAGATCATTTCAAACACCTCCATGTGTTGACTGAAACCCATAAGGGGAATGACAAAACATGTAGCTTATTTTCTCAACAAACTGTGCACCATATTGAATGTTAAACATTAAATCGAGGGAGGGGTAGAGCAAGCTCTGGTTTTTCTTTCCTTGAAAAGAAAAGAAACCATAAGCCTAGTTTTGCCTGATTCATGTATCCAGAGGGGGACAAAAAAGAAAGAAAGAAACGCATGGCTGATTCATAAACTCATACCACTGAGGGACCCTGTGGTAATCCTATAGCAATGGCATTTGAATGAATCAGAGGTGGCAGGGGTGTGTCTAATTTCCATGAGTTCCTGTATGGAAAGCAAATCCTATTTTGCCTGATTTTCCAGTTTAAACAATAAACCATAGGAGTCTCTCATCCTCACCCTTAAGCCAACTTCATTGAAAGGGGTGGAGGGGGGTGATGCAAATTAAGGCACTTTTCAGTACTTCGGCCCCCCAACCCCAGTTTAATTAAAGCCCAATTTGGTTGAGGAGTAAACTGGTATTTAAAAATCAGGAGAAAATCTAGTTCCAGTAATTAGAGGGATTTTCTAAATCTTGTCCTCCATGTTAGAACACCCATTTTAATAGTTAATTAAAGACTCCTTAACCATCCCTTGAAGGAAATTTGAAAAAGAAAAGATTAGGGACCCGCCACAAAGACATCACTGACAACGGGGACTGAAATTCTTTGTTAGGCCCTGTAGGGAAAACCAGGTCTTCCTTCATTCACCTAAAATACTTTGGGCGTGCAGACCTTTTTTTTCTTTTAACAAAAAGATGTACTTATTTGCCATTGTGTTGCTGTGGGTAGCCTCGCAAATGTCACTGCTGTTCCACAAATATAAGCCAGCTGGCAAGTCACCCGTCTACCCCTGCCATTGCAGTTAGGGTAGCACACTTGTTTCTTTGGTTTCCCAAGTGATGGCTGGAAAATGCCACTGCTGTTCCACAAATATAAGCCAGCTGGCAACTCACCCGTCTACCCTGCCATTGCAGTTAGGGTAGCAAGCACACTTGTTTCTTTGGTTTCCCAAGTGATGGCTGGTGCCAAAATGTCAAACTCCTTAGGCAGAGTCCCCCTGCTTCCCCCCCACCCCCCACCAAGTACGGAGAAGAGCAACAGTCCCCTTGCAGATTCCACATGCCTCTCATATACTAAATGGGTTTTAACTGGTTAGATCAGTGGTTCTCAACCTTGGCTGCACATTAGAATCACCTGGGAATCTTTTCAAAATCCTGATTCCTGGGCCTCATCCTCCAGAAATTCTGTATCTTTGTTATGGGGTGGGGCCACAAAATTAGTAACAAAGAAACAGAGGTCTTCAAACAGAGGTCCTCACACCCTGTGGATCCACCAAGACTTTCCAGAACGTAAATATGCTAAATGGGTCATTGGAGGGAATCAATTTCTGGATCCTCAGCTTCTTTCTATATGTGTGTCCTTTTTTCTAAAGCTGCCTGATAAACCAAATCACACTTGGAAAACAAAGCCATCCCTTCACCCTTGCCAAATCTTTCTATGGTGGGTTATTGATTCATCAAGCATCTTTTTTTTTTTAATATATTTTATTGATTTCTTACAGAGAGGAAGGGAGAGGGACAGAGAGTCAGAAACATCGATGAGAGAGAAACATCGATCAGCTGCCTCCTGCACATCTCCCACTGGGGATGTGTCCGCAACCAAGGCACATGCCCTTGACTGGTCGAACCCGGTCTGAATTCAGAATAATCAATGCAGTATAAATTATGACCCTTGGATATTCCCTAGAATTGCCAACTTTCATAAGATAAAGCCCAGAATAAAGAATTCTATTTAAATTCTTTCTGATTCAAACAGCATTTCAGGAAGTCACTTAAAACCTATTTGAATCGGGCAAAAAGGAGACATATATAAAACCTTAGAAAATAAATAAATAAATAAATAATAAAAATATTTGAGCCAGGCCTCTGTGGCTCAGTGGTTGAGCATCGACCTATGAACCAGGAGGTCACAGTTCAATTCCATTCAGGGCACAGGCCCAGGTTGTGGCTCAATCCCCAGTGGGGGGTGTGCAGGAGGCAGCTGAACAATGATTCTCATCACTGATGTTTCTCTCTCTCCCTTTCCCTCTCTCAAATCAATAAAAATGTATTTTTTTAAAAAATCTATCATATTTATTTTAACTACAGTCAATTCTCATCTTATTTCAAACTATAACATGCATGATAGTTCTACCTCCTATTAACAAAAAATAAACTACTTTAAATCCAGGATAAAATATTTTAGATGTCTGTTTCACTTGGTGTATCTTTCCAACATAATTCAGAATGCTTACAAGTTTTGTCTTTGCTCTTCTTGAATAAGATTCTAAAAGTACACTTTGTCTGTATAATGCCCTGAAACACCTCTAATTTAATTAATTCTCTGAATAAAAACATGTCTTTCAATTCCAAAATTAATAAAATTTCTTGCTTGATATAATTTTAACAAGTAACCTATTGATTGACCGAATCTTTGACTTCTCAATTGCATAGTTTGCCTTTCTGTCTGATGATGACATATGTCATTGTGCAGAATGGAAAGGCCATCTGGCAAGAGTTGCTCGGCTAGATAAGGAAGAATGCCGGTATTCTTACAGCAGCGATCGATACTGAGTTATGTTGAACGCTGTAAAAATGAAAGCTTCTCCAACAACAAAAAAGTCTCCTTCAGATGCAAGTTTCATATCTCCCTGTCACATCTGTGCCGTCTCTGCACGATGACGAGTGATTCTGACATAGCCTTCCTTTGCCCTCGGAGTCCTCCCGGAGCTGAGTAAGGGACTTGGATAATTCTCTAATGCAGGGTAAGCAACATATAATTTCAGAAATGAACTGGAAGCCCCTTTTCAAACGACAGCACAATTGTCTATGAGCTTTCTTTTATTACAACACATCATTACATTATTTTGTAATTACATATTTTCCAAGCCTTCTGTTTTGTCTGCTTGACTAAGAGCTCCTCAAAGGCATGGGCCGTGTGGGCCTTATTTATCGTCATATCCCCAACAGCCAGCACAGAGACCGACACAAAGTGGGCGCTTAGTATACATTTGTTCAATGAATGAATGGAAAACTGACTGAATGAATAATGAAAGAAGGAAAGAATTCAAGATTTGAATCCCTATCTTCTTCTGGACACAGGGGTCTGGTAAATCTAAGAACCATTCTAACATCATCTCTGGGTCCCACTGGTTATCATGACCTGTCTGCACCGCAGCGTGACAGGCAACAACTGGTATTTCTAGGTCTTAGACATTTGCTCTGCCCTGTATTTTCTGAAGATTTGAACTAAACTTTATAGCACATTCAATATTGAGCTTAGTTTCACTTTTTATACTTTGATATTTAACATCCCCTTCTTCCAAATACTAAATATTTTCCTTCTGGTGTGATGACCTTCCTTAAATGTGCATTTTTCCTCTACTTCCCTTTGCTGTCACTTTTAAAACACACCAATACTTCTGGTCTTTACTGCACAATATAGTTCTAATTAAATTTCACTTTTAAAAAGTATATATATTTGTCTGTTTCTCTCTCTGTGTGTGTAAATTGTTCCCAAGACTTCAGGTCTAAAAGCTGTCCTTGACCCCTAAATCTACACTGAGTCCCCATGCCACTTCCTCAGCTGGCCTGCCTTCCACTATCTTTAAAACATTCCTCGAATTGCTCCTTGCTGAGATAGATACCCACTCACACACCTTAATCTTGACTTATCTTGACAGTTGCAATTTTTCCATATATGGTCCACATACCTCCCTATTGTCTGAAGGTCTGCAGATGTAAGTCCTGTCTGTTCCACATCCAAGACGTGCACAGATCACTTCCTTGTTGTCCTTATCTCCTCTGACATTTGGGACTTCTGCAGCCCAGCTTCTTTCTTCAAATCTGATGTGGCTCTTCCAGTGGTTCCATTCGAGCCAGTGACACGTGTGGAGACTTGTGTTTTGTTTTGTTTTTCCCCTGGCTCTGCTACTGACATGATAAAACGCTGGAGAGAAGGTATTGAAGTTGACTCTCTCCGTGAGTATAAAGCAAGGATTTAAAATACTTGGCATTCATCCACTTTGGAGCATAGCTCGAAGGATGAATGCGTCTATAACCATAGTAAAGAATTTATTATTATGGCTCTCTTTTAGCAGTACTATAATTCTACTGATGATGTTAATGAAGCTCATAATAATATAAAGAAATACATTAGCTCAGAAAGGCTCCATTATCATGGTCTTTAAGAACTATCTGCCTACTACGCTCCCTACCTTCTCTAAACCCTACGGGACTTTTTTTTAAGCAAGTAACAAACTGCCCAGCAATTAAGTTTTCTCTTACTCCATGTGAGTTCGCTCAGGCCAATGAGACTGTAAGACCCTTGGAAATAAGGCTCATGCTTGCTCCTCCTCCTGAACCTCCGCAGCACCAGCTCCGGAGCACTCAGGTTGGTTCTCGGCAACACTTCTGCAGGATTTCATTCTGATGGTTCTCTTTATCGTTGTGAATAAAGGATGTCTTATGACTTTAATGAGATTGCACTGTTGAAAAATTATTAAGTTTAATCCCCTTTTTTGTGTATCTCTGGATACACAAAAGTTGCTCCAAGCCCTCCGAAGCCCTTGAGCCCAGTTCCCAACAATCCCTGTGTATCCCGTGGGATTTCCCGAGATTTCCCTGCACCTGCCCGGCTCCTGCTCTCAGGTGTGGGTGCCCCCGGAGCAGGTCTCTTTTCCACTCACCTACGTTTCCTGGCCACATTCCCCGCCACCCTTCTCACTTGTGTAGGGAGAACGTGCCACATTTATCTGAGACGATAGGCACAAGGACACCCCCACCCACCGCCACAGGCCGCAGGACAGCCGAGGGGTCTCACTCCTCTTGCTGCCTCTCACCCTCTTGCTCCTTCTGTCTCACGAAGGTAGGCAGGTCGGGGAAGTCAATGTGTAGCCACCAGAGTGGCGGAGGGAGCCCTGATTTGTAGCGTTGGCTGATCTTCGCGGTGTCATCAGCACCACCAGGGCCGGGTTCAGGTTCGTCACTGAGCGGAGGTGACAAGAGGTGTGTGCAATCCGCTCTTGCGAGCAGGGTGAGGCTGGCTCCGGTTTGGGGTAAAAGTAGGCAACTCAAAACGCTCCCAACGCTTCTGTGAAAACAACTCATGCAAAATAAACATAGATTGGGCATTTTTTATTTATGTATTTATTTATTTTTGCATCTCACTTTAAAATTTTGACTTGGCTCCCTGGCTGTATACATGGAGGACCAACTATTTCCCTCAAAGGGTAGCAGAAGGTCCCTTACCGAAGACGGTCTGACTCCACTTGTGAGAGCATTTTCCTCCAGTTTCTTCCATGCAAAGCGTGTGGGGTGGTTTTAATGAAAGGCGCTTCATAAAAAAATAAATAGTACCTTCAGACCATTCATGCAGGCGACTTCCTGGCAATCCCTGGAAGTGTGGACTGGCCCATAAGCTAATTATCCTGTAAATTTCCTTTTCTCCCCCAGTGTGGAGGTGAGATCTAATTTGAAAGATTAAAATCTTTGCATGATTACAGTATATAGTAATTGTTAAGCTCTGTAGTTACATGCTCAATAGCTACTAAGTACAAAGAATTACAAGGTGATTTGTGCCTGTAAGATAAATTCCAAGAATTTTGCTTTTATAAAAGGCAAGGAAGTGGAGGTGGCAGAACCACAGATGTGCTAAGTGAAGCAACTGATCCTGAATTTCAGGAAAGAGGGACTTGGGGGGGGGGTTACAGAGGCTCAATTCACAGACAGGCCAAGTGGCAGAATGCCTTCCGGTGCATTTCTTAGGTTGTGCTAAACGTTATTTACATAAAAGCACTGCTCAAGTGGGTGAAGTTATCTAAGGAGTTTTTAGCCTAAATTCCTGGAGGGTTTCCAGATGTCTGCTATTCTCAAAGCAGAGAACCAAACTATGAGTTCATCACTTTCAAACACACAAAAAAGCACAAAAAGCCAAGTCTGATAAACACGACAGCAGTAATATGAGATTATATATCTGTAAAAAAAATTAAAGAACTGAAGAAATAATAAAGCTTCCAGTATCTATGTTTCCAACTCCACTACTATTTGGTTTTGTGCCAGCCATTCTTTCTCTACCTTAGTAGATCACACCGGAAAATCCACTCATTAAACAAATATTTATTCAGCACCCAGGGCATACCGCGCTCCTGTTCTTGGCACTGGGGACATGACGATAAATGAAACGGATAAGGCCTTTGCTCTCATGGACTCAGAGTCCAGCAGGAAATAAAGATTACTAATACTTTCAAGTATGAATTATGATTTCTAATACCAGCACTACTTACAAGTCCTGGGAAAGAGTGGCAGCACACCATGGAGCGTGTGAGCACGTGGGGTCTATCGTAGCTCAGGAGTCAGCATCTATGAGGAAGTAATGCTTAATCGGAGACCTGAGACCTTAAGTATGAGTAGGCATTAACAGCTCAGAGACTTGGGGGGGGGGGGGGTTTTTCTCCAGAACAATACAAAAGGAGTTTCCAAAGCTATTGCCTTTTAATGCCTTTCTCCCTCCAAACCATGAAGATCCCCACATCAGTTTGTCGTAGCTAAGATTTCTTTATTTTTCTGGTTATAATGTTACTGGTAGCTGCAGGTATAATTCTAAGAGAACAGGAAATATCAGACCTGATAAAACTGGGCCTAACTGAGTCACTAGAAGGAAAATGCAGAATGGCCTGGGAGTGGCTGTTCCAGCCCCCATTCTGTGGAGGCGTCCAGGGCCTGGCTTCCCTGGTAAAGAGAAGGAGACACGTGGGCAGGCCAGAGAAGGCGGGCTGGTGGACTGAGGCAAACTGAGCTCACATTGCTTTAGACTCCTCATCTGAAATTGCCTTCAGAATTGGTTTCTGAGTCTCCTTCGTTTTTCCTGCAAATGATCTTACCCAGTTTGATTAAGAATCTTATTCACCTATTTGGAGAGCATTCCAATGATAAAGTTTCTCTCATCTCAAGGACTAGAGGATTGCCACATGCATCTGTCCATATCAGTCTATATTCCCAAGACTTTAGGACTCAAAACCAAAGTAGAAAGGAGTTTTGGGGTAATAGAACATTCTTGGGAGAATTATAGGGCATTTAGGCCCGACCAGTGTGGCTCAGTGGTTGAGCATCGACCTATGAGCCAGGAGGTCACAGTTCCATTCCCAGTCAGAGCACATGCCCAGGTTGCAGGCTTGATCTGCAGTGGGGAACATGCAGGAGGCAGCCGATCAATGATTCTTTCATCGTTGATGTTTCCATCTCTCTCTCCGTCTCCCTTCCTCTCTGAAACCAATAAAAATATATTTTTTAAAAATAAGGCATTTAGAGGGGCCTGCTTGCATCTGCATACGTTGGTTCTGGTGGGGGTCCCTGTGAGCAGGTGTGCCCTCCACAACCAGGACCACCGAATTCGATGGCCCTGCTTCTCAAATGTGCATTTGAAAGTCCATTTGGAGCCCTTACTTGAAATTCAAATACCCAGAATTGCTTTTATTTTTTTTTAACAACTAAGAAAAAGTTGCATAAAATCAAGGTTAAATTAAAATTATTGAGGCGGTGCCATATGAGATTTAACAAGGTTTGTCATAATTAACTATGTGCGCACAATTTTGAGCACGCTTTTTCTGATGAAATGTGAACTAGTCAAATCTACAAAGGTGTTCTACCACTATTTAGAAAATTATCACCCTGTGATCCTTTGAGTATAGAATAGCGCTTATATCAACATACATTTGTTCAGAGATTCCTAAGGTGCTCATTTTCTGAGGTAGAATCAGCAGCATGATTAATAGTTCATTTAAAAAAAATAGTTGGGCATCTCAGCAACAATGAACTAATGTCTTTGGTAGATCAATAATTTTTCTAATCACAAGAAAGCCAGTGCATCAGAAAAGTCATCAGCAAAAGCATAAAAAGATATATGCCAGCTGTTTCTGGCAGCCCCTTACAGAGGGGACAGAAGAAAACAATAAGAAATCTTTGCCATATGTTGGGAGATGAGTGGTAATGGAAAATATTCATAAACAAATGACTAACACTTGTCTGTATGTTATTCAGGTGCACAGCTAAAACACATCCATCTCCTTAGCATCGACTTTTCTGGATGCAAATTACTCTAAGGCGCAGGCAGTCATTTCTAGTCTTGTCATTCCTTATGCAGGCTGGACTGTCATTGATGTCAGCAGTTTTGCTGTATAAGCACTTTAAGATAAAATCTGAACATCTGAATTAGCATAAAACATTCAGTACAAAGTAATTTACATTAGAGGCTTTCCTCGTCGATTTCCAAAATGGCGTTGCTGTTGTCTTGTATTTGGAATCAGCTTAGAGATCTTTCCCCTTCTCTCTAATCCCATTTCCTTGGTCCTTGGCCTGACATTGCTCACCATCCCCATCAGGCCGGCTATTTCTGCTGTGCTTTCAAAGGTCCAGTGTTAGGTCTGATCAAATAATTGAGTTGATATATCCTCCCCTGGGAACTGACCTTTAGACCACTTCCCAACCAACATTCCCTTTCGCTTAGTCCACATTCCATTTGCTAAGACCATTATCTTTCCCCTCCAGACTTTCCCAGGATCCTGACCCGCCTAGAGAGTTCCCTGCTGAAAAAGCCCGCCTAGAGTCCTTTAAAGCCTCTGGTTCCCCACCCCTGGGGGCCGGTGCCATTTTGAGGCTCAGCCTATCTGGTCTCCAGATGACCTAATAAATTTATACTCCCTAACCACCTTGGCCTTGTGCGTTCCTCCCTCGGTGATCCTAACACCCACTGTTTGATGCAGGAGGAAAGGGATCACAAAGTCTGACCCCCCAAGGGTTAAATCAATCTCATGAAGAAATAACCATTTCTTTTGCTTGTATTTACACAGGTATGATAGATTTATTTCCCCCAGGAATTCACTGTCTTCTCCAGAAATTCCGTTTTACCAGAGCAAGAAGCAGCTGAGCAGACACAGTGGGCAATAAAAACCCTGCTAGGTAAAGAAAGCTCAAGATGCACACAGCCCTTCCTGGATGTGAGTCAGGGCGGAAGTTAGTCAGCCACAAACCACACTGTGGCTTTCACAATCTGGTCGGGGTTCAAACACCTGAGGGAGACATCCCAGGCCTTCTGGTGAGCCAGGGGGGCCCGCATTAGCAGTGGTGGGATCCCAGGTGTGACTCTGGGTCTTGCCCATGTGTGTAGGTAGCCCCATAGCTGTGCAGGCTCTTTAATTTGTACTGCTTTGCTGAATAGGGACCTAACACAGGTTGCCACATCTCTTGCTTTTAAAAAAGTCTTTTTTTATTTCTTTTTTTATTAAGCTAAATAACTGAAGCCCTCAACAATGTCTATAACTAGGTTTGTGGTTCACGAGGCCATAGCACTGTGATTGAGAGTTTGGCTGGCTTTTGTCTGTAGGCCAGCCTTAAAAACTTGTCACCCAGATGTTTCTTTTTTTTTTAATTGAGTTTATTGGGGTGTTAACATTGGTTAACAAAACCATACAGGTTTTAAGTGTACAACTCAACAAAACATCATCAGCACACTACATCGCGTGCTCATTACCCCAAGCAAAGTCTCTTTCCATCCCCATTACTCCATCTTTGCCTACCTCCAACCTCCAATCTGGAGGTGAGACAGCAGTTGTGTTTAGGTTAGCAGAGAATTGACAACTCAGTTCTCAGAGGAAGGGATATGACCCCCTGGGGAAGTATGGAAATTTATGGGAGTATTTTTGATTGTTGCTCTGATTGGGAAGCACCATTAGCATTTAGTGGGTAAGCACCCTGCAGAGTGTGGGATATGGTCCCCCTGACAAAGGATTTTCCCACATCCTGCTCTGATTTTAAATGAATGCCCAACTGCATAAGTGAAAAACTTAATAAAATTATCTGAGCCTTATATCTAACTCCATTTAACTTATAAACACAAATTATTTTTTGACAGCTTTAATATACATTGAATTTTTCAAGAATGAAATTACTGTGTGTAAATACTTGTTTTGTTTGGAATTTTACCAAGAATTAATCAACTTTCTGGTAGACCTCTGATGACAATGTATTAGTCTGCATATGTAACTGTCACATTCAAGTTTAGATAAATACACTTACCTAGCCCTTATTTCTTTTTTCTTAAAAATATGGTTTTTTTTGTTGATTTCAGAGAGAGGAAATGAGAGGAAGAGAAAGTTCAATGATGAGAGAGAATCATTGATCACCTGCCTCCTGCACGCCCCCTACTGGGGATTGAGCCTGCAACCCTGGCATGTGCCCTGACCAGAATCAAACCATGACCTCCTGGTTCATCGGTCAATGCTCAACCACTGAGCCACATCAGCCAGGCCACACTCTTTTGTCATAAACTAGAGGCCCAGTGCACAAAATTCACACATGGGTGGGGTCCCTAGGCTTGGCCAGCGATCAGGGCCGATCGGGGCCAGTCCAATCAGGGCCGGGCCAGAGAGGAGGCGACAGTCGCCGGGCCAGGTGCAGAAGGAATGGACACTGGATGCCGCCACCATCATCAGCACCCCACCACCACAGGGTTCCTCGCCTCCCCCACTCCTCCTTCCCTCGCTACCACCCCACTACCATCGCAGGTGGGCAGCGGGCCGATCGGGGCCTGCCAGCCAGGGGGAGGAACAGAGCACAGGAGGTTGGCCACTGGCCCCAAGGAGGGAGCCAGCCCTCGGTCCCCCTAGGAAAGGGGCTGCATCTGCGGCCACCCGCCCCCCTGTTCCCCATCCCAGCCTGAGGGCTGGCCCTGATCGGGCAATCGGGGCCTGCTGGCCGGGGGAGGGACCACGAGAGGTTGGCCAGTCAGGGGAGGTTGCTGTGGGAGCACACTGACCACCAGGGGGCCGCTCCTGTGTTGAGCCTCTGCCCCCTGGTGGCCAGTGCACATCATAGTGACCGGTCATTCTGGTCATTCCGGTCACTTAGGCTTTTATAGAGAGAGATTATTTTCCTTTCTATTATAGTGTGTACTGGATCCCATGTGCCCCACCCAGATCCCCATGCAGGGATCCCCAGATGCTGGAGTGTTGACAGCTGACAGCCCACAGCTGAGTGCCAGCACCCCGTCCCAACACTCCCTCTGGTCTCAAGAGTGCAGCCTCTTTCAAGGTCCCACGTCATGACCGTCCCTAGGAGCTGTCTGCATCCACTGACAGTCACCGGGGGGTCCTAAGGCTCTGATTAGGCACAATTCTGCAGGGTCACCCCAACTCCAGAGCGCCCTGTGGGATCTTGGAGTCCTTTGTGGGACTGCTCAAAGCACAGCCCAACCTCTTCTCTGCCCAGTCCTGCTTCCCTCCCACAGTGTGGATCCTGAAAGCAAGGTCAGTCTGCTTTCTGCCCCCTGATGCCACCTCAGTCCTTTTTCGTAGGGTGCCTGGCCCAATTAGAGTTTTGAACATTGGGTGGTATATTATCTGGGAATTTTAATTTAGGATAGTAAAGAGGGAAATTATAGACTATTTGCAATTAAAAAAAGAGACAGTGTATCTGATGGGCAGGAGAACCTGTGTGCTAGGTGATCCCTTCAAGGCCCCTCCACTTCAAGACCTTCTCCTTTCGGGCACAAACACTGCTTGCCCCAGTTGGGCAGCAAATAGCTCGAAATGACACTTTATGCAACTATTTCTCGTGCACTTGACTAAAAAAATAAAAATAAAAAGCGGTCCTGTACAGTATCACTTCATATCAGCACTTTTTTCCATATTACCCACCCACCATGCCAGGTACTCCTCAGTAAGTACTTGCTGTATGTGATGCGACCAGCAAACCCAGTAGTGTGTGCCTGTTGTACGTTCCTGAGGCCTTACTTGCAAACAGCCATGTGCATCCTTAGCTCTGAGAGACCATAATAAGCCGGCTCCATGGCACCAGGCGCTTTGTCCTTGGAGATTTTTTAGATGAAATACAGTTTTAATTTAATTCTTAATATCATAGAATTGCAGTTCTTCTTCAACTGAAAAAGATTTGCAAAGCTGGAGGGGGTGTGCATGTGGGGGGGGGGGGGGTGTCTGTCTGTCTGTCTGCAGGTGCCCTGTGTATCTGTGTAGGAGAGAGTGCTTGCTGGGACCATAGAGGGGGACAATCCAAAAGCAAGAGCAGTGAGTACCTCTGCTCCTCTGGTCTAACTTTCTAAACAGGCCGCTGTAAAGCGATGATTCAAAATGCTTTGAAAGGACTTAATTTCCCCTCATGCCAAGAAAGTGTTCTTTTATACTCAATAAAGCAGAATGAGACTTACAGTAGTCCCCCCTTCTCCATGACTTTGCTTTCCAAGGTTTCAATTAACCACGGTCATCCGTGGTCTAAAAATATTAAATGGAAAATTCCAGAAATAAACAATTCATAAGTTTTAAATTGCTCGCCATTCTGAGTAGCATGATGAAATCGCAAGCTGTCCTGTTCTGTTCTGCCGGGGATGTGAATCAACCTTTTGTCCAGGTATCCACGCTGCATACGCTCCCACCCATTAGTCACTTAGTGGCCGTCTAGGTTATCAGATCAACTGCTGAGATAGGGCAGTGCTTGTGTTCAAGTAGCCCTTATTGTACTCAATAATGGCTCCAAAGAGTGCTGATGTTGGCAATTTGGATATCCCAAAGAGAAGCTGTAAAGTGCTTCCTTTAAGTGAAAAGGTAAGTACAGTACAATAAGGTAGATTTTAAAAAAAGAGAGACCACATTTACATAATTTGCAGTATATCATTATAACTTTCTATTTTATTACTAGTCATTATTGTTAATCTCTTACTTGTGCCTAACTTACAAATTAAACTTTACCATCAGTATGAATGTGTAGGAAAAAAACATAGTATATATAGGGTTTGGTACTATTTAGGATTTCAGCCATCCATCCCCTAGAGTTCTTGGGGGTCAGGATAACAAGGGAATACTGTATTTAGCTGGTTCTGTGACTCCATTCAAATCGATTATTGATATACTTCAGTGTGCCGAAGTGTCATTAACTATCTTTTTTTTAATATGTTTTTATTGATTTTTTAGAGACAGAGGACAGGAGGATAGAGAGATAGAAACATCATCGATCAGCTGCCTCTGCACACCCCCCACAGGGGACCAAGCCCAAAACCGGGCATGTGCCCTGACTGGGAATCAAACCAGTGGCCTCTTGGTTCCTGGGTCGATGCTCAACCGCTGAGCTACACCAGCCAGGCGTCATCAACTACCTTAGTCACTGGACATTCAGCACAGAAATACAGATCAGTGACTGGAAGTTTGAGCCCACTCCTTACTACTGGCATGCTGCCTCCAGGCTGTCCGAGTAGTAGAGGCTGCCTAGACACTCAGTGTCTCTTCTTTAACTTCTTCACCTGTAATACTGGGATACGGGCCAGAGTTTCCACCTCTGGTTCCTCCTAGGGGTGTGGTGATAATTAAAGCAATAATGTTTTTCAACTACAGAGACATTCCAGATTAAAGACACTACATAATTGAACACATTCTGCTTCTAGTGACATAGCTTGATATAATTGCAAGCTAGGAAAATAAGATTAAGCCAGGTGTCCCTATTACAGGAGTAGAGTAATGCCATGTGCCTCACTCTCCTTGACTTAAGGCCTGCTGTCTCGATATAAAAAGCAGCCCCAGTGCTCAGGAAAGAAGGCATCAGGTTGAGAAAGAAATGCTTTCATCCATTCAACTTCCATTTTATTGACAAATGTGTATAATTCTATTCCAGATTTAAAGATAAATGACAAGCTATTTGCTCATCATGTCACTTGTGCTTTGAGAGAGCATTTATAAAAATATTCATGGTGCTATTAAAGAGAGGAAGACTATGTAAGGTCCACCAATTAACCAGGTAAATGCTATGTGTGTTTATTTTCTTCTCTCCCATGTATTATTGGCACATATATAATTGGTGACACATCTGTTCTGCTGACCACCACATCAGCTCTTAACTGAACATCTTACATCTGACATGGATCCCAGCAAGAGGTTTAGCAGTGCCAAAGCTACAAACCGCAATGGTGGTATCAAATACATTGCAAAGATATCGAGAAAAATAGTTTGGAGGCCTGAGCTCTTTGCCAACAGAATGTACTTCTGTGAAAAAAAAAATACTTATGAGAGATTGTATTAAGAAGTTCTATTCATTGCCAAGCCACTGAGAATATGTTTTCTGATTTCATCCTTTCAAATGTGTTTGGAGTTCCAGGTCTAAACTGGCAAAGGAACCAAAAAAGGCAGTGAGAAGTGAAGTAAAGTGTTTATTAGACAGCTTGGATTGAAACAGGAAAGAACAAGGACTGGTCCTGGTTGGCTATATCTGCTGAGTGAGTGATACATAAGTGTGGTCAGGGTGCCTACTCCATGCCTAATGTCCAACTCCCTTCCAGAGAAAAGAGAACACAATTAGAAAAATATTCACATGGAGAGAACTCCATGACATATGAAGAGAAAAATGCAAGTTTCAGATTAACAGGTGGAGTACGATTAAGCCTCCTTGCTTCACCCCATGACCAAATTCATCAGAAACCAAGCAAGTATGGCATTGTGGATCAACTACGTTTGGACCACAAAAATGTAGAGGCCATTACAGGAACGTCACTCATCAAGAATAACACCCTCTCTGCGGAAGATGTCTCCCAAATTTCAAACAATTCTTGCTTAATAGCTCTTAAGCATAAGTCATTCTTAAAGGCTTTCAAAATTTGGTACATAATAAATGGCTTAACTGTGAAGCTACCTTGATTGTTATTTTCCAAAAGCTGGGTAGTTTAAAAAATTACCTTCCAGTAGGAAGTTAACATGTTCTCATCATTTTTCATTTGGGCCTTTGGCACATTTCTGGGGACTCTCTACCCTAAGTCCCCCATGATGATCCAAACCTCACCTCCAAAAATGTTTCTTCAAACTCCCTAGAAAATATTCTCATCCAGAACTATGACTACTAGGTTAAATAACAAGTTGAATATTTATTACTATTTAAATAAATCTAGTTTTACCATCGCACTATAAAAGGAACAGCCCGGTCAAGTCACTTAGATATTTTAATTTCGGTGAAAAGAAGTTTGAAATTATTTTTATCAAGCTGAAACATGAAAACTCTCCAGTCAACTTTTTCTGGATTTAAAAAAAACTTTTTCTTCATCATCTGTCATTTCCCCTGCACTTAAATTCTAAGGATGAATTTGCAAGAGGCATGAGGCTGTCAGTGATTCTATTTTAGCTCTTCAGTAACATTTCAAGTGGATGAAGGACAGCACACTGACAAGGTTTAACTTCATCTCCTGCTGTTAACATTTCCACAGAACGGGCTCTTCGTCATTTAATAACTCTCAATCACAAATAACTTTATGACATAAACAAGGAGGCTTCAAACTTTTTTTCCTCTGTGACTAATATGGTTTCTTCTCCTCCTTCCTTAAGACCTTTCAGTGAATCACAGAGACCAGCTAAAGGCTGAAAATAATGCGTCAGCTTTTTAATAAGCTTTTATTGTCACCACAGAAAATTAAGCATAGGTTGAGAGTCAGGATTCCAGGTCAACTGTAAAGCCCTGTCTGGTAATAGTTCTGATCCCATGATATTGTGAGAGCTTGGTGTTCAGGCTAGAGCAGTGGTTCTCAGCCTTCCTAATGCCTTGACCCTTTAATACAGTTCCTCATGTTGTGATGACCCCCAACCATAAATTATTTTCGTTGCTACTTCATAACTGTAATTTTGCTACTGTTATGAATCGTAATGCAAATATCTGATATGCAGGATGTTTTTAGGCGACCCCTGTGAAAGGGTCATTCGACCCCCAAAGGGGTTGCGACCCACAGGTTGAGAACCGCAGCCCTAGAGGGAGAGTTCACAGAAAACCTGTGTGGGGCACTGACCAGGAACCTTCCACTTCTCGGTTGTCCCCCGTTGAGACTATTTTCAGTCATTTCCTGCCCTCTTCTAATTGGGTTGAGAGACCTGCAGGCAGGATGGAAGCTGCAGCCTGCAAAGCGGGTCCCGACGGAAGGTATCAAGATATTGGCACCTATTAGTGGTCTTTTCCAAAGCAGTGTCCTGTGGTCGTCTTCCAAAAGTATATACCGGAAGCAGAAAGCTGGCCTTAAAGAAAGGCATTGCTAGGGGATCAGGATATTAATAAACCAAAAGTGACCCATGTGGGTTTCCTGCTGCTTCCAAAGCAGGAAGTTGCTTGCAGATACATTCAATCAGCATACTTTCCCTGAGTAACATTATAGCAGATAGGGAGTGCGGGGGGAGAAGATTGGAGGAAAAATAACTGTAGAAATCAGGTGCTTCATATTTACTTCACAACAATGCTCAAAGGTCTCCTTTGGGCAGTCTTGAATAGATGCAACAGCCATGTTTGTTCAAACGATCAGAAAGGATGGGCCCTGGTGCTATTACAGAACCACGTTATTTTAAAATGCACGTTAAATGGCTCCCAAATCCTTTTATTGAAAATCCGCAGATAAAAGAACTAATTTCTTCTTAAAGAAACCAAGACTACTTTCTCCTCAGAGAATAAGCTATTAGAGCTGGTAAAACATTAGCAAACAGCCCACTCGAGCTACAAAGAGAAGTAATGGTGTGGTGTTGTTAGCATGGAGAAGTGCCATTACCTTTAAGGCTTTGTTATGGAAAGCTGCGGGATGCGTGCTGTTGCTATTAACCGGAGGGTTCTAATTGGATATTGGCTCATTTATGAGGCAGAGTCAGGAAGAGCTGTTGCCCAGGTGACTTGTAACAAAATGAAATAAGCAGATGCAATGTGTCCTGAAATTACCACCAAGTTTTCCTGAGCTGTTCGAGGCCGAGATGCTCTGAAAATTCCGCCTAAAATTGCAGCTTTGTTGTGAACGGAGCAATCATATCCCTATGCTCCTGGAGATTGTTGCCAGATACTAAGGAGTTTTCAAAAACACATAGTCATCTCCCCAAATATAAAAAAGAAAGTGAAGAAACTAGCCATCTGAAACGGAGATGCTAAAAGCTGGGCCCTGGGGTGATCTCTTCCCTTCTAAACCCTTCCAGTCAGCTGTACCTATCTGCCTTGCCCACATGAAATCATAGGGCCATCCTGTGAGCTGATAAGCGGGGGTAATTTCCATCTTAGTCTTCAACTGTCACCCTAATGAGTTAGTTTGGATTCTCCAGGAGCAGATATCAGTAGAGGATTAGACAAGCAAGAGATGCACAGGGAGAAGGGCCCTGAAGACTAAGTGGAGAGGACCAGAGAAGGGGGAGAGCATTCAGACCACAGTGCAGGTCTGAGCCTTATGCAGGAAGGGAGGAAGGATAGAACACACTTTTCTAAACACGTTTCCCATTGGTAGTGAGGCTCCTGCATTGGGCATGAGCTGCTCCATCTACTCACCTCTCTCACCTCACCTTTCCTGGAGGCTCTATCCAGGTTAGTGTCAGAGACCCTCTCATGCCTCTCTAGGCCCACCTGTAGACAAGGGTGTCTGTGTGTACGCCAAACCCAGAGAGAGGAGAGATGGCCAGATCTCCTCCTTTCTCTGGCTCTAATTTCCCCCTTTCTGCTCCCCACCTGGTCCCTACTTTCCAGGTGCAATTACAGCAGCCCCTCCCACCCTCCTTTCCTCTCTGGTTCCAAGAAAGCACCTACATCTCAGAGACGCAGAGGGAGGAGTCATTCGGAACTTACCCAATGTTGAACATCAGAGCCTGAGCAGTGCCATGCTCTGCTTTTGAGTGTGGTTTGGGGGGATATTCAAAGATTGCACAGGTAGCCACTGCCCTAGACCCCTCCTGCCAACAGCCTTCGTTCTAGTTTGCTGGGCAGCACAGAGCAGCCAGCAACATGTACCCTCATGCCCACCCTCATTGTGCCTCTGTACCCCCGGCTTCTCCACCCTTAGGAGTCCAAAGGTGAAAGGTGCCTCTTCACAGAAAATTCGAGGAGCCCTGCCTCAGCCCAGACCAGCAAGGCCATCCTTCTGTCATCTAAGAGGAATGCTCCTCCCCCCAGCTCCCTTTCATCAGCTCTAGGAGAACATTTTGAAAGACCCGTTGTTCTTCCCAGATTGTTTGGTTTATCTCTTTAAACATTTCTACTTTACACCTGGGATTATTATCCCTTCCCTAATTTTTTTTTTCTAGCAAGTAAACCAATGAATGAAGAAATGAATTTCTAGCCACATATGGGCATTTCTACACCCATGCTGCCATTTATAAAGTAAGCTTTCTGCTCAGAGAAATCCCTGGAAAGGAAAATAAAAATATATTAAATTTTGAATGCTAAGTATTGTGGAGGAAAAAAATTTGCAGACATAAAAATCTCTGAGTCAGCACTTACACTGTGAGTGCAGATAATCATGGGTAGGTATTTGCCAAGATCCAGACTGTCATTAAGTTATGAGTGATTTGTTTCTGACAGTGTGAGTAGTAAGTTGGTGGCTTGGAATGTGGGACATACATCCTCCTAGTGACGATGTTTTAATTGGTGGTTGGGTTCCCCAGTTAGCCATCATGACTCCACTACCCGAGCCTTCACTGGTGCTGGCCTGGTTCCAGGTCCTGGGACAATGAATGCAGGAGTGGGAGGAAGTCTCTCTTTCCAGCACATGTCCACACATGGTAACATTTAAAATAAATAAATAAATACACACACACACACACACACACACACACACACACACACACACACACTGGTGGCCTGGTGCATGAAATTCATGCATGGGGGTGGTGTCCCTCAGAGAGGAAATATTTTAATATTGCTATTTGCCCTTTCTCTATAATAGA
>NW_005353967.1:16571916-16572607 GCF_000412655.1 Myotis brandtii
TCACCCCTAATTGCCCCCCTGCCAGCCTGCTTGCCCCCAACTGCCCCTCCCCCCCGCCAGCATGCTTGCCCCAAACTGCCCTCCTCTCCTGGCCTGATCATCCCTAGCTCCATTCCTTGGTCGCTGGGCTGACCTAGGAAGCCAAGTCTTCCCACCTGCTCTCCCGCTCTCTGGCCAGGCTTGGCTTCTTGGGTCGCCCACTCTCCCACTCTCCGGCTGGCTCTGCCATCTTTATCACATCAATTTGCATATTCCCTCCTTATTGGCTGTGGGCGAAGTGATGGTTAATTTGCATATTACTCTTTTATTAGCTAGGATATATATATATATATATATACTGTATGCTTTATTAAAGAATTTATTTGAGCCCTGGCTGGTGTGGCTTCGTTGGTTGGGCGTTGACCCATGCACTGAAAGGTTCCGGTTAAATTCCTGGTCAGGGCACATGCCCTGGTTGTGGGTTCAATCCCTGGTAGGGGGTGTAGGAGGCAGCCAATCACTGTTTTGCTCTCACATCATTATTTCTCTCTCTCTTCCTTTCTCTCTAAAAAAAAAATCAATTAAAAAATCTTTTAAAAAAATTTATGTGATATCCCAAAGAAACTTATTTTTAATGTAATTGGGAGTTGGGGCATTTAATAGACATTTTTAAAGAGCAGTTTTAAGTCACAGCAAAAATGAGAACAAAGTA
>NW_005353967.1:16572679-16581271 GCF_000412655.1 Myotis brandtii
ACACACACACACACACACACACACACACACACACACACAGCCTCCCCATCTGCCAACACCCTGCACAGTAGTGAATTGACACATCACTATCACCCGAAGTCCCTAGTTTACATGAGGGTTCACAAATGTATGGGATTACAAATGTATGACATGTACCCTCCGTTACAGGGACACAGAGAACAGTTTCATGCCCTAAAAGTTTTCTGTTCTCTACATATTCATCATTCCCTCCTCAACCATAATATTTTGAAGTAAAATTTTGCCTTTCTCATTCTTCTTCCACCTGCTACGACCCACCCACAGGCTCTCTAACTCCTGGTTCCCCTGAGTGTGCCTCAGCGTCTGAGTCCCCCAGGGTCCCTGATGAGCTTATCAGCATTCCCAGCCCCCACCCACCCTTCAGAGTGGCCCGATGATGTGGATGTGTGCATGACTAACAGCCCCCCAACGGGGCTCAGGTATTTCCATTTTGAAATAGAGGAGGTTGAACCCCCGGCCCCCCTTGCACAGGTGCACTCTCAGGAAGTCCCAGGAACGGATGTGAGGTGAGCCACCCAACATACCAGACACATCTCCCTGAGGGTATCTTCGGCCGGCCTTCCTTCCTTCCTTCCCTTCCGAGTATGCAGAGGATTTCAAAATTCCAAGATTCGTTCTCTCAGAATGGTCCTCCTCCTCGCAGCAATGCCTTGGCCAGAATGTATGTGGGTGGCTGAGTGGAACAGGGCTGTTTGCCACTTAGAGGTGGTGTACATTCAGGGATGGGCAAACTTTTTGACTCGAGGGCCACAATGGGTTCTTAAACTGGACCGGAGGGCCGGAACAAAAGCATGGATGGAGTGTTTGTGTGAACTAATATAAATTCAAAGTAAACATCATTACATAAAAGGGTACGGTCTTTTTTTTTTTTTTTTTAGTTTTATTCGTTTCAAACGGGCCGGATCCGGCCCGCGGGCCGTAGTTTGCCCACGGCTGTGTTAGACCCTCAGAGAGAGACATTTTAGTTCTCACTTTGCGGGTGCCTAGTGTATATCTACCAAGAGGCTGATTTCATCTGCCTTGTGGTTACAATGTTAGCGTATCTTTGGGGGAAAGATCCTTTCAGCCTTTCTAGGGGTCTGATACACACTCCCAGCGCCGTCTAAAAAGTGGGTGCAAAATAACTTCTCATAACAAAACAAATCATCTGATAACACAAGAAGGATTAGAGACTTTGCTGAAATTCCAACTGCCTTTCCGAGATGCAGTCCCGAATCTTTGTGCAGATAAAGATTATGGTTGCCAAGGAAACAGCCCAGAGAGAAAGGCAGAAACTTTGTCTCGTTTGGCTTCCCCCAGACTCACAAAGCAAGACCGGCTGTAAGCAGAGCTGCATGAGATTATGGTAGATTTATAATTTACTTAGTCAAATTGCTTTTAATTCATAGTCAGGCCTCCTTGTACATGTTTTTTTCTCTGAAAGTTAGGTCCTGCGCATAGTTGTCCAATGTCTGACAAATAACAGAGCGTTAACATTCATTGTCTATGATTAAACTCAAATGCAGGACAGATGGCTTGTCTGAGTACGTGTCAGACAGGCAAAGCACCTAAGATTTGTGACAAGCAAGACCAGGAATTAACTGCTACGTTTTCGCATTTATTCATACAATCATGTGTGCCATGAATGCGGCTGTAAAACTTATTTAAGTGTTCTCACTTTATTCAAAATATTCCCAAACAAAGCAACTGCTCTCCTTTTGGCAAACCAGATGCCCTAATCTCAACCCCATTAACTCAAAATCCATTTTTCTCATACTATATGTATTGTGTATATTTCATTTACTCTAACATTTGACATGAAAACAGTATCCTCTGAAAACCCAGCTTACCCAGAGCCCACAATGTTGGTCCCCGTTTCATTTTAATTAAAATAATTTAAAATATTTAATTATTTTATTCAACAAACATTTGCGGGAATAAAGACCAGACGAATGAGAACAGGCAAAGGCAATAGTAAGAGAGTCAGCCAATGTCACTTGTGTTTTGGCCAGAGACTCAGTGTCAAGCAGAGGGTTGGGGAAGCTTTATGGTGGAGGGAGGGCAAGCTCCAGGTGTGCCCTGATTGGAGGTGGGCTGAGGGGGGCTCCTATGATGGCCAGGGGTGCATATTTAGTTATTAATCAAGTCCTGGCTGTTTTGTGCTCATTGTTTTGGGGGTTATTGTTTGGCTTGCTGGACCAGTTTTTAGAGGCAGTGGTCTGACTTCCTGCAAGTCTGACTGGTAGATCGCAGGCTGACTTCCTGGGCTGGTTTCTGAATGTTGTGGGTCAGATTTCTATTTTTATTAGGGTCTGTCCAGTGTGCATTTGCGTATTCAATCTCTTAGCCCATAGTCGTTCTACATACAAAAAAAAGTACACGAAGCATCAGTGTGCAGTTCAATGAATGACTGAGGGTAACAACCACTCAGGGGGCTGCATTCATTTTTAAATTCTGCACATTCTTTTCTTCAGGAACCTGTGGTCAAGGAGCATTTTGAGTTGCTGAATGGACTCTTTCCATGTGCTCCTTTAATCCTGGTGCCCGGGGTGGGGCTCACCAGCTGCAGGCCTCCTCGGACCTTCTCAATGAAGTCCAGTCTTCCCAGACACAGCGGACGGCAGCCCAGGTTCCCACAGTCAGCCCCTGCCCCGTGAATCACCTTCCTCCACATTCCTGGACCGAGAGGGGCAAGTCAGAGGGCATGCCTGGAAATCCAGTTCCACCACTCTCTTTGGGCAACAATAATCTCTCAAAATCTGTTCCTTCATCTACAAAATGGGGCTAATAGTCATGCCAGCTCTCCGAGGGTTGCCGTGAGGATGAAGTAAGGCAATGGTCATACAAACTTTTAACACAATCCCTCTCACAGAATAAACACTCAGATTTAGATATCTTGGGGGTATTTCTCCCCGTGTTTAAAAATGACAGCTGAAAATTATTGAAAACCCATGTTTGCCAGGCACTGAGTTTGGTGCTTCCTCTTAAATTTATGATATTATTAAATCTTTCTATTAGATAGAGAATATTAATCATCCTTATTTTACAGAAGCTGAGGCTCAGAGATGCTAAGAAACTTCTCTATCCTCACCTCCATTGGTTGTGAGGATTAAATGAGATTGTAAAGCATGTCCTTAGTATAGTCCAGAGCACTCCGCAATCACTCTGTCGACAGGGCTATTATTGAAAATGGCCCTTTGATTATCCACCATCACAGACCCTATGCAGCAGTTGCCCATCCAACATCTGTTCTCCCTTTCATCCTTACAAAATCAGTTTCGTGTGAGGTGGCAATGGGCCCCATTTTCCTCAGTCTCCCTTATTTCTTTGGAAGTTCATGTGGCCTAGTTCTGGCCAATGAGAGATAATGGGAAGTCTCCTAAGTGGGCCTTTTGGGAAAACTATTATTGTCCCCCCCAAAATGGGCTTCATCTGGCACATGCCTTTTCCCTTTTGTCTGTCTCCATCCTCGCTGCCTGGAAAGTACAAGGACCCACCAAGTAGAGCTGCCGTCCTGCAGGCATGAAGACCAAAGGCCCATGTCCAGGAGGGCAAAGTGGAAAGAAGATCCCAGGCCCCCGATGGCCCACTCGGGGTCCTGCCCCAGCCCTGGATCACCAGCCTCCAAATGGTTTCCCCACTGTGCTTAAGCCACCACGGCCAGCTTTCTCCTACGTGCCGCTGAAGGCAATCCAAACTAATACAGGCACTGTTTGGGTGATCTGTCTGAATTAAATAAAACTTCCAAATGAATGGAAATTAAGAATTTGAAGTATCTTCTTTCCTTCAATCTGTCTACATGTTTCAATGGAGATGACAAAGAACTCCAGAGAATGAAAGGTTGGTTCCCAATGGTCTCTACATGAATCGTTCTCAGTCCTTCTGAGAAATAACATCAAAGCTTTTCCTGAACATCTGAGGGTCCGATTCCCAATTGCACTCTCCCTTCTTCCCCGTCACACGGTGTCATACATGGTGTCACCAACAGGGTTCCCATGGGTCCTCAGCATTATGCGCTTGTGGTCTGAGGACACGTGTTCCCAAGGCTTGGCTCCAGGCCAGCCTCACCCAACACGGAACTCAGCAATGCTTCCGTAAAGCCTGAGGCATCTATCTGTCTGGCATCTTGGTCAAAGTTCAAAGGCCTTACTTGCACTCAGCCTACTTGTGAGCTCTCCCCGAGTTCTAATTAGGTAGTTTCTTTTCTACCCAAAAAAGATTATGCCCAACATTACTCTGCACGTTAGAACAGCCAGGGGTCTGACCCAAGTGATAAAGGAGCATCTCACTGTGACACAGTGATCACAAGGTGGGGGCGGAGGCTTCCTCAGCTTTAGGCTGAGCCAGCTGGGATGGCGGCTTTCAACTTGGAGGAAGCTAAGTGTACCAACGGGGTTAAACTGGTGGTTCTGTGCTGTTATGGGGAAATAATATGTCCACATTTCCACTTACTTTAAATGATTTCTAAGGCAAGGTCAGATGAAGAGGATTGAACTCCAGTCAAAATATAATCCACGAGGAAGACAAAAACTAAATTCCTTCTAACATAAAGTAAGCTGCCTTGATACTGCATGGTACATGACTTTTTATATTCTAAGCTATGAATAACCCATATTTTGCCCTGCTTAAAGAAATATCCTAAATGGCAAAAGTGTTTCATTATTTAACGTGTAAAATTGCTTTACTAAAAGTATGTGACTTGATGGTGAAATAAAGGACACTCAAAAATATTTGAAATAATCCTTTCGATTAAACTAGAAAAGGTGCACATTTTCAATGGCTACAATTATATCATATTCAAATAACGATACACACACACAATGAAGAGAAAATCTCTAATAATTTATTTGACCTTCAGTTTCACATTGTGAAAAAAAAATAACAGTTTTACAAAACCTCAAAAATGTAGTAGCAAGAAACAAGTACATATGAACATGAACACTTCACTTCTTCAACTTACACAGAGTTTTGTACGTGAACCACATACTCAATAGCCGCGAGAGGGATATTATTCAGCTCTAATCACTCTTATTCAGACAGGTGTCAGGCCCAGAGAAAAGGGGGCTACACAATTATACCAGAAGTGGAAGGCTGCCCTTTGTTATCCGTTTCCACAGCAACCCGTCCACAGAATGAGAAGAACCTTCTCTGTCTTATGCCAAGGTTTTTGTGTGCACTGTGCTGTGAATTGTATTTGCTTCAAAGTGTGGGACGTTTCACAGGGCGAGAATGGTCAAGTAGTGAGCCCAATGCGTACATCAATCCAAAGAGCAGGAGTCCAGAAAGTTCCCTGCGGGCTGGGGGCCCACCCCGACCACGGCTCCCTCTGGCTCACACACAGTAATTAATAGAGGATTCAAGGACAGACCACAACTCTGAAACAGCTGTAGAAAATTCATCCTGCTTTCAGAAGCCATGCAGCGACACACATCTCAGCCTATTTGCATCATAAACTACAGAGCTGTAACTGCTACAATACAGTATAACACCACCGGACTATGCATGCCGCCATTGTACAATTAGGCATTTGCATTGCTTACAACACATCTAGGAGCGAAAGACTGCCTGCCGGAAAGTACTGTGGTGCTTTTATTCCAACGGCTCATTTATTTTGGTCCAACTATAGCCCACGTACTCATGGCATGGACGGACATGTACAATCAGTCTAAAGTTTTCAGGTGCAGAGAAATGTTAAGGATTTATCTGTCATTAGACAATGCAAACACACTCACAATGTAAAGGGTTGTTATCAGTCTTAAACCTTATTTTCTAAAGTACAGTAATGTGAGAAACATCAGTGAAAGCAGTGCCAGAGTTACCAACTCCGGCCTTCCCCAGACACCTCTGAGGAAGTGCCTCTTTGAGTCTAATACTAACACCTATCACAGCACATGTTTAGTTTAGTAAACAAGCCCACAAACTAGCAAAGAATGTATTCACAACCAATTCCCAACTATCCCGGAAAACCTCAACAGCGGCCACTGCTCACAATTGTGTGGTGTTTTGTGACCAAACGTGTCACTTTTGTGCACCAAAGAGTTCTTTCAGAGACTTACCTGCAGGTGAGCACTAGGGCATACATTGTACCAATGTTCACATTTGTCTTGGAGAACCTGTCACACTTGCTGAATTGTACAGCAAGAATAACAACGAATCCAGGTCCAGCAAATCGGGTGACTGAATTGATTTTTGTTGGTGATAATGCAGTGTTTCCCCCGTTAACTATGGTTATGGCAAGGCCTTCTCGCAGGGTAATAAATAAATAAATACATAAACTTTGGACTATGTCTTTACCTGTGCCCTATATACAGAACTATTCCATAGAATTTTCCAGGATTTCAGGATATTACACAAAGGAAAAAAAAAAACACAAAAAACCTGCGAAGCGATTTGGTCCTTTCCAAATTTCAGTAGCCGAGACTGAAGGAGGTGACGCAGGTGGGAAGAGAGGGGGCGGAAAGAAGCCCTCCCTCGCCCCAGGAGCCATCAGCATGCCCAGAGCCTGTGAGACCCCATGAAAAGTTGGCGAGTCTAAGAAATGTGACCTCCATGCCTTCCCTACCTCTGGGGTGTAATTTAAATTTCTGTTTTGTAATCCTTCCCTGTCTTGACATTTACAAAACCCCTCCCCTTCCCATCCCACCCTCCAGTTATATTGCAAACTGTAACTCCAAAGTTTTCCTTTTTGTGCAGCAGAGCACATCACAACAGCCACGAAAATTGTGCAAAACATACAACCATCACATACATCCATACACGTGAACACAACTGTAAGCATTGTTTCAGCATGCAGGCATCAAACAATAAATAGCTAAATCTAGAACACACTTCTTACCAGCCCAGGGAAGGTTTAAAGTCACTTATAAATAGAAAAGATCATCTACCAACAGCTACCAACAACGCCCCCATTGTTCGGAACCTTCCCGGGGAGCACAACCCCTCGGAGACTGGCGGAGCCCAGGGCTCCTCTCTGCAGCCAGCGCCAGCTTCCCTCCCGGCCCTACAGTCGGGCTTTCAATCTCCAACAGCAGCTGGCGAGGAGGCTTCAAGCTTGCTCCTCAGAGAGAGGTGACAACCATTCCAAATTTTACACATAAATGGTGGAGCCCATGGAAATCAAATGCTGAATATGGTACAGCAAGGGAAAGGGCCCGGCTTTTCTCTCCCTTTGAGGGGCTGATTAATGCTGACATTAATCCACAATTACAAGACAAGGACTAGATCACAGGTTCATTCATTCATATTTAAACCATGTGCTACTTGCACTGAAAATCCCACCCCTCCCCCACCCCCTTCCTTCATGTCCAGTTAGAGCATTTACAAGGTGCAGCCAATCGTACAATCCAGGTCTTGTAGCAACTTCTTTTCCTTTTTCTTTTTTTCTTTTTCTTTCTCTTCATTAAATTTGGCCTCTCCAAAACAGAAATCATTTCTTGAGCTAAAACAGAGGGAAAAGATTTTTGTTAGTAACCTCAAAATCTAAAAAAAAAAAAAATTAAATTAAAACCCAGGACAGAGCTGGCCAATATTGCTTCTAAAGGTCTTAATTACATGTTCAGTAGGAACTGTGCAAAGATATGTGAGGTGCTTGTCATAAATGCACACACACATACATGCATGCATGCATGCAGATGGCTGGCCCAACGGACACAATGGTGTCCAAAGAAGGGCCCCCCACTTCTGTCCTAAACATACACATTCAAATTCAAACCTATACGTCCATATGCTGCTATCAGTTGCCATCTTCTGCTTCCAACACCTGCAGTTCCTCTCCGTGGCAAAACAGAGCCACTGTGCAACAATCGCCAGAGGGTCAAGATTCCTGTGCAAACCTTCCTTTGCCCATTTACCGTAAAGGATTCCAAATTCAATTTATTCACCATATAGACGGCAGACGTATTAATCCTCTCATTTAAATGCATCTCTGCTATTCATTATGGCAGAAATCAGTCTCGCTTCTTTTCTTATGACAACATCCCTGGCTTCAATAGCCCAAGGCTGGCGTTTATTCTCAAAATGCATCAGTCCACACTTGGGAGGCACCAGCTCTGGTATGCAGTGTTATTACCTATGGAATCTACCAACGTCACGTGTGAATACAATCAAGGTGCCACAACCAGGAAGCCTGCACTTTCATGGGAGCTGGCGTTTCCTTGCACCACCCACCCTCCCCATTCGTTCATGTCTAATTTGATACAGGGGAATTTTACAGATGGTGCGTCTTTCACACGCTCACCCTCATGAAGCCCATTTCCAGCCCTGGTAGGTATCCACATCCCGACTGCTATCACTCTATTGACAAAGGGAACTCAGGAGGGGCCACTCATTACTTGCATTGAATTCTTCTTGCTTTTGTGTATTTAGGGCTCTGATTCATCTCTTTAGCTGTTTCTTTAGGCAGTTTCATAACAGTGATTCAAGCTTTCAAGGCATTCTTTAGACTACGGTGTCATGCCCCTACCCCCACCTCCTTATAATCTATATATCAACATTAGGCCAAAAGACTGTATCTTGAAATAATATAAAATTTCAAGATGTTGCCTACTGGGGGGGCACGGGGGGGGGGGGGGGGGA
>NW_005353967.1:16581370-16589854 GCF_000412655.1 Myotis brandtii
CGGGGGGGGCGGGGGGGGGGGGGGGAGGAACTACCAAAAGAAAAGGAAAACTCTAAAAAGGGAAGAAACAAAACAAAGCAAAATCTAAATGCTCTCAGGTTGGGGCCACACAGCACCATGAAAATGCAGACTAATCAAAAGTAATTTCTTCTTTGTCCATCCCACCCGCTGTCAGAGCAGCAGGAGTCAGTTAAAATCTCCTTGATGGATGAGCTTTTAGACCAGGGCAAACTTTCTGTTAACACTGTATTAATTCCTTTAACACCCCCATTTGGAGAGCAAAGAAATGTCCGGAAGTTTTTGCGGCTTAGGACTGATACCTACACAGCACCTCTTTTCACTCCATGTACCTTAAGTGTTTTAACGCTGTCTGCGTGTAGTAACCTTTAGCAATTTAAACCAACACCCTCCCTGTGGGAAACTGCAAGAGTGGCTTTGATCAGGCCAAAAGGCGACGCTGGCCCTGTCACATTTCGTTGTTATATGTGGGACTCCCTGGCTGGTAGCACCAAGGGTGAAGAAGATGTTATTTCACATAGAACCTAACACTCTATTTGCTCCGTTTCTTTGGGACTAGAAGTGTGTGATAGGGTTTGAATGTTCGGGATAGGATGAATTCAAGTGTTTGCACACTCTGGGCTGAGAAAAACGAGGCACCAAAAATGAAGTCTAAAGAGAACAAGAATATAATAGTCAAAGACACCTCATTTTCCCACCACACACCAAGCTAATTCCATTGCCAGCTGAGGTCTAAATGGAAGGGAGGAAAGAAACCTAAGACTATTGACTTGGACACTGAATAGATGCCAGGCACTGGGCTAGGTATTTTCGGGTCCCCCACCCCGTTTAGCCATCTACCCAAGCCTGAACTGGGAACAGATCTTAGGGGAAGTATAATGCAAACCACTCATTTGACAAAGGAGCCAAATCCAGTAAGGTCCAGAGTCCAGCGTAGAACCAGAACCAGAATGCACCTGTGATCTCTTTCTGCCTCAGCTTCCTTACCTTGCTCCAAGATGCCAACCATTCTACCAGTTACCATTTTGAAGTACCGCCACCGCTGGCAATTTTTATGGCTCCCCTGTGCAAACAGAATCGGTTCTGGACTAACACCCAACTTAGTGTGCTGTTAATTGATGCTTTACCCTCGGAGGTTCTTTAAACCAGCTTTAGAGGTGAGTCATGCATTCGTATCACAAATGAAATAACCACTTTCAGAGCATTTGTTTATTCAGGATTACTGAGATGCCAGCACGGCTGCAAAAACCAGTTTGGTGTGGGACGCTGTTAGCCAAGTCGCTCCCCAGAGAGGCTCCTGACTGTTCCTGCGCCTCTGAAGGAGTTTCATTCCGAGGAAACATTACATTGCTAAGAACTCTACTAACTGGAATAGGCTGGAGGAGATAACTGCAGAAATGAAATAAATAGAAAGATTAAGTGTGAAAGCGAGGCCAGTTTTCATGGTGTTTTTAAATGAGCGGTGAGAGATGAGGAAAGAAAAGACAAATGAGTCAAAACCCCACTTTGCTTAGCTTGCCACGACCCCTAGCTTCTTTTTTTTCCTTTTGAAAGTTCCCTTCAAAAGTGTGAAACCTGCTAGAGAAAACAGAGCCAAAAGTTTCCAAGTAAGGAGTTAGTTTTCTATTGTAGTCCCGCCGAAGCAGAGTTTTAATTTTATTCTATGATTAGTAATTGTAATGAATGAGCCCATAAATCACCAAAACAAATCAACACACTGTGTGCTCTGTGCTGCCCGTAGACCTGCTGAAGTCATTCCTGGTGCTGATCCTAAGACTGCCTAACAGCAGCAACACGGCCATTAGCTTGCGAACACTGAACTGTGTAGGCCTATTAATTATTTGAGCCAAGAGTATTATATACTCTTAAGTACACAAGACAACCATTATGTACTCAGATATATGACACAGAAACACAACTTTTGTTGGCGCTGACAATAGGGTCAGCCTGTCTGATTAACTCTGAAAGGCTGCTGCAAGAGCAGTTTAGATGGCTCAGAGTGTCCACACATCAGACCAGCGCATACAATGCAGGTGCAGCCTTTTAGAAGGGCAGACCTAAATTTCCCCCCAGAGTTAACAAATTTGAGAAAAAATTAAATAACCTAATAAATACCTTTGGAACTAAGAATAAATTTAAGCATTCCATTTTTCTTAAACCATATTTCATTCCAGAAAGGGTTTGAGGAAGTAAAATTTATATCAACAAGTATCTCCTGGGGAGACACCGATATGGAGTCAAGTTTATGAAGTGGCACTTCAGCATGATGCTCGAGTGCATACGCTCTGGAGTCAGGCTGCCTGGGTGCATTTCTGGACCAAGTCTTGCGCCTACTAAACTCTATGACCTTGGACTCTATGACTTAACCTCTGTGCATGAGGTGTTTTCATCTATGAAGGGCTCTAGTAATAATATCTCACAAGGCTGCTTTGAGGATTAAATGAAACGATCCATGTGAACACAGCCCAGCTCCAGACACACAGCGAGGGCTCCCTAGTTGGCATTATAAGCACAGGTCAGGGTTTCTCAACCTGGTGCACACTGGAATCACTGGAAACTTTCTAAAATGCTGATCCCTGGGCTCCACTCAGATCACATGAAACCAAGTCTCTAGGCTGGGCAGCTTTTGCCAAGCTCTTTGGGAGATGCTGAGGTGCAGTAAAGGCTGAGAACCACTGGCTTACGTATGTTAGAGTAGGGAGCGGGGTGCAGCTGTGGCCAATACAAGTGTTTAAGTTGTGGGATACAAGTTCTTCTATTTTTATAGTTTTTGGAGTACTTCTATAGGATAGGCTATATGGACCATGCTTCACTCCACATGCAAACTTGCCAGCTAGCTTAATTATACGCATACTTACAACTTAACTGACTTACCTCATGCTCACTTTCTGTAAGATGTACTGCGCTTAAGAAGGCAGATGCTTCCAGGTGCTGACAAATGCAGTCGGTATCAGGGAGTATGGGACTGTGGTTATGCTGTTCCACACATCCAACGTTGGATCGTAGCAGTCCAAAGTTTTGCATCGCTGAATGCCAAAGTATCCTCCCACCACGTAGAGTTTGTTTCCGGAGGCCACAGCGTGACAGCTCATGCGCTTTGCTGTCACGTCTCCCACCTTGGTCCACTGGTAAGTCTCACTATTGAATTTATAAGCAGAGCAGGCGGAGAACTCTGTATCTCCCCCCATAATAAAAATCTGGTTACCCAGCACAGCTGCTGCCGTGTAACGCCAGGGCTGGGGACAGGTGGCCGGCACCGTCCACCTGTTTTCACATTGATCATAACACTGGACCTTGGGGAGCTTGTCATGACTGACGCTGGTACCTCCGAAAGCAAACAGCTTGAGCTTAGCGCTCACTACTGCTGCATTGCTGACGCCTTCTCGGAGCGGGGCCACCATGGTCCATTTGTTGGTCGTGGGGTCATAATGTTCCACTTGCTTCAGAGAGACTGAGGGGGAGGCTGGGAGGCAGCCGGTTGCGGCTGTGTGCCCCCCAACCACATATAAGCAGTGCTTCAGTTCAGCAGAGCCATGGCCAAACCTGGCTACCAGCATGGGGGCGGCTTTGGACCACTCCTCATGCAGGGTGTCATAAACCCAGACATCTTTCGAGACCCCATTTTCAGACCCCCGACCCCCAGTAATGTACACTTTGCAGCCAATGGCGCACGCACTGAACTCTTTTCTTGGGCTGGGGATGTCGGCCTTAGGAATGATCTCTTTGGCCTTCTGGTCTACTAGGTACAGCTTGTCACACATGAAAGTCTGCCCTCCCAAGAGGAAGAGGGCATGGCCAGTCTTCCGAGGCCGGGCACAGAGGCTGGTCACCACGCCATCGTTCTGCAGGATCTTCAGCTTGCACCTGATGGCCTCCTCCACAATCTCCTTGCTCTTCCTCTGCTTGGTGATGAGTTCCTCCATGGCCACGTTCTCCATGAGATAGATGGCTGGCAGGAGAGCCAGCCTCACCGTCTGCAGCAGCTCCGGCAGGTAGCAGTAGCGCTTCTTCAGGTCGTAGCTGATCCAGTTAATTGCAGACTCGTACACGAGCCTTTCATCTTCCGTCTCCAGCTCTTCGCTGGACAGGAGCTGCACTACCATGTCCTGGGGCAGCTGGAGGAAGTCTTCATTCTTCCGGATGGTTTGGAAATTGCTGAGACACATTCTCCAGGACAGTTCGTAGAGCTTGGTGCACTGGTGCGCGTCGGACAGCAGCAGCATGCCCAGGCAGTTGGTGGGATGCAGGTTCTTTTCCAGGAACTCGGCACAGGCATCCCGGATGTCTTGAAACTCCAGCATGTCGCCAGCTTCCAGGAGCGATTCTGCGTTTTCTTCATTGATGATGACCCGGGAGGAGTACGCATAGTCGAGAAGCAGCTCCAAGACTTCTGGGTGGATGGAGTTGTCGAAGTTGACTTCACTGTCCTGACTCTCCTTCAGGCCGCCACTGAACATGGCTTCAAAGTAGCGGCTGCAGGCAGCCAGCACGGCCCGGTGACAGGGGAAGGTCCTATTTCCCGCATGGAGAAGGACATCGGTGAAGAGGCGCTGCTGCCGAAGAAGGTTCAGGTGAGTGAGGACGCTGTCGGCGTAGGAAGACTTGTGGAACAGGTAGATGTTAATGGAGCCGCTGCTGGCCCTGGACTTGCGGTTCTCATGCACACTGACTGACATTTTGTTTCCACTCCTGGAAAACAAAACAAAACCACTGAGGGGTGCTCCCCATGTGTAAAACAGCAGAACAAAGTAGCGATCCTTTTGGACAGAGGAAACAGAACTGTTTTGCTGTTAGCTCTGCTGCCTCCTGTTCTGAATCATGGATGGCCATTCCTAGACCAAGTCAGAGACAACTACCTATAAGGAGAGGCACTCACGGCCATACTGTTGAGCTATTTGAACTATACACTGTTTAAAAAAAAAAAATCACTGCTTGAAAGCAGGTTCATCTTGGAAAACCTGACTGCCAACTTTCAGGATATTGAAGTCCTTGAGAATTGTATGTCAGCACAAGCCAGGAGTAGCGCGGTCTCATTCTCCCAGCTCCCTGTCCCTGTCCAGCTGATTCACTGCGGGCCACTTCAAATGCCAGGCCTCCAGCTCTCGTAACGCCAGGAGAGGCACCAGCTATAATGCCCTATGCAACATAAAGCCATGTGTAAAACAAATACCTGCTAATTAATTCCATTAAGAATTCCTTTGGTAAGATCCGGTCTCCCTGCAATATACAATAAGTAGGAAATGTAGTAACATTAAAGTCACAGGCTTAGGCAACTTCCCTAATGATAGGATCCCAATTTAAAGTTACAGATCATTTCCAACCAGACAGCTCTACCACAACAGAATCCTAAAGGTGGCCTAGTAGACACATTACCATATATTGATCAGCAGGCTTTAGTGAAAACACAGAATAGATTCCGACCACAATCACCACCCATCTTTCTTGCTCTGGACAGCTTCCAAAATGAGGGTTTAGGCACATAAAAATGAAGAATATTTTTTAGCATACTCATGAGTGCTGTTTTTCTGTTCCTCCTGCTTTATATCAATTCTTGGAAAACCAGTTGCAAGAACAAAGGAGCTATCTGCCCCTCTCCTTCTTTTTTTTTTTTTTTTTTTTTTTTTTTTTGATTTGGTAGTGCATCACCAGGACCATTCTTATGTATCTGCTAATGCGGCATCTGCAAATAGGGATTTCGAGATGCAAACATTGCCTTATCTAAATCAAAAATACACACACACACACACACACACACACGTGTGCGTGTATGGACTATGCATGCACGTGTATTTTGCCAGCCATTGTTAATTTCGGGCCACCCTAGCATTTATTTGCTGACTAAAGTGTTCTTTTCCTCAGTATCTAAATTGAAATTATAGCAGAATCTAATGCTATCTTTGGCTTACCGCAGTAAGTAAATTGTAGGCTAAAGATATAGGAAATCCCTATCACCAATCTTCAAAAATTGAATCACATGCTTAAAACACACACACACACACACACACACACACACACACACCCCACTCTACCTCTCTTTTACTTCAAAGGAATAAAGGCTTTAAGCACCTGCCTGTCAAAGGATTCCTAAGGAAGCTGTTTATTCCAGGAGAGTAAACTGGGTGGTTACAGTATCTATTCCAACCTCAGAACAGCCAGTCCTTATAGCACAGCTGAAACCCACAGCCTGCTTATTTCCTTCAACCATGCAGATATTTATGTTTAATTTATATCCCAGGAATTATGAATAAATGCAAATGAGTAACTTACCCAGATACTAAGCTGCCACTTCCCTGACCAGCTGTGTCACAGAAAACAAAAGCAGGTGCCTAACTTGCCCTTAACACACAGGCCACATACCACGAGGTGATGCAACTTGTTTTCCTTTATTTGCAGCATGTAACTTTTCATTATGATAAACATGGCTCGGTGGGAGAAAAGAAGCAACCAAGTCCCGGGCTCTGGTGTTACAAAGACTTTACAAACACCCATTAGTCTCCTATTAGTCTCCTAGATATAACAAATGGTAAGGAGCCAAGTTTCACCCCCACCTCAAGCCAAGCCTCTACAAGTCTAGTCCTTTTTCTCACCAGTGTTCAATGCTGCAGAGAACAACCGGTATGATCCTATGTGAATGCACCAGGTTTCCAAAGAGTTAAAACATCTATTAGTATCACTGAAGCTCTACCACTGTAGCTTGTCATTTGAATTAGCACATTCCATCTGAAGCACGTTGAGGAAGATTTTAAGATCAAAAGATGCTATAAAAACTTACAAAAATTCCAAATGAGTAGCTATAGCTTTGGTTTTTTTAAGCAAATGCTTCCAAAGCAACCTCAAAAGCTGTCTCCATTCAGGCTAAGAGCAAATGCAGCTCTGGCTGAAGAATGAGGGACCTATACACAAGGTGCATAAACACCAGAAGCACATGGGGCAGGAATCCCAGGAGCCCAGAACACGTTTCCCTGAGCATTAAATACCTGATCATGTCGAACACGACTCACAACCAGGCCCACACGTAAGAAAACTGAAGAAGACCTTAGGATCTGCATCTTTATGCATCCCGTGTTGATGCACCTGCATTGTCCAGGTTGGCCCATAAAGCCAGAGGAAGAACCTCACCTCCAGATGGAGGAGCATGTAACAATCAAAACCTAATATTCGTGCAGCAATATTTGATTAATATAAAAGGTATACCTGAAGACCCACGGGGAAAGTTGCTTTCTGGTTTAAAATTAGCAAACACCCAAATATCATCAGGAATCATTTATACAGTCACTAAGCACACCTTCAACATAAAATGAATCATCCTTCTGGCATTTTCTAAGCCCCCAGAGAAATATTTGCATGCCAAGTAAGTGTCCAAAAAATGCACACATATACTTAACCTGCACCTACAAAGACGATGAGAAAAGGGCTACTCTTACCTGAACATCAAAAGGGCTTCTAGGTACAGGAACTTCAGTTCACTTAAAGCTCCTGACCCGTGCTCTCTGCCTCCAATTCTGTGTCCGTCCTCCCTCCCCCCTCCGCCCCCCACCACCGCCGTCACATCTCTTTTGGTTTTGAACCTGATCTCAATGCAATCAAAGGAGAAACTAAGCAGATTTTGGGGGGCATTTACGTTATTGGAAACAACATTATGAAAAGATCTTGTTAACAAGAAAAGCATCTCACCATGCAGTCCCCTAAAACACTCGCAATGCTCTTTCACAGGCTGGCCGGGTTTCAGAGCGACACCAGACTACAAGCGGAACAAGTTCAATGGTTCAGCTCCACCCCGCCCACCAATTCCTGTCCTTTGGAACTAATAATGTCACACTAATGGCCAAATACTGTACTTGCATGAGAAGAAATTAATTTTTCAGAAAAAAACTTCCAGTTTTCATTCATTTCCTAGACATTTCGCAAAAGTGGACGTGTCCTCAGGAGGGATGTCTGCGCGTGGCCCCAATGTTCCCTCTGCCGGGTAGGGCGCAACGTGGGCCAACAATCCCGCGCGCTCGGCCCTGGAGACTGTGAAGTACGAGGCAGCGGGAAATCCACCCCCAGGGAAGCGCCGCTTTCCGAAGGCGGGGGGCGGGGGGAGTTATCATTCCCAGGCCGCGCTCCTCGATCCCCCACCAGCTCTCCCGGGCGCTGTGCCGCCAAGGGCAGGCCCTTCCGGCGGTGCCCGGCTCCTGCTTGTTGTGGGAGGGCATCGGACCACACGGAGGTCTCCACCCCAACAAGAGCGCCCCATCTCCGCCTGAGTCGGAGCTCCGGACTCGGGGACTACGCACACCCCTCGCGAACACACCCCCGCGGGCCAAGCGTGTCCTGAAACCCGCGGAGCCCGCAACAGGTCCGGGGCAGTGGGGGAAACTTACAGCAGCGGCGACCGGCCTCAGGGAACAACTAGCTGGGTTCTGGCCTCGGCCACCGGACGGGGAGGCGACGAAGCGGACGTCTCAGCCCCGGGGAGCGGGA
>NW_005353967.1:16590216-16590578 GCF_000412655.1 Myotis brandtii
TTTGAGTGAAACCAGGAGAGGGAGGGAGGAAGCGCTGGGAGGCAGCCTTCGGAGGTTCAAGAGGAGGAGGAGGAGGAGGAGGAGGAGGTGGAGGAGAGAGCTGGAGAAGAGCGTGTCGGGGGAGTTAATCGAGAAAGGAAGCGGGGGTGGGGCACTGCGGAGAGTGGAGACAAAGCGGACGCCGTCTCAGCCATTAGCGAGCAGCTGCAACCCTCGGGGGCCGCGAGTGAAAAGTTTTCCCGGGTCGGAGTGTCTGAGCCACCTCGGCCCAGCACGTTGAATGAAGAGACCCTCGGCAGGGGAGTGCCGCCCCGGGCTGTGCGGTCCGCGCTGCTGGAGCCCCAGAGAGGCTCTAGGAAGGG
>NW_005353967.1:16590776-16608271 GCF_000412655.1 Myotis brandtii
TGCGCGGTCCGGGGGGCGTGCCCACGCACTTCGCAGCCAATCGCCGAGGCCGCTTGATTCAAAGCGAACGGCTCAAAGGAGCCGCGGCGCCGCCCCCTCTCACTAGCGAGGAAGCCTGCATCGCCCTCTCGGGCTGGACCCTTCCTGTCTCCTATCGCTCAGTTGTGTTAGTTTGGAGTTCAGCAAAGAAATGGCCCGGCCCACACGTGTCTGAAACGCCGCGGGCCAGGAGAAAAGAAGGCTTGTCTTCCCACTGGGAGCTAAAAAAATCCCTTTAAAAAAAATTAGGATTTGGAATTAAATCTCTAAGTGGACGGTAGAGATGACCAGTCCAGCCCCCTTGTTTTACAGGTTAGGAAGCGGAGGCCCAGGTAAATGGAAATCGTCCAACCCGAGACCGCACAGCCACTCGGCGGGGCCCAGCCCTGCAGCTCAGGCTCCCACACCCCCACCTCCCAGCTGCCTTTCAGATGCGAGGCGCAGAAATGAGCCCTACAGGCTACGGCGGCACCGCCCGGCTCGCCCAGAGCCCAGAAGCTGCTGAAACCCAAACTGTCGGTTTTTGATTCTAACCCCACTTTTCTTTCCCCGCGGTTTCTCCTGGTATTCGCGCTGAGAAATTTCGCTCCTTGCAAACAAAGGAAGACAGTGCCCTCTGAAGTCCTTTGTTAGCAATAAGTCATCAGCCTCACCGTGAGCCTTTACAAATCTGTTTCATATTTTAAATTTGTGCGTAGAGTCGCACGCAGCTCGAGGCTGCTTCACAAAGCCAGCGGCGGCTGGATCGGCTCGCTGTGAGAACCACGTGCGCAGACCCTGCTCCTGACGGAGCCGTGGATAAAATCCGTGGAGACCAAAAGAATGGAAACGCTGTGGACGCCGGAGATAGGTGCTGGAAAGGTGGGAGGTGGAGATGTGTAGCTATTGCACAGGTCTTTTAAAAGCTTGCTTCTGTGGCCTGCGGCAAGGTGTGGGGGAAGCAGATCAGGGTGGCCTCAAGGCGCTCTATAGGAATGTATTGTCTGCCTAGGACTCAGTGATGGCGAACCTATGACACGCGTGTCACCTCTGATGAGTACACGGGCTAAAACTCATTTTTTTGGTTGATTTTTCTTTGTTAAATGGCATTTAAATATATAAAATAAATATCAAAAATATAAATCTTTGTTTTACGATGGTTGCAAATATCAAAAAATTTCTATATGTAACATGGCACCAGAGTTAGGGTTTTTCAAAATGCTGACACGCCGAGCTCAAAAGGTTCGCCATCACTGGAGGTGGTAGGTCAAAAGCGAGCCAAATGTTATCGTCTTCGTTTGGGAGGAAATATTCTGTTTAAATTAATAGATTAACATTTCCTCTCTGTAAGAAATATTTCCTTCTACTGCAGTCTGGTACCATATCTACCTAGAACTTCATTCACCCTCCTAAGAAATAAACACAGCTCAGGCCTGACTGGTGTGGGTCAGTGATTGAGTGTGGACCTATGAATGAAGAGGTCAGGGTTTCATTCCCCAGCAGGGCACATGGCCGGGTTCCGCCCCCTCCCCAATGGGGGGCATGCAGGAGGCAGCCTATCAATGATTCTCTTTCATCTTGATGTTTCTCTCTCTCTCTCTCTCTCTCTCTCTCTCTCTCTTTCTCTCCCTCCCTCTCCCTCTCCTTTCCCTCTCCCTTCCTCTCTGAAATCAATAAAGATATATTGGAAAAAAAAAACAGCCTGGCCAGTGTGGCTCAGTGGTTGGATGTTGACCTGTGAACCAGGAGGTCACAGGTTGATTCCTGGTGAGGGCACATGCCAGGTTTATGGGCTCTATTCCCAGTGTGGGATGTGCAGGAGGCAGCCAGTCAATGATTCTCTCTCATCATTGAAGTTTCTATCTCTCTCTCCCTCTCCCTTCCTCATCTCTGAAATAAATAAAAATATATTTAAAACACACACACACACACACACACACACACACACAGCTCAGTTGGTGGAGTGGGGATTTTGTCAGAGGAGGCCACTGAGCTAGGAACAGGCCAATCTGTTGCATCTGCACCACCTGGACACAAAGTGTCTCTGACCAAGGAGACCACAAGTTTACTTCTCTTTGAAAATAGCTATGCCTTGTGTCATCATCCACGGATGCCAGTTTCCTGTGTCTACTTCTACCTAATGTTGCTACCTCTCTGTGCTTCAAGGAAAGAGAAGGAAAAAAGTTGTAACCTGGAACGTCTTGAAATGTATTCAGTGACCATATACATTTGCTTCATCTGCCTCGGGGAGATAAGCAACATGAGGCAGGGAAAAGAAATTAGTGTAAGTAGGTTATAAAATGGGAAAACATTTTCCCGCTGAAACACACAGGAACTAAACTTGCATTTGGGGGGAAACGTGTTTGCTGCCAATGACCTCCGACAAACGGCACACTGGTTTGCTTGAACCAACGTGTGAAAAGTTTTCAGCCAGTATGCAGGGGCTAATGTTTATTTCCCAGCTGTAAGTGATTTGCAATTTAGCATATTTATGACCACAGCAACAAAACCTGTGTGATTTCTCCAACATTTCTCAGCCAATCCTAAAAGGTAATTTTTGTCACTTCAGCCACAAGGAAGAAAAAATGAGCAAGTCTTATATCTGCGAGAGAAGACCTCTCTAGACGGGCCTGTGGTCAAACTGGATGGCGGTAGTCATAGTAGATAGCTGAGTCACAGACAACTCAGGAAATGCTACCGACATCCGTGCTATGCAATGGCCACCACCTCACGCAAGATGTTAGGCCGGTCCTGTACGCCCCTGGGAGCTGGTCTTCGGCTCTGCCTTGTGACACCAAACCAATGTCTCATTTTTAATGCTATTAAGAAGCTGTGCCCAAGGCTTTGGCCTTGTTATCTCCCCTAACAACGTTATTTTGTTAGGCTGCAAAATAAGCAGCATGGGGTTAAATGTATTAGCTGCCTTCAAACCTAATTTATCTTCATTCCTTCCTAATTTACACTCGGGCTGAATTAATGAGAATGATTTAATTAACATGGTGCGACCATGGTACCAGGGACAGACAGCCGAAGACTGGGCTGAGCAGCTGCCGTCCTGCCTCCCTGGGTCTCCTGAAGCCCCACCCGAATTTCCGATGTGCTCCCTGCCGTCTTCCGAACGCGTCCTTTGTTCTACGATCCGCTTCCGGCATCTGTGCGAGGAAGGTGGCACAGCTTTCCTTCCTTCCTTGTGTTATTTGTGAGATGGGCTTCAAGGCCATGGCCTGTGGAGTCGGTGTGGCCGAGGGGCCAGCTGCCCGCACAGATCTGTGTTCTTCTCCCAATGAGAAGGCTAACTCCTATTTTGTAAAACTACTGTTTGGAATTCTCTGCTATTTTTTACACGGCCTCTTATTCTTAAAAAATAACTTTGCTTTCTAGCCTGCTTTAGCCTGCTTGAATGAGGAAGATAAACGTAGCTGTCTGACCTTGTAGGCCAGAGACTAGATCGCCCATACTCTCCATGCCATGCCAGGTGCATTTTTTAATTGGCTAGAACTGTGTAGTTTTCAAGGCCACCAGCCAGATAACCACTAAGCACACAGAGGGCTGGATCTTCCATAAAAAGGGAAGTTCTGCTTGTAGCTCTGCTTAGAATTTGAATTCGTTTTCTCTAAGCCCACCGCGGTGAATAAAGTGTGACTCCAGCCATGACCGGTTTGGCTCAGTGGATAGAGCGCCGGCCTGCGGAGTAAAGGGTCCCGGGTTCGATTCCGGTCAAGGGAATGCACGTTGGTTGCAGGCACATCCCCAGTGGGAGGTGTGCAGGAGGCAGCTGATCAATGTTTCTTTCATTGATGTTTCTGACTTGCTATCCCTCTCCCTTCCCCTCTGTAAAAAATCAATAAAATATATATTTTTTTAAAAAAGTGTGACTCCAAACTCTCTGAGCATTGCTTGACTTATTCCGGTTCTCTGTAACACCTCAAGTCGGGTTCGTGCTGGGAAGTGGACACCCAGCCAGGGCCGACATCCCTCTGGCGGCACTTATGTCCTGGGATCCACGCGTGTGGAAGGAGAGGGAGAGGAGGAGGACGGGCAGAAGGAGGAGCCCAGCCCGGGTCAGTCTCAGCCAGGTGGGAATGACCCTGCAGAGTGTCCCCAGAGCAGGCGAGGCCAGGTTCCTAGGGCAGTGGTCTCCGTTTCTGAATGCAGGCCGCCCAGGAGAGGGACAACCTTCAGAGGCGGTTCTAGAGAGGGCAGACAGCGGGGTGTCTTCCGCTGCCAGCACCCCCAGCACCTGGGGGAAGAAGTCCTTCTTTCTCACAGGAATACAGGTCTGGGGGCCCAGCGGAGGACCCACTGCCACACCTCACCCTAACACAGATGCACAAATGTGGGGAAATGGGGCCTCCGTTCCTATCAGCAACCCCCTGACTTTCAAAAAGAGGGATTTTTTAAAAGATAAGGATAAGGGGGAAAGTAAGATAATTGATACAAGAAGTTATGAGCATTGTGTAAGTCAGTTTTTTCTCTCTGGGGACAAAAAGGGGAGCTTAACTGATAGTTTTCTAAATTTTAGTTTGCCACCTTCAGTATTTATGCCTTTTTAACTGTACTTGTGTGAAATATCTGTTATGATACACCTCGAGAGTATTCTTAAACCTGTATCCAAATGGGCTTGGTCAGATTTAAATTTTTCAGTTGCTTCCTACATCCTTTACATGCATTGTGTTAATTAAATTGGATTATGGCATGACTTTTAAATTTCAAATTCCAGTTGTTCAGTGCTGATAGCGTATACAATGCACTTCTCTATCGTGACTTTTAATGGAAAGTTTTGTGTATGTGTGCCCTGTCTTTGCTAAGCTCCACCGTTGTATGGAACTCCTCTGTTCAGAGCTGTTGGGGCTGGAAAACCCATTCTTCCTTTGAGACTGTGTCACCTTTCACAGTCCCAGGTGGCCTTGCAAGGGGTGGGCAGGTTACTGGCTGCTCATAGGACTGCAGAGGGACATACTGAGTCGCTTTTCCTCGTGACTATTTACTCTGTGAAGTCTGGCCATTAGTAAATCAGTCCAGGCTGCTTATGTCATTTCTACCCCAGGACCCTCAAGACAATGAACTTCACAGCCTGCTGTAAGTTTTAGACTTTAGGGTCAGGATTTTAAAGCACCACGTATTATTTTCTCTCTAATTACAAAAGCAATGCGTGGTGCAAATTTGAAGTAAACAGAAAAGTAAAGGGGAAAAAATGAACCATGAGCCCATCACTTGGAGAGAATGACACTTAACATTTAAACTCTAGTCTTTCTGTGTCCACGTAGTATTTTTATTTTTAGCATCTACGTGGTTAAGGGCAGAGTCTCTAAAACCAAGCCAGAAATCCTGCTTTTACAGTTACTAGCGGGGTGTTTGGGAGCAGGTATTGTTATCTCTTGGTGCCTCAGTTTCCCAGATTGTAATATGAGACAATGACAGTATCAGGCTCAGAGGATTGCTTTTCAGATGAAATAAACTAGCATATGTACAGCACATAGAGCAGTGCCTGGCTTGTGCTAAGTGCTATATAATGCTTGCTTCTATGATTCCGTGTAAGCTGTTTAAGGAGAAGGGTCCTACAATCCCATAACTATTTCCTAGGAACTCCTAAATAAAAGCGACTTGAGCCCTGGCCGATGTCGCTCATTTTGGTTGAGCGTTATCCAATTCCTGGCCACCAATCAATATTTCTCTCTCTATTCCTCTCTCTCTCTCTCTCTCTCTCTCTCTCTCACTCTCTCTCTTCCCTCTCTCTCAAAATATATATATATATATAAATCTGACTGGCGTCCTTTTCAAAGTTCCCCTTCCCATATCTGCCCAGTAGCACTGAGTAAGGGGCACGTCCTGCCTTGAATGACTTTACTCTGGGAGTGTGTATTTGGGAGGCTCTTCTTGCACACCCAGGAGCCTGGCAGCCTGTGCAGTAACTGCTCAGATTCATGCGATTGGCCTTTGTTTCCTTCCATCTCTCACGGATACCATCTTCATGGTTTGTCCTGGGGCCTTGGGTCTTCAATTGATGATGGAGAAACGACACTTCATTCTTCATTACCTTACAAAATTAAGCTGCTGCAGAGGGGAAAGCATTTAAGAAATCACACATTTACAAAAGAAGGCGCCGCCAAGACAGGGCCTGCCAAGACACAAACATGGGCCTGTTTCCTGCCCGATGTCTTGTAGGGCGCTCTTGGTAAAAGCTCACTCGCATCCATCAGAATCGCACCAGTGGGGTGTGGCCTTTCACAGCCCTGGGGCATCTTAAACCATCTCCCCACTCCCCCATTTTCCATAATCTTTTGGGTGCCTGGAGGCTCCTGGATCTAAACTCTTAATTTGCTCTGAGTAATTACATTAAGAATTGACCCTTGTTCCGAGCAGTGAAAATGAAGGTTTTGTTTGGCCTATATGCTTTGCTTCCAGGGCAAGATGCCAAGTCTCTGAGCATGTCTGGGCATGAAGAAGGGACCAGAAGAAGGGACCTTTGTGGTCCAAGAGCTGGTACCTTTGAATGAATATTAAAAGGATTTTATGGCACTCTGGGAGCACAGACTTGACTCGCTGCACACAGTTCAACTCCGACGGGAATCTGAAAAACAACCTTAGGAAGCTGCCCATTAACATTAGCAGAATGAAGAGAATGAGAAAGAGGGGTGCTGATGTGTGTGTGTTGCCTTAAAGTTCCCAGGACTGTTTCTCCTCATCATTTTGAAAATATAGCATGAGCAAGGATAGACTCACATACACAAGAGTTCATAAAATTCCCTCAGCCTCGTGAGTAATTTTAGAAAGCATTCACTATAAAATCCCAAATAAAGACTTGCTATTTCTGTATCCGAGGATATTTGGAAATATTAGGAGGAAATCGTAACATTTCTCAAAATTATGTATATTCAAATAGTTATAAATCAGTTTTTCTACCCGTAATTATCTGAGAAGTTGTGGTTTTATTCATTCATTCGCTCAGCCAATCAATCAGTCATTCATCGAGCAAATATTTATTTGTTGGTATCGTATTAATACTTGGTGCCGGGGTCTTCCCCAGTTCCATTAGGTTTCTTGCAGCCTTTCACTGTGATTTTACAATGTGCAGGCTTGGCAAGCCATCAGCACACATGTATTTGCATTTCAAATGTGTCTCCTTCCAACTCTGAAACCATGGAAAGAAGTCATATATAGGGAAACTTGAGAGGAATGAGAAGAAAAAAACATAAACATAGGGGAGAAAAAGAGCTCCATGTCTGTCACCCTCCTTAGACTAGAGGACCAGGAGAATGAACGCAGACCGCCTGGGTGGTGAAATGGTCTTCAGTTGCCATGTTTCACCCAAGGATTATAAATGAAGCCATTATTGCCTTATTAAAAAACGTGCCTGTTAAAAATGGTACCGTGGCTCAGAAGGACCTTGGCCAAGAAAGGAAAAGGCAAACCTCACGGGCAGGAGTAGGGGGTGAGTGTCAGCATCCCACCCTCCTTCTCCTTCACAAGGACTTAAGCTTTCACCACGGTCTGCGCTTTGTGACTGTGGGGGAAGCATCCCAGGGTTCTCAAACACGGTGGCAATTTCTTCTGTGTCTTTTTAACAGGAACACCAAGTTACACTCTAATCCAGCGGTTCTCAACCTGTGGGTCGCGACCCCTTTGGCGGTCGAACGACCCTTTCACAGGGGTCGCCTAAGACCATCCTGCATATCAGATATTTACATTATGATTCATAACAGTAGCAACATGACAGTTATAAAGTAGCAACGAAAATAATTTTATGGTTGGGTCACAACATGAGGAACTGTATTTAAAGGGCCAGGAGGTTGAGAACCACTGCTCTAATCTTTCAGAAGGTGGTTTTCCAGGCAGGTCCTTGGTCAATTTTGGCAGAATGCCTTTCAATTTCAGCAGAATGCCTTTTCTCTGTCTCAGTTGCATATTTCAGAATTCCGTGCACAATTTTGCATAACTTAAAAAAATATAAAACATTTGTCAAGTCTCAATATTTTTGTATATGTCCTGCCACAGACAAAAGGTTTTCTTGCTTGTTTTGTTCTGTGTTTTCCCTTGCTGATTACTAAAAAGTGAAACTGCTGCCTTCAACAAAGTCAGACATGGGACACTTGAGCGTAGGACTCAGATGCAGGGTTCTACAGGCCACAGTGCAGAATTTGGGTGAAGCAACAGTGCCCTCTTCTGGCTACAAGAACCAATTACAGAAGAATTTGACAAAATTCAACATAAGTCCTAGAGATCTGTGTAGCATAGTGCCCACAGTTAACAATACTGTACTGTGTGCTTAAAAATTTGCCAAGAGGGTACGTCGTATACTGTGTTCTTATCACAATAATAATAGTAAATAAAAATGGCAGGAGAAAACTTAGAGATGATGGATATGTTTATGGCATAGGTTGTGGTGATGGTCCCACAGATACATACTTATCCCCAAACTCATAAGTTATATACATTAAATCAATACAGATTTTGAATGTCAATAATACCTCAATAAAGTGATTTTTTTTAAAGTAAAAAGGTAAAAAATAAATGCAACCTATTGAAAAAGAAAGTGAACGTGGTGTATAAAGCCCTATGGAGTCTTTTGAGTCATTATACCGCCTAAAAGCTATGTTTCAGATGAGCAATGTCAAGTGTAATCTTGGGTCTAGCCAGTCTGAAACAATGTGATGCCACTCCTTTGCTCCACAGACTGGCAAGCAGAGGGCACACCTGGACCACCTGTCTCCTCAGCACAGATTGGTCCATTCCAACCGGCTGATCCGGTGCCAGGCCTCTTCTGCATATGATGCTAATGCAAGTTGTCCTCCAGGGCTGCTGGACAAGATGCATTTGTCCACCAGGATAGTCTTGGAGCTATTAAAAATGACTAGAATCCCTAATACTTATGTAGTCTGATCATGTGCTGATTTCATTTAATCCCCACAGAACCCATACTGGTTTTTATTTCCCTAGAGTTGAGATTCTAACCACTGACATACACTGCCTCCTCTCTTTTCCTGATTAGCTATGGCCTCTGTCTCTCTGTCCCCTGGAATGCCCGCTTTGGACACCTGGCACCTATGTAGTGAATTTACAAGAGGAGAAGCTATGAATTGCTTGGTTTATTTTGCTTCACGCTGACAGGTCTGATAAAAGTGTGACAAATGAGAAGCTGGAATTAACTAACTAAAATTAGGAGAGTTTTTTTGTTTTGTTTGTTTGCTGGCAATTAACTGTTTTGTTTTTAAGGTCAACAAGACTTTTTTTCTAATACACGCATTAGTGCTAACACTTACCTTCTAAATATTGCTTTAGCTGCATTCATACCGATGTATTGTCTTTATTTTCATTCAATTGAAAATACTTTCTAATTTCCTTTTTTAAAAATAGGTTTTGATTGATTTGAGAGAAAGAGAGTAAGGGAGATGGAGAGAGAGAGAAACATCGCTGAGAGAAGAAAACTATCGATCGGTTGCCTCCTAGGGATCAAGCCCAAAACCCAGGCATGTGCCCTGACCAGAGTCCAACAGGCGACCTCTCGGTGCATGGGCTGAAACTCACCTAACAGCCACACCGGCCGGGGCTCTCGCAAAGCATTTTAAACAACAGATTTTCAACTTGAGTGACACCCAGATGATTTGGTTTACATAACCTGGAAATCCCCGTTTCCAGAATATTTTGCTTAATCAGAATTTCTCTGGATGCCTCACGAAGTAGAACCACATTCACAGCCATGGATTAGAAGAAAGTTTCCCCAACTCTCACACAAGGAGAGTCATCAGCACATGACGAATGAAGCTTTTGTAAGCAGCTTGGGTCTCCTTGGAAGCAAGGACCATTCCATTTGTGCACAAACCAGCATCTCTGTGCTTTTCCTCTCGAGATAAGAAGTGTTAAGTTACCCCCAAACCAAGTCACCCAAAGGTGAGTTCATTTATTCCTGCTCCTTGGTGATTAATTGGTCTGTGTTGCTTGGTACTGGAAATAATGAGACTTAGGTAACGGGAAACCAGAGCCTGTCTCCCAGTGGGAAGGGTCACGGTCGGCAGTGGGTTGCTCATTCTTACCCGCAGGCACAAGTCCTCCTGGCCTGCGATTGGGTCGGTAATTCTGTTCCCCAGCTCTATGTAAAACTACCCTTATGCCATAAAAAGTAGGCACTTTCTAAAAAGTCTAACCTTAGCCCTAACCTGTTTGGCTCAATGGATAGAGCGTCAGCCTGCGGACTCAAGGGTCCCAGGTTCGATTCCGGGCAAGGGCATGTACCTTGGTTGCAGACACATGCCCAGTGGGGAGTGTGCAGGAGGCAGCTGATGGATGTTTCTCTCTCATCGATGTTTCTAGCTCTCTATCCCTCTCCCTTCCTCTCTGTGAGAAATCAATAAAATATATTTTTTAAAAATAAAATAAAATAAAAATAAAAATAATAAAAAAATAAAAAGTCTAACCTTAAATTATTTTGCTTGGTCTAATACTTACGTCTGGAGTAAGGAGTCTACACAGAAATTAAATTAATGCTCACTTTTATGTCCACAGTTAATACATGTACATGAATCAGCTATAAATAATAATTAATGTCCATTTATAATCACTCCATGGCTTAGAGAGTGTGTTGAATCCTCTTGATCATGCTGTGAGGTGGATTCTATCATTATCCTGTTTTGTTAATGAGGAAACAGGGGTAACAATGTACTGTAACTTGCCTGAGAGCCCACAGTGAGCAGCAAACTCCAAACCCCAGGCTTTCTGATTCAGAACCTGCTTTCTTCCTCGTTTGTGGGCCTACTCATCAGGAAACCCATGTGTGCAGCAAGCAAGCAGCTCCCATGGGCAGAACGGCTTCTGGCCTGCATGTGTTTTCTCAGTCAAAGGATATTAACATTAGAGCAGCTCTCAGGTTAGGAGAGAGCCTGCACACTGTTTTGCATTGAAGGGGGTCCTTACACTTGGTAGTGATTATGAAGCTTAGGACACGAACTTAGAAATGTGAGAAAAGCAATTCTATTTTTCTAGAATAAGAACTTCATCCTATATAATAAAAGGGTAATATGCAAACTGACCCTAACAGCAGAACGACTGGCAATGACTGGTCACTATGACACACACTGACCACCAGGGGGCAGACGCTCAATGCAGGAGCCTCCCCCTGGTGGTCAATGTGCTCCCACAGGGGAGCTCTGCTCAGCCACAAGCCAGGCTGACGGCTGCCAGCACAGCGGTGGTGGTGGGAGCTTCTCCTGCCTCCTCAGCAGCGCTAAGGATGTCTGACTGCAGCTTAGGCCTGCTCCCCGCTGGCAAGTGGACATCCCCCGAGGACTGCCGGGCTGCCAGAGGGATGTCTGACTGCCAGCTTGGGCCCGATCCCCCAGGGAGTGGGCCTAAGCCAGCAGGTGGACATCCTCGAGCGGTCCCAGACTGCAAGAGGGCATAGGCCAGGCTGAGGGACCCCCCTGAGTGCATAAATTTTTCTGCACCAGGCCTCTAGTTTTTATTATAAGCCCCTAATCCACTGGTTGGTGGAAACTTAATTTTCAGCCTCCCTTGCTCCTCCCCCTACTTTTCCATGAGGTTGTGTGCAGATTCCAAAGTGCTCTGAGGAGCCAAAAAGTCAAGGATGGAGGCCGCAGCGGTCCTCTTCATCATATGATCCACGATGGCACCCCCACCATCACCCCTTCTGGTTTCACTGGATGGTTACTGAGCTGTCCCAACCTCCCCGCCCCTCGGTGTCACCGTGCTGTCCTGCTCCATGGCGGGGGCTCTGCTGGGCTGTCTAAGGCCTTTCAGCCTGAGCGCACCACACAGCGCTCTCTCTCTGAGGTCTGGCCTCAGCTCCAGGCCCGTCCCATTAGGAACAAGGGGGAAAGCCTCCTTCTCAGGAACAACCCACATCTACCCCAGGGACACAACGTCCCTTTTTCCGTCAATCATTTCTAATGTCCACTTTGCTTTCCTGAAGTGGAACTTATAGCTAACATAGTCTATCAAATATAGTTTCACAACACTCAATAAAATCTCTTAACTGTAATATAAAGGAGAAACAAATGGAAAATTGTAATAGAATCCTATGCCCTTATGTAGGTAAATGTCCTAGCAGGGCTACACTAAAAAGCATTACAAAGGAGCCAGGTGGTTGCACACATATGAAGAGTCATTGTGAACATGCATTCCCAACTGTAGACTGGAACTGGGTGGTGTACTGGCCACTCAAGTACCACAACTACATTGCATCGGCATCATGATTTTACACCGTGATGATAATTCTTGCTAAGGTCCCAACAAAACACAGAAGAGTTGTTCCTCAATTTTAATAGTAGCCCCACTCCTGGGGTAATTCAGTGAGTACTGAGACACCATAAAAATACTGTGTGTTTATAGATAAAGTGGGAAACCTCCACTCCTGGCCAGGACAGAGTAAAAGGGGCCAGATTCACCTTCCCTCCTGAAATAACTAAAACCAGACAAAGTATATGAAACAAGGAAGCCATTAGGCAACGGAAGCCAACCCAACAGGCCAACGTTCAACCTCCCAGCAGGACTATTCCTATAGGACCTCCATCTAAAACATTAGGTACATCCTTTCTCTTTGCTTGAAAGTCCAGGTATATATTTACAATGTACTGAGTGAAGCTTCCCAGGAGTTGTAGTAATGTTGATGTTGACCTTGTAGATACTTTTGGCTAAAACAGCGGTTCTCAACCTGTTGGTTGCGACCCCTTTGGCGGTCGAACGACCCTTTCACAGGGGTCACCTAAGTCCATCCTGCATATCAGATATTTACATTATGATTCATAACAGTAGCAACATTACAGTTATGAAGTAGCAATGAAAATAATTTTATGGTTGGGTCACAACATGAGGAACTGTATTTAAAGGGCCAGAAGGTTGAGAACCACTGGGCTAAAAGAAATAACTTTAAGTGCTGATAAAGTTCCTGGAATTCTGTCATGATTAAGTTTTCCTGTTAAAATTGGTGGGATTACACACTGTGCTGACCTGGGAGGCATGGGAAAGCACACTATACATCACTTAAGCCAAAGTCCGACCATAAACATTTATTGAGCACCTGCCATGTGTCTGGTTATGGACGGTCAACAGGACACACCTTCAGGGAGCTCAGAGAGTAGGAGGGGGTGCTCTAGTCTAAGGGTTCTTAATCAGCAATAAGACCACCCCGTGCCAAACATCTCAATTTCCGGTCAAGGGCATGTACCTTGGTTTCGGGCACATCCCCAGTAATGAGTGTGCAGGAGGCAGCTGATCGATGTTTCTCTCTCATTGATGTTTCTAACTCTCTATCCCTCTCCCTTCCTCTCTGTAAAAAATCAATAAAATACATTTTAAAAAAAAAGATAGAGATGTCACATCCTGTGGACACACGCCTGGATGGCTCCAGGGAGTAGAGGGCGAGCTCCCCCTGGGTCCACACTCAGGCACATGCTTGTGGACCCAGGTGTCACCAACTCACACTGGAGCCCGGACCTGAGGGTGAGGAGCCAACACATCTCCGGAATCTGGCCCATTAAACACCTCTGTCCCCAGGAATCAACAGGGTTTTATACTTTGTATTTTAACTCTTGATATCAATAACCCTTACACCAATGCTTCTTAAGCTTACATATGCATAAAACTACTTGGGGATCTTGTTAAAGTGCAGATTCTGATTCAGAGGTGTGGGGCGGGAACAGAGATTTGCAGTTCTAACAAGCTCCCAGGTGTTGCCCATGCTGCTGAGCTGCAGGCCATACCTGAGTAGTGAGTGAGGCCTTTCAAGATACAGTATTAGCGAAGCCATTGGTAGCCACAGAATCACAAAGATGCTGCCATGAGTTATAGGAACAGCTCTTTCATCTCCTGGGACTATGGCTCCTTGGAGAGAAGGTTAGCTCTCCTTCCTTAGGTAAGGGGATCAAGGGGTAAATAAGTACATTGCATAGACTGTAAGAGAATGATAGGCTCTCTAGGGAGGTCAGGGAAGGCTTCCAGGGGGAAGTGACTTCTGAGCTGGGTGTGTCAAGAGTTCAGAGAGTGGAGCGGAGGAAAAGACACAGGAGGTGAGTCGCTCACGCACAGCACGACCCACCCTTAAAGGTTAACTGGAAAGACATAACTGAGCATATATTTTAGACAGAGTCCTCTGGCTGCTGTGTGGGGAATCAGCTAGAGAGGAGGAAGGCCAGGGAGACAGCTGAGTCTAATGCAGTGGTTCTCAACCTTCTGGCCCTTTAAATACAGTTCCTCATGTTGTGACCCAACCATAAAATTATTTTCGTTGCTACTTCATAACTATAATGTTGCTACTGTTATGAATCGTAATGTAAATATCTGATACGCAGGATGGTCTTAGGTGACCCCTGTGAAAGGGTCGTTCGACCGCCAAAGGGGTCGCGACCCACAGGTTGAGAACCGCTGCAATGGAAGCGACAGTGAGGGTCTGGACTAAGCAGAGAGCAGAAAAGCAGGATACCCACACCTGTGGATGTGGTGCCTCATGCCCGATGGACAGTCGTGGGAGGGGGAGATAAGAACATAGCCGTGCAGGTGCGAGGCTGGGTGGGGTTAATGTCTTAGAGATGGGCACCAGCGATCTGAAGCTGGAGTTTGACCTGGAGGATGGATCTGGGTCCCACATGTGAGTGGGGGGGAGGGGAGGAGGAAGAGGGGGGTCCTCCCAGGAAGGCTGGAGGTACAGTGGCACTGGATGCCCTTTTAAATCAGCACCAGCACCAAATATCTGTTAACATAAGGACATAAAATCACACAGTTGTTTATGCCAGGCACTAATAAGGGCTGGGATGAGAACATCAAGCTTTTAAGAAGGTTCTAACCAACATCCAGATAAGCATTGGAGATACAACCCTTAAAAGCGCTGGAATTTTTTAAACTTTGAATAGAGTGTTAGGTGATTGACCATTGATCTCTCCGAATCTATAAAAATCTGCATTCATTATTGTGTAGCAAAGCCAGCTAGAAGTAGTCAGCAATCAGACTTTATGCTAATTCACACAATTAGGCACTGCACTGTTATTAAATGCAAGTGACTTGAAGCAATGAAAAACAAAATCAGAGTTTTAAAGGAGCCGAATTTCCTTTCCACAGCAAAGCCAGCTTGTACAATGATTACTCTTGCGGCTTTGTGTGTTATTTTCCAGAACTTCTACCTAATAGATTGTTTTTTCATGGAAGTACATATCGCACTGATGGCTTTCTTGTTGTTGTTGTTATAATTTCAATAACTACTCTGTAACTTGAGATATGCTATAGTTTGGAAGAATTTATTTTGAATATTAATAAGGGAAACTTATCCTCAGGACTGCATGCATACTCTGAAATAAGAAAGAGAAGCAACACTTCCTGTCTATCTTGACTCATGTAGGATAAGAGATTCCAGCAATGGGATCACAGTTACTGCACTCTGATGTGTACATTCCGTCTCTTCTGGTCAAATGCATCAACTAATGAACTTATGAGCAGCTAAGTTGATGTTTTATGGAAGCATTCATTTTAATGATTTCTTAAATTCATTCCACATATATGTAGTGAGAACATGTTCATATCCAAATTGGTAACTAAAAGAAAAATGATCAGTTAAAATGATGACTGTCATTTGCATTATTTTTACATGCACAGTGTCATTTAATTCTCAAAATTCTGTGTAGAGCCCGGCCAGTGTGGCAGGAGGTCACAGTTCAATTCTGAGTCATATGCCCAGGTTGTGGGCTCAATCTCCAGTAGAGGGCGTGCAGGAGGCAGCCAATCAATGATTCTCTCTCATCGATTTTTCTGTCTCTCCCTCTCCCTTAGTCTCTGAAATATATATATATATATGTATATGTGTGTATATATATTTAAAAGAGCAAGTGAAACAGTTGCCACTTATAGATTTCAATCTTATATTTGCTTTTTAAAAAATTATGTGTAAAAAAATGATTTTTTTTTCATCTCCATTTACATTCCTGCCCCTGTAAATGGGCTCACTGGTTCTATTCTCAGTCAGGGCACATGCCTGAGTTTCAGGCTCAATCCCCAGTAGGGGGCATGCAGGAAGCAGCTCATCAATGTTTCTCACATTAATGTTCTTCTCTCTCTCTCTACCTCTCTCCCTTCCTCTCTCTCTCAGATCAATAAAACAAAATTTTTTTTAATCAACACCCAAATCATTAACAAAATATCTCCATTTACAGATCAGACCACTGGAGCTTAGAAAGATCAAGTGACTTACCTGAGACAACGTAGTTGTCAATAGCAAATTTGAGACTCCAGCTGGTTGCCTGCTGCATGATGACAATTGCATAAATATTCTAGGGTTAAACAGAGGGTCATTTTTAACTGTTCAAAGAAAAACATATTTAGAGATAGATGACTAGAAAAAGCTATTCAATAGCTAGTTCATTAATCACTTCATGGATTCTGCAAATAGAAATGAAGCCTGAATGAAGCTGGGCCACCTCGGGGCTGGTCTGGACAGAGTATTGTATGCAAAAGAAACAAGAAACCAACCAACTCCAAAAACACCTCGCAACTTAACGCAGGAAGTCTCTCAGAGAAGCAGCAAAGGGGGACCACACTGATGACACACAGTGGAACATTCTAAAGTCTTTTCCCCAAAGTTGCCCTCATCTCAATAGCTGCTCCCTGAAGTTGCTCTTCCCCCAAAGATCCCTCTCTCAGCCCCCACTGCCCCTTTGCTGGCCACCCCACCTCCAGTGCCTTCCAGGGTTCACTTCTTTCCACGGTCACTGCACATCCCTCTACTCCGAGTCGGGTTAGCCTCGGCTCCCTCCAAGGCTCTTCCACAATTACCCCTGGTCAGGACGGTGATGGGACCAGGGGCAACACAGACCTCAGGCTGACATGGGGGGAGCGGTTGCATGAACTTTTGTTGTCCTTGTCACATAAACTTATTTTACGTCCCCCAATGGCCTGTTTATCCAGCCTCATCTCTGCTCCAGCCACTTGGCTGCCCTGTTCATCATCAGCCAATCCCCAGCCTCAGGCCCTTTGCACTTCCTCTCTTGCATACAATCCGTACAGGCCCCTCCTTTTATTCAAATCTCAGGGTGAATGAGGCTCATCTCCCTGAGCTCCTAGTCTAAGATAGCAGCTTCTCTCTCTCCATCTCTTTCCCTGCTCACCACCTCACACTGTTGGTTGGTTTATTTATTATTTATATCTCCCATTAGGAAGCAAATTCTGTGAGGGGAGGGACTTTGTGTGGCTCTCTGGGAATCCTCAGCACCTAGAATGTTGCAGGGGACATGCTAAATTCTCAGTAAACATTTGTTAAATGGATGGGTAGCAATTATTCATCAAAATTGTTTTAGAAGGCTAATAAACCCTCCAGGTAATGAAGACTGCATTGTCCTTTTCAAACTTGACTAATTATTTGTGTAGTCACCTGTTTCCTAAGGAATCTCTGTGCCTATGAGCGCCTTCGGCTGCTCTGGCCACTGCCTGCACCTCACCTGTGCTGTGGTGTTCCCCCCCCCCCCCCCCCCCCCCCCCCCCCCCCC
>NW_005353967.1:16608438-16629115 GCF_000412655.1 Myotis brandtii
GCATATGAAGTCCAGCTCTTTCTGTCCAGTCTCCAGCGCAAGCTGCTCGGTCTCTTTGAACCTTTTCTCCCCGAAATCTTTAATTCAGATGTTTATAGACTGTATACTTAGCTGATGGCAGGTCCTTAGTTTCCAGAAATGTCAACTGTCTGTGAGCCTCCAGGAACTGGTGTCCTGAAACACAGACAACCCCAGGGCCCTGGCCAGCATCTCCAATGTCTGTGAGCAACAGGACCTGCCACGCTGGGGGCGTTGGTACAGGCGCCCCCCTGTATCGTTAGGGCATTTTTGTGAGCAAGAAAATGGCCCCCAAGGAACTGTGTTTAATGCCAGCACCCACAAGCGAATTGCTCCTCCAGAGTGTCCCTGATGCCTCTCTCACTTGTACTTTCCTGGGGGCAGCGCCACCTATATCAGTAATGTACGAGAAGCAAAGCATCCTGTGTGGTAGGGAATTTGGCCTTGCCCTTGCCCTTGCCCTGAGGTCATCTGTGTCACTCTGGAGAGAAGGGAGCCTGCCTGTTGCATTTCGTGTGCTTGGTCACACATCCATGTCAGGGTGGGAACGCCTCCCAAGGAAGACGGAGCTCTGTTTCCGGAGCCCTCCCAGGCTCGTCTCTTCCTCTGGCTGATTTTAATCCACATCCTTGTCCTTGACATACCATAACCATGAGCGTGTCACAGCTGTCTGTGGGCTCTGGCAGTCCTTCCTTCTAGGGAATTATCAAAACTGAGGGCAGCTTCAGGAAACCCCTCCCACAAACTCGCAGTTAGTGTCAGAAGTGAGGACAGTCCTGGGGACTGTGCCTTCCAGCCCTGCAGTGTGCCACCTCTGGGTGCACTCCCACCTGGAGAAGACTGGGATCTGCTCCAAGCTGTTCCAAGTCAATGCAACATGCATCCTTCTTTGTCCATTTAACTTTTAAAAATACTTATTTGTTTATTCTCTTAATTTTTCAATTATAGTTGACATATATTGTATTAGTTTCAGGTGTACAACATAGTGATTAGACAGTTATATACCTTCTGAAGTGATCGCCCTGATAAGTCTAGTACCCACCTGACACCACGCATAGTTATTACAATATTATTGTTTATATTCCCTGTGCTGTACACTACTGTTCTTATCATTGTAATCTTAATCCCTTCACCTTTTTTTACCCATCTCCCCCAACCCCACAACCATCAATTTGTTCTCTGAATCTTGTTTCTGTTTTGTTTGTTCCTTTATTTTGTTCTTTAGATTCCATATATAAATTATATTATCTGGTATTTGTCCTTCTCTGTCTGGCTTCATTTACTTAGCATAATACCTTCTAGGTCTATCCATATTGTTACAAATGGCAAGATTTCTTTTTTATGGCCAAGTAATATTCCATTGTATATTACACTTCTTCTTTATCCATTTGTTTATCAATGAACACTTAGGTTGCTTCCATATCATGGCTATTGTAAATAATTTTGCAATGAACATAGGGGTGCATATATATTGTGGATTTCTTTGGATAAATACCCAGAAGTGGAATTTCTGGATCATGTGGTAGTTCTATTTTTAATAGTTTTTAAAATATATTTTTATTTATTTCAGAGAGGAAGGGAGAGGGAGAAATATATAGAAACATCAATGATGAGAGAGACTCATTGACCGCTATCTCTTGCACACCCCCTACTGGGGATCGAGCCCGCAACCCAGGCATGTGCCCTGATCGGGAATTGAACCATGACCTCCTGGTTCATAGGTTGACACTCAACCACTGAGCCACATTGGCTAGGCTATTTTTAATATTTTGAGGAACCTCCATATTGTTTTCCATAGTGACTGCACCAATTTACAATCCTACCAACAGTGTACAAGGGTTCCCTTTTTTCCAAATGCTCACCAGCACTTGTTGTTTGTTGATTTATTGATGATAGCCATTCTGACAGGTGTGAGGTGGTATCTCATTTCGGTTTTAATTTGCATTTCCCAGATGATTAGTGATGCTGAGTATCTTTTTATGTCTGTTGGCCATCTGTCTGTAGATCCTCTTTGGAAAAATGACCATTCAGATCCTCCACCCATTTTTTAGTCAATTGTTCTTTTAATGTTAGGTTGTATGTTAATATTTCTTTACATCATGTTTAAAAGCTTTCATGGACAAAAGGTACTTTCAGAACAGGAGGAAAGTATGTCTTTGGTACTTACGTAATATTTATGTAAATCCCAAGGTACTTGAGAAATATTGAATTTCAAAATGATTTCCTAGCACAGTATTAATTTTGTCAGCATAATTAAGTCACCTGCTAAGACCTCACAAAGTTCATAGCAAAACTAGGAACAGAACATGCAATGCCTGATTTCTCTGTCTGCCCACCTAGCCACGGTGAGGGCTAGGGGCACATTAATCCTAGAACACACTGGAAAGCACATGGTCCCCAGAAGGAGCAGGTGAAGGGGCTGAGCCAGGAAGGAACAAAGGGATTTGTCTGCCTCAGGAAAATTACAGAAATGACAAAGCGGGTGCCCCAGGCAAGTCTGAACTCAAAGGGATCACAAGGTGCAATGTGAGGTCCTGGCCAGCAGGAGATGAGAAGCACAAAGAAGAAAGCAAGGGTGAGGAAAGACACTGAGGCCCTTAGTGAATGTGAATACAGAGAAAAAGTGGGGGCGGGGATCCTAGCAGTGAGGTGTGAGCCTCTGAGAACTGTGGAATAAGCCCAGCTCACTCCTGCTCTGGGAAAAACCAAGATTGGTACTAAATCCTTTTCTTTCTTATCTTTTCAATCAGCCAACACTTAACACTCAAGACCTTGACCAAAAGCCAGCATTGCCTCATTGTCATCTGAGCATGAACAGCTCTTCCTCAGCCCAGGAAATTGCATTTTGATGAGAATAAGTGAAATCTAAACCTTAAAAGCTTGATAAATATCTGGAATTTAGTATCATACCTCCAAAGTCAAAGAAGGCTCTTATCTTAGGAATAATGTTCTTTTGCCCCCTACGGTGAAGGGTGGGGTGGGGGGCAATGACCAGTAATTTTCTGTGCATAATTGATGGAATGGAGAAGAAGGTGAGAGCCCAAAGGCAGAGAGGAAATTGCCACAATGCAGAAGCAAAGGGAGAGGAGAGACTCTGATCTTTGTCAAGGAAACCAAGATCATTTGAGACGGAAGCAAGAGGAAAGGGCACATGTGGGACAGAGGCCTTCACCTAGCTGGGCCCACACTTGCCCAAAAGCCATTAAGACTGGATTTTTGTCCTGGCCAGTGTGGCTCAGTTAGTTGAGTGTTGTCCCATGTACCACAGGTCCCTGATTCAATTCCCATTCAGGGCACATGCCCAGGTTTCAGGCTCAATCTTTAGTAGGGGGTTGTAAAGGAGGCAGTCAATTGGTGTTTCTCTCTCATCAATGTTTCTCTCTCTCCCCCCCTCTCTATTTAAAAAATCAATAAAAATATATTTTTAAAAAGACCTAGATTTTGCCCTAGCTGGTCTAGCTCAGTGGCTAGAGCGTCAGCCTGCAGACTGAAGGGTCCCAGGTTTGATTCCCAGTCAGGGCACATGCCCAGGTTGCGGGGCTCAATTCCCAGTCTGGGGCGTGCAGGAGGCAGCTGATCAATGATTTTCTCTCATCATTGATGTTTCTATCTCTCTCCTCCTCTCCCTTCCTCTCTAAAATCAATAAAAATATGTTCTTTTAAAAAAGACCTGGATTTTATTCCAAATGGTGTGTATAGCCCCAAATAATGAGTTGTGATCAGTCTAAGCCAATCATAGCTACTCTGTTCTTTTTACCAAGCAGTTGATTTCCCAGCCCCTTCTTAAATAGGGTAGCTATGTGACTCAGTTGGTACCAATAGAATGTAGAAGGAGGCCTGCTAAGAGGTTTCTGAGAAATGTTTTTCTTTTCTGTTCAAAGAGACCAATATGGCTGATGCCAGCCACCTCTTTCCCTCCTCTTCCTGCCTCCAGCACAGACCTTGATGCTGAAGCTGCTGCTCTGAGGGACAAGACCAGAGAGTCGCAGAGACACCAACTCTGACCTCATAAAGCCACCGTGCCATCAGCTGCCATCTCCGGGCTTCGTGGTAAGTGAGACAAATTAGAACTTGTCTGCTCAAGCTACCTAGGTTGTGTCTGCTCTTCCTAGCAGCCACTGAATGCAGCCTTAATGCAAAAGTCTTTTTCCACGAACATGTCTTTCAATCTTGAATTATTGCCTCTATAACTGGTAAGACCATATTTTAGATTATCACTGAAAAAACCCCACAAACAATTAGTTTAGTTGTCCTAGCTTATGGATCCCATCAGAGAGGTCTCTGATCCTCCAGGCTCCATGAACTCCAGTGTGGGAACTAAACGAAGCTAGAGATGCAATCACAGCCAGGGCAAGAATGACGAGGCATTGCCTGGAAGAAAAGGGTCACCTCAAGAAAGCAAGACCATGGGAAACGGAAAGGCAGCTGGGCACAACCAACATCCCTTTAGCAGAGGGAAAATGGTGGCGAGAAATCCATTTCTGCTCGGCCTCCACCCTTCATGCCAGGCAGCAGCAGACTGAGCTCCGGTAGCCATGTCTATTGGTGCTGATGGAGTAATTGGTCCCCTCTCTGGCTCTCAGCATGGCAAGCCCAGGGCTTTAGTAGAAGCCAATTGCACTTGTAATAATACCATTAGATTCCCATGGTCTCCTGGAAGCTGAAACTGAAGGCCAGTCCTTGACCCCAAGAGTTATCCTCTGAATGAGAATGAGAATGGGGGGACATCAACAGGGATGCATAGGGGTGGAGGAGCAAAGCCGGGAAAGGACCAGGTGCTAGACAAACCAGCTGAGGACTCGGGTCTCCCTCTACCTTAACAAGTCTTTTCTCTTTGAGTTCTGAACCCCATGACATATTTTGAAACTGACTTCTAGTTAAAGGAAATTCAACACATAGAAATCCAAGCCTACAACACAAACGGAAAGATCATGCACATTGTATCAGGGATCCTCAAGCTACGGCCCGCGGGCCACATGCAAATACAAATATTGTATTTGTTCCCGTTTTGTTTTTTTACTTCAAAATAAGATATGTGCAGTGTGCATAGGAATTTGTTCATAGTTTTTTTTTTTAAACTATAGTCCAGCCCTCCAACGGTCTGAGGGACAGTGAACTGGCCCCCTGTTTAAAAAGTTTGAGGACCCCTGTTAGATGGAGAGTTCATTTTACAGACAGCAGGGTTTCTTCATAAATAAGCTTTCTTGGTACCTTTACTCCAAGATTTGAATTCAGCAGAATTTTTCAGCCACATGTCCATGGGCAATCATAATACTTTGCATGCATGTAAATCACTTCATACCTTACAAAACATGTCCACACATGTTGGCCCTCAAGACAACGCTACTTAATCCTTACAACAACCCTATGATCTAAAGGAATAGACATTCCTTTCATAATCATATATTTTTGTTGGAAGAACAAATATACACTTCAAGAATAGTTTTACTCTTAGCTGAGTTTAAAATTGATATATATTTATTGCAGAAAATTAGAAAAATACAGAAAAATAGAAAGAAGTGGGAAAATCTTGAAGCCCCCCAAAAATATAATTTTAAGCTTCTCTTTTTAAAAAATAATTTTTAAGTTGAAATATAATTGACATAAAACATTATATTAGCTTCAGGTAAACAACATGATTTGATACTTATATATATTGCAAAATGATCACCACAATGTCTAGTTAGCATCCATCACCATACATAGTTACAAATTTTTTTCTTGTGTTAAAAAAAATTTTTTTAATATAGTTTTATTTATTCAGAGAGGAGTAGAGAATGAGAGAGAGATAGAAACATCAATGATGAGAGTAATAATAGATTAGCTTCCTCCTGAACACCCCACGCTGGGGATCGAGTCTGCAACCCTGGGCATGTGCCCAGACTGGTACATAGGTCAATGCTCAACCACTGAGCCATGCCAGTCGGGCTTGTGTTGAAAACTTTTAAGATCTACTCTCTTAACAACTTTAAAATATACAATATAATATTATTAACTATAGTCACCATGCTGTACATTACATACCCATAAACTTTTTTTCTAGTCTTCGTACTGTGCATGCTATTTTTACACTAGAGGCCCAGTGCACGAATTCGTGCATGGGTGGGGTCCAGCCGGCCTGCCCCTATTGGGGCCAATCGGGCCAGGCCGGCAGGAGGGGAAGGGCCACGGGCAATTGGTGGGCCGGCCCCATCCCTGATGGGGTGGAAGGGGCCGATCAGGAGCAGGGCTGGCCAGGGGGAGGGGCCGTGGTTGGTTGGCTGGCCAACCAACTTTTTTTAACCCTCAGTTCTACTGCAATATTTAACAAAATAAGTACTTTTAAAAGCACATCTTTCAAGCTCATGAGCTCCTTGGGCAATTTACAATTGAGTAAACTGAGGCCCACAGATTCACATGGGCATCTGTTGCAGACCTAGAATCCATTGTGCAATTAGAAAGACTACCTGTTTTTAATTGTGTGCAGTCTGATTTCTCTTGGGCTCATGCTTTAATGCTGACACCCCAGAGGTACACACCGTGTTGAAACATAATGAGCAACTAGAAGCACAACTGAGACTTCATTTCTAAATAGAACTATTGGGAGTCAAAAGTTCCAGAGTCAGGCAGGGTTGTGGCTTGCAATCAGTGAAAAGAGATAAATCCTGTATCAGGCAGGAGAGATTAACTAAGGAAAAACAAATATCAGTGAAAAAAAGTAGTGGTGGTAGAAAGGGGAAATTACTTCAGCAGGCCTCAAAAGCCTGAGCTAGAGTCCTCACTTAGCCATTCTAGTCTCTCTGTAGCCTTGGGGAAATGGTTTAACTTTGGCTAGTTTCCCCCCTTTGTGAGTAAAATGAGGCCTTTTCTGACATAGGACCAAATCATTCAGAAATAAATCTATGAGCGTAAACACATTTAAGGAAGACCTACGTAGAGAAATAACACACCTTTGCTTTTAAATTTAAAAGTTGGATTATTTAAAAATGCAATATTGAATAAATGGTGCTGACACAATCTGTTAACCATTTGGTAAAGAATAAGAGAGAATACCCATGTCAAGAAATAGGCCGAAATTAGTCCTGGATAGATTTGTGTTAAATAAAAAAATAAAACCATTAAAGAACTAGGAAAACACAAATGTAAGTAAAGCCAAAATCTAGAATCTGATTTCAAGCTGGGAAAACTTAAAAGCCAAAGAGGACTCCGTAAACAAAAAGATTGAGAGAAAGGGATTTTAAAACTTCTTTTTAAAAAAATGGGGAGGGGAAAAGAAAACTTGGCAAAACAACTGAAATTTTCCAGCTCATCATCCAAGTTAAAAGGTAAACATCAAACTAGGGAACAATGCAACTTGGACGCAGGCAGAGGGTTCTTTGCTCTGGAACTGTTACTAATGAGAGAACCCAGCGTGCATGGAAGCCAAGACGCTTACATCTTCATGGTGGGAGTGTACGACATACACCATTACACCCTTTTTGAAGAGCACTGGGGACAGTATGTATTAAAGTCTTAAAAATAGCCTGGCTGGTATGGCTCAGTGGTTGAGTGTTGGCCTATGGACCAGGAGGACACGGTTTGATTCCTGAAGAGGGCACATGCCTGAGATTGTGGGCTCAGTCCCCAGTGTAGGGCATGCAGAGGCAGCTGATCAATGGTTCTCTCTCATCATTGATGTTTCTGTCTCTCTCTCCCTCTCCCTTCCTCTATGAAACCAATAAAAATATTTTTTAAAAAATAAAATAAAATCTTAAAAACAAAAGCTCATATGCTTTTATCCAGTAATTTTACTGCTAAAAAAGAATCAGAAACCTATAAAACGATTTTTACTTAAGATTTATCATATTTATAGTGGTAAACATTTCTGAAAGTTTTAAATGTCCCAAAGTAAACTAGTTCAGTAAACATGGTCTATCCATCAAGACATATTTTAAATAAATATTTAATAAAAGGGAAAATGTTTCTGGTATTTGAAGTGACAACAGTATATAGAGCAGGATTGTAATTTTATGCAATCAAAAGTACATACATAAACAGTGGTAATAACTGAATATAGTTACAGATGTTTTTAGGTTGTTGTTTTTTTGTACTTTTCTGTGCTTTCTAAACTTTATTTTAAAAATTGTGTGTGTGTGTGTGTGTCTGTGTGTGTGTTTGATGTGGTGTTTGGGAAGATTTGTAGAATAGTAGCCCAGTGGACTATGTTCTAGATCTCCATCAACCCCCCCCCCACACACACACACACTCCTCCCGACACACATGTTAAAAACATCTTGTGGGAACCCCACAAAGGACTATAAAATGGAGACTACACAGGTGGGTTACCAGCTAAGCTTTCTCAATGAGAAATTGGGAAGAAGTGAATAGCCAGTTTGATGAAATCATTTCTTCAGAAAGCCATAAATATTACAGAAGAGAGATAAGAACATAAATGACCACACGATCAAAGGCCCCGTGGAACAAACCCACGAGGAAAGAAGGGGAAATTTATAGACTGAATTCTGTTTCCTAAGCCAGTTCCCTGTGAGTGTCCAGTGTAATGGCTGTTTCAATTATATCTGCAATTTTCTGAGCGGTTCACTTACTTTTCAAGTTTGTAAACCAACACATCAACATTTCCCAGTCAATGGGATAGCGTTCTCCAGGGAGCTATGAAAATATACCTTGCATTTTAAATGCAATAAAAAGCATGACAAAACATGCCTCTGTTCTTCATAGCAGCGAAGTACCACATCTGCTCATAAAAAAATGCATTATACAGAGTTGTAAGGATGCCAGATACTTATTACGGAGGACTGTTTTATCCATTTAGCCCAATTTTCCAGATGTTTTATTACTTGGAGACAGGAGAATTGCTGAAACTGGTGATTGAAGCCCATTTATTTCAAGGAGCTTGTCTGCAAGCCATAGGAAGCATTTGAGGGACAAGTGATTTATGACAGGCCACGGGGCAATGCTGAAGGGAGCTGTCTTCTAATCAGGTCACAAATAACCCCAACAAAGGACAAAATGCCCAATTTTAGTAACACCCAGCTTTATTTACAAAAATTGCCTCTGAGGCAAGTGCTTAGTTGTCATTTCACATGCAAATGTTATGGTCGTAATTGGAGCAATTTCCATAATAGTGGGTCAAGTTGGCAGTGACAATGAACATGGCCCAGGTTGGCCGTGATTGGAGGCCTGGTTCTCATTGTCTATGGGGAGGAAAATTCTCCCTTGGACCAGTTGGAATTCTTGTCCTCATAAAGACAAGATCAGGGTCAGCAGGAGCAGGTGTCCCTTCCCCTACCCTTTCCCCAACAATATCCTCCCTCCTCCACCACACACAATAGCCCTGGGGCATGAGGGTAGCTGGCCCTCACAGCCACAGTCATTGCAGCTAACTAGAAGGCACCTCACTGTGGCCAGTTCTCTCCTCCTATCAATCAAAGTGGGGACCTGAGGGGGGAGTGGAATTTTTAGCTTCCCATCTCTGAAATCAGCATCTCTGTCTTTGCTTCACACATACATGTAGGAAAAAGCTCTCAGGGCACCCTGGAGATGGGTTCTCAGGCCAAAAGGGCCACCTGGCAACTGATCTAAGCCATGGGTCCACATGAGAGTGTCACATAATGTGTGGTTGCTGTTGTTCCTCCTAAATGACAGTACTCTGGGCAGTAGAGACAGTGGGATCCATACATCATCTCCATGACAACCTTGCTACCAGGTTTATTGCAGTAAAAGAGAGTCTGAGACAAAATTCTTCTCGTAAATATGCCCGTGTGTGTGAAAAGGCAGATGTAAGGATGATCATACAGTTCCTTCTTGCGAGTTGGGGAAAGGCCCCATCCCTTTCAGGCATTCCAGCCGGCTCTTGGCTCGAGAGAGTCCCTCCGAGGAGGAACAGTACTTTCGGGGTAGGATTAACCACCTTTCTAGTCGGGTCAGGAAGCAGAGGCCTTGGGGAGGAGGAAGAAACCAGGTCAAGTGAGCGTCTGGGGGTTCAGTGCGGCCCCGGAGGCTTCGGGCTGGGCTTGTCGATTCTCACACTTGCGTGGGGGAGGGCAGCAGGGCCCAGAAGGTCTGTCTAGCTAGCCAGCCACAGGGTTCAACTCTGCACTTCACCAGTGCGGAATCATGCTGGTCATTCCCTATGCTAGTTAACAGCCCTCTGTTGTTAGATTTCAAAACCAGTATCGACATCCCTAGTTTTGGGGTGTATCTTCTCGATGGGGGTACTTCAGAGGCTCACAGTCATCCCTGAAGTGGGGAGTCCTCCTTAGGAGTCCTCAAATACTAACTGCCCCCACACGTGTCACACTGGTTAGTGACCAAAGGTACAGGACATCCACTGTCCACAAGGGGTGGATTGGGAAGGGACAAAGGCCCTCGGAGGACAGACAACCCTCCCCGGTGCTCCACGAAGGGGTGGAGCCTGGCTTTTAGATAGCCAGCTGTAAAATGCCTTGATGTGATCTGTTGGGAGGCTGGGGAAACAATTACCTGGAGGTGGTGTGTGTGTTTGGGCTGGGGGGTGGGGGGTGGGGTGGGTGCAATCCCAAGAGCTGTAGGGATGTGCCTCTTCCAGGAGCTACTTTTGGTTTTCTCTGAACTTTGTCCTTTGAATTCTGCTTTTTCCTTCTCCGTCCTTATTCTGCTTTCTTATAGCTTCTTGCTCATCTTTCTTCTGGATTGGGGGTTAGGAAGGGAGGGGAGGGGGAAGCAGCTCTTTCAGATTCAGGCCTACAGCAGTAGCTGTCTCCTTTGCCAGGTGAGAGAATTTCAGAGAGGCAGCCTGCCCTGGTGGGGTGAAAACAGAATGTGTAGTTAGGCCACGTGGAGTTCAAATCTTGGCTGTCAGACTTCCTGGCCGTGCCTTTCTGAGCCTCACTCTCCTCATCCGTGAAATAAGACCAACCCTATGTGCCTTGCAAGGCTGTCATAATGGTGGCAGAGCCTGTGCGTAAGGTGGGGTGAGGTGGTATATAGCAGGGCTTTTAAAGGGATAGCTCCTCTCAGCCCTCAGGAGCCGCCTACTATAAGCAGAGTGCCTACAGAGACACAATACACACAAGTCATGAGCAAGCATAGGCAACTATAGTGTCAGTCATTAGATGTTCAAATTGTTTTTAATCTTGAGTAATTTAATCAACAAAGGGTCATGTCTCATTTCTTTTTCATTGTACACATATTTGAGTGCAGAAAATAAGGTTGAACTTTTGTCCATATGTTCATTAACCAACTGCATCTCCTTATTTGGACACATCCTCTGGCAATTTTTCTATAAAATGTTTATTGGTCTATATGAGTACTTTATATAGGAAATACCAGTATATTATGCCATTACTAACTGTATCTGCCAAAATATTGTTCTAAAGTTCAAAGAGTACATCTTATTCTGGGTTACTTTTTTGACATGCAAAAGTATAATAGATTTTTTAAAACTACTGACTTTTTCTTTTTATGAGCATCACCCAAATCTAAGCTGAGAGGGAGACAGTGTCCTCTGCAGAAATTTAATAACATTCACTTTTGATTTCTTCTAGGTTTCTAAAACTTACCTCATTAATAAATCTGGAATTCATTTTGGAAGGGCTGAGATAATTATCTGAATTGATTTTTCCCAAAGGAGCTCATCTATTGTTCCTGTGTCATTTATTGACTATCCTTCTCTTCTGCCCCAACCTGTGGTGCCTCCTCCAGCGTGTATTAAATTCTTCTATCAACTAGGTCTGTATCAAGCTATCAATTCTATGGCATCGACCTGTTTGCCTCTTCCTGGACCAGCACCATGCTGACTGTCAAGTGTTGATAAGCAGAGCTGGGGGATGGAGGGTGCCAAGGGAGCTGGCAGAGAAGAGAGGGAAGGACTTTCAGGATAGGCCGTGGGGTCTGAACATAAACAGGATAAAGGGGAAGTTCAAGGCCTCATACGAGGGTGACAAGTAACTAATTTGGAGTCTGGGGAAATGAGTAAGGGACTGAGGAAAAGAAGAATGAGCAGGTGGTGGGGGATGCAGAGTGTGATGGGCTAGAGCCCCAAGTAACAAGAACTTACCTCTGCAGTGCTGGGAGGGATCTACAGCTGTGGAGGTGGTTACTGCTGTCCCCAAGGGCTCAGGCAGCACACGGACACGCTGATGGTAAAATGCCAACTGTAAGAAGGGCTGACAGTTCCACGAGAGCTTCCCCAACCAAGTGCTCCAGGGCCAGTAGGAATAATAAGCATCTCCTCATTCATCCTACCCAGATGGGACTTCACCTCTGTGACCCCCTGGAGGACTGGCAATAGCCCAAAGGTCCATCAAGTGGTAAATGAATACACACATTGTGGTATATCCATACAATGGAGTACTAGTCAGCAATAAATAGGAATGAACTATTGATGCATGCTGCAACACCATGAACCTCAAAATGATTATGCTAAGCAAAAAAGCAAGACCAACGTAGAGAACATATGATTCCATTTCTATAAAATTCTAGAAAATGCAAACTAGTCTTTGTTGATAGAAAGAAGTAGGCAGTTGTCTGACTAGGAGGTGAGGTGGGGTGAGATGGGGATGGGAAAGGCAGGGACAGGAGGAAGGGACGGAAGAAACATTTGGAGATGAGGGAAATGTCCCTTTTCTTGCTTGTAGTGATTGTTCCACGGTTACTTAAAACTTACCACACTGTACACTTCAAATATATGCAGTTTATTGTATGCCCATTGAGCTCAACAAAGTCGTAGAAAAAAAATCACCCTTCTCTTACACTTGCTGATTCTTATTGAATGATCTGGGTCAGCACACAACCATCGGTGTTTTCCCTAAGCTCCCAAGGTGAGCCTGATACAGAATGAGCTGAGAACCCCTGGACCTGGTCATATCAGAGCTGCTTCTTGGTTCTCAGAGTCCTTCAAGGGGTTGACCAGAGGGCTATCTAGATATCTAGTGTTTGTCCAGATGTGTATCCAGGCAACAACACAGGACTGGAAAGTTCAAAAAGTTTAAGTCCCAGGCTAGTTAGAGCAAGAACAGAGTCTTTCCTCATGCCCCAACCTTCATAAGGTTGGCTAAAGTGACTCCATTTTATATGGTCCCTAACTCCACTCACTCCACACAGCCTTACCTTAACTATGCACAAAAAGCAGTATCGCCTGGAGTAAAGCATGCAACTCAAAAAAAAACACCTGTAAAAGGATTTGAATAAAAGGAGAATTTTTATTGTATTTGAATCCTAATCAAGATAAATTTTGAAGCCATAAAAGGAAGATTGACAAGTTAGATCTCAAAAGAAGTTAAAATCACTGTAAGACAAAATATGATATCAATAAAGATAAAAGAAAATTGATGGCCCAAGAGAAAATATTTGCACTATACAGGACAGATTAATATCTATAATTTAAAAATCACTCATACAAATCATTAGAGAAAGTAAACAACCCAAAAGATATGAAGAGGCTCTTACTAGAAGATACAAAGTGGTTATTTTATTCAACCTGACAAGTAATTAAGTACAAATTAAAACAGCCTACAGGTGTGGTGAACACGCAATACAATATACAGATGGTGTATTAAAGAATTGTACACCTGAAAACCTATTTAACTTTATTAAACAATCTCATTCCAATAAATTCAATGAAAAATATGTTAAATTCACAGAAAATAAATAAATAAATAAATAAATAACTTCTATATAATAAAAGGCTAATATGCAAATAGACTGAACAGTGGAACAACTGAACAACCAAACAACCAAACAACCGGTCGCTATGACATGTGCTGACCACCAGGGGGCGTGTGCAGAACATGGCAGGAATTGGCTGCAGCAGGATGGGTAGAGCAGGTGAGCCAGGGCACCAGACCAAGGCGGGGCGCTGATCACTGTTACCGGGGTGAGCCTCTGGTGGTTACTGAAAATTCTTTGCTCCTGCGTGCCATGGTCCTGCCTGGTGCTCACACCTGCTGCTGGCGCTGGAGCTGCTGCTTGCACCCACTGCCGGTGCCCAGTGCTGGTCCCAATCACTTGGCACCATCAGTGGATGTGAGTGGCGGCTGCTGGCCCTGATCACCCCTGAGGGCTTCTCCACCTCCCCTTGCTCCCGAGGGGTGATCGAGGCAGCGGCCACTGCTCGCACCTGCTGCTGGTGCCAGCCCCAATCGCTCTGCGCTGTCAGCAGGTGCAAGCAGGGGGCTGGTGGTGTCAGTGTGTAGGAGTAGCAACAGCAGGAGCCGGGCTTTAGGCAGACAGGGGCCACGGGAGGAGGGGCCAGGCAGCGGGGTGGGAGGGGAGAGGCGCAGAGGATGGGCCGAAACCTGGCTCCCCCTCTCTCCCTGTGCCTACGGCAGCCTCACGGCCCACTGTTCCTTTCAAGGTGCATGGATTCATGCACTGGGCCCCTAGTAAATAAATAAAGTACTTAAAAAGCAGCCTACAAAATTGAAACAGATTAATAATATTGTGAGATGAGGTTGTGGGGAATGGACAGTCCTACACTTTCACTTGTTTTGGAGGGAAATTTGGCACGAACTATCAAAATTTTAATTGTATACATCCTTTAAGTGTTTGTAATTTGTTAACACAGCAATAGATAATAAATACAAATTTTAATACCTGGAAGTGGGGTGCTGCCATAGCAAACACCTACAATGTGAGTGTGACTTTGGAATTAGACAATAGAAGCTGGGGTGACTCTGAACACAGGATTGGGGAAGCACAGAGTACCTTGAGAAATGCAGAAGCATGGACTCGAGGAAGCTCACCTAAAGAAGAGCGAGGAAAGTCTTACTGGAAACTGGAGCGCATGAGATCCTGTTCTTTCTGTCATGGAGGAAATATGAGCAACACAATGGCCTGCAGTAATGGGTAAAGTAGAAGCTATGCATTTGTGTCTAAGATTTCCAACTAGAGTGTTCAAGGTGCCTCCCAACTTCATCTTTCTGCTCTACTAAAATGTGAACGAAGCAAGATAAGCAAACATAAAGGAGCCATGACTTGATTTTTTTTTTTTTTAATTCTCAGACTCTCTAGGCAGCCAATGACACTAAAATGAAGATGTGGCCTTCAGGTGAAGATAAAGTTCAGGCACTCTCAGGAAAACATGGTCTAAACCAAGGTTGTGATTGTAAAATCACTTAAGACCTCAGTGTGAGTGTGAGAACAAGAAAAAAAGGCCTTTCTTTTTCTTTGTTGCAGCCTTCCACAATTTATGGGAAGCATCTGGTAATTAAACCCCAAGATTGTTACCTCCTCTGATTCAAACAGCCCCTCTGTTCAAACTGCAAAAGACAAGATAAACTACTTTCAAGGCTACATTCTTGTATACATACCCCTCCTCCCTGCTGGTTTTACAACTCAGGGATAATTAGTAGAAAGTTCCCTTCTCCCCGCCTCTTCAAATAGGCCTCTTTCAAACTCTTTGTAACTTTCACTCCAAGAATGTTTTGGCTTGTGAAGATACTGATAAAGACACCTCCCTAGGACATCTGCCTGGACTGAAAAAGCAAATAAACTTCTCAAAGACAACCCCTCTGATGCCTGCTCAATATCAGCCCCCAAGTCTCCCTCCTTCCCTTGTCACCTAGCAACAGCAGCCAAGGTTTTAAAAGGGGGAGCAGCTTTTGTTCTTTGCCCTTGTATTGATTAGCAATGCACTGGCCCCTTCCCTTGGGGAAAGTAAAAATAAACTTCCTCTCTGCATCTATTTCTTCTCTCAGTTGTGAATTCTTTCACAGCCTGGTCAGGAGCCAAAACACCCTAATACTCCAGAAGCTCTATGGTGGTGCCTCAGGGTATCTGTCAATGAGACAAGGTCATCTAAATATTTTAAGGGTATGCCTGACAGATCCTTTCATCTAAACTAAAGGGTTTCTAAGGATGCTATCCCTCAGCAGAAGCTCAAGGTAGAGAAGGGCATACCCTGAAGATATTGGTGGGTGTAGTTTTTGTCCAGAGGCCTGACTGTCAGTGAGATGCACAGGGAATCAACAGTTTTTAACAGAATGATATCAGCAGAAACACTGCTAGTTTGAACTGAAAGGGATAGGAACAGTACCAACTGAAAAAAAGGTCTTTGCATCCCCAAAATTCACAAGTAGAAGACAGGCTGAGAAATCTCAGCTGCAAACACATACTACTTTTCATGAAAAAGGAAAGATGAATCAGAAGGCAGAACCAAAAGCCCAGAGAATGGGGTCAAGAGCCATAGAGATTATTTCCAGGCTTTGTAACCTGATCAAGGAACTTCCAACATTTGCCTGGCTGGATTCTGGAATTGCTACAGACCCCTTGACGCCTCTTCTGAGCGGAACTGTCTGTCGTGGTTATCCTCTGTCTGTTCCACGTCGTATTTTACATGCATGGGGGGGGGCAAACAACTTGTCCCTTTAGTTCACAGGTCTTCAGATTAAGAGAACTGTACTGGAGGATAGTTGATACATCCAAGGAGACTTATCCATACCAAGAGCTAAGCTAGAAGCCAACATTCCGGACTTGAAGCCAAGGTTCTGAAGGGATGAGACGTTGGGGGTTCTTGAGAAGGGAATGTGGTTTGCATGTGGGGGGAATATAAATAATTTGTGGTCAGAGAATGGACTCCTCCCTTCAAGGTGAAGCCTAATTTTCCTCCCCTGAATGCAGGCTGTGCTTAGTAACTCGTTTCTAAGGGATAGAAGGTGGAAGAAGTGCCACTAATGATACTAAGTCTTCCTCTATTCATTCTCTCTCTCTCTCTCTCTCTCTCTCTCTCTCTCTCTCTCTCTCTCTCTCTCTCTCTCCCAGAAGCCAGTTGCATGTTCTGAGTATCCACAAGAAGCCCTATGGAGAGACACATGTGGCAAGTAACTGAGGCCTTCAGCCAACAGCCAGGAAAATAAAAAAAAAAATAAACAAAACAGGTCTCTTGCCAACAGGCATGGAAATTAGCTTAGAATCAGACCCTCCAGCACCAGCCAAGCTTTCAAAGAAAATCCTTCAGATGACTGCAACCTTTGGAGAGCTTCTGAGCCAGAATCACCCAGCTAAGACTCCCGAATCCCTGATCCACAAAAACTGTGAGATATTGATCATCTTATAATTTATTATTTGTTATTGTTTTAAGCTCCTAAGTTTTGGAGTCATTTCTTCCACAGCAATAAGTAACTGATGCACAGGGTAAAATAATTTAACATATGGTAATTTCAACAATATGAATTGGAGATTGAATCTTGGAAATGTGGGAGGCAGTTAGACAGACATAAGCAGAGCAAGTGTTACCGGGAAACCCCCCGGTGGGCTCGGACTGCCTGTCGCAATGCCCAATAACGATCATATAAGGCGTTAATTGAGAAGGCCAGCCAACCAAGAAGACAGGGAGCTTACAAGCACCCAAAACCTGTCTTACAGTAAGGTGCAAGGGACAGGATATAGGAAAAATGGGGTTGGGAACAGAATGCAAATGCATGCAGTCCTGGACATCAGCAGATGGCAACCATTGCTCTTGGTTGTCAGACAATGAGATGACGGCTTGGCTCCTGGTGGGGTCGGCCTGGTCATGCTTTACAGTTCTGTTTGCGTGTTGGGTACCGTATACATTGTCCGCAGTTGAATCACCTCTTCCATCACATTGTTTAGGATCAAAGGGAGTACGAAGGTGCACTGGCCTGAGAAATGAAACTTAGAAAAAAAAAAAAACTTGCCCTAACCGGTTTGGCTCAGTGGATAGAGCGTCGGCCTGCGGACTGAAGGGTCCCAGGTTCGATTCCGGTCAAGGGCATGTACCTTGGTTGCGGGCACATCCCCAGTTGGGGGCGTGTAGGAGGCAGCTGATCGATGTTTCTCTGTCATCGATGTTTCTAACTCTCTATCCCTCTCCCTTCCTCTCTAAAATATCAATAAAATATATTTAAAAAAAAAACTTAACCCTCTGTTCCCACACATATATGTATTCCAGAATTTCAAGCTAATGTGATTATCCTTTAGATTAACTCAGATGCTCTATTAGATTATGAGTCCCCCCTATCACCAGGAGGATGGGCCAGGTACAGAAGGTCACCAGGGTGGAAAGTCCCAGGTGCCTAGCAAAGGACAATTGGACGTGGGACCTCGCCCCCAGGGTGACTTTTCCTCCCGTAGCATATGGCTGGTCATTCCACTTGGACCCCCTGACCTTTCCTCCATGGAAATAACATCTAGGCCTCAGTTGTATTTCAGGTCCAGAGAAGCAGCAAAACCAGACCAGTGACCCCATGGCTGACCTCAGGACCAGCTGTATTGAATAATGACCCCCAGCCCTGATGCTGACCAATCAAATCAGTGGAGATCTAGACCCTGGAAGGACACATCTGGAAAACTGCTGAATATTCTATTGAGATCTTCCCCTGGGACCTCCCCTAAAATCTCCATCTTAAAACCCTTAGGATGGAGGACACCTGAGCCTTTCCCTCCCTCCCCTCCCCCAGGTGAATTACCATTACCTTTCTCACTCCCAAGTTCCTAGGGCCCCTCCTTTGTCTCTATAACTTGTTTTCTCAGCCCATCTCTTCAATGAATTACTTATTCTACCTCTGTAATTTATAAATAAACTAGAGACCCAGTGCACAAATTTATGCACAGGTGGGGTCCCTCAGCCTGGCTGGCGATTGGGCCGATCAGGGCCATCTCACCTAGTCCCGATAGGGGCTGGCCAGGGGGAGGGACTACGGGAGGTTGGCCAGCTGTGGGAGGTTGGCTGTGGGAGTGCACTGACCACCAGGGGGCAGCTCCTGCATTGAGCATCTGCCCCCTGGTGGTCAGTGTGCATCATAGCAACTGTTCAACCAGTTGCTTGGTTGACTGCTTATAACGGTCACTTAGGCTTTTATATGTATAGATGTTCTCTTATAGCTGGAGTCTTGGCTCTGAATTCTTTCCTAGCCAGAACTCAAGTACCAAGGTTGCTGAACCCAGGTCCAGTCCGACCCCATGGTCTAACACCTGGTGCTGTTCCTGCCACCTACTAAGAAACACTATGCTGTGTTAGCTTCCAGCTAACAGTAAAAATTGGCAGTAAATGGTACTGCAAATAAAATATATGAAAAGGGAAGCAGAGTGTGACGTGAAGCCTTGCTTTTATAAAACTTTAAGCATGCCTCATAAAGTTTATTTGAAGTCTTTTCTTACAGCTTTTCCTCAACATTTCAGAATACGTACTAACAGTAGTAGATCTGTTGTTTTGGCCTAATATCAGTTTCTTTTTCTTGAGAAACAAAATACCTCTTCTCCTGTTGGGGAAGTTGGGATCGCTAGTTCATATTGGTCATGTGACTCCACTAGCTCTGCCTCGAGGGTGGGAGTGAAATCAAGCTTGGCATTTGGGATCCTTTACCAGGACCAATATGGTTGAATGTGGGACATAAGCTTTCTGGAGGGGTTGTACTTGATACCCAAGGAAGAAAGAGCCTGTAGGAGAATTAAGCCAATGCAGGAAAACTGAGCTGAAAGGTAAAGGTATATAAGGAGAGGAAATGAAAGGAAAGGGGTTGGCAGGGGAATGGGGGTGAGGGAAGACTGGATTAGAGGAAAGAGGGAAAGAAATTTTTTATCCCTGCCATATTGGATACAATTACATTGTTTCTGCATGCTCTAAATCTGCTACTTTATCTCCAAATATTATATACTAGAGGCCCGGTGCATGCAAATTCATGCACTTGGGGCGGGGGGGGGGGGGGGGGCGGTCCGTCAGCCTGGCCTGCACCCCTCTTGCAGTCCAAGACCCCTCTGGGGATGTCCACCTGCTGTTCTAGGCCCGATCCCCCATGGAGTGGGCCTAAGCTGGCAGTCAGACATTCCAGCCCAGGAGCCCTCGGGGAATGTTCGACAGTCAGACATTCTTAGCACTCCTTAGTGCCGCTGTGGAGGCTGGAGAGGCTCCCACCATCACTGCTGCGCTTGCAGCCCTCAGCCCAGTTTGTGGCTGAGCGGAGCTCCCCCTGTGGGAGTGCACTGACTACCAGGGGGCAGCTCCTGTGTTGAGCATCTGCCCCCTGGTGGTCAGTGCGTGTCATAGTGACCAGTCGTTCCTGGTTAGGGTCAATTTGCATATTACCCTTTTATTATATAGGAGAGAGACCTGTCTGAAATGCATACTTACCTTGCTCTTGGGAATTTATTATAAACAATTTCTTTTTTTCAGGAGCGGGGATGGGAGTGCCCAGTCTCAGACACATAGGGCTGAGTCACTATGAAACTACCCAATTTTAAAACTATTTTGCTTTATTAAATTGCCTTGAAACCAGGCATCACTATAATAACTGCCTAATTAATGAGTTGAATAAAATATTTGACACATTTTCATTCTGTTCTGTAATAGAGTCATGGTAATAACTTTTTTTGAAAATTATACTGACAATATGAGTCCCTCATTATAAATATATTCCCTCTTTGTATCTTCTGCCTATTAACTTGGTCCACGGTGTCCTTCTGAAGTTTTAAAAAGTCTTCTACCCTCACCCCCAAGATACTCTCTCACGGAATACCTTCGGCATCGTTTTCAGCCTCCCACCTGTTCCAAACGCTGCCCTGGGGAGTTCTGGTGGGAGGCTTTAATGAAAGCTGACTGCGTATGGCAAAGCCTGGGCTTATGAACAGGTACATGAAAGCACCGCCGCAGGGACCTGCTGCTTGCGGTGGGGTACCCGGGGCGGGGGGTGATCGCGGCTTCGGCGCTGCAGGTTCAGGGAGGCCCTGACCGCAGGCGCAGGGG
>NW_005353967.1:16629623-16630086 GCF_000412655.1 Myotis brandtii
GGGGAGCCTGCGCCTCTCAGCACCTGCACAGGCGCCCAGCCCCGAAGGCGCTCTTGTCCCCATTTCACAGACGAAGAAATGGTCTCCGAGCCGGTGAGACTTGACCAAAGTCTAGCAGGTGCAGAGCCAGCTCGGAACCGGAATGACGCCCAAGCGCTTCCCCACCCCCCTGCCTTCGCCGGGTCAGCCTGGTGCCCGGGGACCCTGGTTTGCGTGTGGGACACTCAGTGGAGCAGGTTGCTCAGAGTCTGTGGCCATGTTCCCCTCGGAGGGAAGAAAAGGGTGGGGGTGGGGGAGGGTGAGAGGAAGGGGAAACGGCAGCTTCGTATCTGAAGGGAGTTCAAGAGGAAGAGGAGTGCTTAAAGCCTGGGGACCCGTGTTCCTCAAAGTTGGTTGTTATTTATAGGCGGCTCCCCAGCCACCCCCAGTCTGGTAACAGTTGGGATGGCGGAAAGCGCTTAGG
>NW_005353967.1:16630146-16630429 GCF_000412655.1 Myotis brandtii
CCCTGTTCCAAGACGCTTGATGTTCTCATCTAATGACTTTGGTCAGCGCACCGCGGCATCTGACTTTTTGTTTCCCAGCAGCTGTCACGTGCTCCCAGCTGCTGTGTCCTCCTTTAGCAGCTCCCAGGCCGGGTGAATGGTGTAAAGGGGAGGCCGCCCACAGCCTAGCTTTGCTAACAGCACACAAAGCAGATTGCATTTGGGGAGATGGTTCATGCCACATGCCGTCTCCTCACTGCGGGACGTGTGTAGGGGAGTTAGTGCCCTGAAGGGTTGTGACTAG
>NW_005353967.1:16630475-16638764 GCF_000412655.1 Myotis brandtii
TTTCTCTGTTTCCAGTGGGTATTGTAGCCTAATTGTACCTGCAGGACACCAAACAGTTGGTGGAAAAACGCAAAACTAGCTTAAGAACACCTGCTGGCCCCAGATGCTGATAGCAGAGAGGCCTCATTCTCTCCTTCGGTTACGTACAACTAAATGCATATTGTTACCTTCATTTGAGACGCATACCCTAATGAGCCTTTATGGTCAGAGTGGCTCGAGACCAGGTGAAGAAGTAAAAACGAGGTGGTTGGTTGCCTTGGGGTATTGAGAAGGGAAGAGAACCTGAAGGTCATCTAAAGGAAGATCACGGCTGGGCACACATCCTCATACTGGCTTTGGGACTTGGTTTTTAAGGTTGGAGTTTCCTCTGGGCCATCCCACTAGTCAAACAAGAACTTGGCGATATGCTGAAGTGAGGTGAGCATGCAAGAAAGCATGGGTGACAAGTCAGCAATGGTGAGGTAACCCGGACTTGAATCAGCTGTGCGATGGTGTAAAAACAAGGCTTGGCATTCGGAGGCAGGGCAGGAGTTTGCCTCACTCATCCGTGCCCTGGGTGTGAAGCAGCTGTTAATTATACCCTGCCTTGTTAGGAAGCCACTTGTAAAACAGCCCTTATGGCTAAGACTTGCAAGCATTCAGGTGAGCGTTCTAGGAACTCAGGAAGGGCAGTGTCTGTTTCAGAGGAAAAGCATGATGGGTTGGAAAGATTTAGAGGAGGCGATCCAGAGCTTCCAGCCGCCGGGAACACACACAGCCTGGCCCCAGATTGTTCAGAATCCCGTGGCTCCTGTCTCTGCAGCCCGACTTCTGTAACAGACTCTGTTTTGGAGCAGTCTGCCGGCAGAGAGCTTGGTGCTTGCTCAGCTTCTGGAACCAGGTCCATCAAATGCTAGTTGTTTTTTAAAGATTTTTTTTTTTATTGATTTCAGAGAGGAAGGGAGAGGGAGAGAGAGAGATAGAAACATCAATGATGAGAGAGAATCATTGATTGGCTGCCTCCTGCATGCTCCCCACTGGGGATCGAGCCCACAACCCCGGCATGTGCCCTGATTGTGAATTGAACCCTGACCAGGAATCGAACCCTTACTTCCTGCTTCATAGGTTGATGCAAAACCATTGAGCACCACCGGCCAGGCCTAGTCATTTTTTAAATGAACAAATAGCTTCACTCTCAGTTCCTAAAAGGCTGGATTAACCCACATTCAGGCACACCTCAGAGATACTGCGGGTTCAGTTCCAGCCACAGAAATAAAGCAAGCCTTGCAATAAAATGAGTTGTAATCTGTATGCCTTCAATTTGTAAAAAACAAACAAACAAACAAAAAACTGTGAAGCACAAAAATGAGGCACGCCTATACCTTGGATACCACGGCTTCTGAGCCCTCTGAGTTTGCTGCTAGAGTCTTAATACCCAGGGCCAGTATTTTCCTTATTTGGGACAAGCGAGCACCTAATTTGGTAAAATATACATAAGATTACCATTTTAACCATTTTTAAGTATAGATCAGTGATCTGTTTCCTTTTGAATCTGTCCAAGCCTTTCTATGAAAAGGGCCCTCAGCACCTTCTCCATTCCCTTCTCACTGGTTACCTTCCATACACTTCCAAATTCATCGGAACTTTCCTGCCTCTCCTCACTTTTGAAAAACACAAGACGTTCTTACACGTAGGTAACATACACTTCTGGCTTATCAACACCTATTCAATATTTAGCCCTGGCCAGTGTGGCTCAGTTGGTTGGGTGTCATCCCGTTCACCAAAAGGTTGCTGGTTCGATCCCTGGTCAGGGCACATGCCCCAGGTTTCATGCTCAATCCCCAGTCTGCGCTGTGCAGGAGGCAGCCCATGGATGATTCTCTCTCATCATTGCTGTTTCTATCTATTCCCTTCATCTCTCTGAAATCAACAGAAGCATTTTTTAAAAAGCGAGATGCTCTTAAAAAAAAAAGCCACAACAAATACTTAAACAATCTAATCTTTTATCATATTTAAGTGTTTATTTAATATCCTCTTTCTCTGATACTTAGTAATAGCATATGTTACATTTTCAAGGCCCTAATGAGAATTCTGTGGTCTGGCGATGTTTCTTGGAGGTTTATGTATTTGCATACTTTTGTTGGACGATAACAGGACCCTGACTCAGTCTGGCTTAGCAATAAGAAAGCCTGTGATCTCACACATCAGGAAGTCCAAAGGCAGGGAGGATTTCAGGCACAGCTAACTGGCCCACCAGGATCCTTAAGAAATCAGTATTCTTTCCACCTCTGCTCTGCCGTCTTTAGTGTGGGTGCAACTGGTCCAGGTATCACATACAGAGAAAGTTTTCTTCTTGTGGCTCACATAGGAGAGGAAACTTCCTACTATACCTCCTCCCCACCCCATTACTGGTCAGAACTGGCTTGTACATGCCAGAGTTTGGATTACCATCACTGGTTTGATTATTGGCTCTAATTGGGGACTTCACATGAGTCACCTGGGAGTGTGGGGAACTCTGCAAATTCCCATGCCTGGATCCTACTCTCCCAAGACCCTGATTCTGAAGGTCTGGACATCAGTATTTTCAAAAAGCTTCCTCGGTGATTCCAATGTGCAGTTTGGGGTGAGGGCCTCTAGTTCAGGGGTGGGGAACATCTGGCCCGCTGGCCATCTAAGGCCCCTGAAGCCGTTTGGTCTGGCCCTGCCAAGGCATTATAGGTGAGTTAATTAAATGTTTGTCCAAATATAGCAGGCTAATTTTTAAGTTGGTAATTTTGTGTGGCCTGAGAGTGGTGTTATAAATATCCAAATGGCCCTTGGCAGAAAAAAGTTTCCCCACCCCTGCTGTACTTGGACTAATGAGTAGCGTGGATTTGAGGGGTCAATGACAATGTCTGCTACCACATATGTATTTAAAGCTTCAGTGGTTTACAGTTGGTTTGAATTTATTTCTCACACAGATATCATAACTATGTTTTTGGAGACCGCCTGTTGTATCACCTCCCTGCTAAATTTCACGTTAAAGCGGACATACAGCAACTTCTCGTCTCAGTTGTCCGTGACTCAGAATGTGAAATGTATCCCAGTATTTCTTCAGATGAGTCCTGTGAGTACCTATGTAATGTGAATTTAAAGCTGTTACAGATTTAAGTGCCAAAAGCAGTCTTCATGCCATAACTATTGTGAGTTATTGGTTAGTGCACTTATAATTCCTATTTTTAAAATTACCATTAAAATCTGATGATAAAAGTGCTGTAAATGGAGGAAATAAATCCCGCACAACTCCAGCACTCAGTTACCACTGTTATTTCAAATTTTGTAAAAAAGCAGTTAGTGTAAACATTTTACAAATACATAAACATGCTAGTGATATGAAAATGGATTTTGTACGTGTGATTTTTGTATTTTGCTTTTTTTATATAACAATACATTATAAACATGTATTTTACTAAATTTTTTTTCTATTTATGAGACATCATTTTTAATGGCTAAGTAATGTCCTGTCACTGGATGTGCCATAACTAACTTGGTTAATCCCTTATTTTTGGACATCTAATTTCTTAACTTTTATTTTGAAGACAGATCTATGCTTATATTCATGATCTCTATTTATAATATAATCTGACACAAAGATAATGCAGAACTCTGGGAGAGGGGAGGTATTTCCTTTGCTCAATAATATAATCAACATGTAGCTACATGATTTTTTAAAAATTATGTTGTTAATCCTCACCCGAGGATATTTTTCCATTGATTTTTTAGAGAGAATGGAAGGGAGGGCAGTATAGAGAGAGAGAGAAAAAAATCAATGTGAGAGAGACATATTGATTGGTTGCCTCCCGCAGGAGCCCCAACCAGGGCCCGAGGTCAAGCCTCAACTGAGGTACGTGCCCTGGACCAGAATCAGAACCTGAGACCCTTTAGTCCGAGGGCTGACACTATCCACTGAACCAAACCGGCTAGAGCTAGCTACGTTATTTTTTTGTTGCCTAAAATATTCTCTATGGCTTTTCCCTAATTGTTTTAGAAGCAATTGTGCAGGCCTTTCCCATAGAGTGTACTGAATCGGAATAGTGTGGAATTATATCAAGGAATCAAAGAGGAGCAATATGAGGACGTGGGTGACACAGATTAGTGCAGAGAGAGCAGACTGGTGAACTGGGTATAAAAATAGAAAGGATACTGTATATGAGAAAAGAGTGACTCCTCTGTCCTTAGACTGCCCCATCCTCGTGGTATAGATGAGATTTCTTAATACATTTCTCTTCAATGCTGCAGCCGTTCTTGGAAGAGAAACAGGGTAATTTGCCAACATTAGCCATGTGATTTCATTTGACAGTCAGCACTCAGACACAATATATGAATTAGATTTTGCAATCTGAAGAAGATAGAAATGGTCATTAAATTATCAAGGAATCTTTGCTGACTGTTAGTAATACAAGGACATACATTCCAGAAAATAGAGACTGGAGAGTTACAGCTTATCTTCCATTCAGTTTTGCAAACCCTTTTGATTCTGAAAAGGGAGTTTCTTGAGACAAGCTGGTTATGAAATTTCCTCATGGAAGGATAAACTAGTTTTAAGTTTAAACAAGTTGATGATGATGATAAAAGTAACACCCACAAACGGAAATAAGTTATCAGCTGTTGTTCCAGTGTGAGGAAATGTCAAAGGAAGTGACAGGTGTTACGGCATTCTCTCCTAGTAAACACTGCACACCCTCAGAAACAGAAGTGGACTAGTTTCTACTGTAGAGAAATAGTTACATATATCAAGGGTGTTTGATACAATTTACTTGTGTGTTTATGTGTCAGTAGGAACACACATAGAGCAATCCTGTATTTTCATGTTATAGGTATTAAAATGCCTATGAAAAGCCTGATGTTTCTTCTGAGGACAATAGAGGGAGTTGAGTGGGCATCTCAAAGGAGACCTATAACATTTCAGAGTTTTTAAAGGAGAATATATTGAAGTTCGTTGTATGTACGCCCTTTAAAACAAAAGTGCAAAAGTACAGGAAAGGGCCCTGGCTGGTGTGGCTCTTTTGGTTGAGTGTCTTCCTGTGCACCAAAAGGTTACTGGTTTGATTCCGGTTAGAGCACATGGCCAGGTTTCAGATTCGGTCCCTAGTCGGGGTGTGTGGGGGAGGCAACTGATCAAAGTTTCTCCCTCTATCTCCCAAAAAAATCAATAAATACATATATTTTTTAAAAGTACAGGAAGGGATAACTGAAGAGTCAAAGATGCCCCTCCCATTTCAAATCAGGGAGGTAATCATTGTTAAAACTAAAAATTTGGTTTTGAAATAAATATTGAAATTCTGTAGCTTATGTGTTCATTTAGAAAACAGTTTCTCCTTCTGCTTTATAATTGTGGTTTTTGCATTGAGTTGAATCAAAATCCTTTTTAATATCAGCCAGTCCTCAGTTTATTGGAAAATAATTGGCATCAAGTACATGCAACATGATAATGTTTTTAGATGACTGTGCTATTTCTGGGAGATTTCAAACTATACATAACATGGCAAAACATGTTTGTTTTTTAACACAGTGACCAATGGAACTGTGAGCTCTAGGTCAAGATTTGATATAGCTGGAGAGAAATCAAGATTAGATTGTAGTCATAATAGTGGTACTGTCCTTAGCTTGGACTTTAGCTCATCACTTGGTCTTCTGATAGAAAAGGCTACCTTGTCAGAAGACTGTCACCTGAAAGGGTCACATGATTATTGGCTGTTGATAAGCCTCTTTCGGTACCTGCAGCCAACTATCTCGTCTTTGGATGGTGGTGGTGGAGGAAGCGGAGGGTGAGGATGTAGCCCAGATACAATATTGAATCATTAACCTGCAGCCCTGGAGTTCTTTACTGTTTGCATCAGTCACCCTTTAGTTTTCTGTGCTGTCTGGTGCTTTACTTTACCTGTGGGGGCTCCACCCCAAACTGTAAAAACTATGATGACCATTGGGGCCACCTTTGGCAGAGTATGATTTCAAGGACTGAAAGATTTAGGCCCCCCTCCCCCGCCCCCAGGCCTAGTAGCAGCCAATTGGAGCCCCTAGATGAGTGTGAGCTTTTCATTGTGTGGGACAAAGCTGAATTGAGCTAACCATTAGTTAGGAAGTGAGTCTTTTTTTTTTTTAATATATTTTATTGATTTTTTACAGAGAGGAAGAGAGAGGGATAGAGAGTTAGAAACATCGATGAGAGAGAAACATCGATCAGCTGCCTCCTGCACACCCCCTGCTGGGGATGTGCTCGCAACCCAGGTACATGCCCTTGACTGGAATCGAACCCAGGACCCTTCAGTCCGCAGGCCGACGCTCTATCCACTGAGCCAAACCGGTCAGGGCGGAAGTGAGTCTTAAGGCAGATTTAGGGTGTTATTTGGGAAAGGTCAGTGCAGGGCAAGCAGAGAAGCACAGAAGGAGAAGGAAAAGAGTAGATAAGTCTGGTCTTGTGGGGAGTGGAAGATTTGAGTGATACCAGAGGCTGCACAAAGGAATTATGGGTATTGAGGAATGTTTGCACTTTTGACAAAGTCTCAGCTTAACCATAAACCCTACTCGGTTGATGGGCAGTTGGAGGTAATAACTCTCCTGGAGGGAAAAATGCGGAATCATGGACATAACACCCAAGATCCCGACTTGAACAACTCAGCTGGCGAAGGGGGTGCTGTGACTCGGAGCTGAAGAGCAGAGGAGACAGGCTGGTGGAGTGTGTGGAGCAGGACCGAGGGAAGAGTTCAGTTTGGGGCATGTGGCGTCAAAGGAATCTAGGAGACATCTAAGTGACAGTGTATGGGAGGCAGCTGGAGAAACAGGTCTGGAGCTCAGGAGAAAAGATTGGTTAGAAATACCAGTTACTTGTTTAGAAAGTTTATTGTGTGTCCTTGAGGGATTAATAAACTTGTTTTTTAATTCCCAATACAGATTCTTTAGTTGTCAAAGAACCAGTGGCTTTGCTCAAGGCCAACAGAGTCTGGGGAGTATTACGAGGTAAGATCTATGTAGTTTCATTGTTACTTTCCAGTAAAGAAAGATTTTCAGTTGGTGCTTTGGGAAAGTAAGCACAGCAAAACTTTGCTTCCTTAGACACTTGACAGAATGGCTTGTTGAATATTTCCAAAGTGATTTCAATTTGACCTTTTAAAAAAGCTTGAGGAGTATTACATGCAGTGCTGTAATTCATTGACGCTATCAGAGCTGGAATGTTCCAGGGTTATACATGGCCCCAACCTGATCTGATTAGGGGACTTTGTTTCACTGTCACTTCTTGCTGCCTTTCCCCTCTGATTTTATTTATTTTTGGTTGTTTACTAAAATAAAAGTTCTCCTATATTTATTACTGAACCAACCTACTAGTACAGTAGCATACAAAGAGAAAACCATATTCCCAATAAAAATATGTCCAACTGTCCATATAGTGGTGAAGTTTTCAGCTTGATATGGTAAGATGCTAAAGATTCTGACACAGCATGAATACATGTGCCATCTCACCTGGGAGTCCTTATAGCTCAGCCAGGTTCTTCTCCAGTGTCTTCTCTTGGGAGTCATATCTGATCTCATTACCAATTTTTATCTGAATGCCCTGAGGAATGGGACAGTGCTGCTTCTCTCTCTTGGCCAGGAATCACTTGATTCTGAGGGTCTTGTGAGAAAACATGGTAAGGAAGAGTCACTAGCACATACCATGAGCCACACAGGCTGGGCCCAAATAGTAAGTTTTAAAAAGGATCATTTTCTTTTTTTTTCTTAAATATATTTTATTGATTTTTTACAGAGAGGAAGGGAGAGCGTTAGAAATATCGATGAGAGAGAAACATCAATTAGCTGCCTCCTGCACATCTCCTACTGCGGATGTGCCCGCAACCCAAGTACATGCCCTTGACCTGAATCGAACCCGGGACCTTTCAGTCCGCAGGCCGACGCTCTATCCACTGAGCCAAACCAGTTTCGGCAAGGATCATTTTCTTTAACGTGAGCTAACCAACCAAAGTTACAGTACTTAAAAATAAAGGCAGCTTTGGGTTTGACTCAGGTTGAGCATTATCTCAAATACAATAATCACATATAAATAATCAAATAATCATCATGTTTTATAGTCTTAATAAAAATGGCATGATCATCTTATTTCAAAATAGAACATAAATATATCAATACTTACTTACTATAAATGTAACTGCAATCATTACCATCTAGACCAGCGGTTCTCAACCTGTGGGTCATGACCCTTTCACAGGGGTCGCCTAAGACCACCGGAAAACACATATATAATTACATATTGTTTTTGTGATTAATCACTATGCTTTA
>NW_005353967.1:16638825-16646892 GCF_000412655.1 Myotis brandtii
CTGGAACTTTGGTTCTTGACTTAATTTGTTCTGGAAGGCTGTTTGAGAAGCTATTTGTTCAAAAACCGAATCATTTTTTCCCATTACAAACAATGTAAATGGAATTAATCCATTCCAGACCCCTAAATGATTCCGTTTTAACCTGTCTAAATCACTGTTTCTCACTGTTTCATGAGCACTTTCATGCCCTTAGCAACATCCGTACTCTTGATGGCCTCTTTATGCTTTAAAATTGTGCTAACCATCGATTTTGCCATGCCATACTCTGTAGCTGAAAGGTTCTGAGTGGGCCGAGGTCGAGCACCTATGACATGAGGCTGAAATGTATCAAAAGAAATTTTAATTCAGGCGCCTGGGTGCAGGCGGGCTGAGTCCGAGAAAGAAGTCCGCCCCCACTGAATGGGGGGCAAGGCTTTTATCAGCTTCTGCTGGCTGCAGGCGGTTTCTGCTGACACACAGAGCTTGACTGGCGGGTCGGTCCTCCTAGTGCCAGATATAAGTTGGGACTTTATAGTTTTATGGTGGTTTGGGGGCCTTTTTGCTCTTTTTAAGTTTAGGTACATTCTAAAGTGTCTATATTTTATCATACCTCTTACTCATAATGCTAAAAATTTATTAGGAATTGGCATTTTGTTTTACTAAATCACTATTCTTTTCTGTGTCTATCATTCAGACAAAACAGGCTATGGGAACAATGAAATAAAGCATCTTTATTTATAGCAACAGGATTTTTTAAAAAAACTCGAGCTTTGATTTTAGAAAATATGTAGAGGGTAAAGGTATAACACTATACAGGGTGTCCCCAAAATGTATACACATGTTGAATGATTATAAAGTGTTTATTAACATACAGTTCATTTTCAAAATTTAAAAGAATCTACAGAAAAGAATAATGTTTTTGGTCAACGCCTGTTTTCAAACTGATGACCGTTCTGGTCCAGGCACTGCTGATAATGCAAAGCAATGGAATCGCAAATAATCAAGAATTATTTCGTTTGGTATTTGTGTGCCTTCAATTCGTCCACTGTTGCTGTTTTTGTGCCATAAATGTTATCTTTTATGTATCCTTATAAAAGTTTAGTGGATAAATTTTCTTTGTTCAAAGTTTAGTCTGGCTTCGTCCATTATTTCAAATCAGTTAAATCTGAAAAGGAATGAAAATTCAGTGAGTTTTATCATCTGTTAAAGTGTGTGTATTGTGTCCCCCCCAAAATGTATACACACTTTGAATAATTATAAAGGCCTTATTTGCGCTTCAACTGGATTTTCAAACTTCCAGTAGCATTTAAGATGAATTTCCTTTGTTCAAAGCTTAGCCTGGCTGAAAAGAAACATAAATTGAACTAGCAGCTGTAAAGTGTGTATACATGTTTTGGGACACCCTGTATTTAATTTTATTTGCTTTACCTGGTCATGGTTCTGTGTTTGGATAATACAGCTTTTATTGTTTCAATTTGTTATTTTGTAAATTATGCAATAAATTATAAATTTTACTTTCCCTAGGTTTAGAGACCTTTAGCCAGTTAGTATATCAAGATGCATATGGGACTGTAAGTATGATTATCATATGTTAACAACATTTTTGGATAGACATATTACTACAAGAAAAATGCAAGCTTTTTAGCTATTTATTACCTCTTGAAGATTTCTTCTCCCCAAATATTTGTTAGCTGGTAAATGTAAATTTCACACTTTTTTTGGCTCTAAATTAATATATTGTATCCAATACTTGCATAGATAGATGTAGTCTTTTTTGAGCTCATGTCAAGAGAAATTTCTGAAAATAAGTCAAAATTTATTTTGTCTTACAGTTCACCGTCAATGAATCCACCATTAGTGATTCTCCAAGGTTTCCTCATAGAGGAATTTTAATTGATACAGCCAGACACTTTCTGTCAGTTAAGAGCATTCTTAGAACTCTGGTAGGTAATTATTTTAATCCATTGTGCATTCTGAAGATGTGTCCTTTTATGTTGTTACTTTATGTCCGTTATGCTATTATGTAGGTTGCAGTGCGGGATTCATTTTTTATGTACTAAGTGTAAGCACTGGGCTCTCTTCTCTCTCCCTTGTGAAGTGTATTTCCTCAGCTGAAGTAGAGACTCCCCTAGGGAATCACCCTATTGTTTTCATGGGGGGAGAGGGGGAGGAGAAGAGAAACTCCCCAAGTTTAGCCAGGATTAAGAGAAAGACAGTTTTAATACTGCCCATTGGCTCTCTTTGTGTACTCCCATTTGTCAAACCGTGGGTCTAGACTTCTGGTTAGGAATTTGTGGTCACTGTACCTCTAGTTAGTGCCCTTTAATTTTGTGACCTCCACTTACTCTTTTTATAAAAGAGTAAAAGTCCGGGAACTGCATTATACCCAGGGAAATGTTCTAAAGCAATATGGAACCTCAGGTGGTCAGAGCTGGATGCCAGGCTGACAATAACTGTTTTCTCCTGTGGACTTTTTATTGGTTCATCCCTGTCATCACTGCCAATTTGTAGCAGTGGGAGGTTTTCCTCCCACGTTTTTCTGCACCTTCACTTGATCATTTACAAACACACCATATTATTATTATTTTAAAATATATTTTTATTGATTTCAGAGAGGAAGTGAGGGCGAGAGAGAGAGAGAAACATCAATGATGAGAGCGAATCATTGATTGGCTGCCTCCTGCATGCCCCCTACTGGGGATCAAGCCTGCAACCCGGGCACGTGCCCTTGACTGGAATGGAACCCGAGACCCTCCAGTCTGCAGGCCGATGCTCTATCCACTGAGCAAAACCAGCTAGGGCCACACACCATATTATTAAAAAGTTATTTTTACATTTATATTAATACCTATTAATACCCTGATTTTTTTCCTCCAAAAGACATTAGTCACTTTTATGGGGGAAAAAAACGTGTAGTATAAAAACTTCACCCAATATAGATATTACTAAGATAAGTAGTAATCCCATAATTTACCAAAGATCAACGTTAAGTTTTCATGTCCCATTTATCTCATTTTAGACTTAAAAAATATATTAACAAATAATGTTACTTTTTAAAAAACTTAAAGGGGATTATACTTTGCTATCTTTAAAAATACAGTTATGGACATCTTTCAATGAAAGAATTATAAGATCTGTAGCAGCGGTTCTCAACCTATGGGTCGCGACCCCTTTGGGGGTCGAACGACCCTTTCACAGGGGTCGCCTAAGACCATTGGAAAACACATATATAATTACATATTGTTTTTGTGATTAATCACTATGCTTTAATTATGTTCAATTTGTAACAGTGAAATTGGGGGGGGGGGTCACCACAACATGAGGAACTGTATTAAAGGGTCGCGGCATTAGGAAGGTTGAGAACCACTGATCTATATCATCTTTTTAAACAGTTGAATGTTCCATTTTATATACTGTGATATGTGCATTTAACCAGTTTCCTGCTGATGGACATCTAGGTTAATTTATTATTATCACAAAGAGCACTGCAGAGTAAGTGTTCCTATATTTGTACACTCATCAGGATTATTTCTAAGAATGTGAATCTCTGGGCTTAAAGACTATACATTTTATATTTGGTACGGACTGTCAGACAGCCTTCTAGAGAGGTCGTGCCATTGTATGCTTGGCCAACACTGGGACACACCTTTGCTACATTCTTTGCTAATCTGGTGATGAAGTCTATCTCCTTGTTTTAATTTGCACTTCTTTGATTTTTAGTTATTATAAGCCTCTTTTACTTACTAGCTATTTGTATTTTTTGCATTGCAAACAAGTTAATTTTCAGTGCCTGTTTTGTCTTCTAGAACATTAATTCCTTGTTGATTTAAAAGCTCTTTAATGTTATATTTGTTTATAGATATGTCAATGGTACTGTTATATACTTGCTTATATTTATACTAGAGGCCCGGTGCACAAAAATTTGTGCACTCAGAAGGAAGGGGGGGGGTCCCTCAGCCCGGCCTGTGCACTCTCGCAGTCTGGGACCCCTCGGGAGATAACGCCCTGCTGGCTTAGGCCTGCTCCCGGGTGGCAGAGGGCAGGCCCAATCCCTAGGTGCAGCCCCTGGTTGGGCTCAGAGCAGGGCCGATTGGGGAGTTGGGGCGCCGCCCCCTGTCATGCACAGAGCAGGGCGGATCGGGAGGTTGTGATGCCACCCCCAGTCACGCTCAGGGTAGGGCTGATTGGGCAGTTGGGGCACCGTCCCCTGTCACACTCAAGGCAGGGTCGATGGGGAGGTTGCGGCGCCACCCCCTGTCACGCACAGAGCAGGGCGGATCAGGGGGTTGGGGTGCCGCCCTCTATCACCCACAGAGCAGGGCCGATCAGGGGGTTGGGGGGGTGCCTGGCCAGCCTGGATGAGGGGATGATGGCTGTTTGCAGCTGGTCACACACCCTTCAGGGTGGGGGTCCCCACTGGGGTGCCTGGCCAGCCTGGATGAGGGGATGATGGCTGTTTGCAGCTGGTCACACACCCTTCAGGGTGGGGGTCCCCACTGGGGTGCCTGGCCAGCCTGGATGAGGGGATGATGGCTGTTTGCAGCTGGTCACACACCCTTCAGGGTGGGGGTCCCCACTGGGGTGCCTGGCCAGCCTGGATGAGGGGATGATGGCTGTTTGCAGCTGGTCACACACCCTTCAGGGTGGGGGTCCCCACTGGGGTGCCTGGCCAGCCTGGATGAGGGGATGATGGCTGTTTGCAGCTGGTCACACACCCTTCAGGGTGGGGGTCCCCACTGGGGTGCCTGGCCAGCCTGGATGAGGGGATGATGGCTGTTTGCAGCTGGTCACACACCCTTCAGGGTGGGGGTCCCCACTGGGGTGCCTGGCCAGCCTGGGTGAGGGGATGATGGCTGTTTGCAGCTGGTCACACACCCTTCAGGGTGGGGGTCCCCACTGGGGTGCCTGGCCAGTCTGGGTGAGGGGCTGAGGGCTGTTTTCAGGCTGGCAGGTGACGGAAGCTCCCAACCTCTCCTTTTTTTCTTTTTTCTTTTTTTTATTCTGGGCCAGCTTTAGCTCTGAGGCTCCAGCTCTTAGGCCTCCGCTGCTGAAAGTAGGTATCTGGTTTGTTTCGGTTCGAAACAATGTATAACTCCAGCTCTGACTCCAGCTCTGAGATCCCAGCTCGCTGAAAGCTGGTTTCTGGGGTTTTTTTTAGCTTCTATGTTTGTTACAATGTTCAAACTGCAGGCTCAGAGGCCTGCAAGGCAGGCGGGGAACGTTGGTTTCCTCCGTCACTGAAGGAAGCAAGCCTCATGTTAGTTTCAAGCTGCCTGGCTGCCGGCCGCCATCTTGGCTGTCAGTTAATTTGCATATCTCCCTGATTAGCCAATGGGAAGGGTAGCGGTCCTACGCCAATTACCATGTTTCTCTTTTATTAGTGTAGAATATTTTTATCCATCATATATTATTAAGTTTTCTAAATTTGTTTTTTAAACTATGTTAATAGTATAGTGTCTTTTGCTTGTAAGAAGTTTTAATTTTTTATGAAGTATTACCTTTCAATCTTGTCTTTATGTTTTTGACCTTGGGAGGTATTCTAAAAAAAGCCTCCAAAACAAGGGTATAAATATAAAAAACAATTTCTTTTAATATTATATTTTTTCCTTATTAAGTTTTTGATTCAGTTAGAATCTAGTGTATTATGGGTGATTATTTTAATTTCATTTTTTCCCCAATGGTTACCCTGTAGTACCAACATCATTTTTGAACAATCTACAGTTTTCCCACTGCCTTCAATATCATGACGAGCAAATACTAAATTTCATAAATGCACAAATCATTTTCTGAACTCTCAGTCTGTCCTACTTACCAGTTTATCTTCTTAGGCCAGCATAAATGGTTTTAATTTCTATAACTTTGGAAGTTTTTTTCTTTTTGACATAATTTTAAACTTACAGAAAAGTTGTGAGAAGAGCGCAAAGGACTCCCATATACTGTTTACCCAGACAACTCAATTTAAAAATTGTATCAGATTTGCCTTATTCCAAGTTGCATATGAGATGCCCCAGTACCCTTTAATATTTCTGTTTGGATTCCCTAAAAAATAGCACTTATCTCAATAACAACAGTACAACCATCAAAAACCGGGAAACTGACATAGTACTACCATCTAATCCCCAGGCCCCATTCCCATCCCCATTCCATCAGTTGTTCCAATAATCCTTTATCTGTTCAGCATCCAGTGCAGGATCAGGGGTTGCATTTACTGGTCATGTCTCTTTAGCCACCTTTAATTTAGAACCATTTATCTTTCCTTGTATTTCCAGACCATGACATTTTTTAAAGAGTACAGGACAATTACATTGTAGAATATACTTCAGTTTGTCTGTTTTCCGCATGATTAGATTCAGGCTGTGCATTTTTTAGCAGGAATAAGGCAGAAGTGATACTCTGTTCTTCTTCCTGCATGTCATCTATTCCATTACTGGTAATGTTAACTCTTATAACTTGACTAAGATGTCATCTGCCAGGTTTCTCCAGGGAAAGTTAATTAAAAGGTATTTTGTATTTATTAATAAGTAACTTAGTATCTTGTGGAACAATATTTTGAGAGCACAAAAAATTCCTGTTCTTCAACCAGCATTTACCCACTAGTTTTAGCACCCAGATGATTCTTGCCTAAATCAGTTATTACTAAGTTGGCTGCCAGGTGGTGATTTTCTAAATTCCATCATTCCTTCTATGTTTATTAGTTGGCCTGGCATCTATATATATAAAAGCCTAAGCGACTGGCCGACTGGCCGTTAGCTATGACGCACACTGACCACGAGGGGACAGAGACTCAACGCAGGAGCTGCCGAGTGACAGCAACTTTGCAGAGTTCTCTCTTGCACTTCGGGACCCCTAGGGGTATGTCAGACTGCTGATGTCGGACTGCTGGTTTTGGCCCGATCTCCACAGGCCAGGTCAAGGAATCCTACTGGTGCAGAATCTGTGCACTGGGCCTCTAGTTTTACTGTAAGATAGAGTTTCTCTAAAAGTATTTATTTTTAAATCAATCTGTACTCAGGGATTACTGTTTGGTTTTTTTTTGAGGGGACTGGAGTTGTTACTATCCCCATTTAATAGTCAAGTTGTCTCAGTGTTGGCCAGCAGGAATCCTAGCTGGCTCCTGTAGCCTAATGGCATGTCTTCTTCAATCTTTGAGCAATTTCTTACTTTTTAGCACATAATATCCCAGGCTTACCTTTTCTCTTTCCCAGTCCTGGACTCAGACTTTTCTCTAAGCAATACTTTGTGAACGTATTTTGAAACCAAGACCTGAGCTGTAGGTGTATTCATTGCTTCTAGGCCCTTTCAGCAGACAGAGCTATAAAACATATGTGTGTATGTTTATGTTCATTTATGTGAGCAAATACATACATCTTTACCTATTTATATATCTATATCAGAGGCTGACAAACTATAGCCCAAGGACCAAATCCAGCTAGTCACCTATTTTTGCAAATGAAGTTGTACCAGAATAGAGCTATGTCCATTTGTTTATATATTGTCTTGCCTTACAACTGCAGGATCAGTTGTGACAGAAACTGTATGGCTCCAAAATAAAAATATTTACTATCTGGCCCTTTATGTAAAATGTTTGCCATCTCCTGATCTTTATTAAAAACCATAAGGAACTCCCTTCTCTGACAATGCAAATCCTGCCATTACTCTCAACATATTCCTTTGTATAATTCCCTTGTACGTGAGCTATTTCCCAAATCCACCAGCAAATCCCTTCGGCCCTGATGAAGGAGAAGGCAATCTTTAAATTTGATTATCTGGCAGGGCAAATATCCCACTTTATTGTTTTTTACCTTTTTAAAATAATCTACTTGCCCTGGCTGGTTTGGCTCACTGGATAGAGCAGTGATGGTGAACCTTTTGAGCTCGGCGTGCCAGCATTTTGAAAAACCCTAACTTAACTCTGGTGCCGTGTCACATATAGAAATTTTTTGATATTTGCAACCATAGTAAAACAAAGATTTATTTATATATTTTTTATTTTATATATTTAAATGCCATTTAACAAAGAAAAATCAACCAAAAAAAATGAGTTCGTGTGTCACCTCTGACACGCGTGTCATAGGTTCACCATCACTG
>NW_005353967.1:16647161-16701639 GCF_000412655.1 Myotis brandtii
TCTATCCTTCTCCCTTCCTCTCTGTAAAAAATCAATAAAATATTAAAAAAAAATAATAATCTACTTATATTTTATATAAACACTATAGGCCTGGTGCACAAAATTCGGGGGTGGTGGTGTCCCTCAGCCTGGCCTGCAATGACGCCAGCATCCCGCGCCCCGGCCGGCCACTGGCCAGAACCCCCCCAACTTCCCTCCCTCCATGAGCCGGGGCGCATGGGAGGCTGGGGCTCGTCACTGGGGCGACGCCAGCAGCGTCCACCACCCCGGCCACTATGGGCACCGCCATATTTGTGACGGAGTGATGGTTAATTTGCATATTGCCCTTTTATTAGGTAGGATTATTAATTCCTCCAGAGTAAATATGTCAGTTTCCCCTAAAACTTCTGAGATTTTGATTAGAAGTGTATTGCATTTGTACCATATTTCTCTTATTTCTAAGGAAAGGGTTGGCACTCAAATCTTAGAATGGTGGTAATTACAAGCTCTGGAACTTGAATGAATGCCTCCTTTTTCTTCATAGCAGTAGGAGCAGCCAAGAACTATTTCCATTCTTGGCTGATCCCCAAATACTGGGAATGTATAAGCTTGCTCCCTTCTCGTAGAGCTCACTATTTAGAATGAATACAGATTCCATATTGGCTTTTCTTTTTGAAATATGGCATGCCATATAAAGTATATAAGAAATAGGGTTTATACTGCTTCCACATTCTTTCTTTACTGAAAATTTTAAAAGGAAGCAGACACATTGGGAACAGTCCTGAGTGGAGATATGTAAATTGGATTGTGTGTTATATCTGTGACATATAATTTTTTAACATTTTTTTTGCAGGATGCCATGGCTTTTAATAAGTTTAATGTTCTCCACTGGCACATAGTCGATGACCAGTCTTTCCCTTATGAAAGCACCACTTTTCCAGAGTTAAGCAACAAAGTGAGTAATTTATGTTGTAGTCTGTTTACAAAAAGTTTTGGTAGCTTCATTAGAAATTTGTAGCTTTAATGTTTCTGATGGATAGAATTAAAGTGTAAAAGTTAGATATTTGTGGTTTTAAATGTTTTTTTACTAGGCTGTGACTTAGCATTTTATTTTTTTATTTTTATTTATTTTAAAAATATGTTTATTGAGTTCAGAGAGGAAGGGGAGGGAGAGAGAGAAACATCAATGATGAGAATCACTGATCAGCTGTCTCCTGAATGCCCCCTACCGGGGATCAAGCCCACAACCTAGGTATGTGCCCTTGACTGGAATTGAACCCGGGACCCTTCAGTCTACAGGCCAATGCTCTATCCACTGAGCCAAACTGGCTAGGGCTGACTTAGCATTTTAGATCTATAAAACTGTTCCATTTTTATAATTGTTATTATAAATGTAAACAATCTGTAGGGGCTATATAAATAAAATTTTAAAACCTTAATGAATATAGGAAACCTTGACACATTGCATGATTCTCATACGGTTAAGAAATTATATTTATCAGGTAGTCCAACTGTTTATTTGTTTTAAACAATTATTTTGAATTCTCTAAATGACTTTCTTTTTCTCTCTGAAAAACTACCAGAAGTAGGAAATTGTAGAAATCAGAACGCCTTCTTAGAAAATAATGGTAGTCTCAGAGTGTTCAAATTGATTGTATTATAGACGAGTGGAGATGGGAATGAGCTTCAGTATCACCTACTTTAACCCCATATAATCCAAAAACAGTAACTGAGAAGCTATATGCCTTGTCCCAAGTTGCAGTTAGGAAGGGCAGAACCAAGACTCAAAATTTCATTCTCTGTCCGTAATTCCAAAGCTTTCTCCAATGTTACAACACAGTATAGGCTGAAATGCTAGCAGCACTCCTGTTTGTGTTTGCTTTTGTTTTACTTTTTATTATGGAAATTTTTAAACATCCATAGAATAATTTAATGAATTTCCATGTCCTCATCACCCAGCTTCAATAGTCAGTACAAGCCAATCTTCTATCACCTGTACTTCCCCCGCCAGTATTCTGAAGCAAATCCAAGACGTCCTATCTCATTTGCGAAGGGGCTGTTTAAAAGCAACAACAAAAAACACCAAAACGTTATTGCAGCTAAAAAAATTAAAAATCTAGACAGCCATTTCCCAAAGGCCTTTTTCTTAAAAAGAAAAAAAAAATTGCATTGAGGTACAAGTAAGGTCCATACATTGTGGTCAGTTCATATAGAAAGGAGAACAGGAGTGGGATTGGCGGAAAAGTAGAGGCTGGTTGCCTCCTGCATGAGCCCTGATGGGGAGCAGGGAGCAAACCACAACCCAGGTACAAACCCTTGACCAGGAATTGAATCCACGACCCTTTAGTAAGTTCAAGGTCTGATGTTCTAACTGCTGAGCAATACCAGCCAGAGTCTATCTCTCTCTCTCTCTTTTTAAATATATATTTTTATTGATTTCAGAGAGGAAGAGAGAGGGGGAGAGAGATAGAAACATCAATGATGAGAGAGAATCATTGATTGGCTGCCTCCTGCATGACCCATACCATACTGTGGATTAAGCCTACAACCCGGGCATATGCCCTGACCAGGAATAAACCATGACCCCCTGGTTCATAGGTCAATGCTCAACCACGGAGCCACTCCAGTTGGGCTTTTTTTTCCTTAGAATTTGTTATTTTTTGATGAAGAAATTAATTTGTCCCAATAGTTTCCCATAGTCTGGGTTTTGCTAATTGCATTCCCATAGTGTAAACATGTTCTTCTGTATTTACTTTAAACTGGTGCACTGGATATTAGATCTAATCTTGATTAGACACAAATTTGATTTGGGGGATGGGGCAAGGCTAATTTTAGGAGTTGGGCATTTATATTTATATATTACACACATATTTATATATTACTAGAGGCCCGGTGCACGAATTGGTGCACCAGTGAGGTCCCTCGGCCTGGCCTGCAGGATTGGGCTGAAACCGGCTCTCCAACATCCCTGGAGGGGTCCCAGATTGCAAGAGGGTGTAGGCCAGACTGAGGAGGGATGGGGGAGGTTGGCCAGCCGGGGAGGGACCTTGGGAGAGCTCCAGGATGTGTCCAGCCCGTCTCGCTCATTTCCCAATTGGCCGGACCCCAGCAGCAAGCTAACCTACCAATCAGAGCGTCTGCTCCCTGGTGGTCAGTGCATGTCATAACGAGTGGTTGAGTGGCCTTAGTATATTATTAGCACATTACACTTTGATTGGTTGAACAGATGACCGGACACTTAGCATATTAGGCTTTTATTATATAGGAGGATATTTATACCTTGAGAAATGTGCTACAGTAATACCTTCAATGGACCTTTATCTTTAGTTACAACCAGTATTGAGTTCTAGTTTTTCAAGTGACCTATAAAGAAACTGAGGGTAACCTTAAAGAAATAGCTGGTCACTTACCACAGTGTTTCTGGGGGAATTTTTAAAGCTGATAGTATTTAAAGTGACTTTAAGAGAAATAGTTATGCTTTGTAGTAACCTGTAAACTTTTATTCTAAGTTGCCAAGGGCAATGTATTTCATTTTCAGAGGTTTCACTTTGGAATCAAACATTTTATTTCTGTCTTGTATGGTTACATGAGGTTGACACAGAATAATGGAAGACATTCATGAAACAAGAAGGGTTGTTTTAGATAGATCCACAGTAAATGTGGAATTAATCTAAAGTATGCTGAAAGCTTATGGAGATAAGATATGGTAAGTAATTTAAATGAGTCATGCTACGTCACATGGAACTATTTAATACATTGTGATACTGAAAAAAATCAGCTATGAGATATCAAATTGCAATCAGGACTGTTAACAGTTTTCAGGATGCATTTCATACATTTAAATTTTAATCAACGTGGTTTTTACAGGGAAGCTATTCTCTCTCTCATGTTTATACACCAAATGAAGTCCGTGAGGTGATTGAATATGCCCGATTACGGGGGATTCGAGTCATACCGGAATTTGATAGCCCCGGACATACACAGTCTTGGGGAAAAGGTACGTGTTTTATGAGTTGCAAAAAGTGAACATTTGAGGTCCTGCATCTCTTATTTTATGACTTGGTGTTGGCTCATTTTGTTCTTAGTTGTGATTTACACAAAAAGTAACACTATTGACAGATAATAATTCAGTAACTATTATGTGTCTGTTGTGAGCAAGTTGCTGTATCTAGGCACTGCCTAAAGTATACAAACAGGATAAAGGAAAACATAAAAAGTGACTATGACAAGTAGAACTCAGTAAGTGAATTCAAGAAATGGTTTATCGCCCTAGCCAGTTTGCCTCAATGGATAGAGCGTTGGCCTGCAGACTGAAGGATCTGGGTTTGATTCTGGTGAAGAGCACATGCCTGGGTTGCAGGCTCAATCCCCAGTAGGGGGCGTGCAGGAGGCAGCCAATCAATGATTCTCTCTCATCATTGATGTTTCTCTCTCTCTCCCTTCCTCTCTGAAATCAATAAAAGTCACACACACACACACAAAGAAATGGTTTTATGGATGAGCTAACACAATGCTTCTGAGAGATTAAAGAATATATCTGTGTTTCTGGTGGAGGGAATAACATGAGAAAAGGCAGAGTAGGAGGAATTTTTATTACAGGGTGGTTAAGAACGGGCTCTGGAGCCAGACTGCCTGGGCTTGAATCCTGCTTCTGCTGCTTATAACTGAGTGACCTTGGACAAATTATAGAACATCTCATCCTCAGTTTCCCCATCTCTAGAATGGGAATGTGAGCAGTAGTTACCATGTAACTTTTTGAGGATTAAATAATGAATGTAAAGCACACAGTACAGCCACTAACATTTATAACTGTTCAATAAATACTATTAGGGTAGACATGGAGAATAGTGGGAAATAAATCTGGAAAAGTACAATGGAGAGGTCTTGCCTGAGGAATGTGGTCTCTTCATCAGGATACCTAGAACCCAGTGAAAGTTACAAAGCAGAAGAGTGACACGAGGGAGCCACACTTCAGGAAAACCGAAGTGAAAGTGACAGATTGGAAGGGGAAAGATACTGAAGTCCTAATGGAAAATAATGTACAGAACTGGGAGACATTTTGGAAAAATAACCCATAGAATTTGGCAACTTACTGACTTTAGGAGGAAGGGGAAGAGTTATAGACTGGGAGGATGGTGGTGCCCTTACCAGAATACAAAGATCAAGAGAAGCTCCTGAAGGAGCTTAGGGAACATAAATTTAGTTTTTGTTGGATTGTATTTGAAGTGCAGATAGGATAGTGAAGTTGAGCTTTTAATTGTGTTGAGCAAGGAATCTGAAATATGGCTGGAAGCTCAAGCAAGAGTTGGGGCAAGCTGAAGATTTGGGAATCATTAGTCAATATTTGAAGTGGATAAAATCTCAGGCTGATGGAAAAGAAACAAAGAGGTACCGGGATAGGATTCGGGAAACAGTTCTCCAACAAAAGAAAGTCTGTGGTCATGTGCTAAGCCATATCTTTGTAATCAAATTACTTTTTAAGGAAAGAATCTTCTTGTTTTTCCCCAGGTCAGGAAGGTCTCCTGACTCCATGTTATAGGTCCTATCAGCCTGATGCTTCTGGACCTATAAACCCTACTTTGAATACAACTTACAGTTTCCTGTATAAGCTCTTCAAAGAAATCAGTTGGGTGTTTCCAGATCGGTTCATTCATTTGGGAGGAGATGAAGTGGAATATGATTGTTGGTATGACAATTCTTTAAAACCCTTATTTTCTTTAACCGTTGCATTTGAAGTAGGTTTAAAGGCCTCCACATGGAAAGGAAAGATTTGGGATATCATCTCTGCTTGCACGGTTTTCATTTGGCAACACAACTCCTGAGATGGTGAATTTGGGGTGGTATGAGAAAACAAAACCTTTTAGGAAGGAGAATCAAAATGCAGAAGAGAAGAGAATGGAGACTTAACAAAAAAAGACTATAGTGAATGAAAACAGCTTTAGTGAAAGAGGGCAGTGAGTAAGTGAGGGGAATTTTTCAAATAAAAAATCCTCTCTGCGAATAGCCATAAATGGAGGAGAGAGGCAGGAGGTAGGAAAGCCATTTTTACAAGAAATCAGCTTCTGGAAAAAATTATTTGTTGTGGAAAACAAAGATAACTCATAACTAAGTTTTTAAGCTTATTTTTACTCTACAATTTTAACAGTTTTAAATTGGCACAAATGATGGTAAGATGTACACTGCTTTAAATAGATTGGGCATATCAAACTAATGAAATTTTAATTGTTCTTTTTTTTTTTTTTTTAAGGGAGTCCAATCCAAATATCCAGACTTTCATGAAGCAGAAAGGCTTTGGCACTGACTTTAGTAAACTAGAATCTTTCTATATTCAAAAGTAAGTTACTTGAAAGCCTACTTAATTTCATCAATGCCTTTTGTAAAAGTTTTAGCTATGACTAGTACTGCTTTATTTATTTTCTCTCCACCCCTTGCTAAAGTGTAGATGTTGTATACTTTGCATGAAAAATCATAAAGAAGGAAGCATGACCCACTGCTTTCTTCAGATCAGTTAACATGGTAACTCTAAGCCTTTTGCAGTAACGATAGGACAGCAGTCATGTGTTCTAGGAACTCAACTGAAAGCCCTTGGCTACCCTATGAAGTCCTCACCACCATCCAGCCCCTGTAATTCATTTCCAGGACCATTTTTTTACGTTATATCTGTCCGGTACGGTAGCCATGGCCACATGTGGCTATTTGCATTTAAGTTAAAGGAATTAAAAATTCAGTTCCTTAGTCACATTAGCCACATTTCAAGTGTCCGATAGCTGGATGGGGTTAGTTAGTGGCTCCCATATGGGAAGGTACACAGACAAGAACCCTTCCACCACTGCAGAAAGGTCTACTGGGCAGTGCTATTCTATACGAGGGACCAGTACACTTTTTTCTGTAAAGGCCAGAAAGTAAATATGTTAGGCTTTGTGGGCCACATCTGGTTGCACTTTTTTTTTTTTTTGAATACTTTACAAATGTAAAAACCATTCTTGGCTCATGAGCCACACAAAAACAGGCTGTAGTTTGCCTGCACTGGGCAAGCCCAATTCTAGTCTTTTCCTATTTAGCTTTTTGTATGATACATTCTAAATTTTTTTTTTTATCCTGCAGAGTTCACGGCATTGTCTAAATATCAGGAAATACTTATGGACTGATTGTCAGCAACTGTTAAGTGTTATTTAGGTGACATTATAGTCTAGATCAGTGGTTCTCAACCTTCTGGCCCTTTAAATACAGTTCCTCATGTTGTGACCCAACCATAAAATTATTTTCGTTGCTACTGTTATGAATCGTAATGTAAATATCTGATATGCAGGATGGTCTTAGGCGACCTCTGTGAAAGGGTCGTTCGACCCCCAAAGGGGTCACGACCCATAGGTTGAGAACCGCTGGTCTAGATCATAGTTTCTAAGATACCCATGAAATTACTAAAGATTGTTGTTTGTACATTTCCCTGTTAGCTGCCCTGTCTTCCTATTTTGGGCGCATGCTTATTAGCTCATTCATTCAGCAGATGACTGTTAAACCCCTCTGCTGTGTCAGCTTCTGAGCCATGTTCTAGGAAGGAGCCACATGGCTTACCACCAAATTTAGCAGGTTCTGCTATAAAGCTGTGCTATATTGAAAGGTACCTCTCAGTGTTTCAGTCCTTGGTAGAAAATATGCATGCTTTCAACATATTGTTAAGCTTGTGATCTGAAATAACTTTTTTCCCTCCCCCAATGGTAGGCTTTTGAATATTATTTCAACTCTAAAGAAGGGATCCATAGTCTGGCAAGAGGTTTTTGATAATAACGCAAAGGTGAGAAGTATGAAAACTACATTTGATTCTGATACTATGACAGGCTTCATGTTCTAATATCTCCATTCCCCAACACTATAGGGAAATTAGCTTCCTGTAACATTTAAACTTTTATTAGGCAGTAGCTGTGCACTGAGGCCAATATTAATGGTGTTTGTTTCTTTTCTTCCATTTACTTCACTCTTTCATGCCTGTGTTAATGGTGTTTCTTTTCTTCCATTTACTTCACTCTTTCATGCCTCCTCCTCATCTTTTCCCTCATCCCCTGCCATCTCATTAATCACAAATGGGAGTACTTTGAAGCTCCTTTTTTTTTTTTTTCAGGAAAGGGCAGAACAAACAGATAAGAACAAATGAGTCTTCACTGCTATTAAGGTAGTTTTAGGTAAAATTGCCAGTGTACACTTTTTATTTTACATGGCATCTCTCTAGTTCTTAGTCAGAATTCTTTATTTTCCTTTGGGGCAACTGAGAATTTGCAACTCCAGCAATTAGTATGAGCTTTCCCGAAGGGCTGTTGGCATCCTCACAGTTTGAAAGTAAGTAAAACAATAGTGTGGTAGGATGGGACTAAAGCCTTGGTTCATTACACCTGTATGGTGTCATAAATAGGCAAAAGTTAAGTATCCAACCTGAAGGTTAATGCAACTTCTAAATTTAAGTCTCTATAAGAAATAGCATTTGACACTAACTGAAGAGGAAGGGTAAAGATGACAATGTTTAAGTTTTTCAAGGATCTTAAAGTTAGTTTTCTAGTTACAAGTCTTGGACTTTAAATATCACCTACTGAATTTGCTAGACCTAATAATATATATTGCAATTTTTAACTTTAATAGCTTCAGCCAGGCACTGTAGTTCAAGTATGGAAAGAGCAAAATTATGCTAAGGAACTGAGTTCAATCACAGCAGCTGGCTTCCCTGTGATCATATCTGCTCCGTGGTACTTGGACAGGATCAGTTATGGACAAGACTGGAGACTATACTATGCAGTGGAACCTCTCAATTTTAGTGGTAAGTGAAGCAACATCATTACCCCGATTTTCTTCACTCCTCTCCCCTCCAGGAAATCCTTACCTCAGTATTACCTACTAACTCTCCTCCCTTTTATGTTTGATCCTTGGTTTTGTGTTTACTTAAAAAGGAAGGCCTCAGTATTATTTGAAATGTGAAATAAACCAAATCCTTACCTAAATAAAAGAACTTCAAAAGTGCATTTCCTTAGATTTTATCTCAATTTTCACGGATGAGTCTTGTTACTCTCTACCTACATTTTTTCAGTCCTCACCTGAGGATATGTTATTACTGTTATTGTTTATTTTAGAGAGAGAGGGAGGAAGAGAGAGAAACAGCGATCAGTTGCCTCCCATACACACCCTGACTGGGGATCAAACTCACAAACTAGGTATGTGCCCTGATTGGGATTAGGTGTTAGGTAGTTGGTCTCTTTTTTACTACCAAGAGACAGATATCAAAGACAGGAGTGGTGGTCACTAGTATTCCAATTTGTGTTCCCTGGTACACTATTCATAGGCAACCAGGGGAAAAAATGTTTCTGGTGACCAAATCAGTTTGCAGAAAACCAATATAAAATGGTATCTTTAATACTGGCCCACCACATAGTTGACACATGCTAAAAAGCACTGTGTGAACCACAGGGTCGGGGGCAGGAATAAAGTTTGCCACCTTTTCTTGTGCCACTACCATGAAATCTCCCAAGATTCTGCTGACACAGGAGAAAAATGCAGCCCCGGGATAAAGATAGAGGCAATACTGACTTATCCTTCTGTTTCTAAGCCTTAAGCTGCAACTGCTAACGTACATCAACCCAATGATTTTAATGTAGGTACTCAGGAACAGAAACAACTTGTCATTGGTGGAGAAGCTTGTCTGTGGGGAGAATACGTGGATGCAACTAACCTCTCTCCGAGACTATGGTATGGAATTTAAGTGATCACATTTGAATTAAGGTGCCTTAGTTTTCCTTCTCCATCCAAGTCGGAAAGCATTAGGAATTCTCTCCCGCCGCCACCGCCACCCGCTCCCCCTCCCCCCCATAAGACTTAGATACTCACTTCTTTAAGAATGAATGAATTTAAAATGCTTTGGGAGACATATGGTTTACATTTTAGGCCTCGGGCAAGTGCTATCGGCGAGAGACTCTGGAGTCGGCAAGACGTCAGAAGTTTAGATGATGCCTACAGAAGACTAACAGTTCACCGCTGCAGAATGGTCCGGTAAGTCTGCTTTTCAAGCTGGGATATTATTAAGTCCAGGGTGACTTTTAACCTTATACACTGTTAGTTTGCTTCTTGGGTATTTTTGCTATAAATAGAAATGTATATAATCTAAGAAGTAGTGACTTAATTAGGGAATAATACCTATAAGAAGATATATTTGGACTTAACAACTTTTATAGCTATGTTAAATTTGGACCTCCATCTTGAATCACTTTGAACAATCTTTTAAAAATAATGAATGCTGTGGTTGGTGATTCTGATTTAAGCTACTAAGTTTTTAAGATGGAAATGAGTGATATCAATCTAAAACATCTTTTATTTATTCTCTATCTGTTCTACAGACGCGGAATAGCTGCAGAACCTCTTTTTACTGGATATTGTGACAATGTGTTGAAATGATTTGAAACTAGGAGGGGAAAAGGCCCAGAGCTGTCTACTACAATCAACTTGTTTTGAAATCATGTAAAATTAAGATTTGGTACACTGTGTATAAATAAAATATCTTTGTATTGATTGAACTGCTATCTTACACATTACAGATACAAGACTGGCATATTTTTGTGAGAGAAACTTAAAAAAATAAAAATATAACTTGGTGATATTACTCAATATATTCCAAAGGGCTGTGTCTTTACTGACAGAAATAACCTCGGTATAGTTCAGGTACATTAACTCAACATCAAAGCACATTTCTCATGACATAAAGTAGAATGGCAGCTATGATGCCACTGTCAATTTTAAATAAGATTTTTCAGTCACTTAAAGAATGTACTGAAACAATTTATTTGTCCAATAAATAAAGCAATAAAAATTGTTCTTACTAAAAACGAATAGGTAGGTGCTCCTGAACTTCTCCCCAAGGACCTTGAAGCACTTAGGTCAAGCCACTTCTTCGGTTGAGCAGCGTACTTTGGTCTTGAGGATTCATGGCTTGGTAATTAGAGAGTTCTAAGGTAAACGTAGCTGAGCCTGATGTTAGCGTTCGAAGCACAGTTGAATAACCCTAATCAAAACAATTTAAATCAGTTACCTCTTCTAATTTAAGCCTCAAATTTCTCTTCCTGCCACTTATCTTTTGACCATTACCAGAAAAGGTGATTAAGTAACTTAACGATATCACTTCTTCAAATGGTCATTGAATAATTTTTCTCCGGAAAAATTTGAAACGTGAAGGACAGAAAACACTGGTGTGTTTCAGGTGTCTTCCCTGGTCCCGGCATCTGGTAAGATGACTGCCAGCACTCAGGTGCTTGTTCTGGAGCAGAGAGGCTGGTGGTAGGAGAATGACACTTGCCTAAAAACTGGCAATTGAAGAAACAGGGTAAAAACTTGGAAGGGAAAAAATGGTAGGCTGGTGCCATGTTTTGGTTCAACACGCACCTACCACCGTGGAGGACTGGAAAGGACCCCCATGCTGCTTGAATCTCCTACAATTTAAATTCAAAGTCCTAATAGTTCCCGATGGCTGAAACGGGACCTCAAAGCCCTGATGCTTCTTTCAGATGTCACTGATTCTCTTTTTGCTCAGCCTATCTGTCCCTATATTAAGAACATGTACTTTTCAGTGACACGGTACCTACCATGGTCTCTGCTAAGGGAACAAACCCAACAACAACTCTGTTGTCCTGACGAGTCTGGATCTCCTGGATGCTCCCTCTTCTCTGTGCCAGATCTGCCAGGACAGCGCTGAGGTGATCTCTAGTCACGGTGACCTCCAGGTTCATCAAGGGCTCCAAAATTTGCTTATTAGCGGTCTTCAGAGCCTAAAAATATTAAAGACTGCCAGTCCATTTCTAAATTGGAAGTCAAATTTCTGTTTAAAAGTTTCCTTAGCTCAGCCAGGTGTGGCTCAGCGGTTGAGCGTAGACCCAGGAACTAAGGGGTCACCGGTTTGATTCCCAGTCCGGGCATATACCCAGATTGCAGACTTTGTCCCCAGTAGGGGGTGTGCAGGAGGCAGCTAATCCATAATTCTCTCTCACATTGGTGTTTGTCTCTCTCCCTTCCATTCTCTCTAAAAATCAATGGAAAAATATCCTCAGGTGGGGGTTAACAACAACAAAGTCTGAATTTTAACTTCTAGGGTAGAGATATTAAGTTTAGCCTTCTTAAGTCAGGAGCTTGGGGTTAATTTTATAATTACGTATTCAAATAAGTTAATTTTATAATTATGGATTCAAATAAGACTATAGAAAACCAGGTCTCACAGTGTAAAATATTAGAAGATGGTTATAAAAGCAAGTATTTTAATGCAAAATCAGTCACCTACGAAGCTAAAGCATTCCCACACAGGAATTCATGGAACCGTTTCTTGGCATATCAGGACCCTTGGGGTTAATCCAGCCCCAGTAGGTATTGGGTAACCATGCCAAGACGACCAGATTGCTTGATGCTTTGAGAAGGGAAGATGCTTATCCTGAATCTATTATGCAGCAATTCTTAATTAAAGTAATCTTACTTGAATAAATAGGAACTCCAATATTGGAACCAATATTAGATCCTCAATGTCCTTTAGATTATAGTTCACCTTTGGCCAAGCTGACCCCGGAAATGTCTTCCACTCAAACCTACCATGCTTGTTTCTATCGGCTATGTGTCTGAGGTAGGGAAAGCAGAGCTGCCACTTAAGGAAACTTGACTATTTGTCAAAACCAAGGGATATTTCATAGCTAACTATGTTAAACAGTGATTTCTTAGGTCCTCTTGCAAATAAAACCCAGTGATTAAAAAAATCAAAAATTCTCCATGGTAAAAACTCTCATTAACTACAAGGCTCAGGAAGCAAAGACAAGGCTGGCACTACAAGTACAGCTGCCGCGGATCAGAGCCCACTACTGTCAGAAGAGTCCCTTAAAGCAAAAAGGATTAGGGTAGTTATATACCTTCTGTACACATCTTGAGACACAGGCAGAAATCATAGTCGAGGAGGTACCAGGATGAATCATCAGTGAATGTAAAGTAATTGCCACATCTTGAATTGGGGATCCAAGCAATGGTCCTAGGCAAGGGGGAACATTTGTATTAGGACTCAATATGCAGTGAGGAGTAATTGAGAAATGTAAAGAAACAGGGAGAGGACGTCCAGTTTAGCACGTAAAGAGCTTCCTTGGAAGTCACCACTCTGTCCTAACAAGTAGAAGGAAACCAGCCTGACAAATCAACAGCTCTTCTTGGATCTACAAGGTGGGAGGACAAAGGACAAACTCCTGCTCCTAAGAATGGAGCGAGGGCAAATGCAAAGGGTCATGGCTTCCTGGAGCAAAGACTTACTAGAGAAAACGCCCCAGGAACCAGCACCAGGGTAAGAAAAACTGAGCTGTCATTGACAAATGACTGGAGGCTTGGTGTGGACAAGCTTGGGGGGAGCTGTCATGAAGGGGACACAATTCTGTGAGATCTACCTCCAGGAGCTCAAGCAGGTTCTCACAGTAACTATCAGAGAAAAGCCTCCTGGTGCTTCGTGGGGGAAGAAAAATAATTTTGAAATACAGTTGACCCTTGAAAATACAAGGAATTTAGGGGAACCAACCTCCAAGCAGACAAAAACCTGCGTGTAATTCTTGACTCCTTTAAAACTTAGAATTGGCCCCTTCCCCTTTGTATCCATTGCTTTTGCATCCTTGGATTCCACCAACTACAAATCAAAACAGTACTTCAGGCCCTGGCTGGGTGGCTCAGTTGGTTGGAGTGTTGTCCTATACACTGAAAGGTTGCAGGTTCAATTCCCGGTCAAGGCACATACTAGGTTGCAGGTTCGATCCTCAGTTGGGGCATATGGTGGAAGGCATCCAATCAATGTTTCTCTCACATTGATGTTTCTCTCTCAAAATCAATTTTAAAAATCCTTGGGTGAGGATTGAAAAAACAACAGTACTTTAGACTTCAGAGCACTCTTTTTATTTCTAATTTATTGATTTTGAGAGAGAGGGAGAGAAAAGGAGAGAGGGAAATAAGAAAGGAGGGAGGGAAAGAGAGAGAAACATCGAATTGTTGTTCCACTTAAAGCATCAATAAGTTGACTCTCATACTAGCATGTGCCCTGATTGGGGATCAAACCTGCCACCTTGGTGTAGCCAGACGATGCTCTAACGAACTGAGGTAACTGACAAGGGCCAGAGCACTCTGTTCCTAACAAGGCCTGCACTCAGGGGAACCTAGTTAACCAAAGCCTAACCTGCAAGGGTATCATCATCATCAGAGCCTGATGGGCGAAGTGCCCTATTCCAGTGCACTCTAGCCATCCTGTCCCACCTAAGGGGAGTGAAAAAAAACTCAAACACTTGTGCAACTGACAGTCCAGAGGCACAGGTTCACTAAAGGACAGAGACCTAATCCTAGGACTATAGAAGGCTGCCCGTCCCCATACTTCACTGCATTACTACTAGTAAATGCCTGTTTACAGCAGTTCCTTTTACCCAGTATACCATGACTGGCTATCAAGAAAAAATTACAAGGCATATTAAAAGGCAAAAAGCACAATTTAAATAGAACAAGCATCAGAACCAGACACAGCAGGGATACTGGAATGATCAGACCTGGAATGTAAATCAACTATGATTAATGTGCTAAGGGCTCTGACAGATAAAGCTGACAGCATGTCAGAATGAATGGGCATGAAAGCAGAGATAGAGGGAAGTCCTGATTAAGAACCGAACAAATACTGGAGCTCAAAAGCACCATCACAGAAATAGGGATGCCTCTGATGGGATTACAAGTAAGTAGACGGGATAGGCTGAGGAAACTTGTCTCCGAGTCAGCCCTAGCAGGTGGCCCAGTTCGTTAGAGAATCGTCCTGTACACCAGTTCGATCTCCAGTCGGGACGCATATGGGAGGCCACCGATCGATGTGTCTGTCTGTCTCTCTCTCCCCCTATTTCTGAGTTATATAACAGCAGAAACCTCCAAAACTGGAAAAGCAAACTGAACATAAGACTAAAAAAAAAACAAAAAAAAACACAGAACAGAATATCCAAGGACGATGGGATAATTATAAAAGGCATAACATACACATGATGGGAAGAGAGACTGAAATAATCGGTAATATTGGGAGTGACTGATTGTGATATTCATGCTTACTCTTATCCAAGGTACCTTACCTTGGAGGCATGCACTGTGAATTCCATTTTCAATGGCCTCTTGGGAGCCCTTCAGAATGTCTTCACTAATACTTGCAGCGTACTCGGTAACTGGCACAACAGATGATGTTTCAGTTGGCTTTGCTTCCAGTTCAACAGTCACAAGGTGCCGTTTATCTCCTAAAGTTCTATCTAAGGTATCTGTAAACGAATATACAGAGATTTGTTCTGAAAAGGTGTCAAGGTGCCACAACTGGGAAAACTGCAATCAACAAGTTCAAGCTCTCATGGAAGACAAAGTGCGAGAAAATACTAACAATGGCACTAAATGCAGTATAAAAATGTCAAAGTACTCGTAAGTAGTTCTACCAAGAAAATATCTGCTGTCACATTTATCAATGCTATAAGCCTGCTCTGAATCACCAACTAATACTGTTTTAGTTAAGATGCTCTGAGGCAGATGACCACACAAATTTTGATATGCAGATTATACTCAAACTTTTTGAAACATCTCTTATGTGACTGAAATTCTAATCACAAAAGTTTTATTTAAAAGTAAACATTCAGAGTGCAAAAAGTCATCTAATGAAAATTAAAAGGGCATTAACCCTGATAAAACATACACAGTTAAATCCCATATATTCTTCTAATAATATGTATTTGAAGTTTATGCTTCCCCCCAAACTAGTGAAATGTCTTTTTGTAAAACTGAAAATATCAGAGATACTGAAAATAGTATCTCTCATTAGCTAACAACCAATAGCTGTCACCAATCTGCAGTATTTTACTAAAACAAAACTGCTACATTTATATGACTATGTAATGCAGTGATTCATGGTCCAAATTCAAAACAAGTAATTATAGTCTACAATTCCTCTTCTTAATTCCTTTTTTTTTTTTTTAATTCTCACCCAAGGGTATTTTTCCATTTATTTTTAGAGAGAGAGGAAGAGAAAGAAATATTAATCTGAGAGCACATGATTGGTTGCCTCCTGTGTGAGCCCTGACCAGGGCCCCGGGCCAGGGAGAAGCCTGCAACTGAAGTACTGGAACCGAACCTGGGAACCTTTGGTCCACAGGCCAATGCTCTATCCACTGAGCCAAATCGGCTAGGGCCATAATTCCTTTCTAAGCTAACTTTTATATTGTGAATTATTTTATACTTAAGATATGTGCATAAGCTGAAAATAAAATGAACATTCAAGAAACCTATAATTACTAAAGAAAGAGAACATTACCAGTAACCGAGAAACCTTCTGAAGCAACCACTATCATGACATCATATTTAATCATTACTATGATTTTTTTTAGAGTTGTATCACATATGTATGTATCCCTAAACAATATAGTTTATTTCTGCTTCATTCTGAACTTGTTTATTGTTATGTATACTGCAACTTGCTTTTTTTGGCTTCACATTAGTGGGTCATACAGGCTGATATGTGTTGATAGAGCCCATTATTTTTTATTGCTATATAATATTTCATGGTCTGATCATGGTACCATTTATTTATCTATTCTTCTGTCCACAAATAGTTGGGCTATTTTTTCACTTACCTTTTTTTTAAAAAAAATATTGTTATAGTGCTATTGTGAAGATTTTTATGTCTTTCCATGCACATGTATAAGCATTTCTCTAGGGTATACACCTAGGAGTGGAACTGCTGAATAGTATGGTATGAACAGGGTCAACTCACAAGAAGGTTGCCAAATTGTTTGCATGGTGGTTATATAATTTAGAATCCCATAGGAATTTCTAAAGCACAACATCTCACCACTTTGCATTGTCAGATTTTATTTTATTTTATTTTATTTTTTTAAAAATATATTTTATTGATTTTTCACAGAGAGAAAGGGAGAGGGACAGAGAGCCAGAAACATCGATGAGAGAGAAACATCAATCAGCTGCCTCCTGCACACCTCCCACTGGAGATGTGCCCGCAACCCAGGTACATGCCCTTGACCGGAATCGAACCCGGGACCCCTCAGTCCGCAGGCCGACGCTCCATCCACTGAGCCAAACCGGTTTCGGCTGTCAGATTTTAATTCCTCCCAATTTTGTTGATATAAAATGGTGTCTCATATTCTTGCATGATCCTAATCATTACTGAGATTGAGAATCTTTTATTTAATATGTTCATGTGCCTTTTGGGTATCATCTTTTGTGAAATATCTGTGCAATATTTTTTGCTCACTTTTCTACTTTGTTGTCAGGTTTTTCTGACCTTTAGAAATTCTTTATATATTTTGGAAACTAATCTTTTATTAATTTATATGATGCAAATATCTTCCCTTAGCTTTCGGTATATCTTTTTGCTTTATCATCTATTCTAATAAGCAAATTATTAATTTTAATAACATCAAATTTAGTAACCTTTTACTTCACCATTTCAATGTTTGGTATTATATAAGTCCAACCCTATCCTGGTTAGTAAAGTTATTCCCCTATATTTTCTTCCCAAAACTTGAAGGTTTGCCTATAATAAAGTTTATGGTTTTTAATTTTATTTTGGTATATATTAGCACTTATTTCCCTTATATTTTGTGCTCTGAGGGATATTTTGCAGCTCTTCTTTCATATTTAGGTTTTTACACTCATTTGGAATTGACTTTTGTGAATGGTATGAAGTAGGACTCTAATTAAGTCTTTTTCCATATGGATAATTATCCCAAGGCATTACTGAAGAGTCAGTCCATCCTTTCCCACTGAGCTGCACTATCACTCGGACATAAACCCAATTCCCACATTATGTAGGAGTCTGTTTCTAGGCTTTCTGATTTGTTCTACTGGTCGATTTATAGCTTGATTAGTATCATAAAGACTATGGCTTTATAATAAGTATTAATGTCGGATACACTTCTTTGGGTAGAATTGATAGCATCGTGATATTTAGTCTCCTTGTCTATGAACAGTACGATTTTCTATTTTCTGGATGTACACAATGTCCATCTGCCCTTCATTATCAATAGTAATTTGATCAGCCAGTCAAGGTGTGGTCTGATTGTGCAGCATCCAGTTACTTTTTATTTTTTTAACCTTGTAACTAATAAGCAATCTGTGGGTAGGTATTTTAAAACCATGCAAATATGCTACTCAACCATGTACCCAACATTAAGCATTCACAATAGTTGCAAAATGACTATTTTCCTGCCTCCTTGATAACTAACAGCACTTGGCAGTCCAGTATAAGAACCCTCTCTTCTTCCCCAAGTATTTGTTTATTATTATTAGAGATTCCTGAATTCCTACTTTTCCTCAGTGGTCTATAATTACTGTATTTAATTATTCTGGTATTCAAATTAGCCCAGATTTGGCCAATGGAGCCTCTACAAGTTGGTTCCTGTGTCCTTATGACATGCCCTCATAATTTTTTGAGCATTTCCTTTCCTTCTTACACAAGATGATGTTCCATTGCCTGCTTATTTTTGATAATGTCTTGTTCCTTATCAATACTTTCCTTTCCCTTTTATTTCTTCAAAAAACAATATACTTATTTTATATTCTGCATCTGATAATTCCAATTTCAGAGGCCTTTGCTGGTCTGACGAATGTTGGTTACTTCAATTGCCTTTTTGCTCATTGTGCCTTTTCTCATGATTTTATGATTTTAAAACTTTTAAAACTGTGACTTCATATTTGTTTTTCTGTGGAATTTTCTTTGAGGCCTGGGCTGAAGATACATTTATGTAGAGAAGCCCTTTGTTTGTTGTCACCAGGTTCCTGGGAATACTGCCAACCCATGAGAGCACTATATACTAAATTCTTCTTGGTTTGGAGGTTTTCAGGTCATTCTGATTCTATAAATTTAGGCTGAAAGCCCCATCAGAAGCCTATGGTTACACATTCTTAGAAATTCTGCCCCTTGCCCCCAGAGCCAGTTAGACAAGTTTTCTTGTTTTCTTTTATGAAGGAGATTTTCCTTGTTAATTATTTCCACGAGGATGTGGCCCTCATATCTAGTGGCGTTGGTGCTAACTTATTTTCCAAGGTTCCTGCTTCAGTTTCCTTTCAACCTTGGAAATTTCCACTAAGTTCTAACCAGCTCAGACATTAATTTTAAAGGTGTTATTTATATTTTCCCAGCATTTTTAGTTTTTCCAGGTATTAAGTTCAGAAACAGAAATACATGTGTCATTTGCTCCTTTATTCTATTCATTTAGGTTTTTAATTTTTTGTGAAAAGTAATCATTTGCTCTTTTTAGAAATCACTGAGTGGCTAAAAGCACCTGGTATAATAAACATCTTTTCTGTATATATTTTTTAACAAACCTGTCCATGTTTTCTCCTAGGAAGAACAGAAATAATGTCATGTTCTTTTGCTTAAGGGAAACCAAATTAAAACTATGAATCATGAATTCTTACATTCTGGGACAGAAATATAAAAACTGCATTTTCGCCCTAACCGGTTTGGCTCAGTGGATAGAGCGTCAGCCTGCGGACTCAAGGGTCCCAGGTTCCATTCCAGTCAAGGGCATGTACCTTGGTTGCGGACACATCCCCAGTAGGGAGTGTGCAGGAGGCAGCTAATCGATGTTTCTCTCTCATCGATGTTTCTAACTCTCTATCCCTCTCCCTTCCTCTCTGTAAAAAAAAATCAATAACATATATATTTAAAAAAAAACAAAACAAAAAACTGCATTTTCATCAGTATAGGATTACCATATTTATTAAATAGTGAAAATTATTTTCCACTCACTTTACAGAGTAAAGATAACACATCAACTTCACTCCTCTGTTTCCTCCTTTTTTAAGCTATGTGTTTCAGTTTTGGGTTTTGGGTGTGTGGTTACCATTAGGTTTATGAAAAAGAAAGCTTCATCTATACAGTAGTCCCTTTTCTTTGGAATGCATCTGATCCAACTACTCATTCTGGAAGTGAGGACTAGGATAAGCCACCAACTTCCATGGCTCATTCTATTCCATGACACTGAAAATCACATCTGCTTGATGAGTCACTCATCCAGTAGATGTAATGAGTGATAATGGAATAGGGCTGTTTAAAATTTTAAAACCCTAAAAACAAACAAACAAGAAAACACACATATAAAACCTGTCATACTAGTGACTGTGAATCCTGCTTACAACTAAACAAGAGATTCAGAAGACAGATCCTGGAGAGAAAGAGATAAACAAAAACAGAAGATGTTTTATTTTTTACCTGTAGCACGAACTGAATTTAGGATGGTCTCTCGGTATGCCACCTGAAGAGGCCCTAGATAGGTTTCCAGTCCATATTCCCTCTTGATTCGGTCATGAATAATATCAATATGTAACTCCCCCATTCCACATAAGACAGTCTTGTTTTAAAAAAAGAAAAACAAAAACAAACATCAAGAAAAAATGTTTACCACAAAATACTATATAAAGGTTTATCAGTCTATGTTATTTTTCATTAATTACAAACTGAGTTTCTTTTGCATTTTTTTTTTTTTTTTTGCTCCTACATCAAAACACTGTTTTTAACTTTTCTGATTGGAACTATTAATTAAAAGTGAATTAGTAGGCCGTTCTCTTCCATTATATTACCATTCCATGATACTTATCAGCTGAGCAAGTGGCATCTAGTGAGGCCTACATTTCTCAACTATAGAGCTAAGCTCTGGCCAATGGGATCTGAGTGTAACTGATGTTGGCAACTTCTGGGCTGTGCTTTTAAGGAAAGAAAAAAATCTCTTAAGGAAAAGGTAGGAAACTGTCTTGAATGTGGATGAGGGCAACATCTTATAAAATGGGGAAATAACCTTTCTCCCAAACATCCCCAACCATCCTGGCCACCTCACAGCTTATTGGGCAGTCCAAACTTCCAGACTAGTTTCGGCCTTTATGTGACAGAAATTGACTTTTATTTTCTATGAACCAATGTTATTTTGAGCCCTTGCTAGAACAGCCAAATTTGTATCAAAAGCAATCAAGACATTCATTTTTTTTTTTTTTTTAGCAACAATGGCTATTCCTAAAGAAGGTTCTTGTGCATGAGAAAGAGTATAGGGCAAGAAGTCCATATTTGCTCCATTTTATTCATTTGCCATCTCTGTAGTGAAGAATTTACCCAAAGAGAGATCTGGCCGTTGCCCTCAGTGACTGAGAGATTATCTCTAGGTCAAGATACTACCTGATAGAAATATATTTTTCCTGTTAGGGGGCTCTGTCTACCAGCTAGTCAAACAATGTGATTTACAGACAGTCCTCGGGTTATGTCGAACTCGACTTACATCGTTTTATGGTTACGTCGCCATCTCCCACTTATTTATAAAAGAAAAAAAGTTCTGTCATCTCGACATATGTACATATATATGTGCTTTATGTTGTTTATTATTTATTTACCACAAGTAAAGGTCAGGAATTGTCTTTCTTTTAATTTTTTTTTACCGTTTCACTTCATTACTGCTGTGTATGTGCTCCATGTAAGTGACGTAGGTGCTTATGTAGGTGGGTTCTGACTTACGGCGAAAATCGCATTATGTCGAGCCGTAGGAACGGATCTCCGAAGTAACCTGAGGACCTACTGTATAATGCAGGTTTTGTAATAGCTATATCAGTTTCAACCTGGAGAGTAAAGGTACCAACCCAAACCTACAGGAGGTGCTGTAGGCTAAAGGTCAACACACAGGTAGTATGTGATTGAGCCAATCAGAAAGAATACATGCATCCCTATGTTCATAGCAGCACAATTTACAATAGCTAAGATTTGGAAACAGCCCATCAGCAGATGAGTGGATTAAAAAACTGTGGTACATCCACACAATAGAATATTAAAAAAGAAAGAACTCTTACTATTTGCAACATTATGGATGGACCTGAAGAACATTATGCTAAGTGAAATAAGCCAGTCAGAGAAAGATAAGTATCACATGACCTCACTCATATGTGGAATATAATGAACAACATAAACTGATGAAAAAAAATAGATCCAGAGACATAGAATCATCGAACAGACTATCAAACTTCAGAGGGAAGGCAGGGGAGGATGGGCAGATGGGAAGAGATCAACCAATGAACTTGTATGCATATATACATAACCCATGGACACAGACAATAAATAGAGTGGTGAAAGCCTAGGGTAGGGGGTGGGGGCAGGCTGGGACAGGTCAATGGGGGAAAAGGGGGACTTTCAACAATAAAGACTTTAAATAAATAAATGAATAAATAAATAAATAATAAAAGCTAATAGCTAATGTAAGAGGAAAAAAAAAAGAACTTTCCCAGACTTTGCATCTCTTCCTTTAGTTCAGGGGTCCTCAAACTACAGCCCGCGGGCCACATGCAAATACAAATATTGTATTTGTTCCCGTTTTGTTTTTTTACTTCAAAATAAGATATGTGCAGTGTGTATAGGAATTTGTTCATAGTTTTTTTTAAACTATAGTCCGGCCCTCCAACGGTCTGAGGGACAGTGAACTGGCCTCCTGTTTAAAAAGTTTGAGGACCCCTGCTTTAGTTGATTCTAATTTGTATCCTTTTGCTGTAATAAAACTACAATGGTAAGGAACAACAACAAAAACGACAGTGTGTGATTGTTATACTTGAATGTAAAGTTAAAGAAGTAAATTATTTGGAAAAAAGCAAGTTGTAGAATAATACAAATAGAATGACTTGTTATATATATGTACATATATATTTAGAAAAAATATACTGTGCTTTATAAAACAGAACAACAAATGGATGGATGTTTAAAAAAGTGTGAAAGGCTGTACAGGTATTCATCAAGTTTTTAATGGCTACCTGTGCAGAATAGGATTGAGAGACAGGAAAACTTTAATTCTTTAACCTGTATATTTGTGTGTCATTTGATATTTTTAAAATATATGTATCGGCATTTTTTATCTTTTTAAGCAACTTTTTCTAAAATCTTATGTAAACTTTACCTTGCCCACCTAAAAAGATACAGAATAAAGATCTGTTCTTCTCCAGATACAGCCCAATTCTGTACCTACTTTAGAACTCCATTTCCTCCCATATTGCTGGGTTGAAATATATCACTTCTCACCCATCTGTGTCATTATCATTAAGAGACCCTTTGTACCCTCCCTTTAGTTTGCTGTTTCTATAAGCCTTAGTCTAAGAGATTCAAGGCTTTGTCTTGGGGTTGAACCTCATTTGAAAATTTCACAAAAGGCTCTCTTCTGGATGGTCTAAATGTTGCAAAGTAGTTTATATAAGTGAGGTATAATTATTTTAAGGAATTAAGGAGAACTTGTCTATTTAGATTGATAGTCAACATAATAATTACAAGTTTATTATTATGAGAACCAAAAAAGAAAGTTTCTTTTTCAGGGGCATAGACCTATCAATGTTTCAGATATACTTACTTCAACACGCATGCTACATTATTGACAGATATCTGGGATTAAGTAACAATACGCCTACCTGTCCAGAGTCAGCATCAAGCCTCACTTTTAAACTGGGATCTTCACGTTGAAGGCATTTCAATGCATGATCCAAATCTGGTGGATAAAAACAACAACATGGTTGTCTTTACATTTCATTTTTTAGATAATGAAATATCTAGTGAGGAAACATTATAGTGAGGAAAATATATGAACAAGCAAACAAATTTTGTAAAAAGAAAATTTCCAACAGCCATACATGCTTTGTAGAGAATAAAATAAGGTGGTAAGATAGAGATGGAAGGTTACTTGAGATTGGGTGATCTGGGAAGGCCTCTCCAGGATGATTTGGGTAAAGACATATAAAAAAAAAAAAGCAACATTAAAAAATGGTGAAGAAAAAGAATTCCAGACAGAGGAAATGGCTGTGCAAGGAATAACTGGCTATTGGAAAAACAACAAGGAGGCCAGTGTGTAGTGTGACACTGGTGGGCAGCTGGAGGCCATGGTGAAGAGTTTGGATTTGCAATAAGAAGCCAGCCACTGAAGGGTTTAAGTGGACAGTAGCATCATCTGATTATACTCTGCAAAGATCAATCAAAGAGCTGACAAAAAAGCAAAATACCTTCAGAAAAATAGGCAATAATGAGAATCAGATAAAAAGAAGCTAAATTACATAATGAATAAAGACATGGTAATGTAATCACTCTATGATAATCACAGCCAAAGAGATGAAATAAGAACATATTATTTTCATTAAATACACGATCAAAAGTGATACTTTAAACAACCATTAAATGATACATATATCCTACCTCTTTATAAAAGATGTTAGAAGTTCTACAAAGTGTAGCTGAAGTAAAGAGCTGAGCAATGGATTCATGAACTACCTTATTCCATACATTTAAACTGTTATTCTGTTTTTATTTTTGTTTGGGTGAAAGATGAGGGTTCAGAACAAAGAAGGAAGATCTAAGAAATGAGGCCAGGCAAGAAAGATTCCAAGTAACCTCCACTCTATTCTGCTGCTGCCAAGCTAAAAGATTGCGTTTAACAGACTCCTTTGCAACTGGGTAGCCATATATCTAAGTGATGGCCAATGACGTATAAGAAATCTTAAAAGGGCCCTAGCCAGTTTGGCGCAATGGATAGAGCATTGGCCTGTCGACTGAAGTTTCAGGTCCCGGTTCGATGCGGGTCAAGGACACATGCCCGGGTTGCGGGCTCGATCCCCAGGAGGGAGCACGCAGGAGGCAGCTCATCCATGATTCTCTCTCATCATGGATGTTTCTTCCTCTCTGTGTGAAATCAATAAAAATATACTTAAAAAAGAAAGAAAGAAAACTTAAAAGAGAAAGGGGCACATCTTCTTCCTCCCCGTTCCTCCTTTCTGCTGCTGGGAACTCCATGATGCCCAAGGCTCCAGCAGCCATCCTGAGATGACTAAGGACAGGAGTGATTCAGACAGCCAAGACAAAAGATTGGAAGCTGGGTGCCCACTGTGGACTCTAAGCCTGAGGCTACCAACTCAAGGTATACTTCACAACAGAGAGAAAAACTTTTGTCATTAAAGCAACTGTTATTTGGGGATTTTCTGCTATATTTAACCAAATCTAATTGAAAGTGACATAACTGGAATAATGAGCTAGATATATCATACCAAAGAGTTTGGGTTTCTGCTTTAAGTAATGAAAAGCCACTGAAGAATTCTGAGCAAATATGGTAAAAAACAAAGTATATAACGATCAGAAAGGTCAATCGACATTAACAAAGTATATAAATATCTTCACTGAGTTTCAAAGGTTGATCAAGAAAAAGTAGCAATTTTATAAATGGTGTTGAGAAACTGAGCCAGTTATGAATTGGCTCCTAATTTAATATACTGGAAGGGCCGTCCTGAGGTCAATTACTTAGAGTCCCATAGGTAGCACTATAAGAACAAGACTAAGGACTAAGAATATGATATGAAAAAAAATGGCCAAGATATAAGAAAAGAAAAAATAGAAGGAGTTTGTAAAAATCAAAACATCTTAAATAAAAAGCTAGGCCAGTCACAAGAAATACTTACCAATAAATGCTGATAAAATTAAACTATTTTATCTAAATTATCAGGGTATTCATTAATTAATACACCAACACTATTTGTACCTGGCTGCTTAGCTACCGAAGGGGGTTCTATGGTACAGAAGAAAACAGGTTCTGGAATCTCCACCCCAGCCAATAAAAGTCTCTCTGTTTCACTGCTGTGTCTCTGCTTCTTTTCTCCCTCCCTTTCAGCTCGACGAGTTGCAGCTAGTGCGCTGGACTTGGATGAGACAATGGTATCTCCAGTGGCCGTCTGCAAACAAAGAAGATGCTTTGGAATAAAACCAGCTGTAAGCAAGCACTCAGTTTCCACCAAGATTCACGAAATAAGAAAAAATTTAATGTGGCACTTATTTTCATCAGTACTTAAAAGAGAGACAAATTCCTAAAACTCATTATAACTTTGCACAGGTAAATCTAATTTAACCTGTGTAAGAATTCTATCCAAAATACTGCTGTAATAAGTCTAACAATAACACAACACACCCACAATATATATCCAAAATTCATTTGACAAAACAAATGTACCTTCCTAAATTTTCAATCATATGTAGACAAGTGAGGTAGAAGTCCATTACTGTGTTTTACCACCAGTAAAAATTTATTTCTATTTTACAAAATCCTTTAGTTAATTCTTTATTAACTAAAGTATGCAATTAAACAGAATACCCTTGACCATGCAAAAGTGACAGTAGCTTCCTTGTAGACTTCAGTTATTTTTTAAAACTAAAGTCCAATTTCCGGACCATGGGAATTTTCTGTAAAGGATTTTACATCTTGCAATTTCATAAAGAGTTTAAAATGTTAAAAGTAACAATGTTTATCCTAAATGCCAAATATACCAAAGTTTCATGAGTAACTATACTTGATTTAATACATATAAAAGTGAAATGTCCCTAGTTTTAACCCATGTAGACAGCATATATAGACAGCATCACATATTTTCATCCTATAAAAGTCACGGAGTGCCTAAATTCACTGGTCTAAGGACTAAGAAGAGAGAAAAAGACAAAAATTCTTGCCCTCATGGAGGCTTCATTGTCAAAATATCCTAAGTTAATACCTTATCGGTTATAAGGTTAAATGAAATTGTGTGCAGTGATCAAAATAAGAAAAAATCCAATAGCAATAACAATGTTTTATATAATCTTAAAATATATGTATGCATACATGGATAGTATATTATTTTACTTGGATTTGAACTTTATATGAATACAATCCATACCGTTAATAGTTTTCTGCAATTTCCTTTCTTTCTATTAAATGTATAAGAGTCAGCCATTTAATAACTATGCTACACAATACTCATTATTCCACTACTACTGATGGACATTTAGATTTATGGGGGTTTTGCTATTATAAAATACCTACTTTCAAAAATCTTTATTGCTGAGAATATTACAGATGTCTCCCCCTTTTCCCCCTATAGTCCCCCTCCACCCAATTCCTAGAGAAACCATTTCATCACTTACATGTTTAAGTCCAACAGTCAAAGCAATGTTACCAGCAGTCAGTGAAGGGATTTCTACATGTTGGTCAGCAAATGGCAAAAGCAGACGACTTATTCTCTCCCTGTAAAACCATGATTTATATTAGAAGTATTTTTAAAGAAACAAGTACAGTTTTAGAAAATAATCTAAGCTTCTACTTACGTGCAGTTTCCATTAATATTATGGACGGCCAACTGGGGTTTTATCATGCCTGAGTAAATGCGCATGAACACCAGCGGTCCCCGCTGCTTGTCATGGAGAACTTTAAACGCCAGTGCACATAAGTCACCCTTATACCACTGCCTATAAAAGTTAAGGAGACATTCCAAAAAGCCTTTAAAATACACTTCCAATATATTTATCCAGATCAGATCATAATCGCTGCACAAACTTAATCTTCATGTCCTCCAAAGAGCCTTCACATCTTCTAGTTTAGCTGCCCAGACTGACTAAACAATGTCACTACCCCACTTCCTCCACTGAATTAATTCCTCAAAACTAAAAACAATGGGGTCTCTTCCAAATATTACCTCAATTTGCAAATAATTCCATAACCAAGAGTTTCCTCCTCAAAAAAATATTCCGAGGAAAATCACAGCACTTTCTCAAAAAAACCTGTACAGACTAAATAGGTAAGTACTTTCCAATTACTGTTTGTACACTCTCCTCCCACTTTCTCTCCAGTCACATAACCATATAAACATATACTGCAAATCTGAACTTGTTTATAAGCCAGCATTCTTACAGAATAATGTCCTTAAGTTGGTGTGCACTGATAGGATTCTTTGTACAAGTACATTTTTCTTAGGAAAAGCTCTCTATTTTCATTACTTTCAAAGGAGTCCATGGCTCAAAGTAGGTTAGACATTTCTATTACAGAAATTCTCCAATCTGATCCCTCCAGTTTTTAACTTTATTCAATAAATCCTTATATAGAAAGCTTACACTAGGCACTGTTCCACGTACTTTTTCAACATTAACTCATTTGATTCTTGTAACAATCCTCTGAGATAGGCCCTACTCTCTGCATTTCACAGATAAGAGGTTAAGCAACTTGGAAGAGGTGGAATTTAAATCCAGGTAGAACACAGTCCATGCTCACAATCACTTTGATGTAATGCCTCTCCAATTGAGAGATATGAAAAGTGGTTAATTTCCTAGTTAAACTTATTAAAGTCCAGTTTCACCTGCCATTTTACACAACACTCAGATTTTAGAGGATTTATTAGTAAGTACAAAGTTGTTAGTGGCAACAGGAGTCAAACAATGATCTTTCTTTATAACCACAAAGTATTTTGAGCTTTTGAAAAATGTTGAAATCTAGAATAGATATAAATATATTTATCAGCCGTTCCCAGTATACTACCTTTAAAAAACAAAACAAAAAAAAAAACTAAGTTGGCAGGGCCAACATATGTTTACACAGCAATAAATCCACATTCTTAGCTCCATCTATAAACACAGCAGATTACAAGAAATAACAAATGTCCCTTCCAAGTGAAAATTATTATGACACTATATTATATGATTTACAGTGATATTTTTCACCAATGTTATTAAAAAGTGGTGATTCGAGGCTATACATTTTAATCTATATACCTGCATACTTACAGAAATTCATAGTTGCGCTCTTCAGGTGAAGGCAAGTACATAGTAATAGCATCTAACAAGGGCTGGACCCCTTTGTTTTTCAGGGCACTTCCACAAAGCACAGGTACTGCTGTCTGAGCAAGTGTTACTCTGTGTATTGCAGTCTGTAGCTAGAAAGCAAAGGTATAAATAAGTATTTTATGTGACCATAAGATGGTCACATATATGCAGTATACTTGTCTCAACCAAAATAGTTCAGAATTAGATGTTTTTCCTAACCAACCACCTAAAACATACGTCCATCATTCTTTATGGCCTTATTCTTTGTTTTTCTTTATAATATTGATTACTATCTGGTATATTAGATACATATTTATTAGTTTATTGTCCATCTCCCCTTCTATTAAATGTAAAATTTATATTATAGTAAGGTTCAATGAAAACAATGCTAAATCCCAGAAACTAGAAAGTGCTTAAAACAAAGTAGGTATTTAAAAATATTTATTGAATAGATGAGTTCATATATTTGTGATTTTACCTTGATAATCTAATAAGCTGGTAAGAAATTAAAAATATAAACATGAGTAACTATTTTTTCAAATGAAATAGATCCATATTAAATAAAATCCAAAAAGAAAATGAGAAATCAAAGTAGAAAGAAATTTTTGAAAGACCTCAAAAACCAAGAAAAGCTTGTGTGTACCCGCAAGCTACTGATAAGAGAAATGGTGGGTCAATTCTACTTTAGACTGTAAACCCTTTGAAAACAGAAGTCATGTTATGTGACCGTAGGGCAAAATAACACACTTAAGCACTCAAATACTAAACAATAAAATATGTCAAAATTATGCCATTTCATTCCAAAGAAAAATATTTTTTTCTACCTCAAGTAAATTCAAATGGCTCAAAATTAATCTACAGATCTTGTGTTTTTCTTTAATTCTTTTTGGGGAAAATAATTAAGTGAATTTGCTGGGCTCATCTTGGATCCCACTATACATATTACCACTTAAAAACACTTTCTTTAGTAACTCTTATGTTTCATCAAGGAAAATAAAGAGTAAGTTTGCCAAATTCATGGGGGAAGAGTCCTGGCAGGAAAAAGAAACAAACACAAAAAAACAGGAATGCCTTAAAGAAATGTCATAATTCAATTATTATCTATACTTTACTTGCCTAGTCTCTGGTTTAATGTTTTTCAAAACAAAACAAAAGACCTGCAATGAGTTTCCACTAAAAATTAAAAGAGATTCAGAAAAAAATATTCTGATTAAAATGATTATTGTAGATTGAAAAACCAGGAAATTTTAAATAAAAAATTTCAACCTCTGATTTCCCTAAAAATACTTATTAAATGGTTACAATGAAAAGGCTGAGAATTAACAACTTGTCCTGAATCAATACAAGTAAAAAAGATTCCACTTCTAATTTTGTAAAATATAACCAAAAATAGTTAATCATGCCATTATTAACTAGCTGTATTAGTGGCTTTATCTCAATGTTCTTCTAATTTTTGTTAAAATCAGCATAGTTTCCAATGCTATGCAAAGTTAGAAAAACAAAAACAACACAAACACAGAAAACAAAGTACATCCAATTAGTAAAACTTGGTCAAAGTAAATGAATAATAAAATTTACCTTTTCAGCTGGGAGCAAATCAAAATTTTCACTAAATTCTCCTAAAACCAAGTCAGCAAATTCATCATCCAAATCTGCAACCTATAAAGAAAGGCTTTAGTTCTATGACTTGTATTTGTTGTCCAACTATTAACTTAAGCCAAATACTCTAAATATACATTATCCAAATATTTCAAGACAGTTCCATGGTCTAACTTATCCAGGCCAAGGACGTCTTCCTATCTTCTAAAAGAGAGTTTTTCTTTCAAAGGAAAGGCAACTGAAAATTGAAGACATGCTATTATGAGTTTCCTAAATTCATGGGAAGCCTGAGCCAGATTAAGCATAACATTAAACTGCTATCTACTCAGAGTGTTCAAAAGAAAATGCACAATTTGTAGTCAATGATAACATATACAATGGATTGCTATTTTTAGCTAAATTTGGGGGTCTTAGTTCATAACAAAGTTTTATTTGATACTCCTCTAATATTCTGAATGTTCATAAAATCTGAGAAAGTCAAACTAAAAGGACTAATCTTATTATAACTAATCCTGCGCTGAGGAAATATATTTAAGTTGGGATAGTAGACATAATTTCAATAATAAAAATGTATTTATCTAATTCATGTCCTTTTCATAATCATTTGCCATTATAAAATAGAATTCAGCTGACAATAAAATTAATAAAATAGTTTCAAAAGATTTTAATAGTATAAAGGAATAAAACTTGCAAATTTGAGAAAAACAGCCTTTTAATAGCCAACTACTGTAAAAATGTACCAAACTACTAGAGCTATCTCATATAAATGGAATCATACAGTATTTGTCCTTCTGTGATTGGCTTATTTCAAAGAGCAAGTTTAATGTCCTCAAGGTTCATTAATAATGTATCATGTCAGAATTTCCTTCCATTATAACACTGACTACTATCCTGTTGTGTGTATATACCACATTTTATTTATCCATCCATCTGTTGGCGGTTATAAATAATGCTGCTATGTACAAGGATGTACAAATATCTCTTTGAAACCCTGCTTTCGATTCTTTTGGATATAAACCCAGAAGTGGAATTGCTAGATCATATGTTAATTCTATTTTCAATTTTCTGAGGAACCACTATACTGTTTTGCACAATGGCTGCACCATTTTCATTCCCACCAGCAATGCCTGGGGTTACAACTTCTCCACATCCTTACAACAGTTATTTTGTTTTTTGATAGAATCCATCCTAACAGGTGTGATGTGGTGTTACTCTCTAATTCTACACATACGTATGTATTCCTTATAATTAGCTCTTTATTACCTACTGATAGAAAATTTGAGCCTTTAATGTCCTAGAGCAGTAGTCGGCAAACTGCGGCTCGCGAGCTACATGTGGCTATTTGGCCCCTTGAGTGTGGCTCTTCCACAAAATACCAACTTCTGCGCATGGGCCATGAAGTTTCAATCGCACTGTACATGCGTGCCCGCACGTGGTATTTTGTGGAAGAGCCACACTCAAGGGGCCAAAGAGCCACATGTGGCTCGCGAGCCGCAGTTTGACGACCACTGTCCTAGAGCATATGCAAGTTTATGTTGGTATCTCAATTAGATTATAAAATCCTCCTTAGGTTTATTCTGATAGCCCTGTTTTATAAAACAAAATAAAACCTCAAAGGAGAACCAATTATGTACCCAATTATTGATTAATAAATGTCAATTCCACTTTTATCCTTTTTATGTGCCACCCCCTCAAATTAGAGAAGCAGTATGAGCTCTAGCTCTAAACAGACAGATTTGGGTTCAGATTCCAGCTCTGCTATTTATTAGCTATATGACAACTTATTTTACCATTGTAAGCCTCTGTTTCCTCATCTGTAAAATGGGGATAATATACACTGTTCTGAGGATTAAATAATATATGTAAAGCACTTAAGTTAGATCATGAGTCTTCAATAAATATTATCCAATAATAAAATTAACAATGACCATTATCATGTTCATAATAAAGTTGAAAATTACTATATAATGGAAAAGAATTACTTCAAAAATAACTTCATACAAAAGATGAATGAAAATAATTAATTATAATTTTGACCAGTTTAATTTAGAAGTAAGGAAATCAAAGAGTTCAGACTCAAATGTTCTTGTTTACAATAAAATTCAGGGAGTTTAAGATATGTTTTTTAAACTAACAATATCATATAAATATTACAAATAACAACATTACTATTTTCTTTTAAATTTTGAGGGTGACATGAGGTCTAAAATTATATATCAACTATAAAATTGATGGTTTTAAAATTTTCTAAATAATTTGACATCTGGTCAAGTAAAAGACGGACATACCTTTTGACCTGGCAATTCCACTCCTAGGTTTCACTCTAAACAAATTCTTACATATGTGCACAAGGACATACATACAAAAATGTTCACAGCAACACTGTTTGTAACAGCAAAAAAAAAAAAAAAGAGGTAACAACCTCAAAGTTTATCCACAGGAAAACAGACAATAAATTATGGTATAATCATATATTGGCACACTACTTAAGACTGAAAATGAGTGAAGTATAATCACACGTAACAACATGGAAGTATCTCCAACACAATGTTGAACAATGTAATAAAATACAAAAAGTATCATTCCATTTATATAAAGTTCAAAACCATGAAAAACTATGTTCTTCTGTTTTATATTTTTATTGATTTTAGAGAGGAAGGGAGAGGGATAGAGATAAAAGCATCAATGATGAGAGAAAACCATTGATTGGCTGCCTCCTGCACACCCCCTACTTGGGGATGGAGCCCACACCCGGGCATGTGCCCTGACTTGTAATCAAACTGTGACCTCCTGATCATAGTTCAACACTCAACCACTAAGCTACACCAGCTGGGTGAAAAACTACGTTCTTTAAGGATATATACATTTGTGGTAAACTATTTTTAAAAAGCAAATGAAAGATAAAATCTACAGTCAATACAGTGGTTGGGAAAATAGATAATTAGTGGAAGGGGGAGAGATGAACAGGAAGTGGCACATGGAGATTCAAAAGTATTGCTAATATTCTATTTCTTAAGCCGGGTGGTGTTCATTTCATTATTCTTGTATCTTATATTTTCCAAATGTAATTTTATATTAAATTTCACAATAAATTATTTTTTAGAGTTTATAAATATTTATGCAACTTTAAACTCAAAGTATTATTTTACTTGTTCAATTAAGGCATTCCTTGCTTCAGTAGCCTCCTTCAGCAATTTAGGATCACTCTTTTCCAAGAGGGGTTTTCTTTCAAAGTCTTTTCCATCATCTGAATTGGGATTCCAAAGAAGTTTTTCTTTATTTACTACATCCACCACTCCTTTGAAAGTTTTGGCTTCACCAATTGGTAACTATAAATGAGTAAAATTAACATTATTAAATGATCACTCAATTAGAATGGCATTGGTGATAAATCTTATCTTTCCCCACTTTCCCCCAAATGTCATTATTACCACAATCTTACCTATTTTTTAAATTTATATTCCAACTTCTTCCAAAAATGATTTGAAGAAGCTTCAGAAATGTGTATGTCACAATAAAATAAACTGATGAGGAAACTGAGGAGTTGTTACTATTGATTAACCAAATATTAATCAACCAACCTGTAAAAGCAAAGGCTTTGCCTTCAACTTCTCTCTGATGCTTTCAACTGCATAATTAAAACTGTAGAAAACAAAATAAGTAGTTAAAAATGTTAAAGTTTTAAAAACAAGTTTAAGAATGTTCTCTAAAAGTATAACCCTTTTCATGGCTTCTAATGTTCATCACTTCAGTTTCCATAAGACATTTTGAAAAAAATTTTAATGTCAATTCCAGATAAATAGTAATTGAATATCTACCAGAATCCTGCCACATAGGTATTTAAGGTATTATTTTTGTTAACTTCACTTTAACTAAAATTTGAGGTTAAGGTTACCTGAATTGACCAAGTTCACAGAAAATAAATTACAGTTAGGATTCAAATGCAAGATTTGTTATTACAAGTCAAGGATTCTTCTAATAACTGCATTTGCTATTACACACAGCTACCAGCTTTCTTCCAAAAGCCAGCCTTTCTATACTTTTATCTCAGGTATTCTTAATGTTAGCTGCTATGCTGTTCATTTCTGTGCTAACAGTGGGGTTGGCTACCTATGGCACACATGTCATCTTTGGCACATGCGCTGACTTATTCTGGTCCCAATGTCTTTGACAACCAGCCTAGTATCCACTCACTTTCCTCCCCATCATCACAGGTGCTATAGGTCAGTAAAGGCATCTACCTCAAGGCCCTCCAAACAGAAAAGGGTCAGAACTTAAGCCTCACACATTTTGAAGGTTGTACTTTTACTAATCGAGACAAAAGTCCTTTAAACCAACAGCCTTTAGAAATCCTTCAAGAGTTGCATAAACAGAGCATGCTCTGTGGTTTTAGGAAGAAATTGTTTTGTTTCTGCCACTCTAACACCACAGACCAGCATCTCTCCCTGTCAGATTTCCCTAGAATCCTTTATATTCTTGATTGTCTCCTTTTTACAATTTCTCCAAATCCTTCGTATATTCTTGATTCTCTGAATTCTGAATTCTGTCCCCAGAATAATGTATCATTTTGGATTACCACTCTGTAAGTCTCCGAGCATTATCACAACATTTCAGCATTCACTCTTTGCACTATATGCAGGTCTTAAACATCTAATTATCCTCTCCCAGTTCCCTTCAATGGAGAGCATATTACCCAGTAGGAGCCAAAGAAAATCAGGGGACAAGGAAGAACGCTGTTCTTTGAGGCAACTACAAGAAACAATTTGCTAACCTCTACCTTTAACAAAGACAGAGAGCATCATAACCTTCAGCGGTACATACAGGGACTACACCATACAGCTCTAAATAGAACCAATGGAATCAGCAAGACATCACTGTCAGGATCCTAGAAAATACAGTCTCCCTACATTAGAATCAGGATGGTTTATCATCTATGAGCTCTGTATTAATCTCACAGTATTACTTAACATGTGAATTAGCGGCTTTCACTTCTTTTTAAAGGGACTGAATAGATTTCATGGAATATTTATACTCTATAAGGAATAGGTATTTCTAAATTTAAGTTACAGTCCATTAGAAGCTCAAATTGAATTCTTACTTTAATAAGCCAAAGAAATATACTTTAAACAAATTTTAAACAAATACCTTGCTCCAGTTTTGTCCATCTTGTTTAAAAAACAGATTCGAGGTATTTTGTGTTTATCAGCCTGCCTCCATACTGTGAGGGTTTGTGCCTAAAGCAAAGAGCACATGTGGGAAAAAATAACTGTTACTACACATGGAATAGAGATCCAAGACTCTATTATAACATGGAAATGGGCCTTATTCTAGCATGGAATTATTGCCACTGCACTTACACTTCGAGACTCCTATCAGGTTAACATAGCTAAGAATGTAAGGAAGTGTGATGAAAAAAAGTAAGTTTCAAACTTAGAATAATGCTTTGGGTGACCTAGGTTACCACACAAAGAGAATTAATACCTGGAAGTTAACGAGAGAGAGAGAGAGTGCAAGAGAGAATGGGAGCTGAACCATGAGAGCAAGTTGTAGATATCATGGCACTTCATTTCTAATACTTTAGCATATATTTCCTAAGATAAGACATTCTCTAACATAACCAATTATAATGATCACATTCAGAAGAATTTAAGTTGACACAATACATACACTCCATGTTCAAATTTCTAAATGATGTCCTTTGTAAGTTTTTTTTTTTTTTTTTTGGATCCAAGCTAAAGTTCAAGCTCTCTCCCTTGGTGTCAATTTCTCCAATTTTTAAAAATATTTTTTTATTGATTTCAGAGAGGTAGGGAGAGGGAGAGGGAGATAGAAATATCAATGATGAGAGAGAATCATTGATCGGCTGCCTCCTGTATGCCCCACACAGGGGAATGATCCTGCAACTCAGGCATGTGCCCTGACTGGGAATCGAACCCTGACCTCCTGGTTTATAGGTTGACACTCAACCACTGATCTATGCTGGCCGGGCAATTTGTCCAAGTTTTAGGGATGTTAATTTTGATCACTTCATTGATACTATTTTTAGTAATTTTAAGATTAGAAAAACCAATGTGAGTTCTATATTCAACATATAACCATTCTTGAGATTACAAGACAAATGAGGTACCAGCTAAAGATAGCTTAACTGATCCCAGTAGCAATAATTTAAGTCCATTTTCAAGACTTAGTCAAGAAGTTTTATATTAACTTTTGGGAGACAATTCTTCATGGGCCTCTCACATTTCTGCATTTTTGTTAGGAGCGGCACTGACGGTTTTTGTTCTAAACTAGATTTTCAAGGATGTTTGTATAAGGAACATTAGAAAGATAGAAACAGTGTCTCCCTCCACAGCAAAAAACAGGTTTGCTTACAACCCTGGAAGGAATGTCTCTCTCCAGCTAAGAGCAGGCGTGCTTACTGCTCACTGTAATATAGCTGCATTTTCTAAGCACAGGTTCCTCTGTGGTGCAGCTGTCACCTGACTCCCTGTGGTCACCCTCTGGGACTTAGGGCTTGGGGTACCAGCACAGGAAAGTGCTGATATTCTGGCTATTGCTATTTCTGTGACTAACAAAGTCTTTTGTCTCTAACTCAGGAGTCTTGTATATTCTGCCAAAATCCATAAAACTATGGCAGGCTAACTTGTTAGCATAAAAATAAGATAGAATCTCAGACCTTTCACAATTCAACACTAACTTTGATATTTCCTATAGAAAGGCAAACGTACTTTCCTTTTTATGAAAGAGCTGAAGTCACATCTCAATATTAAATTCCAACTTCCTGTAATTATAATTTGATTTACATCAGCTTACCAAATAAAGGGTTATAGTAAACTAAATCTGACACCTTCTACTTTTTAAAAAAATCGTGCTGTTCTATTTTTATTTTACTTTGGCATATTTTTTACCTCTACACCGGCAGAGGCATCAAACACAGCCACTGCACCATCGAGCACCCTCAGGCAGCGCTCAACCTCCAAGGTAAAGTCCACATGACCTAAGAAAGAGATGAAACATGTAACACTTAAAACCTTAAAACAAAAACAAACAAACAGCAATCCCACTTTGAGGATATATCTAAAAGAATCAAAAGGAGAGTATAAAAAAGATATCTGCACACCTATGTTCATAGCAGCACTATTCACAATAGCCAAGAGGTGGCAGCAACCTTTATGTCCACTGATGGATAAATGGTAGATACAAAATTTTGTATATATATGAAATGTGTTATCTATGTACAATGGAATACTATGCAGCCTTAAAAAGAAAGGAAATACTATCATATGCCACAGCATAAATGAACCTTGAAGGACTTTATGCTAAGTGATGTCAGCCAGTCACAAAACAACAAATATTGTATGATTCTACTAATATGAGGTATGTAAAGTAGTCAATTCCATAGCTATAGAATTAGAATGGTGGTTACCAGGAGTGGTAGGAGACAAAAAAGAATAATTGTTTAAAGGGTACAGAGTTTCAGTTCTACAAGATGAAAAAATTCTGCCTGACCGGTTTGGCTCAGTGGATGGAGCATCGGCCTACGGACTCAAGGGTCCCAGGTTCGATTCCAGTCAAGGGCATGTACCTTGGTTGCGGGCACAACCCCAGTGGGGAGTGTGCAGGAGGCAGCTGATCGATGTTTCTCTCTCATCGATGTTTCTAACTCTCTATCCCTCTCCCTTCCTCTCTGTGAAAAATCAATAAGATATATTAAAAAAAAAAAGATGAAAAAGTTCTGAAGATCTGTTTCACAATAATATCAATACACTTAACACTACTTAATCGTACACTTAAAAATGGTTAAGATGATAAATTTTATAGGGTTTTTTTTTACCACAATTTAAGAAAACACATACACAAACAAAACCCTGAAATGATACAGCATCACTGCTAGAACAGCACCATACCTGGTGTATCAATCAGATTGACTCTGTACCCCTTCCAATCAAACGTAACAGCAGCTGATTGAATAGTAATGCCTCTTTCTCGCTCTTGAGCCATGAAATCTGTCACTGTGTCTCCATCATCAACATCTAACCAGGAAAAAGATGACATACTTAAGCTTAACCGCAAGAGCATTTTCTTGGTACCTGATGTCTACCTAACAATTTAATTTTGCTTTAAAAATTATTCATAAAATATTTGGTTCAATATTTAGAGTCCTTAATCCAGCGGTTCTCAACCTGTGAGTCGCGACCCCTTTCACAGGGGTCGCCTAAGACCATCCTGCATATCAGATATTTACATTACGATTCATAACAGTAGCAACATTACAGTTATGAAGTAGCAACAAAAATAATTTTATGGTTGGGTCACAACATGAGGAACTGTATTTAAAGGGCCAGAAGATTGAGAACCACTGCCTTAATCCTTCTCTAAACAAATCCTTATTCTAGAAAGAGATCTTTCAGCATGATTAGCAATTTTCCCATAAAAATAATTTTTCTGTAACAATTGGGATTAAAATATACTAAATATTTTAATTTTACTGAACCATATACTTCTTTCATTTTTTTTCCTAGTTTAACTTTTATTTTTTAACTTTTTACTTTTTAACATTAAGTTTAACTTTTAACTTTTAGTTTTCTTTATCTGATGTCGCTCACACCTGACCTCTTGACCCAAGGCAGAGCAGTGCAATGAAAGAGCACAGACAGACCCAGATTTAAATCCCAACTTTACCACTTACTCCTCTGTGATCTTGAACAAGTGGCTTAACCTATTTTGTGAAATCAGGCTAATAAAGCCAACCTTGTTGGGGTATTACAAGAATGAAACGAGACTATATATACATAAAGTACCTAGCTCAGTAAGTGTTAAGTAAATGGAACACTGTAGAGAAAAATTCCTCCCAAGTGATCCTTTATAAACCCTTCTTATTACTAAATTTTCAAAAAAGGGGGGTGGGGTTGGATGGGAGGAATTTATTTATACAAATCCAAATAAAGTCTTGGTAGAACTTCTATAGCATAAAGTCATGAATAAAGTTCATCCTGATAACCGAAAAGTAATCTGCAGTATAATAAATAAATTAATTAATTAATTAAAATTAATTTTAAATTATAGTTATATTCAATATTATTTTTGTATTGGTTTCAGGTGTACAGCATAGTGATTAGACAATCATATACTTCACAAAGTGTCCCCCTCGTTATTTCCAGTACCACCTGGCACCATACATAGTCATTGCAATATTACTGGTACATTCCCTATGCTGTACTTTACATCCTGTGACTATTCTGTAAGTACCAATTTGTACTTCTTAATCCCCTCACCTTTTTCACCCAGCACCCCAAACCCCTGCCCTAAAATTCTTAACATATATTTTATCCTGATTAAATTTATACAGTAAAATAAATGAAAAAAAGGACTTCCAGTCAAGATGGCAGTGTAGGTAAATACTCTGTTTGCCTCTTTCCATGACATCAAAATTACAATTAAATTCTAGAACAACCATCATTGAGAAGTCCTATAACTAAGGATATAAAGCCATGTTGAGACTAGTGGGTGGGGAAAGACACAGAATGGGCAGGTCCCACACCCAAAGTGGTTTCCCCTGAGAAGCAAGGAATCCCAGCTGAACACGACTCCCCAGCCCAGGGCTCCAGTGCCAGCAATAAGGGTCCCCATCACATACAGCTGTGAAAACCAGCAGGGACTGTGTCCGAGTGAGATGGAGGACAGCTGGAGACCTAGGCGTCCTCTTGAAGGGCCCACTTCCACTCACTCACTCACTCCAAACTCATCTGCCCTGGGCTCCAACACAGGGGCAGCAGCTGGAAAAGCATCAGGAACGCCTGGGAGGAACTGAATTGGCTAGCTTTAGGGTGAGGGCTGAAGGAGCAGGGGTCTGGAAAGCTCTTGGAGATGCAAGCACTGGCAGGCGCACTGTTTCTTTGTTGAGCCCACCCCCAACCAGCAGGTATAGAGCAGGCAGGAACTGTATCTGTGCTCTCCATCAACCTGGCTACCACGGCTTGCCCTGCCTTGGTGATTACCTGAGACCTGACTCACCCAACTGGTGCACCCAACCAAACCTCTTCCAGCAGCTTTTTTAAACAAGTGGTTCTGCCTTGGTTCGACCTGCAGAATTTCCTAAAATCTCTCGAAGGTCCAAAAACCCAAACAAGCAGCAGCTGGCCTTGGTGTGCCTTAAACCTCTGGTTAGGTGGCCCCAAGCCCGGCACAAATGGTGACTGTCCTCAGCTTGCATTGTAATTCCCATCCGGTGACCACAGTCTGGCATAAACAGTGACCAGTCTTGCTTTGGAACACAGCTTCAACTAAGTGACCACAGCCCAGCACAAGTGGCAGCTGGCCTCAGCTCACATCGTAGTGCCACCAAAGGGCCCCAAGCCCAGACTTAAGCCCAGACTATGGCAGACAGCCTAGGTTCACATCACAGCCTCTCCAAAATGCCTCTAAGCCTAGCATAAATGCCAACCAACCACAGATTAGTTTGTAGCTCCTACCAGGTAGATCCAACCTGGGCACAAACTGCAGCTGCCCTTGTCCAGCACCAAAGTCTCTCCCAAGAGCTTCAAGAACCAACACATCTGGTGGCCAGCTTCAGAACACACCAGAGCACTACCCACCCCGCTCCACAAACAACACACAAGAATGGTGGACTCGGCCATCACCAGAGCCCCACTAACATTTCACCTAAAAGAACTAGAAAAAGAACAACAAAACCCAATGTAAAAAAAAAAAAAAAAAAAAGCCCAATGTCAGAAGGAAGGAAATAATAAAAACTAGAGAAGTAAATGAAACAGAGAACAAAAAGATAATAGAAATATTGATGCAGTAAAGAGCTGGTTCTTTGAAAAGATGAATAAAATTGACAAACCACCCTGACGGTTTGGCTCAGTGGGAGAAGAACACTGAGGAGGATTAGAATCTTCATTTGAAATGCACTCTGAGAAAAGATTACAAGAATCCAGAGAAATGGCTCCCAATACAGTGTACTTCAAAATCACCGCAGAGCTTTGGAAAAAGATACTCATTTCCACTTCCCGTATTATGGACCTGATGACCTCCAGTGTAAATTTCAAAACAAATTGTTTTACCAGTAATAAAGAAAGGCACCTCATAATGATAAAAGGGTTGATTCATCAGAGAAACGTAACAATCATAAATGTGTATGAGTCAAATACACCATCCAAGCATCATACCTCAGGCTTGCTGAACATCCAGGCCATACCAGACTTGTTGAAGCTTAATTTCCAGAGTGGAGTAAGGGCATGGTTATTTAAAAACAAAAAAAGCTACATGGGGTTTGAAATGTGAATGCCTGATCAAGAACAACAGTTTTTGACATGTTATAATTAAAAAATAAGTCCAAAACTTAGGTAAAGACTACTACTACTGTGGAGTGAAAATTAACAAAATCCTTTATTTCTCTGCATGATAATTTGACCTCTGGTTAACTTTTTGGTTCTTTTCTTCTAGAAAACAGAAGTATGTCAACTATGTAGCTAGGCACACAACTTTTTGGAAAAATTTTGATTGGTAAGCTACACCTGAATTGGAAGAACTATAAATGAATTACATATACCTGATGGAGATACATAGTTTTAGGTTTCCCTGAGTAGGTCATGGCATGTCCCTTGTGGGAAACCCTGAAGGTAGTCCAGGGAGCTGTAAGAAGAGAGATTCATTTCTAGAGGGCATACGTCTTCTAAGCCAGAGTGGCTCCTATGAATCTTGTTACCTTGCAATTAAGCAATCACTGTTGGCCAAAGACGACAGTTCCCAGATATCCATGTAGGCTGCTTTTAGAACTCTTACAAAAGAAACACCTTTTGCTGTTCTGCTGGTAAGTTATGGTTTCTGCCCTACAGCTTGAATAGGCCAGTAGCCCACACTGTGGCCTAAGACAGTCTCATGAGTCTGAATATTTAGTTGAACCTAGAAAGACCCTTTTGTGGGTGTAGCAACTACCTTATTTGTATGCTGTGGTTTAGATAATAGTGCCTCCATGCCATACTCAAGATCTCTGGGTTGACTTCTTAATCAAAATATTTTCCAATGATGTTTTTGCTAATGGGGGATAGGGAGAGGAGGAATCCATTCTAACCTCCCAGTGATCTTGTGTATCCAGAATAGTACAATATTCTTTCTGTGGTGGTAGTTTTGCCTGCATCAATATGAGCCATAATTCCAATATTACGGATTCTGTTTAAAAGGAAGAAAAAAAAAGACATGTGTTATCAGGTGGACATTACTAAAACTGTAAAACCCAAATATGCTGTGCAAATTTTGAAGCTGGTGTAAAAACTAGAAAATATATCACGACCACAGTATTCTGACAAAATAAGTGTCAAAAGAACTAACTACAATCTTATAAATATCTTATATTTATTTCTATGAAAAGTGTGCTCTTCCTACATTAAATTTTTTTTCCTTTCAATTGTGAAAATAGCTTCTAAGATACATGACATGTACTTATAATAAGGTAGGGCAAAAGTAACAGAAATGAGAGCATTTACTAACAATGCTGATTAAGCCCATGAGAAAAACCTGTAACTTTTCATGGTAGCCTATGGAAAAGACAATATCAATGAAAAGACAATACTTACTTAGCTATAGGAGGATTGATGATGGAACGAAGAGATTTGATATCATTTCCTATTAAACCTAATAAAAAAAAGGTTTAAAATTAAACTGTTTAGGAAATTTTCCTTTAATTTACAGATGAAAGAAATTAAAGTAATTTTAAGCAAATACTGTAATTCTAATTAAAGTAAAATTTAAGCTAAATAGAAGTCTCATTTACCTAAAAATTATTTTCCTGAAATTTCTAAAGAAAGGCTATATATGCAATAAAACAACATAAAGTTTTTAAACATCAATTTCTAAATCACATCCTTCGAAAAATATAGATTTACCCCAATCTCTGCCATACCTACAATTCCATAATAGAGCTGTAGATTAAGAATTAATGCTCATAAAAATTATCTTAAGGCAGTATATCTTGAACTAAAGAAAAATATAAAATGCAGTCCTATAAGCCTGCATTGTCAAGACTTGAAAAGATAAGCACTCCTCATAACAGCTGATGATGAATTTCTGTACAACTTGGAACTACCTTCCTTCAGCAATCCCAAGGACAAAATACCTTTAGAGTCAGGCTGGGAGGTGCTACTGAACAGAAGCTATAATAATCTAACACTTCTAAAAGGCCAAGTAGCATTTCTGGAATAAAAAAGTCCATAATGACTTACTCTGTTTAACTCTATGTTAACCAGAAATGTACCAGAAAATCAATTTACAAAATATTATTATATTTTATTGATAACATTAAAACAACAATGCACTTACATTTATAAATGTAATCTAGACCTTCCTGCTGTTTAAAACAGTTTCCCCAAATTTCTATAATAAGAATTGTATTATATTTTGGAAACCTCATGGAGATTTGAAGATGGAAAGATAATCTGTATTGCTACAGATAATTTTGCATGAGCAAAATACAACAACTTAGATTCACACCAATAATGCAGGCCATTAAATTCACATGCCCTTACAAGTCACAAAGACAATCAGTATTTTTACTCTATTTTTCTCACGTGACAAAGATGGGTAATGAGAACAAAAGAATGAAACTAGTTTCATCAAGTCTCCCATATGCTTGCTTACATCAAACACAAGAAGAACATTCAGAATTGGGAGCAGTCAGTTCCTTGGGCTCCCAGCTTTTATTTTTTCTATTTTTAATTTTTTTCATAGAATTTTTATTTTATTTTCAACATACAAAATAAATCTATTACCAGATTGTAGATACAAAATAATTAGCCATTTATATGCAATAAACATTAATATTTTAAGAAAAATGATTTTAAATATAATATTACTGAGACTGTACACACACAGTATATCACGAAAGTTGTAGGCAATATTAAAAATCTGCAAATAACAGGATTACTTCTATTATATTCTAAAATATTTTTTTCTCTGGCTCTATTTTTGTTCATCAGTTTATGTTGTTCATTATATTCCACAAATGAGTGAAATCATGTGACATTTATCTTTCTCTGACTGGCTTATTTCACTTAGCATAATGCTCTCCAGGTCCATCCATGCTACTGCAAATGGTAAGAGTTCCTTCTTTTTTATCGCAGCGTAGTATTCCATTGTGTAGATGTACCACAGTTTTCTAATCCACTCATCTGTTGATGGGCACTTAGGCTGTTTCCAAATCTTAGCTATGGTGAATTGTGCTGCTATGAACATAGGGGTGCATATATCCTTTCTGATTGATGTTTCTGATTTCTTGGGATATATTCCTAGAAGTGGGGTTATTGGGTCAAATGGGAGTTCCATTTTTAATTTTTTGAGGAATCTCCATACTGTTTTCCACAGTGGCTGCACCAGTCTGCATTCCCACCAGCAGTGCACAAGGGTTCCTTTTTCTCTACATCCTCTCCAGCACTTGTCATTTGTTGATTTGTTGATGATAGCCATTCTGACAGGGGTGAGATGGTACCTCATTGTTATTTTGATTTGCATTTCTCAGATGATTAGTGAGTTTGAGCATGTTCTCATATGTTTCTTGGCCTCTTTCAAAAAGTGTCTATTTAGGTCCTTTGCCCTTTTTTGAATGGATTGTTTATCTTCCTTTTGTTAAGTTGTATCAGGCTCCCAGCTTTTAATAGCCTATTAGCTACCCTAAACTATCCCAGATAGAGAGTTAACCAAACTACTTCTCAAGAACCTTCAAAATAAATTATTCTGGTAAAGCTCTATTGACAGAAAATACTTTTGTATAAAAACCAGAAATGTACTAGAAAATCAATTTTCAGCAAGAGCACTCTACAAGTAGACTCACCTGCTAAACTTTTAAGCCAGCTACTTAAGCTGACTCAACCCTTCCCTTCATTCAGCTTATAAGGATGACCAGCAGATGAGGAGCATGAATGTCTATTGGTGTTCCCTCCTGACATCTATCAGAATACTCCCTACTCCTAATAATCTCAATAGCCAAGAAGTAAAAGGAGCCACTATTTCCAAAATGGTTGGAGCCCCCTAATAAGGGAGACGCTTACAAATGAGAGAGAGACTGGGGAAGGGGAGGAGAAAGAAGGAGAAGGAAGAGGAGGAAAGGGAGAGAGGACGAGGAGGGGTCAAGGAGAGAAGGAGGGAAGGAAGGAGAAGAAGAGGGAAGAGGTAGAGAGAAGCAAGCAAGCAATGTAAGTAAAATGAGAAGAATCTAACAGTATTACCTGGCAGGGAACTGTAACTTCTTCCAAGAGCCACAAGTGGCTTTATTCTTTTTAAACTTGCTCTCATTCTAGAGCAATACATATTCTAGTGAGGAGAAAAAGAAACAACATTAACTTTGTTAGCATGACTCATTACAGTAGTTTTAACATTGTAACTATGCTTTGTCAGAGGACAAAATACTTTAAATCTCCTTAAAGCAGTCCCAATTTATTAACTCCAATTCTTTTTAAAAGTGACAACCCAAATTATACTACAGGAAAGACAAAGAATAAAATTAATACTAGTTTGCTATTTTAAGCTGACCTTAGACACCAGTTCTCCTAGACTTGCAGTATTATCATCACAGAGAACTTGACAGAAAGACAAGCTCTCCGGACCCACTCCAAACAAGGGAACCAGATGCTGTGGAGATGGGGCAGAACAATCGGTGTTATAACAAGCTCTCCAGGTGATGCTGATAGCTACAGTTTGAGAACCAAGATCCTGAAGTTTCCAGAGACTCATTAATGTTAAAAAGGTCTCTCACCCTGGCTACTCCTTCAACTGCAAAGAGCTGGTGGGGGTCATGAACTCTAAAACTATTGGGTGTTTTCAGGATTTAAAAGAGTGCCTACACATTAGAATCACCTGGAAAGTTTTTAAAAAACATTTGGGCCCTAGGTTTCGTTCAGTGGATAGAGCGTCTGCCTGTGGACTGAAGGGTCCCAGGTTCGATTCCGGTCAAGGGCACATGCCCGGGTTGCAGGCTCCATCACCAGTTGTGGGGGAGTGTGCAGGATCCTCTCTCATCATTGATATTTCTATCACTCTCTCCCTCTCCCTTCCTCTCTGAAATCAATTGAAAAACAAACAAACAAAAAAACATTGGGGTGGGGGAAGAAGGGGCTGGCATTTTAAAAAGTTGCCCAGGTATCTTCGAATGGTCCCACATAGATACTGAATATTCTCCATCCCAATTTATAGGACCACTAGATACACATTTAATGGCTGACAATGTATTTGGAATTGTTACAGTTAAGAGTATGTAATGATTTGGGGCTGCCACAAACTGCCTTTTATATCATCATGGAATATAAAAGCTTGTGCCTTCTATATTATTTCTTCATTAGTTACCAAGTTTCTAGCAATAAAGCACTATTATCCTAAGAAAATATTTTAAAAGTAATGAAGAAACTCAAAGCTATTAAAATTTTCACCAAGGTGGCCGAAACCGGTTTGGCTCAGTGGATGGAGCGTCAGCCTGCGGACTGAGGGGTCCCGGGTTCGATTCCGGTCAAGGGCATGTGCCTGGGTTGTGGGCACATCCCCAGTGGGAGATGTGCAGGGGGCGGCTGGTCGATGTTTCTCTCTCATCGATGTTTCTGGCTCTCTATCTCTCTCCCTCCCTCTCTGTAAAAAATCAATAAAATATATAAAAAAAAAAAATTTTTTTTCACCAAGGTAATGATCAAGGTAAGACAGTGTGTGTAGTCTGAAAGCATTAGCAATGAAAACACTGGAGAAAAACTGTAATTGTTTGGGCCACTAATGACCTCAAAATGGAATACAGAAATAGATATTCTTCAAAATGCTGCAAAGGTGATTTTAAAGCAGTAAAATGAATTTATAAACTAATGATAAGGCATGCTTCTTCTTGGTTACAGGTTCTCCCATACCTGTAAAAAGATAAATAAATATATAGATAGATAGATAGATAGATAGATAGATATAGATATAGATATATCTCCTTTGGGAAATAAAGTAAATGAAGTATATTTAATTTTACAAGAAAAACTTACACAAATGGGCAAGCTGGATATTTTCTTATGATTCACTGCAAATATCCTCAAGTTGGACAACATCTTGGCCCTCTAAACTGTTATCCTCTGAAAAAGAAATGTACAAGATTATAAAACTAAGTTTACATATTCCATGTCAGTAATACATATGTAAGTAAGGCATATGTAGATATGTGGTAAAAATGTATTACTTTTAAAAAGTAGGAACAATATTTTTAGCTATCAAAAACAATGCATTTTTCAGAAAATGGAAATTCTGACTAAACATGAGGAATACAGTTCCAAGCTTAAAATGTTGCTTGTTCTTTTCAACATGTTTTTAATTCTTCAACAAAATATATAGATAGTATAGAAAAAGATTTATTGAAATTATAAAAATATATCATACCAACCAAAATTTTTATGTAAAATGTATAGAATTAAGTATAGAAAGGTTAAACATCTACCTACATGTTGGTAATTTCTCATTGGTAATATAACTTTTTTTTATTTATCCGTATATTCTGATTTTTTCTACCATAAATATATAAAAAAAATACAAAATCAAGTCCTCTTCTATAATTACAGAAACTAAGCATATTTAGTTTTAAAACATTTACTAAATATGTTTTAGTAAATGTTCTCTATGTTTCGAGTACACTATCAAAGCTATGAGAAATGCATGGAAACATTTGATTGGATGGAGAGACAAAAACAGATAGGGTTAAACCAGTGTGCCCAATATTATGTAAGAAGCCATGTCAAAAGACTATTATTCCTCTTAAATTTGCTTTTTTCTGTATCTTAAGACAGAAATATTCACTATCCATATTCAGGAAGTCACCAAATCCTTTTGATTTTACTTCCTAAATATATCTTAAATCCACTCCCTCTTCTTCATTTCTAACGTCAAAGTGCAAGATGTTTGCAAAATCATGCATGTTAGATCTCTTCTAAAATAGAACAATGGATTCTAACATAACAGAACAGAAAAAGTTCACTAGTATGATTTGCTTTCACATGGCAACTAACCTTTAAGAAACTATCACTTGTCAAAGCCTACTACAGCGTCCACAATTTTCTGAAAAGATAATTAAAATAATCTTTCCTTTCCCAATCATATATACATGTATGTATAAGGCTGAATCTTCTTACACTTCACCCAAAAATTTTTTAAAAAGATATATAGTAACATAAATACAGAAGCAGGAATGAGATGCCAGCTGTTTTCTACTAAATCAGACATTAAAGCAGTGGTTGTCAACCTTGGCTGCACATTAGAATCACCTGGGAATCTTTTTAAAATCCTGATTTCTGGGCCTCATCCTCCGGAAATTCTATTTCTTTGTTTTGGGGTGGGGCCACAACATTAGTAACAAAGAAACAGAATTTCCGTAGGATGAGGCCCAGAAATCAGGATTTTAAAAAGATTCCCAGGTGATTCTAATGTGCAGCCAAGGTTGACAACCACTGCATTAAAGAGACTTACAAAATTGTAAACCAAAGTAAAAGACTCTTCAAACTATTTTTGTTTAGGAAAATGGGCATTTTTCATAAAACTTATTACTTACATTAACATTTAACGGACGTATAACTTTTTAATGAGTGACTAAAATATTTTGACGTTTTGCTTTAATTTCTAATATTTGAATATCAATTATAACCCATATAAACAAACCTCTCTGGAGTTCTGAATCATTTTTAAGAGTGTGAAGGGTTCCAATAGACCAAAAATTTTGAGACACTTATTCCAACACCGTGTTTCCCAAAGAGAATGCCCATCATTATTTTAGGTTATAGACCAAAAAATAAAAATTAAAAAAATTGTTTACTAAATAATTAGAAAAAATAGCCAACAAATCCTGTGATTTTATAGACAGTGTTGTTTAAGGTGATGTGATGAAGTTAAATTAATTTACATAAAACAATTTATGGGGATATGTTAAGTAAATAATATAACATAGTAAAATATTAAGTAAATAACACAGGTGACATTCATCTATGACCAGTCTTACAAGGTAGTCCTCAAATCGCGAAAGTGGGAAATGCTATTTTAATCCATTAACACATACCTTCAAATAAACCACATCTTGTCACTTCCTTCCTTAAGGTTTTTATCATAAATCTACCCCAGCTCCCTTCACAGCTCTGCACTCTCCTATTCCCTGCTATACTGGGGAGCTGTACCAGAATTCCCCAGCCGCGCCTGCTCTGCCACCTTTACACCCGTAAGGTCGCCGCCGCCTGACAGCGTCCTGGAGTTCCCAAAGCCCCTCCCCGGCAAATTCCTACTCAACCTCCAAGCTCCTTGGAAGCCTTTCCTAATTCCCTACAAAGTTTTAATACTACCTTCTCGGTGTTTTTATAACACTTGGAGTTTATATTTACTCATAACAAATAGGATATTTACACGTTCTCTCCACTACTGTGAGTACCCCAAAAGCAGGGCTCTTCTACCAGCAGTGCCTGGCACAATGCCTCGTTTTTCTAACCTATAGCCACTTACGGCACCTCGGTGGTTTTCTTCTTCCCCGTGGGCAGAAGCATGGTATCTTACCAGGGTTAACCACTGAGTTATTCATCCTTAGATTGGAGAATGCTTCAGTGCTCACTAAAAGCTGTTTAACACCTGATGGTATAAGAAGGGCTGTTGCATCCTTGAAGGTCAGCGGTGCCCCAGGCGGGCAAGGTCTTAGGCACGCGGAGTCGCGCCGAGCGGTTCGGTACCCACCTGGCATTCAGGCGCATCCCGGAGGCCAGCGTTTTCCCTCCAGGCTGTTGTGAGCGGGAGTCCGGGCCGCGCAAAAGTCTGCACAGACCGCAAGTCGCAGCGTCCGCCTACCTCGGGGAACGCCGTGGTGCCTCTAGAACCGAACCTATATCCTCTCGCTTCTGCCCCCACTGCCCCGCCAACTGCAGCACACTACTTCCGGTGGTGCAACACTCAAACGCCCCCGACCAACAACTTCCGCTCTTCTCGCTAAAGGCGGAGAACAGAACTCGGAACGAATGCGTCGAGCTTTCGCTGGAGTCGGTCGTGTTAGAAGTGTCCCTTTCCTGTCGCGAGTTGCGAAGAGGTGGTTCGCGAGTCTCTGAGACCCGAGAATTGAGAGCTTCTTCGCGCCCGGGGGACTGCACCCGGCGGCCCGGCGGCCGTCACCATGGTGAGGAGGTGGCCTCGGGCGCTCGCTACGTGGGGCGTCAGAGATGGTGGGGTCTAGGGTCCCCGGGGCGCTGGGGCTGGGGTCAGAGGTGGTAGGCGGAAGTGAGGTTCAGCTGGAGGGAATGAGGGTAGAATAGATAGACCTCGAGGGGTCGGCTCCGTGGGATGAAAAGAAACCTTAACACTGGGGACACAGAATGGGGTATTTGTCAGAGCACAAGCTTGCGAGCAAGACGGGATTCACTCTGTTAAATTCCTGGTTTCACCACATGTTGCGGGGCCGTCGGTGCCAGAACCTAGCGATAACTATGCTGTAGGCATGAACCCCGCCGCCACCTCATTTCACTGCTGAGGAAGCTGAGGGCATGCCTTGGCACTGGCCGGCTCACAGCCACGCCTGGCTGCCAGGTCCTACTACAGCTGTGATCTGTTTCTGTGCAACATAAATTCCACGTACCTTGCACCTGGTTGCTGCAGTTTATGTGCTAGCAGTTGAAAACACCACACCTGATGCGTAGTACCTTGCTACTTAGCATTATTCTCCGTGGAGTTGGCTTTGTGTCATTATTTTATTTTTGCAGTATTAAAATCCAAATGGACTGGGGCTTCATATTTAAACAGAATTGGCATATAAAATAAGCAGTTAAAAAGCAAAGGGGATCTCAGACATTGCTGGTGAAATGCAAAATAGTACAGCCACTTCAGAACATTGGACATACGTCCAAAGAGGTATATGCATGTTTATTCGCTAAAAACTAGGAGGAAACAGGTATCCATCACTGGTCCATGGATAAACAAATGGTGGTCTGTCCTTACAATGGATACTACTTGGCAGCGAAGAAAAGGAAGTGCTAATACCTGCAACATGTGGGGGATCTCCAAAGCCTTATGCTAAGTGAAAGAAGCGAGATGCAACAGGTAGATATTGTAGATTCCATTTGCATTTCATTCTGGGAAAGGCAAAACTAGAGCAAAAGAAACCAGATTGAAGGCAGTAAAAGAGGAATGACCGCCAAGTGGCACAAGGCAACTTTCTGGGGGTTGGAAATATTTTCTATCTTGATTTTGGTGCTTAAACAACTGTATAGTTTGTCAAAACTGACGACTGTGTGAGCTCCTGAATCAGGTCATCCCTTTGGTATAGTTAAGTGGATTTTGGGCAGTTCCCTTCAGTGAACAGTAACTTTCACTGAGATTATTAGCTGTATATCCTGATGCCTCATATAATCTAGGATCAAAATTTATTTAACATATATCATGTTAATAGACAATACTGCAAGTGTTATTTAAGGAAGAGAACATTTGGGTGAGATAGAATCTTCTATATCTCATATGTTGCTCAAAAGAAATTAAAGTTAACATTTCTTGTATCATTATAGCCACAAAACGAGTATATTGAGTTACACCGGAAGCGCTATGGATACCGTTTGGATTACCATGAGAAAAAGAGAAAGAAGGAAGGTCGAGAAGCTCACGAACGTTCAAAGAAGGCGAAAAAGATGATTGGTCTGAAGGCTAAGCTCTACCATAAACAGCACCATGCTGAGAAAACACAAATGAAAAAAACGTAAGTGATCGTTTGTTGTAGCAAGTTAACATCTTTTGAGTAAGTTATTAAAAATGGTAATCTTGAATCTTTTCCCTTTTTGGTAGTATCAAGATGCATGAAAAACGAAACACCAAACAAAAGAATGATGAAAAGACTCCACAAGGAGCAGTACCTGCATATCTACTGGACAGAGAGGGACAGTCCCGAGCTAAAGTACTTTCCAATATGATTAAACAAAAACGAAAAGAAAAAGCGGTAAGCAATAAAAAATTAAGTCTTTCCTTTTTTTTGTTCAGGAGAATTAAAATCAAATTTGAGGGGCTTGATTTGTTTTTTTAGTTTAATTGGAAACATGAAGTCCAACTATTCTCACTTAAATGTTGAAGTCTTTGTAAATTTCATTTTGTGTAAAATGTTTAAGTAATATAATTGCTTTCTCATCAGCCAGCAAGCACATTTTAGTATTAGTTTTCTTGAAAATTTATTAGAAAACAACAAATCTTTAGTTTTTAAAAAATTACTTAAAAACAAGTGAGTAAGCAGTGAATCTCAAATTTAGTATTTTAACAGCTTCCTAAACTTGACAGCTCCTAATACTGTGCTTTTGTGGAGAAGGAGACAACTGTTGCTTGTTTATGCTGCCGTGCAGTGTGTCAAAATTGATTTAAAACTTAGATAGTGGAGCCCTAGCTGGTTTGGCTCAATGGATAGAGCACTGGCCTGTGGACTGAAGGGTCCCGGGTTCGATTCCAGTCAGGGGCACATACCTGGGTTGCAGGCTCGATCCCCAGTGAGGGGCGTGCAGGAGGCAGCTGATTAGTGATTCTCTCTCATCATTGATGTTTCTGTTTCTCCTCCCTTCCTCTCTGAAATCAATAAAAATATATTTATAAAAAAAAGGTTGGATAGTGAGAAACATCCCCAAGTGATTGAACACAAATAAAAATTCAGCAGTTCTTAAAAATTTTTTCTGGATTGTGATTAGTGTTAAATTCTGCTAAAAATGGAGAAAAAGGCATAGATACTATTGACACACCTGGTGTTAGATCAATAGAAATCCAGGAAGCAGTAGGCTATGTGGTAACTATATTTAAAGAACTTTAACAATCTCCAAATTTCATTTTTAAGATGTTACTGTGGGTTTTTTGTTATGTAATTATCCAAAATGAGAATGGTAGAACTTTAGCACCGAAAGAAACTTTAGAGACTATCTAGCTAACCCCTCCGTATTTTACAGATGAAGAGATTGGAGTCTGGGAGATTGTAAATCATCTGCATGGTCAGGTGTCTATGAATTGATAGAGTAACCTCTCGGACCTTTGCGTTAGTAATAAGTCCAGAATTCTTCCTACTGTCTTGCACTTCTTCAGTTTTTTCACAGAATTTAATGTGCATTCTAGGGAAGTACAAAATATCTGGTGATGATTTTGTCTAGTAATGCATTCTAAAAATCCATTTGAGGTAGAAATACAAAGATATGTTAAAAGACAGTCTTCCAGTTTTACACTTTTAGTAATAAGCACATATACTGCCTAAGAAGTCATTGCCTTAGTACAGGTGGTATTTTTCATCCATAACAAAGCTTTAAGATTTTTAGCTTAAGCAAACCATTTTATTTAATAATGTACCTATGATATGTAAATTAGTTTCAATTATTCGGGGGTTTGTGAGGAAACAGTGCAGACCTCTAGAAAACATTGGAGCCATGATCTTGTTGGTTAAGGAAAAAAGTGAAGTATGGCTTTGTACAACTAAAACGTGCGTGACTTCTTATTCCCATTGTCTTTTACTAACGATGTAAATTTTAACTGTGGTCTATTTTTAGGGAAAATGGGAAGTCCCTCTGCCCAAAGTTCGTGCCCAGGGAGAAACAGAGGTATTAAAAGTTATTCGAACAGGAAAGAGAAAGAAAAAAGCATGGAAGAGGATGGTTACTAAGGTCTGCTTTGTTGGAGATGGCTTTACTCGAAAACCACCTAAATATGAAAGGTTCATTAGGCCAATGGTAAGTCCCTTGCAAGAGTGCAGTGGCTTAAATATTAGTTCCTGTATTAAACTAGATAAAGTACATTAGTTTCCTGAAATTCCTCAATTGTTATAAAATACTAGTGTAGCTTGAAAGACATTTTAAGATTGTTTTTGTTATTTTAAATTTTAAAGGATTGCTTAGGACTTTTCCACTATCATCAAAATCTTGTCTTCAGTTTCATAAGAGATTTGAGATGAAAAAGAATTTCCATTACGTTGTCAGTGAATCTTCACTTTTAAAAATGGCTTATTAGGATCTTCATTTTCCACATGAAGTAATTTTATTCATTCAGTAAATGATCTACTATATGCCTGACTCTCGTTTGAGAGCAGTTAAAAAACTTGAGTAGGGCTGTTTTCAAGAGTCAATTCTGGTTTACTAAGGTGAGTAGCTTAATGCTTTGAAAACATTCAGTATGCAAACATTGCATTAAGAAAGTTTAATGTAAAAGTGGGACTTTACTTTCTGTTGACAGCAGTAATGGGTCAAAACCAGTCAACCTATTTCGCCCCTTCCCCTC
>NW_005353967.1:16701673-16746968 GCF_000412655.1 Myotis brandtii
ACCAAATATAATTGAAGATACATTTTTACAAAAGCCTTTAAACAGACTGAATTATTCTCCCAACTGGGTACCCAGCCTGCTTAGAGAAACAAAGAATCAGAGGAAAGTTGGCAGTATCACTCTAGCTCTCAACCTGAATTTTTAATGGATTAAAATGTCAAACAGGCTGTTTCTATAAATAAAGTTCTATTGGAACACAGTCATGCCTGTTCATATTGTCCATGGCTATTTTTTTTCTGCAGAATTTGAGTAGTTTTCAACAGAGACCATATGGCCTGCAAAGCTTAAAATGCTCAATTTAGGTCATTTACGGAAAACATCCCATCCACCAATCTCTAGATTCCATATGGACTCCCCTTAATTGATTTCATATTCATAATCTTCTAAATACAATTCGGTGATCTTATCAGTTCTACAGAGAGAGGACATGCCAGTCAGGTTGTTCTAGACTCAGTAGCTTGGCAGATACATATTTTATTGTGAATTAATCAGATGGCATGCTGAATCGTTTCTTGCCAGCTTGATTAATGAGTCCTTTACTAAGAACTTGATTTAGTATCATTTACTGCCTACCTCTAGTTAATTATCGCATTCAAGAGACTGCAAAGTGTGGTGGCTTTTTAACATGCCACATTCCAAAAGACCACATCGAGGTGACTGGGTGACTATGGTCTCTCCAGTCCTTGACCAGTGTTACCATCAGTGCAAAGAAAGCTAACAACTTTCATCATGGAAGTTAGCTGAGGTACATAAAGACTTGGAATCAGAATGCTTAAATTTGATTCCATCCATACACCATTTAACCTGTGAACAAGTCATTCAGCCTGCTAATATTTTTTTTATTGTTTTAAAAAAGTAGGGGTAATTGTATTTATCCTGTAACTGAGATTTTTAGTCTATAGAATTGTATTTTTATTTGATGCCTGAAGATTTTACTTTCAACTCTTTTGTTTTTTGTTTTTGAGCCTTGGAAAAGATAAGCAAAAAAAGACCATTACTCATTGTTAACATTTTGGACTCAAACATTCTTGCATTTGACCTACTAGGGCTTACGTTTCAAGAAGGCCCATGTAACACATCCTGAACTGAAAGCTACCTTTTGCCTGCCAATACTTGGTGTAAAGAAGAATCCCTCCTCCCCACTTTATACAACCTTGGGTGTTATTACCAAAGGTACTGTCATCGAGGTGAACGTGAGTGAGTTGGGCCTTGTGACACAAGGAGGCAAGGTTATTTGGGGTAAGTAAATTTGTTAGTATGGGGATGCTGCTCTTGTAATCCTAAAAACAAATTTTCAAGTTGACATAAAGTACCCAGCAAACTGTAATGTGGAAGATATAGATAAGTTCACACTTGATGTAAAGCAGATTTAAATCTTTAGGAAGAATACTTTTTGTAGAAAAAGTAGTTATGAATATAATTTAACTTAGTTTCAGTTATATGAGATGTACTACATTGCTAGACTTTGATGCTATATTTAAAAAGAAATTAATTACCAGGGAAACAGATGCCAAGATATGGTTATAACTAAAAAATATTGGAATATAATAAATTAACTGTGAGTGGAAGAAGGAAGGCATATATCAAACAGCCACACTCTTTCAGTGGTAATGAAAAACTAAAATGTCATGTAATTATAAATTCCTTTTCCTCATTTTCTTACTTTTCTGATTTTAGTGCCCAGATATTCCTAAACTTGAATGTTCTTTGAAAGGGAAGAATCCTATATAGTAAAAGGCTAATATGCAAATTGTCCCTTTGGCCAGGAGTTCAACCAGGGGGTGGGGCCGGTCGGCCAACCACCCAGATCGGGGGTGGGTCAAGCAGACCCCACCCATGCATGAATTCATGCACTGGGCCTCTAGTATCTTCTATAACTCTTAAAAGTAGTAAATTAGAAGTATTGGGGCAAAGGTTATATTTTTTAAAGTTTTTATTAGCTAACATCCCTCTTTCTTCATTTTGTTTCCTTAGGAAAATATGCTCAGGTTACCAACAATCCTGAAAATGATGGCTGCATAAATGCAGTCTTACTGGTTTGACAGCAGTTTCATACAAGTAACTTTGTAATTGTTGAAGATTATGCACCAATCAGGAAAATTCCTTTACTATGATGTTTCTGAGTGCTATCAAACAGCTTACATGTCTGCAGTCATCAAGAGAATTATTTATTCTATTGTAAAGAACATTAAAATGGCCCAGTTTTACAAATTGGTCTTTATTTTGGGGTCTGTTTATCACTTAGGTGCTCATGAAATTGAATGATTAAAAAGCAATTATAACAGTTTCCTACTTCATCAATAACTATCTGTTTTAATAAGTGGGTATTCAGCAATGCAGATCTAACATTTCTGGAAAGCCAGTGTAGTTGATAACACCTTTTATCCTTAGAGTTAATGCACACTTAATATGGGGCCTACGCTATAAAACCTCACCTCATTATTTATTCATCATTAGTCCTAAAAATGTAGCATTGACACACCTGGTAATGTTAAGTTTATAAAGTATTCACATTGAAGGCATACGAGAAAAGGTACACTACAGTAAGTCGAATTCAGAAGAAATTTAGATAAATCTTTTCTCCCGTAATTCTTAATTTCTTCAGACAGTAAGTCAGTAGTTAGTATGTTAAACATTTTCTTCTCTCATCATATATAGTAACACCTACTTGGAACTGTGCTTTCTACTTGGAACATGAAAAACACCAAAATGTTTATACTTTTAGCATTTTCTGTATTCTGAACTCGGTAGTATATATTTTTAGAGTCTGAAAAATTTGTTTAAATCCAGAAAAAATGGTTTTAAAAAGAAAGACTGCACTGATGCCCTTAAAAGAGAAATATATTTGTAATCACATAATATAAAAAAAGATCATGTTTTAGGGTAATTGTCAAAGCACCTTTGTGATATGAATTATGTTGGTGGCTTTGAGCTTTAGGGTGTCTATATATTAATATATAATCGTTTTAAATTGTTTATTTTTAAAAATCTGTTCTGAAGGTACAACCAGTATGAACAAATTCTGTATCCAAATACATCATCAATGAAATTAGGGAAAAGAAAAGGGAAAGAATTTCAAAACACAGACCAAGAACAATCACAAAATATATGTTTAATTACTACTTTTCAACTAAAAAAACAACTAAGAAAATTTCAGTAAGACTTGCTATTCTAAATACTGCAATATCTTTTCTAAGTTCTATAAACAATAAAAGGTTTAGAACACAGGAAAAGAAAGGCTGGCTAGTCCTTGGGAATGACTATCCAGGATAATACAATTACTTCACAATGACAGAAGCTTAACCTTTCTTACAATTAGTTTTAACATGATTTTGCCACTAATAGAAATGAATGACTTAGGTTTTGGAAGGTGAAAGAAAACACTGACTAAAGGTAAGCACATGATGCTACAGAATTGAGATATTTTTTAAAATAAGCAAATTAACAAAGCCTGATATTAACAGAAACATAACTCATCACATCCATGAAATATCGGATAACACCTTGAACAATATTGATGTTAGTGGACATACCAGGCAGAAATATATTTGTAAAATACTGTCACATGGATGAGTGTTAGTATAAATTCTTTATTTACACTTTAAGATTCTGTTTCAGATTGCTGGTGTGACCAAATTTAGAAGGTAATCCCTAAGGGTAAAGCAGAACATAAGAACAGATATCAGATGCTAGGTAAACTCTCAATTTGATGCAATCACAACCCACCAAGATAATTTTCTAAAGTCACTAAAACCATTTTAGATAGCATAGTGTTCTGGTGGTCAGCAAAAAGTGAACCATTAATCACTAGTAGTTATCTTTCCTGTGATAATTCTCTGTACTTAATGGAAAACACCATGAATAGAGACACAATTTAAGCAAGTGACTGATAGTCTGTCATGCTATTTGATTTTATAAAAAATCATAATAGACCCTCATCTTTAAAAGCTGTAGAAGAGCTTTATAATAAATTCTTAAATATACTTATTTCTGTGATGTCCAGCAATTGAATAAACTTAAAAGAACTAAAATTTTGTTAACTGCTCTATATTACACAAGGAAATACATATTTACACAAACTAAAGTGAACTTCCTTCTCCACGAATAAGACTTCTAAACAAAACAGTCCACAAATTACAGAATGTGACTGGATACTCAACAACTGGACTAGCTGTTTGAAATCAAATTTCTGTCCTCTAGTTCTGAAAGTTTTACTAATGACTTGCAAAAACAAGTATCTGATTAAGTTTTATTTAGTTTCCTAGTTGATATATTTTGTTATAAATTCTATACTCACTGAGTACAGAACTCATTTACTGAAAAAGCATGTTACTGAATGTGAATGTTAGGGTTTTTCATGTGACTCACTTTTTCTCCTTTACTATTTATAAGCGCCAAAATAACATTTTTCTGCCAGACAACATGTAACAAGTTTTCTTGTGTGCTGAACAAAAAGTTTTGAAATTGCCTAAAATGCACATCTTGTTTAAGATAAACCAAACAAGTTCAACAAGTTTGTACTGTTAGTCCCTGGCAATCATACATGAATAACCATTTCTTTTTGTAAACTCAGTAACCATATTCACACATCAAGAGTTGTCAGTGAATTCAACCTTCTTAAATTCCACCTTTTTATAGAAAGTATTTTGAAGAGAAAATGAATAATCCCAAGTAAAATAAGTGTTGGATTTTTATCATAAATTTAAAATGGAAAGGTTAAGAATAAGAACTCACTAAATCTTAATCTTTAATTCCCTATTTGTGGTTTTAACAAATGTTTTTCATAAAACATGTAAGAACATAAACATTTGATAGGGAATTAGTACTACTCATACTTTTTTCTTTCACTTATTTAGCATTTTTTTGAGAAAACAGCCAAAGTGCTGTAATTTTCATTTAGCATGAAATCTGGCTTATCCCAACCAATAATTAAAGAAAATTTGGGGATACAAGTACTCAAAATTTTACAATGAATAGGAGGGTTTGCCATTTTGCCTGTTAAAGAACTTAGATCTTTCTAAAATACCAACATCACCCTGAAAAATGTAATGACATAACTTGACTGTGGACTAAAAAACATTTAACATCAATCCTTAGCATTATTTGTCAAATAATGACAAAAAGTTCTAACTCATTTTTTCATAATGAACCAAGCCTGTTTTAAAAACAATCTAAGTGGTCTCAAAGCATTCTTCAACTTAAGTACACATCTGAGTACACATAATACTTCCAAAGAGCAGTATTATTTCGAATTTCTCTTTGGATCCTAAGAATAACCATTTTGTTCATTTCTAAATAAATTACTCTACAAAAAATTAACAATTGAGGGTTTTTTTGTTTTTGAGTTTTCCTGGGCAAAGGCCTTTGCTATGGCAACACAATGAACAGGCTGGCTTGTAACCTGTCCTCAAAACAAATCAAGAGTAAAAGCAAGACCAAAGGGACAAAGCCTCCAATTTCACTTAAGCTCTGGTAACAACAGTTCCTAGGGCAGCGTTACTGCTGTCATCCAGATCTAAGTGGGGCGTAGTTTCATACCTACCCAAAGTGATGCCAAGGGCATAAGCTGGCAGGCAGGTTTTTTGACAGGATTCACTCTGTGAGGGAAGTGGATGAACGCTGAGAGGAATATAAATAAGATTCTAGAATAAGGGCAACAGCAGGATTAAGGAGAACTCTTAGGAAGGGACCTCTTACTTCTAATGTATATGTGTTAACTAGGTGAAGACAAAAGTATAGTCCCCAACTTCAAAAGAAAATTTAAATAATTATATTAGTACCTACATGCCAGAGTTAAATCCCTAGCACTACTGTTAATATTAGACGTTATAAGGAGTGAGTTGGAAAGTTTGTACCTATTCGGAAAAGTCAAATGAAGAAACTGCATCTACACTACAATGAATTAAGAGGCCAAAATACCGCCCTCATAAACCTTTGACCAAAAATTTATGTATTTGTGCTCTCATTTAGTCGAAATTATTCTAATATACTGCCATTTTTGTTTAGGCATGCCTACATTTTTTAAAATGGTGATTAGTTTTGATAGTTAAGCTAAAACTTCTAGAACGCTCCCCAAGTTTACTATTTAAAACTCAAGTGTAAAAGATTTCTGTAATCCTCACAATGAAAAGCCTACTACTTTGTTTTTTAATTTATATATCCTGAAATATTAATAGTCAGATGGCCCCAACTACTAAAGAAAATACAGTATGGTCTGGTTTCCCCAAATCGAAACATGGTTAATAAAAATTAAAAAACTGTATTTACACAAAGTAACCTGAAAATTAAAAACAATGATGAATCCTAAGCCCTAAGGAGGAGGGAAAAACAGCATCATAAATAAGCTCAAAGTGAAATTCTGGAATTTTTGTCCTGTGCCCCGTGCTATTTATTACCATATCTTAAAAACAATTATGTTACAAAGAGGATTTGTGATCTGCATTTCTTCATTCAGGTCAGCTTGGCTTTCTTCTTAGCGGGTCCTTTGTATCCTTTGGCCTTTCTTCTTAAATTCCGCCTGTCTACAACAGGCACTTCCACTTCTATTTCCTCTGAGCTGCTATCCACAGTTTTTTCTATTGATTGTGTAAACTGATCCAGTTGCTCAGAAGATGCTTCCGACTGCTCCTCTGACTGGTTCTTCTGTCCTGCATTCTGTGAAAACTGCACATCTTCAAGTTCAACCTCTATCAAAGAACTCTGAGGAACAGCTGGAGATGTTTCCTGGGGCTCAGACACCCCCTCTTCAACCTGGTCTTCCAATGAGGAAGTAGTATTGGGTGACAAATTTTCAGAGATCGGTTCCTCAGAAAATTCAGCTACCACAGAGTTTGGAAAACCACTGTCAGATTGTTCTTCATGTGGGATAGTGGCAGCATTGTCTGAACTAACAAAATGTGCCTTCTTTCTTGGAACTTGTGGCAGTTTCTCTTCTGTGTGCCCCTTTCCATCAGATGGGCCTTCATTTAACAACACTTCGGAGTCAGTTACATGTGAGGTCTAAAAATAAAAACCTGGTGAGCAAACTTCTGCAATATAGACCTTATATAAATTATTCTTACAAACCAATATGTAATGACACTAAACTGCATTTTAAAGACTTCAGTATTCATTATTTAACCATGTGTACATATTCTGAGTACAAGTCAATTTCTTCAAAATTGTCTTTGATAATTTGCATACATTAAGTTCTTGCTTTAAAGATATCATAAAAAGAATAATTTTAACTCAAAAAGTACTTAATATATTTTAAACTTCATATCAAGATTTTTCAAAACTTTTAGCTCAAAAGTTTTTATTTTCTTGGTGTTACTGGAGCCAGAACCAAGAGTCCCTTGGAACTTGACACTGTGCCACCCCACTAAATTTGACTACGGTTTTGTTAGATGACAAGTAAGGGCAATGGAAATTTTATTCATTTATTTATCCTAGACGCTAATAAAGTAATTCTATACAATAGTTTTTTAGCTTTACATTTAAATATTCAAAATAAAAAATTAAATTTCTTTTAAAATAGTCCAAGTTTTTCCCACTAATCTGATGTCTCCCTAATTAAAACAAATTAAAATGATCATTTAAGCAAATAGGTACTCAAATATTTGGCAAAAATTTTTTTATCCATTTTTCTAAGCTTTTACCTACAAAGTAAAACTCATTTTGTAAACATAAATCTGGTAAGAATGAATAGGTTATAAAGATTTGAATTTATGAAACATTACTGATTGCATCTTTGTAAAATACTGAATCTAGTATAAAATTTAATTTTTCTAAAGGACTGTACATGTTAAAGGAGGAAAATATATATACTACTCTGCCCTTGCCATGTCACCAACACTAGAATATGTTAACTATAAAATGTTAGGTTAGCCCAACCCAGTTTTCTCAGTGGTCAGAGCATCAGCCCACGGATTGAAAGGTCCAGGGTTCAATTCTGGTTAAGGGCACAGACTCGGTTGCAGGCTCACTCCCTAGGGCTCATGCGAGAGGCAACCAATCAATTTGTCTCTCTCACATCGATGTTTCTCTCTGTCTCTCCCCCTCCCTTCTACTCTGTCTAAAAAAATCAATGGAAAAAATATCCTTGGGTGAGGATTAACAAAGCAAACAAAATATTAGGTTATTTCCCTCTTACCTTATCCTGTGCAACAGCCTCAGGGGGTTTTGAAGATTCTACCACCAGCGGAACTAGATTTGTAGGGTCTTCACTGGAATTAAAAGGCTGCAATTTAAATTCTTCATCTAAAACTTCACTAGTGGAGTCCTCCTCTTCAATTATAAGAGAGGTCTTAATAGTATCATCCATTACTTCACCATTCATAGGCTCTACTTCAGATTCCTACGGGGGGAAGGGGAGGAATATGTCAGGACATAATTACAGACTCACTTATTTGTCATGTAATGTGGGTCCATTCTCAGTCCTATCTGTCAGGTACCAAGACTCAAGATAAATTCTACCACATTATAGGGCAGGGGTTAAAGAATAGTGTTATCGGGGAAAAGGGGAAATGTATGAGGCAGGGTCAATAAAAGAAAAGAATCCATAAGTCCCCCAAACTCCTCTTGTTCTCATGGAGAGAGAGGACACAGTGTGGGTCTGAGATTCAGTAATGAAACCCTGCCCCTTCTTGCTCGTCCTTCTCAAAGGGCAATCATGGGAGGAACCTTTTCAGTAAAAAGGCACCAGAGAGAATCAAGATGTGGTGCCACCTCTTTACAGAACACCAGCTGCTCAGCACTTACCATCTTTGGAGCCTGTAGGAAGTGAGTTTACCCTGCCAGGGGGAAGGAACACTAGCAATCCTGTGGGAAGCTGTTTGGCTACAGGTTCCTGCAGGGATAAAACGAGCCCCCAATCTCAGTTCCCTGTCTAGTTAACTTAGGGTCATTTCTGAACAATCCTCCTCCTTACCTCACATTAAAATATAGAAAAGTGATCTGATAACACAAACCCTGCAATTTCTAAAAATCTTCCAATGTTTATCAATATACAAGACTTCTATTTAATGTCTAATATTTCTAATCCTACTGATATTCTTGTAATTAGAAGGCATTTTATTACCATTTTAATAATAAGAAAACTGATGCACTCAAGTGTTCAGAAATAGATTTGGCTGAATTATATAGAACCCTTGAAGTCATATAAAGAACATTTTCCATAGGACTATTGAAATCAGGGGCTTAGATATACAAAATAACTTGCACAAAGAAAACAATTATAATAAAACTCATAAAAGAACCAATTAGGGCAGAAGACATATCAAAAGGAAGAAAATGAGAAAAATAGAGCAAAAGCTTTAAAAAATAGAATTCTGGTAACTAAAAGTGAGAAGCAACAGAAGAGAACAACTCAGTCCAGCCAGTTTTAGTTTTGGGAACTGAATGAAAGATAAGAAATTTTTTACAAGGCTCAATACAGAAGTGATAAGAAAGAATAGAGGTTGTACTAAATTTAAGAAGATAAAAGACATCTGTCTAAACAGAAATATTCAGAAGGCAAGTAACATTATGATACTACACTCTGGATCAATATTGAAAGTCTACAGTTATTGGTCATCCCCTCATTGAACCATTAGATTGGATGCATTTTCAAAAGAAAGAGGATGAACCAAAGAGCAGAAAGTCAAGAACTGTCTTTTAGATGAAAAAGCAGAACAGTCAAAAAATAAATAAAACAAAACAAAACTTAAGAGATAGGAAAACCAAGAAGTTAAAATACAGTAGTGTTAAAAAGCAAGGGAGCTAGTCAATCTAGGTCAGAAAATCCACTGGAATTCAATGGAAGTGGCACTGGTGACCTATAACAGTATGTGCTCAATGTATTGTTGGACAAATGAAACTGGTTAAATGAAGTATGTACAGTTAATATTAAGTTTTTAAAAGAGAAAAAAAGCACAAATATATATATATGCCCATAAGCATCTAGGTCAGTGATGGCGAACCTATGACACGCGTTTCAGAGGTGACACGTGTGTCAGAGGTGACATGGGAACTCATTTTTTTGGTTGATTTTTCTTTGTTAAATGGCATTTAAATATATAAAATAAATATCAAAAATATAAATCTTTGTTTTACTATGGTTGCAAATATCAAAAAATTTCTATATGTGACACGGCACCAGAGTTAAATTAGGGTTTTTCAAAATGCTGACACACTGAGCTCAAAAGGTTCGCCATCACTGATAGGTGCACATAAACCTTTTTTATTTTTCAAATATAATTTACATTCAATCTTATTCTGTATTAGTTTCAGATGTACAGCAAAGTAGTTTTAAAAATCATGTACTTTACAGAGTGGTCCTCCGCTGCTTCAAGTACCCACCTGGCCCCACACATATTTATCACAATATTATTGACTATATACCCTATGCTATAATCTACATCTCTGTGACTATCTTGTAACTGCCAATTTGTAGGGTTTTTTTGGGTTTTTTAGATAAACCCTTTTATTTATTTATGCTTCGCCATTTTGTTTAAAACAACCACCACCACCACCTTAATATTAACTGACAGCCCTTCCCCCTCACCCCTCCTTGGGCTGGGGGGTAGATAATGGGGAAATGGCCCCCAGGGGCGGGGCTGACCATAGAGCCCCTTGGAGAGGTAATGGAGCCCAAGTCCCCTCCCCAGGGGACGGGGCACCTGTAGTGTATGAACTGGGGAGTTAACGGGACTCTTGAACCTCTTCTTGTACCAACATATATGCCCTTGGCCATCAAGGGTAAGGAAGCATATGGGGAGGGGATTCCTACCGCTCCTCTATGTCCCTGCTCAGCCCCCGTCTCAGGAACTGAGGGCTGAGGAGCAAGAAAGTGGAGAAAGGGTGGGGGTAGGGTGTCACACAAAGGAGTACTGGTTATTAATGGCTCTGGGGTGGCCCCGTTCTTTTCCATCGCCTCCTAGTGGTCACTGCTGGAGCTGCACCATTGGTGTTGCTTCAGGGACCCCACTAGATCCAGGGCCTCCCTGGACCTCCATGCCTGGTGTCATGGCCTCTTCCAATTCAACCATGGGGACCAGCTCAACCACGGGGACCAGCTCTTCCTGGATCCCTCCACTGCCCACTTTCTTTCTCTTGCCTCTTTGGCTGCTGTGGCTGTTGCTGCTGCCACTTCTGACATCCCCGACGCCTCTTCTGCCCCAGGATGTGGGGGGATCTGTCCATGGAGGGGGTTCAGGGGGTGGGGGTGGGTCGTGGGAGGTGTTGGGTTACACAGTCACTCCAACGAAGGGCATGAGGGTGGAGGAGGCATCGGGGTAGCATCGATCTCCCTCGCACACCCCTGCATGGTTCCCGGCCTGCTCTCGGCCTGCTCTCGGCCTCCTCACTTCTTGGGTGCATGGGCACCTCCTCCCCTGCAGACCTGCTCTGCTCACCCTGCTGCTGCTGGGAGGACACAACATGGCTGCCAAGGACAACATCACTGGAGCCTCCAGACTCCAGAGGGATGGGGTGCACCCGGAAACGCTTGAGCATATCAAAAATGGACTGGAACCACAGGTGCTGGACCCGGCACTGACCCTCCTCATTTAGCGACAGACGCAGGTGCTTGGCCTTGCCCTGGAAGTTGAAAGTGAGGACATATTCGCCCCGCCTCGTCTCACTCTGACGTACCAGGAAAACACCATGGGAGTCGGTGCCTCCAGCCAGTACTAACTGGGCAGCCTTGAGTCGAGAGAGCATCCCGTGGAACCAAGGATACCCTGAGAGGGGCTGCTCCCCCTCACCTCCCTCTGATTCCCCCTGGAACAGGAATGACCCTGTGGCTGTTTCTGGAGTGTCCAGGGGTGGGTAGGGGGTTGAGAGGGGATGAACTGTCCCAGCTGGGGGTTCCTCTTCAATGGGGATGCGGGGTGGCAACTCTGGGGGAAGCAGTTCCATTGAGTCAAAATGGGAGGCAGCAATGGAGGCGGAACTAGGGGAGATGGATGCTGAAGGGCGGTCTGAGAGGCCCCCATATGCCCCCGGGGACAGGCGGTCGTTGCTCTCGCTGGGTCCCAGCAGTAGATCCTGGCTGGGCAGACTCTGAGTGATTCAGGCAGGGCAGTTCCAGGCTGTCTGTGTTCTCTCTTTTAAGAAACGAGGCCCCAGGGGCCAGTGGGAGGGTCATGGTGTGGGGACTGGTAGCAGGGCAGGGCCCCGGGCTCAGGCATTCTTGGATGTCAGACACCCAGGCCTTCACATGTAGAGCATCAGCTGTCTCCAGGATATACTCTGAGGAGCCTTCCACCTGAACCACAAATGTGTTCTCCCGATCGGGCATCTCCAGCGCTGTGGTCGCCCGCACATCGTGATGGTAGAGCAGGGAATGCTGAGCCGAGGCCGAGATGCCTTGGGTGGTACAAAGAACTCCAGGCGATTTCCTCCTCCTCCTCCTCCTTCACTTCCAAGCAGTAGCAACACTTCTGCCACTGAGGTTGCCCTCCTCCCCCTGAGGTAGGCCCAGCTGCCCCTCCTCCCCGGCCCACTCCAGCCGGGTCCGGGGCTGCCTCTTCAGCCCCCATGAAACTCAGCAGCTCTTCCCTCTGCACCATCCCTGCTCCATCCTTCAAGGTCCCTCCTCCCCGACTGAAAACCGTGAGTCCCTCTGTCCCCTGGGGATGTTCCATCACTAACCAGTCCCCTGCCAATGGTGCCAGCCCCACCAGAGGAGTTGGAGTTGCTGTTTCCACCTAACACTGGGGGGCCTGATGAGGTCTCCAGGGGCCCGGCTGGGGAGAAAGGGTCCACGGTCCCCCGCCACTGCAGGATGCCACGGACCGAACCTCGGACGGAGCGACCCACTGAACGGAGGTAGAAGCGTTTCTTTAGCTTCGGCTTCGAGGAGGAGGCTGTAGAAGAGGAAGAGACCGAGGAAGGGAGGGGGCCGGCCAGGTCCTCAGATGATCGAGAAGGGCCCAGCACAGCCAGAGGCCCGCCCACCCTGCAGCTCTCAAGGGACAGGTCATGTGGTGGGATCTCCACACCAGGACTCAGAGGGGCCGGGATGGGTGGTGAGAGGGAACCAGAGACCCGGGCCACCTCAGCTTCAAAATGCTGCAGGAAGAGCTCAGCAAAATGGCGGGAGAAGGCAGCCTTGGCCCCGGGCCCTGTATATTGGGGGTGGGAGGCCAGGTACAGGCGAAAACGGTGGGCAAAATCCAGGGCAGCGGCCTGGGCATGGGACTCACAACTCCCGCCAACTAGGGGAGGGGGTGGTGGCAAGGGAGGAGGAGAGGGGAAGGCCCCATCCTCCAGGGAAGGGGCACCATTCATGACGGTCCCCAGGAGGTGCAGAGGGGGAGCCTGTGGGGAGGGGCAGCAAAGTGGGAAGCGGCCAGAAGACACAGGGTGAGCGGCAGCAGCTTTCCCCGTGGGAGTCTTAATAACCTCTATAACACGCGGAAACTGAAGCTCAGAAAGGTTTCAGGGACTCGCTGGACCAGCCTCAGCCACAGCCTCTCACTGCCTCAGCTCTAGGAGGAGCTAGGCCTACAGAGCTCAGAGACCCTGCCTCATGTATCCAACTCTTAGGGAGGTTGCTCATTGAGGAGGGTGGATGGATGATGGATTGAAACAGCAACAGTCTTGGAAGCTGACCCCAGGGCCCAGCACCCGAGCCCTGTGTGAAGGCCTGCAATGGTCACAGCCCACTTCTTTGCTGCCCCTTCAGCCTGGAGCTCAGAGGCAGCAGCACCAGGTGAGGAAAGGCTATGAGGTCGGGTCAGGGCAAGTCTTTGCTGGCCACAAACTAAATAAAACGTAACAGGGAGCGGGGGATCCTCGAACTTTTCACCTCCCTCTTCTCTCACTGGGGAGTGTGCCCTAAAGGCTGGCTAGCCTGCTGGTTAAGGCCATGGCTTATGGAGTCAGGCTTGGGATGAAATCCAATCTCTGACACCTATTAGCTGTGTAATCTTGAACAAATTATATGTCCTCTCTGAGCTTCAGTTTTTGTATCTATCGGGAGAATTAAGTGGAACACATCAGTGCTTGACACAAAGTAAGCACAAAATAAAGGACCACCATTATTGCTATCTTTGTGGGTTCCAATCTCCTAAAAGAGAAATTAGAGAAGGAAGAGATTTCCCGAGGTCTTACAACTGGCAAACAGCAGAGCTGGACATGGAATTTAGCGCTCCTCCCTCCTATTACACCGGAAAAATGACTGGCACCAGGACTGGGATGAAGATAGCTCAGGAAGGTCTCCCCAAAACCTCAGACTCCTATTGAGACCCACAGTCAGCACCCCCTCCCCTTCCTCCTTGGCCTAGGCCCTGCACACTCAGGTAGCTCCAAGCACAGGAACCATCCCAAACCAACGCGAAGAAGCCAGGAGATGCCGGAGTCATGGAGCACAGGGGACCCGAGCCAAGAGGCGCGGACACAGAAGACAAACCCATCTCCAGACAGAGGCCACCTCCACGCACAGGCCCACCCCACCCTCCGTGCCACAGGCGGACCCAGCGCCCTTGGGCCCGCTGACCCTGCAGCTCCTGAGCTGGTGACTCAGTTTCTCTTCTGTCAAACAGGACTCAGACCCATCTGCCCGGTGCACCTGCCTCTTGGCTCAGTTCTGATAGTCCCCGAAGGGCGAGCGGCGGAAGGTGCAGGCTCTGCTCCGGGCTCGGACCTCCAGGCCCGCCGCAGCCCACCGACCCGACCCAACCCTACTCCCCGGGCACCCTCTACCCACCCATTCCCCGGGGCCGCAGTCTCCAGGGGTCATCCCGCCTCCTGCACTCTCCGCACCGAGCACCCCCCTGCCTCGGGGGCCCCCACGCCCGCTCCCATGCAGGGCTTCTCAGAGGAGCCAGCCGGCCAATTTGTACAGTTTGACCCCATCACTTTTTTCACCCAGCCCCCTCACCGCCCTCTCCTCTGACAACTGTCAGTCTGTTCTCTGTTTTAATTTTGTTTATTTTGTTCATTAGGTTCTGCATATAAATGCAATTATATGGTATTTATCTTTCTCTGTCTGACTTATTTCACTTAGCACAATACCATCTAGGTCCATCCATGCTGTCACAAAAAGTAAAATTTTGTTCTTTTTTACAGCTGAATAGTATTCTATTGTGTATATATATATGTACCACAGCTTTTTTTATTTACTCATGTATTGATGGGCACTGGGGTTGCTAGACCACCTTCTTAACCATAGCCTATAGAATAAAGAAGGAATATGCAAATTGACCGTCACTCCACCACAAATGATGGCGGCACCCACAGTGGAGGGGGGGGGGGTCCCATAACACAAGATGGCTGTGCCCACAGTGGAGGCCGAGTTCCCGTAATGAGCCTTAACGAGCAATCAGCAGGGACCTGAGACTCTGCCGCCCCCCCTGCCCCTGCGGGGCTTGACAGGGGACCTCAGGCCACGCTCCCCACCCAGCAGGGCTTGACAGGGGACCTCAGGCCGTGCCCCCCGCCCTGGGACAGGGGACCTGAGGCCACGCCCCCCGCTGGCGGAGCTTGATGGAGGACCTCAAGGTGTGCCCCCCTCCCCGACCTGGGCTGGGGGACCTCAATATAATAAAGAGCTAATTTGCAAATGGTCGTCACGCCCTCGTGCCCTCGCGCCAGGGCTGGGGGGACTTGAAGCTGGCCTGGGGGACCTCAGGCTACGCCCCCCGCCCCGGTGCTGGGCCAGGGGACCTGAGGCTACGCCCCCTGCCCAGCGGGGCTTGACAAGGGTGGGACGGGCTGGGTCTGGATCTAGCCCAATGGGGGGGTGCCCGGCCGGGTCTGGGTCTCGCACGATTTTGAGGCGCACGTGGGTGGGCGGGGACTTGACTCTGGGTCCCATGGTGCGCCCCAGACTCTGAGAAGATTTTCATATACATTTTACTAATTTTCTTTCATCTCTGACACTTCTATTATAGAGAAAGGGCAAATAGCATTACTGAAATATTTCCTCTAATTACTCCCCTTTTATTGTGCACGAGGCACTAGTATAAGAATAAACTCGAGCCCTAACTGGTTTGGCTCAGCAGATAGAGCATCGGCCTGCGGACTGAAGGGTCCCAGGTTCGATTCCAGTCCAGGGCATATACCTTGGTTGCGGGCACTTCCCCATTGGGGGGTGTGCAGGAGGCAGCTGATAAATGTTTCTCTCTCTTCGATGTTTCTAACTCTCTATCCCTCTCCCTTCCTCTCTGTAAAAAGTCAATAAAATATATTTTTTTAAAAATGTGACCGTTGCCTAAGTGAAAAAATGTAAAAAAAAAAAAAAAGAATAAACTCAAAATGGATTAAAAACTGAAATGTAAGACCCAAAACCATAAAACTGCTATAAGAAAACATAGACAGTAAAATATCGCACATTTCTCTTAGCAATATGTTTTCTGAAATATCTTCTTGGGTAAGGGAAACAAGAGAAAAAAATAAATGGGACTACATCGAATTAAAAAGGTTTTGCACAGTAAGGGAAACGATCAAGAAAACAAAAAGACAACCTACTGAATGGGAGAAGATATTTGACAATGATATATCTGATAAGTGGTTAATATCCAAAACTTATAAAGAACACAGATAACTCAACACCAGAAAAGCAAATAACCCAATTAAAAAGTGAGCAAAAGACCTGACTAGACACTTCTCCAAAGAGGACATACAGGCCGATACATGAAAAAATGCTTAACATCACTAATCATCAGAGAAATGCAAATCAAAACCACAATGAAATACCACCTCACACCTATCAAAAAAGTTATCAATAAATCAATAAACAACAAGTGTTAGAGAGGACGTGGAGAAAAAGGAACCTTCTGCACTGTTGGTGGGAATGCAGATTGGTGCAACCACTATGCAAAACAGTGTGGAGGTTCTTCAAAAAATTAAAAATGGGCCCTAGGCAGTTTGGCTCCATGGATAGAATGTTGGCCCACAGTCTGAAGGGTCATGGGTTCGATTCTGGTCCAGGCACGTACCTCAGTTGCAGGTTCGATCCCCAGCCCTGGTCAGGGCACTTGCGAGAGGCAACCAATCGACGTGTCTCTGTAACTTCAATGTTTCTCTTTCTCTGTCTCTCCCCCTTCCTTCCACTCTCTAAAAATCAATGGAAAAATATCCTCAGGTGAGGATTAACAAAACAAAAAAATTAACAATGAAATTGCCTTATGACCCAGCAATCCCACTTCTTGGAATGTATCTGAAGAAACCTGAAACATTGATTTGAAAGAATACATGCACCCCTATGTTCATTGCAGCATTATTTACAAGAGCCATGATATGGAAGCAACCCATAAGTCTCTTTTTAAAATATGTACTTTGTTTTCCAAATTTTCTACAAGAAAAAAAGTTATTTAAAAACAGGGTTTCAAGAAATAGAAGGAAGCTAAATTGGTGTAAATTAAGAAAATAAAATTGGTAATGTAGTTTCACTTGTTTAGCTGCTGGCTGGATTAAGCAAGCAGGTAAAAGATTTTTAAAGAAACTTCAGCACATATGAAGGAAGAAATAAGGAATCTGTAGAGAGGAGAAGATTAAAGCTATTTAAGAAAAAGAAGAACAAGAAATTAATAGAGAAGAAAAAAGAAGATACGGATAAATATTTGAGGAGCTGAAGAAATCAAGTGAGATAAAGAGTTTACTTAGTCACAGAGGATTTTCCTGTATGTTTTCTGGTGTTTAAAAAAATAAATTTAGTTATTTTAGCAGGAATTTGCAGTCAAATATATATATATATTTTTCTGGGAAACTCATTCATATCCTCCTAACCAAATTAGGATTGCAATTGAAGACTAACTGGTTCTATAAGGTAGATTAAGAAAGTTAAAGTTTCGTTTACTTCCATTCATTTTATTTATGGAATAAATAGTGATCTCCTACCTTTTCACCATCTTGCTTCTCCAGATGTGACTGGATTTTAGGTGTTGAATGAGCATCTTTATCACTACTTCCGTCCTCAAATTCAACCACACTCTGTGCATGTTCTTCTTCTAGTAATTCTTCTGAGCTCTCTGATGTGTGTGAAGTAGACTCCAATCTAAAAACAAAACAAAATTCTTACATGTTTTCTTAAGGATGAATATGAATTTCAGGAATCTGTTAATAAAGTAACACTTTAGAGAATCAACTAAGTGTTGTTCAGTCAACAATTTCAAATTTTACAGGTCCAAGACCAATCTCTTCATCCTATAAATTTGTTCTTTCCTACCTTGTTCTCCAGTTCAATTAATAACATCACTATATTTTCAAACATGTAAATGAGACCTTTCCTTTACTCTATTCATATCTGATAATATCTTATTCTATTAAAGTAAACATACATCCTAGTATACCTGGGACCATACAGTTTAAAGCTTTTATCCCAGCATTGGCATATTATAAAGCCCCTTTCTTTCTCAAAAAAAATCAATTTGGACCATAAATGATACGGTTTAGTTCTACCTCCGAAATGCCTTTCAAACATATCCCTAACTTACTATTACCATTTTCAGGTCCCAATTCTCTCTGGAGAATTCTCACAGTAACTTCTTCCCAATTCATCTTTTCTAGATAGACAGGTGATAGATAGATAGATAGATAGATAGATAGATAGATAGACAGATAGACAGACAGACAAAGAGTTGGGGAAAATAGTGATGTGAAAGAAACATCTATCAGTTGCCTCTCATTCACACCTCGACAAGGATTGAACTCACAACCTGGGCATGTGACCTGACTGGGAATCGAACCGGCAACTTTTCAGAGCTCAGGACAACACTCAACCAACGTAACCACACCAACAAGGGCACCCAATTCATCTTAATATTTATTCTTTAGAAAGTTTTCCAAAGCTGTGTTTCTCATATACATATCTGTACCTGTGACAGCCCCACTAAGAAAACTCTGATAGTTCTCTATGGCTTAGAGAATAAGGTATATCTCCCTTTAAAGCCTAACAAGACCAGACCCTTATATTCTTACCTCCTACTAGATACTACTGTAACAGTGAGAAATTGTAACTCACCCCACCATTCTTTTTGACGCTGTTTCTGTAAATGCTGATTCTGACTAATATGTAGCTTGTAGATGAAGAGCATGTTTGTATAAGAATCCTAGGAACTAATTTCAGACGAAGCAGACTCTGCCCTTCAGTCATCCCAGTTCTGGGAAACTTGCTAATCGTTAACCATAGAACCAGGATGATGCAGAACCAGAACGATGAACCAGGATGACGCACACCAGACCATCACTTCACCAGTTTCGAGATTCATATCGGAATGGACTGTGCTGGCCTGCATGTACAGAACTACTCAACTCCCTCACCGTGGTTTCTTTGTTCTACTTTCCCTGTTCCTCCTTATAAAAACCTCGGTCTGCACTGAGGTGTTGAGATGGGCTTTTGACAAAGAATCCCCTATCTTCTCAGATGACCAGCACTTGAATAAACCTCTTTCCTTTTCACCAGCATCTGTCTCACCAGTTTGGCTTCTGTGGCAGCAGGCAGTTGAAACTTGGTTTCAGTTACACTACCATTTACCTTATATATCCGTATCAACGTTCCTCTTCGTTTTGTGCCTTTGTTCATGTTATTCCTGTAGTCTAGTTCTGCACATGCAATACAGTAGCCGTAAGACATGTGTTTCTATTTGTTATTAAACGTAAATGAAATAAAAAATTCAGTTCCTCAGCTGCACCAACCACACTTCAAGTGCTCGAATGGCACATGGGTAGTGGCTGCCATACTGGACGGGCAGACACAGGACATTTCCTTCATTACGGGAAGCTCTCTGGACATCCATGGCATAGAGCCAGGCTCAGCAAACTTTCCTTTATGTTTTGTGGGACATATGGTCCCTGAATAACTACTCAACTCTGCCACTTAACTCAAAAGCAATCATAATAAACCTGTAAACTAATGAGCATGGATGTGTTACAATAAAATTTTATTTATATTGGGTAGTGGGCCAGAATTGACCTATGGACCACAGTTTGTGAACCCTTGGACTAGAAATCTCCTCCCAACTCTGCTTGTTTAGTTACCACTTATCTCTGAAGCCCTAGCCCAAATACCAAACGTCTCCATCCCCTCCATTAGAGGCAGTCACGCTCTCCTCTGCATCACAGCGTCTGCACTTCTATTATTACCCATCACAATCTACCTTGCAGTGCTCTTAACCTGAGCCACAGACAGATACATGTATTAGAAACCACCAGGCATTCTTCAAGGGCAAAGATAAAATTACGTTCTTTGTAGTGTCTGAGTAAGCATTCAAGCATATAGCCTCACTGTTACTGTTCTGTTTATGAAAAGCAAACCGAATTCCACCTCATTCTGAGATGTTCAATTTAAAATACATTGTTACATTTCCTTCTAAAAAGGATATTACATCAAAATGTGGCTCCATGAGAAAACCATAATTATCTAAACTCTTATTATTCTTTTCACAAATTACTAGATTTAAATATCTATTTATATCACCTTTAACATGAATTTTTTACAAAAATAAAATATTTACATACTGATGCAATTACACAAATGAAAAATTATTTACATAAGGAAATTAGTATAGACACAAAATTCTCTACCTGAGTAAAATAATTTCACAGCTAAAATGGCAAAACTATGAATGGTTGATTCAGAAACAGTTGGTAGGACTAGTAGGGGAGAAGTGTAGTTTAAACATAAAATTAAAAATCTTGTTTTCTTAAGCTTCAAAGGAAGATAGAGGAAAAGTTTTGACCCAAGTGTTCTGTTGATTAAGAGGAGTTGACTGCACCATTTACAGTTATCACTAATTTATGTTATATCCAATACCCCAGTGAAATAAATCCGTTATAATGTAAAACTGAGGGTTTTTAAAATTAACCACACCCAAGCATTACTAAAAATTACAGCTACGGTCAAATTCAAAGTTGGTGATAATGACACATTTGGGATAATCAATAGAATATTCTCCTGGATTCTCATGCCTATGAGATTAAATTATGAGTTTATTCCACTCTCTTACTAGCAAATTCTCCCTATAACATTGTCAAAGTGACACCACTGGTAAGTGTAAACAATTATCTTGTAGAAAAATTCAAATATAAACTCCTATACCAAGGTCATTTGCTACATGAACAATATAATAATACTAAATATTAATAATACACAAATAAGAATAAACAAAATAATGAGGGTAAAATAAACAATACTTTACTTAATTACGGAAGCTGTAGGTGAAGTCTCAGCTATCTTTTCATCTTCCCCTTGAGAACCACTAAATTCAGAATCCTGAAACCGCTTTCCAATCTTTGGCCGCTTCAGATGACTACTTCGAGTCCGAGTGGAAACTGGTGTTTTATCATTACCTAAGAAAAAACAGCAGCCATGCAAGAACTATGCTAGTTTATATATATCCCCACCATTACACACTACCTTTCTCTCATATCAGACTTTGTTAATATTCATTTCTCACATTTCCATGTTATCTTGAGTTTTACAAAGTATTTTTGCATTTTCATTTATATTCTCTCCCAATAATCTTTGCCAACCTTATGACATAGTGTAATTTTAATATATTCTCCCTACATGATACATGGAAAATTATTTGGCTTAATATTAAAATAAAACATTAGTTGCACTGCATATGTGGGAAGATTAGATTTTTCTACTTTTCCTGGTTTCATGATATCTGACCAAAACGAAATGAATCTGAGTATGACTGGGGAATTTGGACTGCAATATAACAGAAATGGGGTCTGTTTAATCTTGGGAAATAAACAAGGCAGATGTTACTGTCTGTATTTTACAGGTAAGAAAATGAGGAAGAGAGGTACTATAGCTCACTCTGTTCGCACAGCAAAATCAGTGGAAGTGGTGGCATTAGACCCAGAAGTAGACTTTAGAGCTGGGTAAGTCTTCACTTGCTCTAAGGAACACACACACACACACACACACACACACACACACACACACGCACACGCACACCTAATTCTAAGTGTCTCAAACACTTTCTAATAGATCGGCTGAATTTCTTACCTTCAGAAGTGCTTGCAAAGGCATCTTTTAGAGAATCAATCTAAAATAGAGATACAGATTAAAACCAAATGTTGTAGATTATTTTTTCTCCCTGTGGATCTACTTTATTCAGTGTCAAAGAAAATCTTTAAAACATTTTCAAATAGCACTTTTTGTACTCACTATTCAATTAAAACTTACGTAAGAAATAAAAAGGCTGCCAAACCGGTTTGGCTCAGTGGATAGAGCGTTGGCCTGCGGACTGAAAGGTCCCAGGTTCGATTCCGGTCAAGGGCATGTACCTTGGTTGCGGGCACATCCCCAGTAGGAGGTGTGCAGGAGGCAGCTGGTCGATGTTTCTCTCTCATCGATGTTTCTAACTCTCTATCCCTCTCCCTTCCTCTCTGTAAAAAAATCAATAAAATATATTTTTAAAAAAAAAGAAATAAAAAGGCTATGTTACAGCCCAGTTTATTATGAGCCTAAGAACTTATCAAGCCATCTCATGTCTTAGTGGTAAGCACTGGAGTTTCCAGTATTGTCTTCAGCTACCTTCTCTTTTCAATCCATGCTTTCCCTTTGTCATTTTATCTACTACCTTCACTTCAATATCTATACAAGTTAATTCCCCCAACTTCCAAAGCTCTATTTCTAATAAGATATCTCCCCAGTGGATGTTCCATCTAATTTCACATCCAACCTGTCTCAAACTGAACAATATCATTTTAATAATCTTTTCCCAATAGTATTCCCTATCTTGGTTAAGTGACAGTAATAATTCAGTCTAACCAGAATGGCTGTGAGTCAGTAATGACTTCTTCCTATCCCTCATTCAATCAACCACAAAGCCTGTCAATTCTGACTTTAAGAATCTCTCAAAACTGCCCCCTCCTTTATATTGCCAATGCTTTAGTTCAGGCCTTTCTCATCTTCACCATGAACTGTTCTAATAGCCTCCTCGCTGGCATCCCTCACTCTAGCCACACACCCGTAATCCTCTCCACCCTGATGACAGTGGTGCTTCCCATCTGCAAATTGTGCTACTCCTTTGCATTACAAAAAAAAAAAAATGTAAGTTTATCGCTACCTGAAATACAAACTCCAAACTTTTCCAATACCAAATGCTCTTCCATACCAAACATGCCATTTTCTTTCACGCCTCTGTGTTTTCATACATGCCATCCCTTGGAATGCCCTAGCAACATTTGGCACAGAACTCCCACACACCTTTTAAAGGTCATCTCAACTCTACTTCACCAATTCCAGTCCCTGCATAGAGTTAGTCATACATTCTCTTTCATGTACCTGCAATCACTTGCTGTATGTATGCTCTATTAAGGCCATTATTATCCTATAGTGTAATTGTTCACTTATCTGTTCTAATAATGGACCACCTGCTTTTCCCAGGCTTAACAGACCCATAATTTGTATGCCCAGCACTTGCCAAGGTACCCACTTTACTATATAAACTGCTATCCAGTCACACAGTTATCAAAACTCTACAATATTATAGGCACCTACACTTCAAGGTGTGTTTATAGGACACACACAAGGGAACAATTGTGATGGATAAGATAAAGATCCTGTGTTCGAGAAGCCTATAGTTCAACTAGACAAGGTTAAGACATAGATAAAGATGAATAAATAAAAGGTACAAAAAGTGAAGTACATGTAATGTTTTCTGTCCAAAAATAGGAAAAAGAAAATAGAAATACCATCATCTAAAGAATAAATCATGTAGTGATAATCATTTCACAATGTATATGTATATCAAAACAAAGTTGGACACCCTAAAGATATACAATTATTTGTCAATACCACCTCAATAAAGCTAAAAAATACATCATGTAGTAAAAATAAACAAATAAAACTACTTCCCCATGTGGTTACTGATAAAAAGTGAGATGTAATAAATAGCTTAATATGAGAAATATTTTCCTTGAATTATTAAACTATTACTATAAAGAATATGAAGTTCTAAAATAAAAAAGTCTAATTCATGCTGCCAACCTTGACCTAGTGTAATTTTAATATATTCTCACTAAATGACACATTGAAAATTATTTGCTTAATATTAAAATAAATAATTAATATCACTGCATATATGGGAATATTAGATTTTTCTACTTTTCCTGGTTTCATGATATCTGACCAAAACTAAGTGAATCTGAGTATAACTGAGGAATTTAGACTGCAATGTAATAGAATTGGGGCTTATTCTAAAGTCTGAAGTTCCAAATGTAGAAAAAAATTTAAAAACTCTAATTCTTTATATATAGTTATTATTTATATTATCCTTAAAAACACTTTGAAATTCTTCACTTATGCTAATTAAAACAGGAAATAAGAGGAACAAATAATTCCCCAAAGCATGTGTCTCTGAAATGCACCTGACTTTACATAGGCAAACTCAACACTCACAAAAGATATATCAGATACCGTGTACAAAACAAATATAACTGTAATAAGCGCCACCACAAAAAAACACTACATAAAACAGACTTCTAGAATCCCATCGATGGACCCATATTTTAACTAATACCAAGTAAATTCTAGGAAAGTAGAAAGCCACAGTAATGGAAATTGCCCTTCTAATTTCAGGTTACCTAGTATTTGCAAAGTGCATTTCATTCTACAAAGGCCTAGCATACACTTATTGAAACTTAGCCTCACAGTTACCACAATAACTTCATAACCTTTGGCCTACTACTTATTCCACTTCTAGAAACCTATCTGTGCAAGGAAATAATAACATATGCACAATGATGTGTACATACTATATAATAAAACCCTAATATGTAAATCAACCGAACAGCCTAACAACCGGTTGCTATAATGCACACTGGCCACCAGGGGGGCAGATGTTCAACACAGGAGCTGCCCCCTGGTGGTCAGTGCGCTCCCACAGGGGGAGTGCTGCTCAACCATAAGCCAGGGTCATGGCTGGCGAATGCAGCAGTGGTGGTGGGAACCTCTCCTGCCTCCATGGCAGCACTAAGGACCCGTAGGGTGATGTCTGACTGCCCCTAAGCTGGCACGCAGACATCCCCCGAGGGGTCCCGGACTGCGAAGAGGGCGCAGGCCAGGCTAAGGGACCTCCCCCCCGGCAGTGTGTGAATGTCATGCACCAGGCCTCTAGTTACATTATAAATGTAAAACTTAGTATGTTAAGGAAATAAATGATGGCATCTATAATAATAAAAGCATAATATGCTAATTAAACCGGACAGCCAAACGACCTTCCGGACGTCCTTCCGAATGACCTTCCAGACAAAACCAGGGCTGCGAGGGCCAAGGCAAGCCGCCTTGGCTGTGAGGGCTGAGCCCCTTGCACAAATTTCGTGCATCCGGCCTCTAGTTTACATATAATAGGCTAGTGTGCTGCTGTTTAACAATCATATTTAAAAACAGTAGAAAAATAGTGCCATGAAAAATGCTTAACATGTTATGTTATGCACCCTTGTAGCCTCCAAAAAAATGTTGTGAGAAAAGCAGTTAGAATTAGCATAAAAGAAAACAGAAATAAAATGTATGCAGGTACATGTATATTATATGCAAGATATTAACAGTTGCTATCACTGGAGAAGTGGGATTACAGATTTTCATTTTCTTCTATATTATTTTATGTGAATTCCAAATTATTTTTCAAAGAAAATTAAGTCCTTAGTAACCAATTAAGAGATACCAGAAAACAAATACAGTAGAAATTACATAAGTCTGTTGAATGAACAATAACATTTAAAAATTTAAATATTCACTGAATCTATTTTAAAGAAACAAAAATTATTTCCTACAATAAATATACAGTGTACCTACAGTTAGCTGCATTTCACTAGACTGACTATCTTCAGTTCCTGCTTCATATTCTGGAACAGATGCGAGACCATATCCTCCAGACGTAGTTCTTTTAGCTTCATTTGGAGGAACTACTGTGTGTAGAAGAATTTTACAAATTGTAACCCAATCAGTATTCGGTTTTAATAACATTGTTCTGACTTTCATAAAAGCCCTACAGAGCAGCATGAATAGAAGGGTATTGAAAATCTAGGTGTAGGATATCCCCTTCACCCCTATCTATCCTATCTAATAAAAGACAAAAAGGGTAATTGACCGTACCTTTGCTACGCTTCCCATTGGCTAATCAGGGAGATATGCAAATTAACTGCCAACTAAGATGGCGGCCGGCAGCCACGCAGCTGAAGCGAGCAGGAGGCTTGCTTGCTCCAGTGATGGAGGAAGCCAAGGTTCCCCGCCTGCCACGGCCCGGCTCTGAGCTCCGAAAGCAACAACGTTTCAATTATAGAAGCTAAACAAACCCCAGATACCTGCTTTCAGCAGGCCGTAGCCACGGAGCTCTCAGCTCCAGTGACGGCAACAAAGTTTCAATTATAGAAGGTAAATAAATCTCAGAATAAAAAAAGAAAATAAAAAAAGGAGAGGCTGGGAGCTTCAGTCGCCGGCCAGCCTGAAAATGGCCCTCAGCCCTCACCCAGACTGGCCAGGCACCCCAGTGGGGACCCCCACCCTAAAGGGGGCTTGGTCAGTCTGAAAACAGCCATCAGCCCCTCATCCAGGCTGGCCAGGCACCCCAGTGGGGACCACCACCCTAAAGGGGGTGCAGGCAGACTGAAAACAGCCATCAGCCCCTCATCCAGGCTGGCCAGGCACCCCAGTGGGGACCACCACCCTAAAGGGGGTGCCCCTGGTGGTCAGTGCACACCATAGCGACTGGTTGACCAGTCATTCTGGTTGTTCTGCCATTTGGTTGCTGGGCTTTTATATATATATATATATATATATATATATATATATATATATATATATATATATATATATATATATATATATATATATATATATATATATATATATATATATATATATATATATATATATATATATATATATATATATATATATATATATATATATATATATATATATATATATATATATATATATATATATATATATATATATATATATATATATATATATATATATATATATATATATATATATATATATATATATATATATATATATATATATATATATATATATATATATATATATATATATATATATATATATATATATATATATATATATATATATATATATATATATATATATATATATATATATATATATATATATATATATATATATATATATATATATATATATATATATATATATATATATATATATATATATATATATATATATATATATATATATATATATATATATATATATAAAAGCCCAGCAACCAAATGGCAGAACAACCAGAATGACTGGTCAACCAGTCGCTATGGTGTGCACTGACCACCAGGGGGCAGACACTCAATGCAGGAACTGCCCCTTGGTGGTCAATGCACTCCCACAGTGGGAGTGCCGCTTGGCTGACCGGGATGAGTGGCGCTCCCACAGCGGGCTGATCCCTGCAGGCCACACCCCTCATCAGTGCACAAATCTGTGCACCAGGCCTCTAGTCTTATAATAAAACCTTTCAATTATAAAGAGTCTTAAATAATCATCTGTATTTTGTGACTTTGAGGAGAGATACATGAGACTGTGGACTATCTTTGATCTCCTGATGCCTATTCTATACTGTTTCAGTATCTCTGTTTATTTCGTACACACCAATTATTACATTCTGCTGGGCTATTCTTAGTGACTCAAATGTTAATATTAACACATAACAAAAAATCATACTTTAGGAAAGAGGGTCTGTTACTAGAGAGATCACATCACAGCACACCACTGCTCTGGAGTACAGGGCACCATCACCATCAGGCACTGCTATTTTTAAGTGGGACATGTGTTCAAACTAAAACATTCTTACCTGTAATTTTAAGTGTTTCTCTCTGTAATGCTCTGGTGACAGGTATTCTCTGGTACCAGTGTCCAACACCTTCAACTTCCCAAAGGAGTTCATGGTCTCCTGGATACTTTTCAAAGTATTGCTTGCAAGCTGAAAAACACATTTAGAATTTTCTAGAAATCCAAAATATCAATTATTTTAGAAAACAGAAAGATAGAAAGCTGCCAACTCACTTAATGGGCTAGCATAACTTTTTGATACCAAAACACCAAAGCAACTCAAGAAAATTATACAGTCATCTCATTTACATAAAAATTCTAAATGAAATTCCATATTAAAGTTTTAATGTGGCCGAAACCGGTTTGGCTCAGTGGATAGAGCGTCGGCCTGCGGACTGAAGGGTCCCAGGTTCGATTCCGGTCAAGGGCATGTACCTGGGTTGCGGGCACATCCCCAGTGGGAGATGTGCAGGAGGCGGCTGATCGATGTTTCTCTCTCATCGATGTTTCTGACTCTCTATCTCTCTCCCTTCCTCTCTGTAAAAAAAAAAAATCAAAAAAAAAAAAAAGTTTTAATGTGATCAAGCAATAAAAATCCAAATAAAAGATGTGTTTAACCTTTAAAAAGAAAATTGTTAAATTTTATTGAGGGACATAAAAGAAGAACTAAATAAAAGGATTGTTAGATTCAATAGTGTAAAAACACTAATTCTCTCCAAATTATTTTGTAAACTTGATGCAATCCTAAACAAAATCCCAACAGTTTCTTTTTAATGGAACTTTACAAAACTTGGTCCTAAATTCAAAATGAAAGAACAAAGAGTAAAGTATTGAGGAATTCTTCCTATAGTGGATGTATTTCCATTCCTCCCCAAATTTAGTAAAGCAATAATCTATGTTCAAATTATCAAAGGGTATACAAGGATTCATTTCATTCACATGTATGGGTCTAGAGAAAAAGTATAATTCAAAATGGGGTTGCAACATTTGGTTCTTGTTTTCTAGATTTTTAATATTAAAAAAAGAGAGGAAACCTAGAAAATATATTTTTAATGAAAATAAACATCTGATAGTAAATTATATTTTATTGAAGTTTTCAAATAAATTACTTTCCAGGATTAAATCTTACTACATTAAGAAAAAACAGTTGTTTGGCCTTTATACAAATGCGAATATAAATCCACTAATAGTTTTTAAAACATCACCACATAGTACAGCCATACAATGGAATACTAAACAGCACTGAAAATGAATAGAGCTATGTAAATCCACATGAATGAATCTAATAAACATAAAGATGAGTAAAGAAAGCAAACTAAAGAAGAATTCATACAGTACCTTTCATTTATATAAAGTTTTAAAATATTAAAAATAATATGACATATTATTGGAGGATGTACATATATATATCTTAAAAGTCTAAGAAATGCATGAAGAAAAATGCCAAATTGAGGACAATGCTTATTTCAGGGAAGGGAGTAAGCTAATTAGGTAGGAGTGCAATTGTATTGGCAAAGGATCCATTTCTCATAGATGGTACATGCTAGTGGTACATAAATATTTACCTTACTTTTTATACTTTCGTATATGTCTGAGGTTTCTTTCTTTCTTTCTTTTTTAATTTAAAAGCTACCACAGACAAATAACCCCCCAAAAAGTGGTCAAATAATCTAAATAGATATTTCTCCAAAGAAGACATACAAATGGCCAATAAGCACATGAAAAGATGTTCAACATCAAATACAATTCAAAACTACTAGAGGCCACTTCGCACCCACTCAGATGACTATTACAAAAAAGGCAGATAAGCCCTAGCAGCTAGTGTTTTAGTGTTTACTAGGTAATGGAGAAATTGGGGAATGGACGGTGCCTGGGTTTGTTTACTGGTCAAGGGCACATGCCTGGGGTGGAGGTTCAATCCTCAGCCCCCATCAGGGCGCATGCAGGAAGCAACCAATATATGTGTCTCTCTCTCATCAATGTTTCTCCTATCTCTCTCTTTCTCTCTTCCCCCTTCCCACCCTCCCTTCCACTCTCTCTAAAAACCAATGAAAAAAATATCCTTGGGTGAGGATTAACATTTTAAAAAGGTGAATTTTATGGTATATAAGTTAAAGCTCTACCTGACCAGTGTGGCTTAGTGGTTGAGTCTTGACCTATGAACCAGGAAGTAATGGTTCCATTCCCGGTGAGGGCACATGCCTGGGTTGTGGGCTGGATCCCCAGTAGGGGGTGTGCAGGAGGCAGCTGATCAATGATTCTCTCTCATCATTGATGTTTCTCTCTCTCCCCCTCTCCCACTCAGAAATCAATAAAAAAAATATTTAAAACAAACAAAAACAAAACAGTTTAAAAAAATTAAAGTTCATATCTTTTAAAAAGCTACCATACCCCATATATATATATATATAGTGAGATAAGGACACATTTGCAAAATTAGGCCCTAGGGCAGTGATGGCGAACCTATGACGCGTGTCAGAGGTGACACGCGAACTCATTTTTTTGGTTGATTTTTCTTTGTTAAATGGCATTTAAATATATAAAATAAATATCAAAAATATAAATCTTTGTTTTACTATGGTTGCAAAGATCAAAAAATTTCTATATGTGACACGGCACCAGAATTAAGTTAGGGTTTTTCAAAATGCTGACATGCCGAGCTCAAAAGGTTCGCCATCACTGGCCTAGGGTATCAAAGAATCAAAATTTATTTAATATTGTTACATGCACATTTACAATATTCTGCAGAAACTAGTCAGAGACAAGTTTAACATTTTTCACTTATTCCATTTACCTGTGTACATTATAGAGGACAGTGGATACCGCAAGCCAAGTGCATCTTCTGTAAAGGAATCAACGAAGTCCTCCAGCATATGAAGCCCAAAATCTTTGCCTCGATAGTTCTTTCTTATAAACATTGTATCAAGAACTGGCAGTTGGTAGCTTTGGGTAAGAAATGAGGCACATATGCTTCCTACAATCATAAGAACAGAAAGCCAACAATTTTTCACACTGAAAGACCTATATGTTTATACTTTTAGAAAACATGAGTTAACAGTCTTTCTAAAAATGGTTTTTCAGTGGATATAAACGGAGTGCTATCCCAAAAAGTTCCCTCCATCCCTTTTACGGCCAATCCATCCCTCCCGGGTCTCTGTTTGATTTCTGCCACTACAACTTTGCTTTTACTTTTCTAGACTAACATAAATGGACTCATACAGTATGTTTTCTTCGTGTCTGGTTTCTTTCTCCCAACACAATGATTTTGAAATTGAGTACATGCTATGTCTCTCAGTACTTAATAGTATGCATGATATGGGTTAACTGAAATCCATTTATTTACTATTTTTAAAATTTATTTTTGTTGTTGAGGTTATTACAGATGCCCCCCATTTCCTCTCCCTTTGCCCACCTTGGCCTGGCTCCTGCCATTTGGGTTGTTTAGAATTTGGGGGGCTATAAATAAAGCTGTTTTGATAATCTCTTTTTAAAAATTTTTAAAGGGAGTGCTATAATAACACTAACAAAAAGTAACCTCACAGGGTGATCTGATCAAAAATTCCAAACTGGGCAGGTCATGGTGGGTAGTCACACCCCAGGCATATAACTTCTCTAGTGAGAGGTCTATCTTTGCCTTAAGCAAGCTCTGTCCATCGTATTTTGCGCATCTATATTAACATACCTTTGAAATGCTCATTTTCAGAACCCTTAGAAGCCTAGCTACCCTCAAAAGAACACATAGTCTTAACTAGCCTATAACTCACTCCCCAACTTGTTTTTCATGTAATCTTCCTTATATTCCCTCCTTAATCCAAATGCATGAAAGAAGCTGAAAACTATCATTCTGGGAAGCATTATTTTTTGTTGAGATCTTGCTTCCCAGCACTGTCATCAGTTTGGAAAATAATGCAATAATTAGTAAATTATAATACAAGAATAAACTGTTTCATGTACTCACAACTGTAAGCCTACTTTGGCTCCACCTTGCATATTCATTTCAAAAAACCATGCTGATTCTCTTCCTTGCCTACACCTTAAATAGTTATACTTTGTATAAGGGTTATACGAAGGCAAACAAATAAAGGGCAGAAAAACTTCACGTTACCAGAGATCGTCAGACACGTCAATAGCTGCAGACAATAGCACAATTACCTAGTACAGCAAAACCACAACTGCTACCTTAGGTGAAGTCTTCATTACATTAAATTTATTGCACATGGTAATTAAATATTTATATTCCTGTAAGTTTCCTCTTTGACCACCTTCTCTTTCTATATGCTCTCTCTGGGTAATTTCACCTACTCCCAGGACTTCTACCATTTATCCAAATACTGATGTCCACTAACCTTTAATTTCTGTAATTCCTGAGATTTACTCCAATGGAAGACCTCATGTAAATGTACCAGTAAATAGTACAAAAACCACATGATCATTTCAATAAGTGGAGAAAAAGTATTTGATAACATCCAATGCCTTTCATGATAAAAATACTCAACATCCTCAACCTGATAAAGAGATTTATGAAAAACCCACAGCTAACAACACACTTAATGGTGAAAAACTGGATGTTTCCCCTATAAGATTAGGAACAAGACAAAAATGTTCACTCTCACCGCTTCTATTCAACATTGTACTAGAGGTTGGGTAATTAGTCAAGAAAATAAAATAGAAGGCACTAGGTTGGAAAGAAAAAAGTAAAATTATTTTTGCAGATGCCACAACCTTATATATAGAAAACCTTAAGTAATCCACTAAAAATTCATTAAAACCGACATATAAGTTTAGTAAGGTTGTAAGATCAACATGGAAAAATCAACTGTATTTCTATATACCAACAATGAACATTCTGAAAATGAAATTAAAATAACAGTTCCTGCCCACTGGTGTAGCTTAGTGGTTGAGTATTCACCCATGACCAGGAAGTAACGGTTACTCCAGGTCAGGGCACATGCCATGGTTTAGGGCTTGATCTCCAGCAGGGAGTATGCAGGAGGCAGCCGATCAATGATTCGCTCTCATCACTGATGTTTCTATCCCTCTCTGACATCAATAAAAAACATACTTTTTAAAAAAAAAAAAAAAGATAATTCCATTTACAATAGCATCAACAATAAAATTCTTACGAGTAAATTTAACAAAAGAAGTGTAAAACTTGTAAACTTAGAAGTATATACAATGTTAAAAGAAATTAATGAGCACCTAAATAAATGGCAAAAACATCTCATGTTCATGAATCAGAATACATAACACTGTTAAGATGTCAATACTCCCCAAATTGACATACAGACTCAAAATCCCAGCTGGATTTTTTTCCTGAAACTGAGAAGGTGATCCTAAAATTGATATGGAAATGCAAAGTACTACCACAGGAACTCAGGTTCCTTCTATCTGTGGCTTCCCCATCCCCTAGGTCCTCAGAATCCTTTACATTCAGCAGACAAATTATGAAAAGGAATGCATCTTAACCACTTTGACCTGATGTCATAAATATCATTTCTTTAATTACTTTGGGGAGAACTAATCACACAGCCCCACCCAACTGTGCAAGTGACTGGAAAATATAATCTCTGACTGGGCAGCTGCTGACCAATGACTAGAATATAGAAGAGAAAGCACAACTATTTGGTTAGCTAGCAGCCTCAGCTAACTTTCCTCTTCTTTTTATCTCCCAACAGACTAACACTTCCTTTTGAACTTAGTATATGTGCTGCAGGAGTGAACACACCTCCTTTTTAACTTTTAGGAAATCAATGATCACATCTGAGCAGGTAGTCCCTTTTGCTGGCAGACTCCCTCCACAGTTATGTTTGTTTGGTTGCCTCAGGCTGACTTCAGTAACTTACGTATATCCCCATGCCAGTATTCACAAACACACATACTCACTTGATACGGTTTTGACAGATCTCATCCTTATTTAAAAATGTGTTGACTTCTGTGGCCCACATAAACATCCACACCTCCCCCATGTGATCCGACTTACATTTCTAACTGTGTACTATCCCTACTTATGTGTTCCACAAGCACAATGAAGTTCACATGTCAAACTGAACTCAAGTATTACCAAATCCACTCTTCAGTATTCCCAATCTTAGTTCACAGTTTCCCACCTAAGCATCCAAGCCAAAACCCTCAAGATTCATCACTGGTTACTCTTCTATCCCTTCCCACACAGGCAATGGAGTCACCACACAAAAAGCTCCCTCAAATCGGTTTCCTTCTCTATCACTACTGCCACTTTCCTACTAGAAGTACTTCTTTCAGCTGGAGTACTAAGCAGCTCTTTTAATTGACTTCAGAATACAATACATATATGCCAAAGATCACACAACAAACTAGTGTATAAAACTATTTTTTAATAATCTGACATCTATCTAATCCAAAAAATAAATAAGTCCCTCACAGCAATCTCTTACTTCAAGCAAAAAAGAATTTATATAGTTTCTTAAATTTCACTGTACTGTAATAAGATTTAACCTCATAAACAAAGCCTCCTTTTTTATTCCAAGGCTATTTTTATATCCCAACTATTATCCCCATATACTGATTTGCTATTTAATTAAAAAATCGTAAGTAATAGCATAAGGCTTTCACTCAACTAGAACTGTATTTAATAAAGATTTTATCATTTTGCTGGTACAGTTCTTTTTCCTGATATGTATGTAGAAAATATTTCTATCACAAAGTGTTTTAGTATATGTTATGGGACGTTTTTCCAAAATATTTTATGTTTGGGTTTTCTTTGTATAAAAAAAAAATAGTTCCAGACTAAATTAACTGGTTACTGATTCAAAGGCTAGTATAGTATAAGCACAACTAATTCCATTATTATATGGTAGAGGAGAGCCAGAGTATAAAGCAAAAAAGAACAAAAATTAATAGTCAGGGTGTAAGGCAATTAACAGAGAAGCACCAGAGGATCATGGGTCCAATTCCCAGTCAAGAGCATGTACCTGGGTTGCAGGTTCTACCTCCTCGGTCTCTCTCTCTTTGTCTCCCCCCTCCCTCCCACTCTCTCTAAAATTCAATGGAGCCCGGCCGGAGTGACTCAGCGGTTGAGCATCACTCTATGAACCAAGAGGTCAGGTTTGATTTCCAGTCAGGGCACATATCCGGGTTGCGGGCTTGATCCCCACGGTGGGGCGTGCAGGAAGCAGCTAATCAATGGTTCTCTCTCATCACTGATGTTTCTATCTCTCTCTCCTTTTCCCTTCCTCTCTGAAATCAATAAAAAAATAAAATTAAAGTCAATGGAAAAAATAATCTTTGGATGAGGAATAACCAAAAAACAAACCAAAAAAAAAAAAAAAACCCAAAAACTTAACTACCAGAACAAGCAAAATAAAGGCCAGGTCTCAGAGGAGAGGAGGAACCCCAGATGCACATAAAATGAAGAGGAACACACTCCTGGAGTCAATACTGATCAGAAACACTAAAAGGGGAATGCTATGCCCATTAACTGTGTGTCTTTCATCTAAAGCAAACTCTAAACAAAAAAAGTATAAAGTAATATGTGATCAAAATATCTATGAGCTCATTTCAGATAGGAAAATCCCCTGGAGCCAGTGTGAAAAGGAAAAAGCCTCCAATTCCCTTAGGAATTATCGCATATAAAATAAAGCATAAAGAAATGAAAGCACACCTCAGCCATTTTAAAACATTTTAAAAACAACATGATGCCTTTTATGCAATGCAGCAGTAAGCTTCCATTTAATAGACATTATTCTGCCCCTATATAATGATATCTTTCTGGAGTTAAATGAATCATTGATTCTATTTCAAATGTATACAAGAAGAAAACAGAATATTAAAGGAGAACCAAAGTATTTACTAAACAACAAAACCATTTTAAACTCTAGATCAGAATATTTTATTCTTGAGAAAAAGTGACCTTCCTTTTATTGATGGTATGCATAATTCATGATATGTATTAACTATGTGATTAAGATATTGGTCATAACTGTTCTTCAAATCAGCAGTGAATTTGATATGATCATTACACTGGATCTGACCAGATGAGCTAAGTCTGGAAGGTTTGAAATGTAAAAATGACAGAAAAATAATATGAGCGTTCTCAGTGAAAGGTCTTTTGGTTAAAGTACAGAACAAGACCAACTTTGTTATTTGGTTATTTATTTACATGGAGTAAGCAGGTTAGATCTTTCTGGCTCCAGTACAACTAGAGAGCAAATGAACAGGAAAACAGGTAAAACAAGATGAAGTTGCTCTAGTCGCTTAGGAGGAGGGTATATTTGGGTCTTAGGATCAGAAATCCAAACTTTAGAAGATTTCACAATTTCAAAGCTGTTTGGATTCTCTAAATACTATATACTGAAGTACTTTGTTTTTCATGGTAATTAACAAAGCTGCCTTTAATATGTCAGGCTAAATCAGCAGCACTGAGCAGAAAAGGGCTATGCATTTGATCCACAGGCAAAGAAGAATTAAATATTCCCCCCAAAATACTAAGTAAAATCACCTCAATTTGCACTCGAGATTCATTTAAAAGGGATGTTGATACAGTTGGGGTTTGAAAAGGAGGTTTCCATTATACACAGTTTAAATAACTTTTAAAGACTCACCTGTAGGCTTAACTGAATAAAACCCAATGGCCTCTCCTTTCTTCCACAGAATCTTAGCATAATCAGTACTGCTATGACACAGGAATGGGATCTCATTTCTCTCCATTTCCTGTTTTCTATAAATAATTCGATTCAGAACATACAGAACCACTCTCTCCCCAAGAGTTCTCACCTACAAAGAGAGTCAAACACCAGGCACAACAGTTATAATATGCATCACTGAGAGATGCTGTTTACCTTGCTCCCTGCTTCGTACCGGCATTCGAAGCACTTTGAATGCGTTCAAAATGATCTGTAAAACATTTTATTATCACAAAGGCAAGGCTAATCATTCATACCAATAACAATCCATTTCTACACACATATTATGCATGAATACTGCCTCTCAACAGAATTCTAAAACTGGCAAAATGAGTTTCCAGTGCACCAATCCCCAGCATCTCCTAGTTAGCAGTGTTTTCTTTCTGCTTCCAGCTGCCCATACCAGGGGTCTCAGCCACCCTAATTGTTGCCTCCACCACTTCTACTGCTTCAACCCTTTTCACCCCATTTCAGCTTCCACATTAAAAAAATAATAATAAGGGGGAGGGAGGCTTCATGTTATCCCCTGAAGATTTTAAGACCAATTACCTCATTTGATGAGCAAAGACATAATAATGCTCCTGGGAAAGGAATTTGTCTCACACTTTCCAGGTAAAATGTTCATTTAACAGTTGTGTTTTTGTTGTCTAATTATAAGGAATACCCCCCTGCCCCTTCGGCCACACACACACATATACAGACCAGATGAGGGATGATAGTGGCACCAGGGAAGTCTAGTGAAAACATACTTGAGGTAACCACAGAATGGAAACTGAGCCTCACTTCTTACAGGCAGGGCTATATGGTCACCAGGACCCCCCTTACCAACTTTCTGGCATCAAACAGTGGGGATTTCCCAACAGACACCTTTCACTGCTAAAAATAAGAATTCTATCCATAAAGACTCCTTAAAGAAAAACAAGAGTGCCTTCTAATTAAATAAGTGGAGAGAGAAAACATTAACATACACTCTACTCTCAAAAACACCCCTAGTGGGAGATCACCAATGCATGACATGACAAAGTTTGTTAGCTTGCAAAGTAGGGAACCTTTTTTCGGCCACAGGCCATTTGGATATTTGCAACATCATTTGAGGGCCATACAAAATTATCAACTTAAATATCAGCCTGCTATATTTGGTCAAACATTTAATTAACTCACTCCCAATGCCTTGGCAGGGCCAGACCACATGATTTCACAGGCCTTTAAGGCAATCTTTTACTCCCTTGAACAGCTCTGATCAGCATAAAATTCTTCCTTAGACTGAGCTAAAATTTATTTCCCAAAGGTATTCTGGAGCCACACAGCCTACAAATATCTGAAGACAACTGTAAGATTCCCCTACATTCCATACCAACTCTAAACAATTGAAGGAAAAGACTAATGCAACTTGGGGTGCTTTTGCCATTCCTGTCCTCCTCCTTGAAATTGCTCCAATCACCTAATATCTGTCTTCATGATGGGCATGCAGATACTACAGATATAAACATTAAAGATATTGCTAGGACAGTGGGGCTTTTCTGCATAAACTTAAGGTTTTTAAATTAGCTTTTTTACCTACCTTCATTTGCTTCTAATTAACACCCACTCTTTTTCCTATGTGCTGCTGTTTCAGTTTGGTCCTCATGGTATATATGGTGCAGTTAATTTTTTGAACCTATGGGTACTACTCTACATTTATCCCTATTTATTTTCATCATGTTAGATCTTTCCTTTTTTTCTTAATTCTGCCTTTCACAGATTGGTTCTCCCATTCGCACTGTGGCATGCAGAATGGACATGCATGCCATCTATGTCTTCCTCTAAGTATTTTATGAAACTCAGTGATTAGGACAGAAAAACAAAACAAAACAAAGTTTTGCAGTATGCTGCTGAGAACCCCCCAAAAATGGCCCTATTGATAAGCAAGTTTCCTTCCTGGTCAGTGTCTCCTAGAGACAGAGAATCTAAGCAACCTCACACAGAGAAGAACTAGCTTTATCTCTACCTAACAAGGAAATCAGAAGCTGAAGTTGATATGGGTCACTACAGTTCAACTAACCCATAAGCATTCAATCTTCCTCACCCAATTCTCACATACCTTTAGCACAATGAAACTCTAAGGGTTTAATAAAACCTGGTTACAATAAAATGGAGAAGAGCTCAATAACTTCAAAAAGTATCACTGTTTATAGGAAACATAACTGTGAAATGGCCTAAGAAAGAAACTTTTAAAATTACAAGATCATATTACCTGCTTAAGCCCCTCTCTAGAAGGGACAGATGTTTTTACGATATCATCAACAGCCCACCACTGATCAGCCAGATAAAGTGCCACAGCTAAAATAGAATAAATGATTAACATTTAAGTCTTAAGTCTTACAGTGTATAACATTACTATTTGGTAAGGTTATATAGATACCCTTAAGCATACCCATACTTTTATAATACAATGTGGCCCCATTTACACTATTTTTATTTCACTCATTAAACATTTAATAGTAAGCAATTAAGAATTATATTTTCCTAAGTTTAAGTTTGAAACACGTTTTCTTTCTTTTTTTCAATTCCTTCATGTAACTACCTTTTAATAAATTTCTAACTGTTTGGAGAAAAACTCCTCAATTTTAAAGATTAAGCAAAAAAGAGACCTGTGAGTGAGTCCTCAGGTGAAAAAAGAGCAAGAATTTTCTGGGTCTGATCTCCACCATAAAGAGGTACAAAGCCTACATTTGACAGGCTAATAGGAATCTGAAATGACAATTGATTAAAAATTAGTGAAGAGTCTGTGAAGAAAATATCGCACAAAAACACCAAGATTCTACCAAAATATTAACTCTTTCTACATTAATGCTAATTATATACCTTCATTTCATATACAATATTTCTAGTCTCAAAAAAAAAAAAAAAGTAGCCCTAGCTGGTTTGGCTCAGTGGATAGAGCATCAGCCTACAGACTGAAGGGTCCCGGGTTCGAATCCAGTCAAGGGCACATGACTAGGTTATGAGCCCGATCCCCAGTAGGGGGCGAGCAGGAGGCAGCCAATCAATGATTCTCTCTCATTGATGTTTCTATCTCTCTCTCCTTCTCCCTTCCTCCCTGAAACAATAAAAATATATATATTTTTAAAAAGTAAATCAGAATTCCCTTTTGTGGGAAGTTTATTATCTTGCGGAGGGGGGGGGGGAGAAAGTTTATTTCAATAAATATTACTGTGTTCTAGCCAAAAATCTAAATAAAAACAAAAGAAAGATATGGTCCATAAAGTCACTAAAAAACAACTATAGTTTACATCTGTTATTTAGACTATTGGAGGGGACAGGATTCTATTTTCTAGTAAAAGACACCAGATAGGTAATTTTTTTAGAGAGACATACAATACTTTAAATTTTTTCTGCCTTCATTAATCCAATGCTAATTCCTCATTTACAGAAAATATTACAATTCAGAGAATTATAAAATACTGGTACTAGAGGAGACTTAAAGAATCCTTTAAATCAACAATTTTCCAGAAGAAAAATCTGAAGCCTAGATGTTAGAGAATTTGCCTACCATCAAGTTCACAGTGGAATTCTAACATATCACAGCTTACCAATTTGAAAGTTTTATTTTAATATTTTAGAAAAGGGGAGGTTTGTGACACAAAAAATGTATAATTTAGTGGTTTGCTGATATTTTTATTTTAAAAAATTCTTGTATCACAAACTCTAAATCTAAAGAAAATTTGAGTTAGCTCAAATATGGAAACCAGTCTTAGAAAAACTGATAAACTACTTAATTTTAAAGGCACAACACAAATATTAAGCAATAACCTGTAGAGTTTCTTTTTAAAACCTGATCATATTACTGTACTAACCAATCAATATTTATGCATTTTACTGATGTCTTCTCATACAAATTTTGAAAGTTTAGTTAACACTTTAAAATGATAAAAAATAAAAGGATATTAATTCCATGTATGAACTCAACTGAAAAGACTCATAAAAAGCACTGCAGAACACCTTACCGTTATATTGAGAAGAGAAAAACACTCAGGATTTTCAGGGTCCCCACACCTTAGATCTGACATATAATCTTCAGCAGAATTTTCCAGTTCCTCGTGACTGCAATTATCCAGCATATCCACAGGGAATGCCATCCTCTTTAACAAACAACATGGGACAAAAATGTTTCAGAATATGAAATGCTAGCTTCCTTTTCTCATAGAAAAACTTTATATTGTAATATTTTATTATAAAGAGTTCTTCACTATACCATGTCAGACTACAACTTGGCCTGCTGATTTAACAATGTACATCAAAAGGAAATTTTAAACATTAATCTGAATTAAAAATTAAAAATAAAATAGGAATTAATAGTAATTCTTTAAATGATATAAATGTATTTATACAGGTATAGGATTTACATATTTGCATATACGTACACCCACAAAAATACATCCTCATACACCTGCCAACATTATAAGTCACTATAAAAGGACAAAAGGGAACATTTTGGAATAGAAATGTTCTATAACTGCATCGTAGTGATGGCTGCTCCACTATATAAATTTACTAAAAAAAAAAAATTAATCACTGAATTATACAATAGCAATGGGTAAATGTTGCAATATGTAAATTCTACCTCTCATACATAGAGCTGTTTAAAAAAAAAAAAGCCAGCACTTTAGTGAGGAAACACTAAACACTTTCCCACTAAAGTCAGGAAAAATGACTCCACACTGTATAACATTATATAGGTACTTGCCAATGCAATTAGCCTAGAGACATAACAACTGGGTATGGGTGTATGTGGAAGGAACTATCTCTACCTCAATTTGCAAATAATATATTTAATTGAAAAACCCAAAAGAATCAATGGAAAAACTATTCCAAACAATAAGAAAATATACTAAAACAGGATATAGTTACACACAGAAATTAAGCCCTCATATATACAATAATAACCAGTGAAATCAGGAATGGAAAAAATGAAGTAAAAATAGGTAAAAGACCCCATTTACAGTGGATAGAGCATCAGCCTGGGGACCAAAGGGTCCAAGGTTCAATTCTGGTCAAGGGCATGTACCTCGTTTGCAGGCTCCTCCCCGGCCGGGCCCTGGTCAGGGCTCACACAGGAGGCAACCAATCTATGTGTTTCTCTCACATTAATGTTTCTCTGTCTTTCCCTCTCTCTTCCACTCTCTAAAAATCAATGGAAAAATGTCCTTGGGTGAGGATTAAAAAAAAAAAGTAAGCTAAGCAGAAATATGCATCTTAATGAGATACAAAAAGAAAAATCAAACCCAAATCTAATGAAGCCATCAACCATGTGAAATCACATCTTAAGTATACAGCCAGTCAATTTTAGAATAACCCAGTTTCTTCAATACGTATACAGCATGGAGTTTAAAGAGTGGGAACTATTGTAAATTAAAGGACACTTAAGAGACATAGCAATCAGATGCATTGTAGAGAGGATTCTGATTTGTGTACTCTTGAAAATTTCCATGATAAAAAGTTAAATAAAAAATAAACATATGCTCTAGTCTATATCAAAGTCTGAGCTATTTAGTTCTTAAAGGAGATATAAAGTAAAATAGGTTAACTTGTTATAAAAATTCCCTATTTCATATTTACCCAAAATAAAAATAGCAGAGCCCAACTGCTGTATTTGTCAATAATCTCTGCAATCTTGATTTAAAAAATAATAAAGGGAAAAGGCAGAAGAAAACTGAGAAAATAGAAATTACTTTTCTCTGAAGTAATTCTTCAGAGAAGCATTTTATCACATCAAATCTTTTTTATCACAACAAATACATCAGTAGGTAAAAAAGCTGAAAATCTAATGAAAATATGAGGTAAACATGTAAAAGACAGGACATATAACAGCTACATATAGTTAAATATATATATATATTTTTTTTAAATATATATTTTATTGATTTTTTACAGAGAGGAAGGGAGAGGTATAGAGAGCCAGAAACATCGATGAGAGAGAAACATCAATCAGCTACCTCCTGCACGCCCCCCACCTGGGGATGTCCTGCAACCAAGGTACATGCCCTTGACTGGAATCGAACCTGGGACCCTTGAGTCTGCAGGCCGATGCTCCATCCACCGAGCCAAACCAGTCCTGGCTATTTTTTAAAATTTATTTTTTAAATCTTCACGCAAGGATATGTTTTTACTGATTAATTTTAGAGAGCGAGGAAAGGGGGGGGAGGGGGAGAAACATCGATGTGTGAGACAAACATTGATCAGTTGCTTCCTGTACATGCCCGACCAAGGATCGAATCCACAACTTTTTGGTATACAGGACAATGCTCCAAACAACTGAACTACCTGGCTAGGGTTAAATATATTTTTCTGAATTTTCAAGATATGATGATAATGAGAAACTTATTTTTTACCATAATCTGAAATCCTGGTCCTAAGGACTTTAAAACGTGGTGTATATGATTGGGAACCTAATTTTATACAAATATATATTTTAATCAAATTGATTTTTAAATTTTTTAAAATAAAAACCTGGAAATAGAACACACAAAAACAGCCCATCTATTAGTAAATATAAATGTCTAAATAAAAGGAGAAAGTAAAAAAAATATATGAAACATTTATAAAAGCAATACCACAGGATTTCCAGGCAACTTATAAAAAGAAAAAGAAAAAAACAGCAACTATGAATTTCAAGAGAGATCAACCAGGAGCTTATGTAAATCAGATGTTATAGTTAGAAAAGTATCAAAATAAAACAGCAGAGCTCTATTATGAAGCTTATTTGTTATTTTGGGCAAATTTTTATATCTCTATTAAAGTCAATATTCAAAAGCAAACTGAGGAAATAGAACATTATGTTCTAGTCAGATCCAACAATTCTAATGAAGATTAAAATTTTAGATGAAACCAAAAACAAATGGTCAACAGCAGATGAAAAAAGCATAATTAGGACACTAGTTAACTGTTTTCTTCTCTTATAGACAACAAGATCCCAGCTTTGTGTCTAAGTAAAAATTAAGAGCATTAAATATACCCTACTATTGACTAGATGAAGCTCAAGAAGGATTAATATCACAGTATTCTCCTTAAACCAACTTGAAAGACTCTCTTGAATATTAGCTACCAAAACAAGGCAGGAATGAAACACATTTAAACATTTCATTTGCTAAGAGTAATCATGAGCTAAAGCAGGGGTGGGGAATCTTTTTCTGCCAAGGGCCATTTGGATATTTATAACGTCATACCTGGATCATACAAAATTATCAACTTAAAAATTAGCCTGCTATATTTGGTCAAACATTTAATTAACTCACCCCTAATGCCTTGGCAGGGTCAAACCAAATGATTTCAAGGGCCATATACCCCTGCCCTGAAGGATGAAATATAAATTAACATATGAGGGCTGCTGCCAAAAATTTGGTATACAAAAGCATTGTTGATTACAATCACATAAAGGTAATACGGCATTCTAGACAAAGAATACAAAATGGACATATAAGGAAAAGGAGCCTGATAGAATAGCAAATTGATGGGTCCTTTTCTTTTTCACCTACTGTTACCACAACATGGTCCTTAAAAGATTTTAAATACTATCATGTTTAAATAGCATTTTCTTTTTTTTTTTTAGTCTTATTTATTTTTTAGTTTTAGTTTTATTCATATTGAATAAAGAGCCTAGCAGTATAGCCCAGAATAAGGAATGGTTGTGAATAGTCAGGGGTGTCATGATTCCTCATCTAACATGCTTTAACTATGTCTGACCCGTCCTGCTAATTTGTGGCAGTGCGAGACTGGAACACAGGCCAGCTGTCCCTAAGCCATTGATCCTTCCTCTATCCCAGTGTTGGCTGAACTTCAATTATCTGCATACCACCATCAAAATGGTTCCAGTGTGTCAAGTGTCTATATCACTACTTCATATGTATGTTCCTCAATTCACTTTTTTAAATGCACACCTCTCATCCCATCCCCCCCTTTTTAATTTGGTAAAATCCTATATAATAAAAAGTTAATATGCAAATCGACCTAATGGCAGAATGACCAGTCACCTATGACATGCACTGACCACCAGGGGGCAGACGCTCAACACAGGAGCTGCCTCTGGTGGTCAGTGCTCTCACAGGGTGAGCACTGCTCAGCCAGAAGCCGAACTCACAGCTGGTGAGCACAGCAGCGGTGGCGGGAGCCTCTCCCGCCTCCGTGGCAGTGCCAAGGATGTCCGATTGACTGCGAGAGGGTGCAAGCCAGGGGGAGGGACCCCCCCCCGAGTGCACGAATTTTGTGCACCAGACCTCTAGTATACACATAACATTTACCATTTTAACCCTTTCTAAGTTTACAGGTCAGTGGCAGTAAGAATATTCACACTGTTATACAACCTTCACCACTCTCCCTTTCCAGAACTATGTACCCATTAAATAATTCCCCATTCCTATTCCCCCTAGTCCCTGATAACCACCATTCTTTCTGTATCCATCAATTTACCTATTCTAGGAATTTCATAAGTGTTATCACAATAATTGTCTTTTTTACTAGTATTTCTGCCTTATTTCACTTATTTCAAGCTTCATCCATGTTGTAGCCTATATCAGAATTTCAACTCACTTTAAAAAAAAATTTTCATTCACTTCAACCTACAAAACCACCAATTTGATATATTAGATAATACATTTTCCTAATCAGCCTTATGATTTCTATGTATCATAATTTAAATGTTCACCTGAATACAACTTAAAGCCCTCTCCTAAATCACCAGTAGTATGCCAGCACACTTTAGAAAACATTACTATCTATGGGATTGCTTACCATAAGACTAAAGGCAAATACAGTATGACTAAATTAATTAAAGTGTAAAACAAAAATTCATTATCTTTCATTCTTAAACATTCTTATACTGAGACTTTTGAATAGAAAAATAATCACTTCTAGGTTTATTTAGTCA
>NW_005353967.1:16746986-16751426 GCF_000412655.1 Myotis brandtii
AAGTCCAACAATTTAAATATTCTGAAATTTGCATAAGGAACATTGGGAGGGGGCTTTACTTAGTTAGAAGTTGTTATTTCTGAATACAGTTTGACAACTGCTCGGCTGGGTGGCTCAGTTGGTTGGAGCATCCTCCAGTACACCAAGTTTGTTTCCTGGTCAGAGCACATGCCTAGGTTTCAGATTTGATCCCTGGTCAGGGCACATATGGGAGGAAACTGATATCTCTTTCTCCCTCTCCTTTTCCCTCTCTTTCTCTCTCTCCCTTTCTCCAAAATCAATAAACATCATCAGGTGAGGATCAAAAAATAAGTAAATAAGGACCTTTTTACCTCTAAATATTAGTAATTGTTTATTTTTTTAAAATATTGTTTAAAAGCAAAGAGAGAGGACCCAAATAAACAAAATCAGAAATGAAAGAAGTGAAGTAACAACTGATCCCACAGAAATACAAAGGATTATGAAAAAATACTATGAACAATTCTATTCCAACAAAATGGACAACCTAGACGAAATGGACATATTCTTAGAAAAATACAAGCTCCCAAAACTCAATCAAGAAGAATAAAAAAACCTGAATAGGTCGATAACTACTGAAGAAATTGAAGCAGTGATCAAAAATCTTCCAGCAAACAAAAGCTCTGGTCCAGATGGCTTTACAGAAGAGTTCCACCAAGCATTCAAAGAAGAACTGAAACCTATCCTCCTCACACTATGCCAAAAAATTCAAGAGGAAGGCACATTTCCAAGCTCTTTCTATAAAGCCAGCATTATCCTAATTCCAAAACCAGATAAAGATACCACAAAAAAAGAGAACTACAGGCCAATATCCTTGATGAACATAGATGCTAAAATCCTCAACAAAATTCTAGCAGATCGGATTCAGCATTACATTAGAAAGATTATACATCATGACCAAGTGGGATTTATTCCAGGGATGCAAGGATGGTAAAATATCTGCAAATCAATAAATGTGATACATCACATAAACAAACTGAGAGACAAAAATCACATAATCATATCAATTGATGCAGAAAAAGCATTGGACAAAATCCAACACCCTTTCTTGATAAAAGCCCATACCTCAACATAATAAAAGCCTTATATGACAATATTACGGCCAACATCATACTCAATGAGCAAAAACTCATTTCTCCTAAGAACAAGACAGGGATGCCCACTTTCACCACCCCTGTTCTAAATAGTACTGGAAGTGCTAGCCATAGGGATCAGACAAGAAGAAGAATTAGTTTTTTTGGTGCAATGGTAAATGGGATTGTTTTTTCATTTCTCTTTCTGTGAGTTCATTATCTTCTATCTATATATATAAAAGCCTAAGCGACTGTCGCAACCAAAACAACCGAACGGATGACCGAACAGGCTGCATGGGGCGACCAGGCCGGCAGGGGGGTTAGTGAGGGACGACCAAATGACTGAGCAGCAGGCTGCGTGGGGCGACCGGGTCGGCAGGGGGAGCAGTTGTGGGTGACCAGGCCAGCAAGGGGGTTAGTGAGGGCCGACCAAATGACTGAGCAGCAGACTGTGTGAGGTGACCAGGTTGGTAGGGGGGCAGTGAGGGGCGACCAAACCACTGAACAGCAGGCTGCATGGGGCGACCAGGCCAGCAGGGGGGGCAGTTGGGGTGACCACGCTGACAAGGGGGAACAGTGAGGGGCGACCAGGCTGGCAAAGGGGGGCAGTGAGAGGCAATCAGGCAGTCAGACAGGTGAGCAGTTAGGAGCCAGTGGTCCCAGATTGTGAGAGGGATGTCCGACTGCCGGTTTAGGCCTGATCCCAGGGATCAAAAGCCTAAACCGGCAGTCGGACATCCCTCTCACAATCTGGGACCACTGGCTCCTAACTGCTCACCTGTCTGACTGCCTGATTGCCTCTCACTGCCCCCCTTTGCCAGCCTGGTCGCCCCTCACTGTTCCCCCTTGTCAGCGTGGTCACCCCAACTGCCCCCCCTGCTGGCCTGGTCGCCCCATGCAGCCTGCTGTTCAGTGGTTTGGTCGCCCCTCACTGCCCCCCTACCAACCTGGTCACCTCACACAGTCTGCTGCTCAGTCATTTGGTCGTCCCTCACTAACCCCCCTGCCGGCCTGGTCGCCCCATGCAGCCTGCTGTTCAGTGGTTTGGTCGCCCCTCACTGCCCCCCTACCAACCTGGTCACCTCACACAGTCTGCTGCTCAGTCATTTGGTCGTCCCTCACTAACCCCCCTGCCGGCCTGGTCGCCCCATGCAGCCTGTTCGGTCATCCGTTCGGTTGTTTTGGTTGCGACAGTCGCTTAGGCTTTTATATATATAGATAGAAGATAATGAACTCACAGAAAGAGAAATGAAAAAACAATCCCATTTACCATTGCACCAAAAAAACTAAGACACCTAGGAATAAACTTAACTAAGGACGTAAAAGACCTGTACTCGGGAAATTATAGGATATTGAAAAAACCAACCTGGTCACCTCACACAGTCTGCTGCTCAGTCATTTGGTCGGCCCTCACTAACCCCCTTGCTGGCCTGGTCACCCACAACTGCTCCCCCTGCCGACCTGGTCGCCCCACGCAGCCTGCTGCTCAGTCATTTGGTCGTCCCTCACTAACCCCCCTGCCGGCCTGGTCGCCCCATGCAGCCTGTTCGGTCATCCGTTCGGTTGTTTTGGTTGCGACAGTCGCTTAGGCTTTTATATATATAGATAGAAGATAATGAACTCACAGAAAGAGAAATGAAAAAACAATCCCATTTACCATTGCACCAAAAAAACTAAGACACCTAGGAATAAACTTAACTAAGGACGTAAAAGACCTGTACTCGGGAAATTATAGGATATTGAAAAAAGAGATAGAGGAAGACATTAACAAATGCAAGAACATACCATGTTCATGGATTGGTAGAATGAACATCGTTAAAATGTCCATACTACCCAAAGCAATATATAGATTTAATGTAATCCCCATTAAAACACCAACGGCATATTTCAAAGTTCTAGAATAAACTCTCCAAAAATTCATCTGGAATAAAAAAAAGACCCCAAATAGCCACAGCAATCCTGAAAAAGAAGAACAAAGTTGGAGGGATCACAATACCAGATATCAAGCTATATTACCAAGCCACGGTTCTCAAAACTGCCTGGTACTGGCACAAGAACAGACATATAGACCAATGGAACAGAACAGAGAACCCAGAAATCGACTCAAGTCATTATACTCAATTAATATTTGACAAAGGAGGCAAGAGCATACAATGGAGCCAAGACAGTCTCTTCAATAAATGATGCTGGGAAATTTGGTCAGATACATGCAAAAAAATGAAACTAGATCACCAACTTACACCATACACAAAATAAACTCAAAATGGTAAAGGACTTGAATGGAAGACGGGAAACCATAAAAATCCTACAAGATTCCATAGGCAGCAAAATAGCAGACATATGTCGTAGCAATATCTTTACCAATAAAGCTCCTAGGGCAATGGAGACTAAGGAGAAAATAAACAAATGGGACTACATCAAAATAAAAAGCTTCTGCACAGCAAAAGAAACCATCAACAAAACAACAAGAAAGCCCACTGCATGGGAGAACATATTTGCCAATGATAATTCAGATAAGGGTTTAATCTCCAACAACTACAGAGAACTCATACAACTTAACAAAAGGAAGATAAACGATCCAATAAAAAAATGGGCAAAGGACCTAAATAGACACTTTTTGAAAGAGGACAGACAGAAGGCCAAGAGAAATATGAAAACATGTTCAAAGTCACTAAACATCCAAGAGATGCAAATCAAAACAACATTGAGATACAATCTCACACCTGTCAGAATGGCTATCATCAACAAATCAAATGACGAATGCTGGCGAGGATATGGAGGAAAAGGAACCCTCGTGCACTGCTGGTGGGAATGCAGACTGGTGTAGCCACTGTGGAAGACAGTATAGAGTTTCCTCAAAAAGTTAAAAATGGAACTCCTATTTGACCCAGTAATTCCACTTCTAGGAATATATCCGAAGAAATCAGAAACACCAGTCAGAAAGGATATATGCACCCCTATGTTCATAGCAGCACAATTTACAATAGCTAAGATTTGGACACAGCCTAAGTGCCCATCAGCAGATGAGTGGATTAGAAAACTGTGGTACATCTACACAATGGAATACTATGTCGCTATAAAAAAGAAGGAACGTTACCATTTGTAACAGCAGGATGAACTGGAGAGCATTATGCTAAGCGAAATAAGCCAGTTGGAGAAAGATAAATATCACATGGTCTCGCTCATATGTGGGATATAATGACCAACATAATTTGATGAACAAGAACAGAGACAAATGACAGGGGAGGGGGGGCGGTTAGAGAGCAACCACAGGACTTGTTTGCATGCATATTAGCATAACCAATGGACAAAGACACTGGGGCGGTGGGGGCTTGCCTGGGGTGGGAAT
>NW_005353967.1:16751570-16756177 GCF_000412655.1 Myotis brandtii
TGGCTGTGGGGGGGAGGGGGGTCTTTGGGGAGAAAAACTAGTATGTAAAACTTCAGACAATAAATAAAATTAAATAAAATTAAATATTGGTTAACTTAAGAGTACATAGATTACTAGCCCTGTGGTGGTTCTGCTACAGTTTAGAGAGGCCACAGAAGGGTGGTCAAGTCCTGGAGAAAATTATGTTGCTATGGTAAGTCACGTGCTTCTCCTTCTTTTTTGTTGTTTTTAAGCTTGTATTCTATGTTACATAACTGTAAAGCTGTCAGGTCAAATTTTGTCAAGCACTTTATTCTCTGCCCAGGAGATAAACCAAAAGGCCTAACTAGATTCTACATGAATGAGAAAGCTTAATGTTGCCTTCAGTGAACTCATCAAAAATGTATACAGAATGGACAATGAAGTGTAAAAAGTGTCCAAATTAATTAATTAAGTAAAGCGTATGCTCATTAATCCTGGCTAACTTACATAAAAACATACTCAGACCGCTTCCTTATGTAAGAGTTCTAAGATATCCATCAGCTATTTTATATCCATCTTTTAATAATTTCACTTTTCCTAAAAAATTATATAACTATTTGAAAGAATGACTATTTTTTTTAATCCTCACCAGAGGGTATTTTTTCCACTGATTTCCAAAGAGAGTGGAAAAGGAGAAGGTGGGGAGAGAGAGAGAGAAACATGGATGAGAGAGAGATACAACAATTGGTTGCCTCCTGCATAAGGCCTCGCCAGGGCTGGGGAATCTGCCACCGAGATACAAGGTATGTGCCCTTGACCAGGAATCGAACCCGAGACCCTTAGGTCCACAGGACGATGCTCCAACTGAGCCAAATGGGCCAGGACAGGGCAGAATTACTACACTTAACAAGAAAATATGAAAACAAATTAGAATATTAATTCCTATCATTGTGATTCATTCCCTATGTGATGTTAATGACTAGATGTCAACTACACTCTTAAAAAGGGGGAACATATAAGTTCAATTACTAAATTATTTCAAGATTCTTATACATTATTGCTATTATTTAAGAGTTTTAGGGGAAAGGTTAGATTTAAAAAATCTGGCAATGTTAGAACTGAAAAAGTTCTTAGAAAACAAATAATTATCTCAACCAATCCAAGTCATGATCTTACTTCTCCTGATTGCTTCCCCAACAAAGAAAATAGGTTAGGTATCCAGGCAACATAATCGTCAATGCTCTCAACCTTGTACACAAAAAGCCTGTTTCTGAACCTTATTATGATTCTTCTGATTCTTCCCTTTTCTTTTCTCCCTAACATCATTTCTTCCTTAACTAACCTAGCTCCTATACTACATCAGGTCAACTGATCTCTGTCTTACTTAGCTCTTACTTCCTCTATCCCTATCCTACACAAGGCCCTAAATCCTAGATTAATCCTTCTCCCCATTCACAGCTGTTTTTTAGTACAACAAAAATGAAACCACTTCTGGAGCAGACTGCTACGATAATCAAATCTCAGGTGGCTCAACACTGCTCAAAAATCCTTTTGGTCTTCTAGGAAATGAAAAAGATTTGGTTACATATGGTTAAGGATTGACTACAAGTTTATGGGTAATGGAGCAAAAAGTTAAATGGGGTTCATACCTGCTGCCTGTTTTTATTTCAAGTAGAAGCCCAAATCATCTTTTGAAGTAACCATCACTGAGCCAACAGTGCTATATGTACTTCATGACCCAGATTACTGAACACTGTTCATAATCCTACAGAAGCAGTTTACAAACACAGGAAAGCCAAACTAAGAACTATTTAAATGAATACACCATAAAATTTTGTCCATTTCAAGATTAGACAATCTAAAATTCATTATTTTTTTTTTACTTGGCTCATCATATAATAGAGCTGATTTTATAGTGTTTTATTAAAGTTAACATGGGTTTGATACAGTAAACTTCAAGGATACAGCAGTCTAAACAATATGCAACTATAGACTAGGGGCCCAGTGCACAAAATTCTGGCACTCAGCGGGGGCTCTCAGCCCAGCCTGTGCTCTCTCGCAGTCCAAGAGCCCTTGGCTTAGACCCACTCCCCATGGCTTCTGGCACACTGACCACTAGGGGGCAGCTCTTGTGTTGAGCATCTGCTTCCTGGTGGTCAGTGTATATCATAGCAACCGGTCATTCCGCCATTTGGTCAATTTGCATATTGGCCTTTTATTATATAGGATATAGGATAATTTTAACACAAAGTATCACAGAGGCTTGTCTCTTTTAGAACCCTGAAGAAAAACTGATTTTTCTTTTAAAAACTGTTTTTGTTTTAAAAGAAATACATCTAGCTCAAAACAAAGCAAAAACAAAACAAAACTTGGTGCTTAATTTTCACATAATGTTTAGGAAATATTCCCTAATATTTTCACTACACAACTAAGACATGTAACCAAGGGCTGCCGGTATCATATCAACTGGAAAAACAGCAGCCTCTGAGCCACAGGCTAGCCCAGTGGTCAGCAAACTGCGGCTCACGAGCCACATGCGGCTCTTTGGCCCCTTGAGTGTGGCTCTTCCACAAAATACCGACTTCTGCACATGGGCCACGAAGTTTCAATCGGATGGTACGTGCGCCCCCCTACGTGGTATTTTTTGTTTACCTTCTTACCTAACCAACAGTCCTTGCTACAGAATCCTTGCTATTTTTCGAACATCTGCCCTAATACTCAATCCTCTTATGTTCTCACCTTTAAAAAGTAAATCTTTTTGTATTTTTAGGCAGATGACTGAACATAACACACATAAGGCTTCAAAGGGTTACGTAGGTAGGAGCTAATGGATAAAAATGTTAGCGATTTTCTTCTTTTCAATTTCTCAACCACTGGTAAAACAATGCTCAAAATCTCAAGCTATGGTAAAGATAAAAAACACACCAAGATCACTTACAAACTCAATTAAATACAACAGTACCAATTCTACAGACCTCTCTGATGTGTGTATTAACAGAATCAATGTAATATGTGTTTGACTCAGCAGTGAACTTGCCAGACAGAACAATCTCATTCCCCGTCGACTTAGCATAGGTCCAATCAGGGCACCTTCAGTCTGTAGCAGACAATCTTTGCTTACTGAAATTCCCTAAAACATGACTCATTTCTCAATGTGCAAGGCCCCTTTCACCTCCATAATTCTTCCCACAGAACAAGCATGTCATTAGTGAGAGGCATAACATTTCTTCGAAGGATGGTACATGACATGAATCACTTTGTTCGCAGAAGAAACAGTGGAAGAGTCTTCAACTAATCAGAAAAGAAGTTTACAGTAATTTAATTAGGAGGGTAACATTAAAATTTTACTCTCAAAAGCATCTAATTATAAAATATTTTGTTTTCTCCAAATCAGTTAAGCCCTTTTGTTTGATGTATTTTGTACCTTTATTAAAGAAATGATACCATTTATAATGATTCGAACCCTATTTCAAAGGTCAGACTAATTCAGAACTTTTTAGATCTAAAGTCCACAGGTAAAGCATTTTAGGTTATAATTACTCATGCAGCAGGATAATGTTGCTACTCCTAGAAGATATTTCTAAATTCCCTAAGCCAATCCTCAACATAAATTCAAAGAGAGTAGTACAATGTATCAGCTACAAGCTTTCTGTGAAAGACTATGATGTTTTTATCTTTGTTTGCGCTGGAAGTCTTCACAAATAGACTTCCCAGGTTCCTCTCACCATCTCATTTCCTGGTCCTCTCCCCCTTACCCTCCAAAACACACACACACACACACACACACACACACACACACAAACACCTTAGTCTGGTACATATTGGTCACTAAAAACATTTCCTCTTGTAGGAGGAAAACAAAATATTGTTTGCAAATATAACCTGTACATCTTATGTGCAATAAATAAATATGTGCAAGCAGAGGATACACTCATCAAACCCAGACCCATTTCGGTGAATTCCTTCCAGGGCCCAGATACGAGTATTACGCAACAGCCACCATTCCAGCTTTTAATCCCTGTCTGTGATGCTGTGGTAAAATACAAATGGCACGACCATAATCCGCTAGAGGTACTTACGTACACGTACGACCTAAATTAAAACAGGAATTGCCAAGTTCTCAGGAACCTTGAAAATGACAAATGGTGTCACAGTTCAGAATCATAACTACAACTTTTCCTTCCTGGTAGCCCAATGCCCTCCAAAACCCTCCCACATGAGCAAATGGAGGTTTTGAAAGGATCCCCCTGAGATGGGGGAGGGGCAGGCATCAGGTGGTTACCCTCAAATCTCCTCCTTGTGAGGCAACCATCCCACTTTCCAGAAGCTGAAAAGCGAATCCGACGCCTCATCATTTCTCCCAAAGGACGATCATGGGAGTGAGTGTAGGCAGATCCCTAGACCCCCGGGCCCTAAACACTCCATCGGATCTCCCGGGGCACAGGCCTGGAAACACGGCCGGGCAGCTAAGAATCAGACAACACTGCAGCGAGCTGCTTTCTGGAGGAGAATCCACACGTAGCCAGCAGTTACGGGTCTGGGAGGGGTCAGAGCATCTCCGGAGGCCGCCTCCGCGCGGGCAGCGCCGAAAAGCCTCGGCTCCACACCTGAGCAGGTCGGGTGCCCCCGAGCCCAGGATCCGCGCG
>NW_005353967.1:16757173-16781196 GCF_000412655.1 Myotis brandtii
CCATCCCGGCCTCGGGTCAGGGACGCGGCCTTCGCCCCGCCACCTCCTTCCTGAGCCCCTGCGCCCCGGGAGGAGGCACCGGGAGGGACGCGGAGCGCTCCATTCACCGTGGGGACGAGCCCGCCAGCCCCGACTTCCATCTTGAGCAAACAAGGACCCACCAAATGCCCGTGTCCACCTTTCCTCTTCCACGATGTAGTCCACGCGCACGAACCCAGACCCGCGAGGACGCCGGCTCCACCTTCCTGCCCTCCCCTGTCTCTCCGAGGCTCCTCGCCAGCCCAGCGCCCGAGGTCCTTTGCTAATGACACCCCCCGCAGATGAAAAGATTCACTCTGAAGTATTTAAAGCAGCGGTTCTCAACCTGTGGGTCGCGACCCCTTTGGGGGTCCAACGACTCTTTCACAGGGGTCGCCTAAGACCATCGGAAAACACATATAATTACATATTGTTTTTGTGATTAATCACTCTGCTTTAATTATGTTCAATTTGTAATAATGAAATTGGGGGCCACCACAGCATGAGGAACTGTATTAAAGGGTCGCGGCATTAGGAAGGTTGAGAACCACTGAGTGGATTTCTTAGAAGTAATGCATGTCATGGGTTTAAATGTGTTTAATAAATGTATTGACGAAGAGTGTTGTATGTAAGGATTTTAAGGCTTCCTTTCATAGTGCATAAACTCTGGAAAATAAACTCAGCTCATCCAGTAACTTGAAATTGTTCCTTTCATTCCTAAGAAATATTTAGCAATCACAATACCAACCTTTTACGAATTTACCTCAAACAATACTTGTTGATAGAGGTTTATTTGACTCAGATATTTTTTTAAAAAAAAATCCAATAGGCCTTTCTGCCTCGAGTTACTTAGAAGAATTAATCTCACATGTTACAGGATGCGGCTTTACATGTTTAAGAAAAACCATTTACTTCCCTCTTTGTCTGAGATACATTAAATCTTGCTTGTGTGTTTACCCATACTCAGAATCCATGAGCTCTTAGTGGACAAAGAACTAAAAAAAATGTCTTTATCGGATTGATACGTGCTGTAAATCACGACCAAAATATTTTGAAATAGGTTTTGAACCTTTTGTCTGAAAAGTTTTGCAGAAAGTTCTTAAACTTAAAAGTTAAAAAAACAACAACAACAAACAAAAAAACTGAAGTGAGAGGCAACAAGCTTTTATTTGAAATCAAAGAATAGCTATTCCAGAAGCACTGACTCAGGCAGAAACCCAAATAGTGTTTCAATTACGGGGTGAAGAAGGCAAAGGGTTTTTGTGAGAAAAGGAAGATAAATAATTACATGAATAGAAAGAAGGAATTTCTAGTTGTGCTAATAAGCTAAGTTATTCTTTAGCTATACATGGCTGTTTACTGATTCTGAAAAATGTCTTTATCAGTCCTCGTAGTCAGGAGGTCTGTTTCCTTGGCAAACAGTTGTTTGGGATACAATGTTGCTTTAGGCCCAGTTCAAACATTCCAAAGGTGCAAGGAGTTAGAGGTGCAATGCAGTTCCTCTGGAATGGCTGCCCAGACTCCTTTTTGAAATGGCCCCATTAATGCCAATTTCTCACAGAGTAAAAGATTATGTTTCATATGCTTGCTTTATTTTGTTAAGTTACAAGTAGAAAGAAACATGTTAAGAGTTCTCCTTGCATTTTTTAATATATGTTTTAAGGCGATTGGGACCATCTTAAGAGAAGCTTACCACAACACTACATTTTGGAGGTCTCTGGTACAAATGACCCAGAAGAGAGCCCTTAAATTGCAATGGAAAGAGGAATTCCTAATGGCTAAATAATGGCTGTTTCTGATTGCTAACACATTACCAAGCACTTTATTAACTTCTTTGTGGAAATTAATTCATTTAATCCTTATAACCATCCTTCGAGGTACTTATTAATGTTATCCCCAGTTTACCTAAGAGGAGATTGAGGCACACAGAGAAACTAAGCAATTTGCCCATAGTCACATAGCTAATAACCTGGCAGTTTGGCTCAAGCGCATACTCCCTTAACCAGTATATTATACCACCTTTCATGGGCACAAAATCGCACGCCATATGATTGAATTTTACTTTCAAAGTCCTAAAACATACCAAATACCCAGTGTCTTCATGTTGAAAAGATTTCTTATTTTAGTATTATTTTCTTGGACACGAAGAGAGAATTAAACCCTAAGAAAGAAAACTTGTAAGACTTCCTTTGATATATATTAAGCAAAATTGTATAATCTGTTAGTTTTTGAAAAACCAAAAAAAACCACTTTTTTTTTTAATCCTCACCCGAGGATATTTTTTTCTATTGACTTTTAGAGAGAGTAGGAGGGAAGGAGGAGAAAGAGAGAGAGAGAGAGAGAGAGAGAGAGAGAGAAAACCTCCAAGTGAGAGCGACACATTGATTGGTTGCCTCCCGCATGTGCCCTGACCTGGGCAGGGATTGAACCTGCAATGGAGCCCTTGACCAGGAATTGAACCCCTTTGATTTGTGGGCCAACACTCTAACCACTGAGCAAAAGTGAGGGCACTTTTCACATCATTTAAGGGTAATTGCTCTTTAAGTTTTTTGTGGGGTTTTTTTTTTAGGTTCCGGAGCAGTTAGAAGTTTTATGAAAATTTATTTAGTGAATGGAAGAAACACATTTCCTTAGAAAAGATTCATCACCACCTTTGACCCTCCATTAGACTTAAATGGGTAGAACTAGGATCCAGTATATACAGCATATGTTTTAAATTCATAAAATCACAGTGAGAAGGTTTTAATGACTGAGGCAGCCCAGGTACTTCTAACTAGATCTGAACTATTAGTCAATTAGCTAACTAATTAGCTAATGATGTCAGCCGTAGCAATGGAGAAATGAGAAGGCAATCCTTTTTACTTGCACTAGAAGAAGAAAAGAGCCTCCATACCCTAGAATGCTTTATTTCTTCCTCTGGTATATAAAATGTCATAGATATGCTTTGGGGATTAAAAGCAGTATTAGCAGGGGTTTTATTTGTCTGCAGATTTCAAATTCCTGGGTGATACTATGCACTAAAAAATGTACCCAAAGAACAAGAGGAATAACAGGTTTGAGAAGCCAGTTACATTTGTTTCCTCTGGTTTAGTTTGGTTTCCTACGAGGTAGAAGTTTAAGGACATAGTATTCAGTAAGTTTAGTTTGGGTTTAAGGGAAATAACATTGTATTTTTCATGTTACTAATGAAAAATTACATACATCTTACATCGATGGCAGATACTGCAAGTTGCCTAGTCAATATCCACCCTACCCTGTTTGACAGACCCACATTTGCTCAGGGTGGCGATGTGCCGAGTTAAAACTGTTTCCTCCCAGGCTCCTCTTGCAGATGGGGTACCAGCCATAAGATCACTTTGGCCAATGAGATGGATGGCTTCGAAGAAAGCTGAAGGAGAAGCTTGGCTATCCCTTTGCCTTTTGCCATTTGTACTGTTTTCTTTCTTTCTGCCTGGAAGGAAGACTTAAGTTTGGGATCAGCCTTCTTGTAACCATGAGCTGACAATGAGAATAAGTCCATGTGGTATGAAGTATGCCAGAGCCAAGATTAGGAACCCGGGACAACATTGACTTCATGGAGCTGCCACATCAGTCCCAGGCTGCCTACCTCTAGTCCTCTAGTCCTCTCTGTGACATGCTATCAAATGCAGCCCTAACTAAAGTTCAAAGTTAAACACTGTCTCCTTGAGATAGCTGGTATATATACTCTTGTAATATTACTATACTATAAAAGTGGTATTCTTTGATTTTGCTGCTGTCTTAAGTAACTGCACTTTGCAGAAATCAGTGCTCTCTGTGACTTGCCTTCTAGTATTTGGTGAAGAAAACACACCAATTCCTGACTATGAAAAGAATATCTTATATTTAGTCATACAGTACATTTGATTGCACACATTTCACATATCACCTCAGTGAGTCTCTAATATCACTGTGAGAAAGGATGATAAGTAGCAGTAGTCGTCTAGAAACAAGTTACTGGCCAGAGTTATCACCGTGCCAAGTACATAAAGAATACACAGAAAAGAATAATTCTGTTTTTCATTTTTAATGAAAAATACATAGAAGAATCAGGTTGTAGATAGGAATTCTAAAATTAAAATAAATAGTATGTACTGTATAGAAAGCAACCTGCCAAGACGCATCAAAAGTGATGAAAATGTGAATCTGTTACCCACAATACTACTACTGGGAATTTTCTGAAGGAAACTTTTAGGAAGAAGAAAAAGGTTATGTGTGTGAAAATGGCACTGAAGCATTTTTTTAAAAGAAAGCCAAAATATATAAATCCCATGAATGTCGAATAATAGGTACATTATGAGTAACCAAAGAAATAAAACATTTTTGCATATCTTATTGCAGGCAATCAGAGGTGTTCTTTTTTCATTGCTAATGGCAACTGGCCAGACTTACAGAGCAGCTACACACTCTCTCATAGGCTGGCATGGGACACCCATCCAGAGGCATGTATCCTGGTCACTGTTGTCACTGCTGCTGGATTAGATTTATTAAACATTTATATGTCAGACATTGTACTAAATATTTTACTTACGTTACCTTCTTTAATCCTCACAGTAGATACTATGAGGTCTCTACTATGTCCTCATTCCAAAGATGAGGAAACTAAGGTTTAAAGTGGTTGAGCAGGAATTTGACCATTGTTTTGAATTACTCTAGACTTTAGAAACTGGCCTACAGACTTAACTTTACTGCTTCTCAATTAATATATAACCAGCTCTGCATACATCTTTTGAAATGTTGGTTATGCCAGGCACTGTGCTAGATAGACCCTGTGGTGTGATCATGGGAAGAATGGCACAGGCAGAGATAACAAGAAACGTGGATATGGACTCCAGAACAATGGCTTCCTGGCAAAACTGAGAAGACAACTAGGGCTTTTCAGCAGTGTGTGGGGTGTCAAGAAATGAGGCTGGAGAACCTAGCGAAACAGGCAGGACCTGTTTCTAAAAGTTATTATTTTAAAAAAGTACCGATCAGCCATGGTAAGGCGTATGGGCTCAATCCCACACGCAATGGAGAGCCATTTAAGGAGGTTAAGTTTCAGAGTGGCATGACCACATTTGCGTATCAGCAAATTTTCTCAGGCTGCCATGTGGAAAATGAATTGAAGAAAAATAAGACTGGAGGCAGCGAGCCAATTATGGAACTGATTAATGAATCTAGGTGAGAGATGACAATCTGGTCTAGAAGTCACAGTGAGGATGAAGAGAAATAAATTTTAAAGCTCAAAGGTGGAAGTAGAATCAACAGGATTTGGCAAAATGTGCAATGTGATGGAGAAGGCAAGCAAGACTCGTTTCTGGCTTGAACCACTGGGAAGATGGTGGTGCTGCTTACTGAAATAGGAATCACTACAGAATGAGGACTTGGGAGATAAAATCATGAATTCCATTTTGACTATTTTGAGCTGTATGTGCAGGGAGACACCACGTGGGGACATCTGGAATAGTGAGATATTTACAAATTGGAGTTCAAGGGAGCTATCTAGATTGAAGGAAACAGAAACAGGAGATGCTGAGCAGGTCCTCTTCCTGCACAACTGCGTCAAGGCCTCTGCCTCTTTAGTCTCATAGTAAATGAGTGCCTGCACTTTCATCCTTGCGCACTGCCTGAACAGAGTCAACTCATGGAGGAAGGGAGGGCTTGGTAGCACGCGCCACGGTGTCCTTGTTGCTGGTTTCTACACCCAGCGGGACCTTGCACAAGGCCACCCACCCATGAGGACCATAAGGAAAGGCTGAGATCCTGCCTGGGCTCGGTGTGCAAGTCAAGCACCTTAACTCTAGGCTTCATCAGCCAGAGGGAGGGGCACCTTTTTCTAATCTGTCTCTTTGAAGGAGCACCTTTTTAACCAAACAAAGTGCCTTCTACGCTAAGGGGTCCTAACCACATTAGGTACGGGATCTTCAACACTGAAAAGTAGTGGATCCAGGATAATTTGAGATCATTCTTTCTGGGGCCCTATAAGAAGACATAACCCATTTTAAATGAAAATTGTATACCGTGTTTCCACTTGTGTTTACTAAGGATAGAGAGGCATGCCCCGCCAGCATGGCTCAGTAGTTGACCTCCACCTATGAACCAGGAGGTCATTGTTTGATTCCTGGTCAGGGCACATGCCTGGGTTGTGGGCTCAGACCTCAGTAGGGGGCGTGCAGGAGGCAACCAATCAATGATTGTCTCACATCGTTGATGTTTCTATCTCTCCCTCTCCCTTCCTGATATTAAAAAAAAGATACATTTAAAAATATAGAGAGGCATTATAGTCACACACACATACCCCCATCCACCCTCCTGTGCACCAATCCAATACCCCCAACCCTACCGCCAGCTTCATTTGCTGATTTAGAAAAATATCACAAAGCTGAAGGCAGCAACATTACCCATTGGCTTTCTTCGTGTCCGCTTAGTTACCTGAACAAGGGATTTGATGAACAGCTAACTTCTCTCCTGCAGATAATGCTAGAATTACAAATGCTTTCAAAGTAAAAATAAGCATATGGAAGCAATAGGCGTTGTAATGAAGAAAATAAACATAAAGCAGACTCCTTTACGTCACCTTCAAAACCAAAAATCAAACAAACAAAATTCTGTGAAACTCTAAATACTCCAGCTCCACTAGGATAACTAGACTTTTATAAAAAAAAAAGATCAAGCAAAAACACTTGATTTCTTTTATATTGAAAAATAACAGAAAAGAGATGAACTTTCAATCCACATCCAGCTTTGAAAGGTGTGTCCTGCCAAGGCTTAGAAGAGGGACAGTCTTCTGCCTCCCCCACATCAGGCTGAAACAATGCACAATGTCTCTCAATTCTACAGCCTGGCCTTGGTTTGAAAATGCTACAGTGGGACTGAAAACTGGGGTGGGTGGGGGTGGGGGCTGGGTGGAATGAGGTCTTCAGTGTGGTACAGGCTCCCTGTGCCCGCCCTACTGCAGTGCTTCTCCAGCTTCAGAGTTTTTTTTAAAAGATTTCTTTCTTTTTTTAATGCGGAGTCCTGACACTCTTCCCTCTGAAGATTCCAATCCAGGAGATCTAGAATGGGACCAAAGAATCTGCGTTTTGAATCAGCACCAACGGTACTATCTTTATCAAAACTCTTGATAAAGTGAGATGATTAATGAACACAACTGAGAAACTAAGGCAGCGGTTCTCAACCTGTGGGTCGCGACCCCTTTGGGGGTCGAACAACCCTTTCACAGGGGTCGCCTAAGACCATCGGAAAACACATACATAATTACATATTGTTTTTGTGATTAATCGCTCTGATTTAATTATGTTCAATTTGTAACAATGAAAATACATCCTGCATAGCAGATATTTACATTAGGATTCATAACAGTAGCAAAATTACAGCTATGAAGTAGCAACGAAAATAATTTTATGGTTGGGGGTCACCACAACATGAGGAACTGTATGAAAGGGTCGCGGCATTAGGAAGGTTGAGAACCACTGAACTGTGAGACAACAAAGAGTGTCCTACAGCTACGGCAAAATAAAGGCACTCAAACTTCTGATTTTTAATTTTATAGTAAAGTTTAACATTTGCAGGAAAGTTCATAAGGTCTCTAATAGTCATCGCACAGTTCAATGAATTTTTAATGAGTAGACACCTAGGTAACCACCACCCAAATCAAGATATGGGCCATTTCCAAAACACCAGCACGCTCGCTCATTCCTCCTCCCTGTCGATACCTCTCCCCAGAAGTAACCGTTATTCTGTCATCATTGATTTGCCTGTTTTTGAATTTCATGTAAATGGAATAATATAGTGTGAACTCTTTTGTGTCTGGCCTCCTTCGCTTAACATTATGTGTCTGAGACTTACCATGTTGTTGAGTATAGAAGTAGGTTCTTTTTTTATTTCTGTGTAGTATCACATTGTATAAAAATGCCATGATTTTTTTGCCCCTTCTATTGATGGACGTCAATCATTTCAAGATTCTTTGGTATTTCCATATAAATTTTAGCATCATCATGTCCATTTCTGCAAAAAAGGAAGTTAGCTGAATTCTTGATAGTGATGACATTGACTCTGTAGATCAGTTCGGGAGGTATTGCCATCTTAACAATATTAAGTCTTCCAATACATATCATTAAATTGCCTATTTCTGCACTCATTTCTGTCAAGTTTTGCTTCATTGTACTTTGGGACTCAGTTTTAGGGAAATATATGTGCATATTTATTATATCTAATTGATCCTTATATATTTATAAAATGTCCTGTTTATCCCCAGTAACTTTCTTTGTATCAAAGTCTACTTTGATATTAGTATAGCCACTCCAGTTCTCTTTTGCTGTTTGCATGGTATATCTTTTTCATCTTTTTAATTTCAACCCACTTGTGTGTTTGAGGAACAAAATCTTATTATATGCTTATTGGCCACTTGAATATCTTTTTTTCTGTGCCTGTTCAAGTCTTTGCCTATTTTTAAACTTTTTGTCTTTTTCTTATTGATTTGTAGGAGTTCTTTATATATTCTGGGTACAAGTTCTTTGTAGGATATATTATGGCAAATGTCTTTTCCTAATCTGTAGATTCTCTTTTTACATTTTTAATAGTGCTAGTGAATAGTAAATGAAGCTCAATTTATCAAAGTTTTCTTTCATTTATTTTCATTTTTCTTTTGTGTGCTGTTTAAGAAATCTTTGCTGCCCTGGCTGGTGTGGCTCATTTGGCTGGGCATTGCCGGTGCACCGGAAGGTTGCTGGCTTGATTCCCCAGTATGGGGGCCTGCAGGAGGCAGCCAATCGATGTCCCACATCCATGATTTCTCTCTCCCTCTCCCTTCCTCTCTCTCTAAAAATCAATTTTAAAAATCTTTAAAAAAGAAAGAAATCTTTGCTTACTTGGAGTGTTTTGTTTTGTTACACAGCATTATTATGGCAATGACTGATTAATACATTACACACTGCCAACTTGTTCTCCAAAGTAGTTGTACTCATACTCAAATCAGCATTCCATTGCTCCTTATCCCCCCCTTGTCACACTTTTAAGCTTTTTACAGGCTGATGAATACAAAATGTGTGTTACTGTGATTTGAATGTGCATTTTTCTAATTACACGAGATTAAGAATATTTTCATATTGATTGGCCTTTTGGATTTATGCTTCTATTTATTGATTGTTCATTTCTTACAAATAAATATTCTTCTGTATGTTTGAAAGATCCCAGAACAAGTTTAAAAAGAAAAGCAAGGTGCAAGACAATGGATATAGAGATAAGCACAGGTGTGTGTGCTCACATATATGTAATATACCCACATCTATATGTTTTTATAGGCATAAGTTATTTTTTGAAAAAAAAAACACATGAAACAATAAAATTGGAAGAATTATTTAAAAGACAGTTATAGTGAACTATAAAGCCAAAATGACAAAATTCATTATAATTTGTCAAACATATGAGGGAAAAATTTTTTTACTGAAATAAACATAAAGCTCTTGACTTGTGTGTGTGATGAGGGGGAGTGGAGGAGTGGTGGGTCGGGATGTTTAAAGATTGCTAGAGTTCTGGTGGAAATAAGGGGAACTCAGAGAGTCAGTCAGATGGCCAAATGAGATCACTCTCAGGAGGATTCATGTGAAGTCTTTGATCTCTGTCTGGTAAAGCGTTTCAAAGGAAATGCCCCTGGGGCATAAGTCAATGGACTAAATCAGTAAAACTTCAACCCTGAGTGTGCCAGCATCACCTGAGAAGCTTTAAAATAAGGGCCTAGGCTCCATCTCAGACCAATTGAACCAAAGTATCTGGAAGTGGCTCTGGGAACTGTAGTGCTTTTTTAATGAAAATATAATTGACATATAAAAGTAGATTAGTTTCAGGTATACAACATAATGATTCAATATTTGTATATATTGGGAAGTAATCACCACAATTACTCTAGTTAACATCCATCACCATACATAGTTACACTTTTTTTTTCTTGTTATGAGAACTTTTAAGATCTACTCTCTTAGCAACTTTCAAATATATGATACATGGGAACTATATTTAACAAACAAAATTCCTCTGGTGATTCCTACTGGCAGACAAGGATGAAATCACATACAGTAGATGCTGATATGGAGAACATCAAGTTACACGGTTTAGAGAAATACCTTTTATTTTAGGGTCAGTTTTTAAAAATGTACATGTGATGAAATTAGGAAAAAGTTGATTTATGATAAGTGACATCAACAGAGACAAAAGGAAAGTCTAGCTTTGAATGGTCTGTATCTCAAAATATGGTTATTTTGAACAATTTTCATTCCAAGAGCATTTATTGAGACTCGATGACATGCAAAACCTTATCCTAGAATTGTGAGATTTCTCTTTACTCGCTAGAGAAATGGCTCTTAACCTCAAAGTTGTTACTGTCCAGTTGAGAGACATAAATAACAAATAATAGAACCAGGCAGAAATAAACGCTAAGGGAACCCTGAGACGGTAGCTGGAGAGACTGGGAATAGGAGGCTTTTACAGAGGAACCAGGGTTTGCACTCAGCTTTGGAGGACGAGCAGAATTTCAGTAGGTGGGGAAGTTGGGGTGAGGGCAGATTCCAGGTTTTGAAAGAGGAGCAAAGCCTTAGCAGTAAAAGTGCATGTAATTCATTTTCTCCTGAGTAGCTGCAGTGATTGCCTGGGAGAGAGAAACATCACTGATGGAAGAGAATCATCAATTGGCTGCCTCCTGTATGCCCCCTACTGGGATTTGAGCTCACAACCCAGGCATATGCCCTGACCAGGAATCAAACCTGTGATTCATAGGTCAATGCTCAGCCACTGAGCCACACTAGTGGGGCTATAGTGTCTTTAAATTAATAGAAAGTTTTAGTTTTATTGTCTAAATGTATTAATCTTTTCCTACTGGCTTGTGCTTTTTGTGCCCAACACTGGTTTATTATTCTTGTGCTGGAACCCATTATATTTGGGAGAATAAGAAGAACACTTAAACCATTGCCTGTGTGTTTTCAAGGATGGTGGTTGCTTTTCTAGACATTATCATGAATACCATAGATATGCTTTAGTTCACTTAATTTATTTAACTCTATAAAACAAGATTTCTTATCATGGCATCTTATTGAGCATATATTGGTGGTTCTTGTAGGTATTTTAACTTTAAATTTTTAGTGATTCCTCCCCCCACCCCCCACCCCCGCATTTTCTTTCCAATGGTTATTTATTTTTCAAATTCTGATATTTTACATATATTCCAGAATTTTCCTTCCTTCACTCTCATGAAATGTACTAGGCCCCAACAAATACGTGAATGTTTAGCAAAAACATTGTCTGTGCAGTGAACTGAGCTGATCTGTTCTGTGAAATAAAACCTTACGCATCACATTACTGAACTATTATCATCGTCTTGCAGTGTCGTTCAGGGCGATTAAAATCACTTCCAGGCTCCTCTGTGGCCGGTTATTCCCTTCTGCTCTACTGACGACATTATAATACTTGTTGGGAAATTTTCGTGGCTACAAAAGCAGTAGTCGTCGCTATTCAGGGAAGATGCTGGCAAACACAGAGCTGCACTGTCCCAAGTCTAGAGATCAAGATGGGCCATCAGCCACAGAACTGGACTTCACAGGACAGGGCCGCGTCGATTGTAAAGCAAATGCTGGAAAGGCTCCAAAGCTCCTTCCTGGGGAAGTCTGCGTTGCCTAGATGCCCCCGGACTCCCATCCATCTGGAGCACCTCCGAAAATATGTACTGAATTTTCTGCCATTCAATTGGTGTCAGAAATCTGGCCCAAAGAAATGATACCAGGGGAGATCACCTCTAGTTCTCCAATTTTTTTTATTTATTGGTCATGAAGGTCTTACCCTGAGACAATATTATTGATAAACTACTCTGGTTGGAGTGGGAGGAGGACGTTTAGAACTTTAGTTTCTTGAAGGAACTGATATCCTTATTTCTTCCCAATGGTGAGAGCCATGTGATAGAACATGTTTCCCTGCCAGGAAGTTCAATGCCCAATTTAAATTACAATCCTGGCATCTGTGCTAAAGATGACCATTAGCACATATGCATTCTATTTCTCCCTTGGCCCTGATTTATTCCTCTTTTCCTAATGTACTACTTATGTCTCAGATGCCTGTCTCCAGCCCAGATCACTCTAAAGAGACTCAGAATTAATCATCTTATCAATATCTCAATTTAGATTCCCACAAGAATCTCAAGCTCAAAATGTCTAACACTGCACTTTATTGTTCAATAACAAAACAAACAAAAACCCTGCTCTCTGTCCTTGCCACCCACAACCCCAAAGACTGTTAACCCCATCCATCCAATAGCCCACATCAGAACTCTTAGTCGTCCTGGATTTGTCTCTTTTTTTCACCCTCTGTACCTGTCAGGATCTGCCAGGATATACTGCAACAGCTAACGATCCCCAACTCGCCGTGGCTTAATGTAACAAGTTTACTGCTCACTCTGTCTAATGAGTCAGGGCTGGGGTTCTGCTCCACTGGGTCACACTGACTCTAGGTCCCAGGCTGACAGAGCAGCCACTATCTGGAACATCTTTGGTCACCACAACCCAGGGAAAAGAGCCCTGAAGGGTACCATCCTGGCAATTTGATGCACATCACCTTTGCTAGAGCTGAGAATGTAGCCCCATCACCCAACCACAGAGGGCAGGAAGCACAACTCTACCATGTGCTCAGAAGACAGAGAGTAGAAAAATGAATAAGCAGCATTAATAACCACCATACTGTCATAGGATAGACTCCCCAGAAGCAGATTCTGAGATGAGGATTCATGTGAAACTGGATGAGTTAGGAAAACACAGTAAGGGTAGGTGGAAGAGATACAGGGAAGAGAAGGAAGCAAAGCAAGTATTTGACATCAAAGCCCCATGGAGGGCAATTTAGGCTCCACTCCATGGGGCTTCCGGACAGTCATACCTCAGAGCAGTCTGGACCAGGGCACGGAGGCTGGCACACTTCTACTTCCGCACCAGGAGTCCTTTGCTGGGACTCTCCCAGGGAGATGTAAATCCCGGGTACGTCTGGCTCTCCTTGCAGGTGTTGGCTGTTGGAAGTGAGCCTGGCCGGCATGGCTCAGTGGTTGGGCATGGACCTATGAACCAGGAGGTCAGGGTTCAATTCCCAGCCAGGGCACATGCCCAGGTTGCAGGCTCCATCCCCACTGGGGGGCGTGTAGGAGGCAGCTGATCAATGATTCTCAGCATTGATGTTTCTATTTCTCTCTCTCTCTTCCTTCCTCTCTGAAATCAATAAAAATATATTAAAAAGAAAACACAGCATGAGAATGGTAGAGGGATCCAGAAGCCTAAAGGTGGAGCATTGACATCTGCCGCCCCCCCCCCCCCCCCCCCCCCCCCTCTAACCTAGTCTTCACACTCTAGCCAGATTGCCCTGAGTCAAGTGGCCTTTGCCTGGAAACATCTCAAATTTGTCACGCCTCCTTTCTAATCAAGGTACAATCCCCACTTTGCAGATGAGAAAACTGGGCCTCAGAGAACTTAAGTAACTTGCAATGGTCCTTCAGTTAGTAGCTGGTAGAGCCAGGTTATAAATCTAGTACATATTAACTCTAAAACCTTTCCCATGTATTTCACTGTTTCTAGATGATGATTAATCTGTTTACTTTACCCCATTACTTCCCAATTCTATTAGCTTCAAACTCAATTTGTTTAAAGCCAAATTTATCATCATTTTTACCACCCTTTACCAAATGTCCTGTTCTTGAGTTCCCAATATAAATTATGGCCTCAACATCTTTTGGCGTCACCTCAGACTCCTCTTTCTGTTTCTTGTTTAGTAATTTCCACAGTTATTTCACTTCAGACTTCTAATGCCCTTTGCTGCAGGTAGGGCTGGCTTTATGTGCTCCAAGCTGCAGGGTACAGAGTACCTGACAAGTACCCATACGTGGGAGGTCCTGGAGCCGGGCCCAACGAGGGCTCATTAGCAGTGGATATCATTCCAACGATATTCTGTGCCAAGAAATGAGATCAGAACCCAGGGAACAAAGCCAACGTTGGCCAGTCAGTGAGCAAGGCTGGAAATTCTTGGACACAGTTACACGCAAAGGGAAAGAAGCCAGTGAAGAGGGAGAGACTGACTGATGATGGAGATGAAAGAAGCAGTAATAGATGGAGCAGGGTCCTGAGAGACAATAAAAGGGACCACCAAATGGCTCTTTGAGGGGGGGCTGTGCTGATGATTGAGGTATTGGGGAGAAGGAGGCATATAGTAGGTGATAAAACAGTATTGAAAGGTCTTAAGGTCTTAATGAAACTTCTGTTCCCTATACCCTGGAGGAAACCACTTTGAACTAATTCAGCTTTTTTTTAAAAAAAAACAACAACAAAAAATAAACTGGCATTTATCTTCACATTTCTAAGCAATATACTTATACTTCTATTTCTTGATTTATCAACTTGAAACTATTAACTTCCTATCACGTAGATGATGATTTAGTCTGTTCTTACCACCTCCTACGTTCCCTGTCCTCCAGGATAAAAAAAAATCCTACATAAATCAATAGTCAATGTATTATGATTGTATCGTGCACAATTTATTTATTTAGAGAGGAAGGTAAAGATCATGTGCCTGGGGGTCGGGAGGAGGAGGAGGAAGGAGGAGAAAAAAGGCTCTCAGGAGGGGGAGGAAGAGCAATGTATCTTGTACAAATTTTTATTTTTCCTGGAATTAATAATTTTTAAAATTCTGTTTTTTACATACCCATCTTTAATGTTTTCCCAAGTAGTCCATTCACTCTGGCAAATATTCTCAGGTTTTTTTCTTCCCCACAAGGCTCAAGCATATTAAGTGATTTTTCTTTTCTCTTGGAGATTTCCCTTCAGTAACACTCCACCCTCCACTGCAGTCTGGGTGGGTAACTCTAAAGCCTGCACACAGCTGTCACCCTGAGAATCCCCTTTGCTATCAAACGATTCCTCTTCTGTTGGGTTTCCTTTTCCTGGATCCAGTGATTGCTTTTTGAGTGTACGTAGTATCTTTCTTTTTAAAATTAAATTTATTGGGATGACATTGGTTAACAAGATTATGCAAGTTTCAATGTATAATTCTATCACATCATCTGTATAGCGCACTGTGGGCATGATATTGTTTCCCTTGGTTTGCTCTCTGCAAAGCTTCTAAGGGAGGAGGACTCTCCACCTACCCCTACACTTGACTCATGGTTTGCCTGGGTAATTTCAAAGGCATTACTCCATTATCTTCTACTATCCAGTGGTGTTGACAAGTCTTATGGCACTCTGATTCTTACTATACTAGATGTAACTCGTTTACCTTTCTGAAAGCTTTTAAGATTGCCTCTTTATTCCTGATGTTCTGAAATATCGGGGATGTACCTTCTTGTGGATAATTTGCTATGCATGATGCTAGACACTTAGAGGGCTCTTCTAATCTGGAGGCTATGTGTCCTTCAGTTCTGAGAAATTTTCTTGCATTTCTCCTTGGGAAATTTTCTATCTTGCATTTAAAAAAAATTATTCCTGATCTTCTGAATTGATGCCCTATGCCCAGCCCCTTTCTGTTCTAGTTTCTATCTTTTTTATTGTTTGTTCCACTTGCTGGAAGATACCCTTGACTTGACTTTTCAACTCTTCCATAAAAATGTTTAATTTTAGCTGTTATATTTTATAATTTCCAAGTGTTCTTTGTGGGTCTCTGTTTACTTTTTCATAGTATTCTATACTTGTTTTATGGATACAAAATCTTCTATTGCTTTTCCAAGTATGTTAGTTATTGGTTGGCTTTGTTTTCTTCTGTTCTTGTTCACTTCTTTTCTGTTTGTTTTGTTCTATATTTTCATGATGGGGACTTCTTTTGTTGTTGTTAATCCTCACCCGAGGATATTCCCTCCATAGAGAGAATGGAAAGGAGGAGGAGAGACAGAGAGAGAGAAACATTGATGTGAGAGACACAAATTGATTGGTTGCCTCCTGTGGGTGCCCCCAACCCAGGATTGAGCCTGCAATTCAAGTACATGCCCCTGACCATAATTGAACCCAGGACCCTTCAGCTCGAGGGCCGACTCTCTCTCCACCAAGCCAAACCAGCTAGGGCATGATGAGAACATTCATCAAATGTCTGTTGTTTCTGCTGTAGCCAAATGCCATTTGAATATCTATATGAGTCCTGACTTGAAAAACAAAAACAAAAAAAGAAAAGATACTCAATGATGAAGTTGAAAGAGGATTAGTACGAATAATGTATTTGTGGGAAGATTCCTATGCAAAGTCATTAAACCAACTTTTAAGCCATACAGAAAGATATTTCAGTATCTTAAGAAAGGTAGAGAAACATAGCATCTAACTAAGGAACAAATAACAGGCTATAACTAACAAAGGGGTCAAGTGGAGTCACAGCTTCAAATCAGTCAGAATAATATAGGAGACATTAGCCCAGGACCAGCCCCTTTAAGATGTAGAACTGAATTAAAAGGGCTCATAATGTTTCACTAGGAACTTATGAAAAAATCAAATCCTAAGTCCCAGTAAAAAAAAAATCTTTCTGGTTGATATATACCCTTAAATGACTGAGATAAAATAAGAGCCCAGTTTGCTTAGATGGTAAAATTGTTTTATGGCTGTTCTTTGACCTAGAAAGATTAGAATTAAGGTGTGTGTTTTTTTAAAGTAAATCTGATCCATAATATTAATATTTTTTTGTTCTAAGGTTAAAATATATTAGTTTTCTAATGTTTTATAATGAATTACCACAAACATAACGGCTTACAACACATATTTATTATTTCACAGATTCTGAGGATCAGGAGCCAGGCTGGTTCTGCTCCAGCTTCCAAAAGGCTCCCAGTAAAGTGCCGGCTGGCTGCAAGTTCAACTGGAGGCTCGACTGAGGAAAACCCACTTCCAGGCTCATTGGGGTTGTTTACAGAAGTCATTTCCTTGCTGCTGTATGACTGAGGACCCTGGCTTTTCGCTGGCTGTTAGGTGGGGGACCTCTCAGGTTCTAGAGGCACCCACAGTTCCTAGAGGCACCCACAGTTCCTAGAGGCACCCACAGTTCCTACAGGTGCCCACAGTTCCTACAGGAGTACACAGTTCCCAGAGGCACCCACAGTACCTTGCTATGGGGCTTATTTGGGATGCTGTAACAAACTACAAGAGACTGGGTGGCTTATAAACACAGACATTGCTTCCTCACAGTTCCATAGGCTGGAAGTCAGAGCTCAGGGTGCCAGTGTGGCCGAGTTGAGTGAGGGCCCTTTCCCAGGTTGCAGACTGCTTCCTTGTAGTCATGTCCTCACATTTCAGAAAAAGGGCAAGAGAGCTCTCTGGGGTCCCTTTAAAAGGTACTAATTCCATTCGTGAGGGCTACACCCCCTCATGACCTAATGAACTGCAAATGTCCCACCTTCTAATCCACATGGGGGGTTTGGATTTCAACTTACGAATTTGGGGTGGGGGATACAAACATTCAGTCCATAGCAGGCTTCACCAACAGCTGCTTATTTCATCAAGCCCATCGCTCATGTCTTTTGTAACAGAACATCATCATGGGAGTAGCATCCCATCATCTTTTCCATGTAACACAGCCTAACCGAGGGAATGACATTACACCACCTTTGCCATATTTCTGCGGTACATTGGTTTAGATTTGAAATTTGAGTTAAGAGGCATAAGAGAGTTTTAATAAGTTTGAAAATTACATTGAAACATTTAAAATAGCTTAACATTTATCATACATATATATTTAATGTGTTACAAATATTAGAATTATTAAAGTACTTGAAAGGGTGTCAGCCAGTCTCCGAAGGTAGCCATAATCAATTCATGCCCGCCCTGTATGTGCATTTTGCGCCTCATAACAAGAAGGGGAGCTTATTTCCTCTCCCTTTAAATCTGGGCTGGCCTTGTAACTACCTCTGACCACAAGAGTGTGGCAGAGTGACATTCTGGGTCTTAGACCCAGGCTGGACAAGGACTGGCAACTTTCTACCTCTTAGAAGGCTCTTTATTGGAACCCAGCTGCCAAGCTGTAAGGAAGCAGATCATATATGGAATTGCAGGATATATAAAGAGCCCTTAAAACTCAATAAGGAGAAGACAAAAATTAAAATGGGCAAATTTTTGAATAGATATTTCACTAAAAAAAGATATACAATAGCCAACGAGCACGTTAAAGGATGCTCAACATCATGTTATTAAATTAAGACCACAATGAGAAAGGCATCCCACACTTGCTAAAACAGCTATAATAAAAATGTCAGACAATAACCAGTGTTGGTGAAAATGTAGAAAATGAAACCTTTGTGCATTGCTGAAATACTAGTAAATGTAAAATGGTACTCGCCACATTGGAAAACAGTATGGCAGGTTCTTAAAAAGTGAAATGTGCACTAAGCATGTTTTTTCCCCTGACATTTTGACATCCTCGGCTTATAGACCTAGGGGGTCTGCTCTTCCCAGGTCCAGCATTTCCTGAAGAGAGTAAACAACTTTTCCATATGAAAACCAGCCCATCTGAAGCATTGCTACCTCCTTTATGGAGCCCTCACATGCAGCGCCGGTACCCTCCTGCTCTAATGACCCCAACGCCAGCTGCCACACAACCAGGGACAGCCCCTCTGCCCCAGAGCCCACCAAAGTACTTCAACTAGCCAATCCCGAGCCTGCTTACCTGGCCTCTCCTGTTCCCGCCGCAGAAACCGCAGTAAAGGCTTTGCCCATTTTCCCCTCTCTGCCTCCTGACCAACACGGTGCTGGCCTGTGTGGCCCTGCATGCTGTGACGTGACCCTTTCCCCTGGGAACTGTAACAGACCATCTTCCCAATGGAAGTCACCTCTTGATCATGAATTTAAAACATCCAACTTTTAAAACAATAAGCTTGCCACATGATCCAACAATTCCACTCCTCTGTATCTGCCCAAGTGAAGTGAAACTATTTCCCCACGAAGATTTGTACATGAGCCCAAGCGGCGTGGCTCAGTGGTTGAGCATTGACCTATAAACCAGGAGATCACAGTTTGATTCCCGGTCAGGGCACATGCCCAGGTTGTGGACTCAGTGCACAGTAGGGGGTGTGCAGGAGGCAGCCAATCAATGATTGTCTCTCATCATTGATGTTTCTATCTATCTCTCCTTCTCCCTTCCTCTCTGAAATCAATAAAAAAATATTTTAAAAAATGATTTGTACATGAATGTTCGTGGTAGCATTATTAATAATAGTCAAAAAGTGGAAACAACCCAAATGTTTATCAACTGATGAATGGAAGCACAAAATGTGTGTGTGTGTATATATATATATATATAGCTAATATGCTAAGTGTCCCTCCTACCGTCCGGCCGGTTGCTATGATGTGCACTGATCACCAGGGGGCAGACGCTCAATGAAGGAGTTGCTGAGCTGTAGTGACTTGGTAGTGGCGGTTCTTGGGTGACACACCCCGAAACCAAAGAGGAAGGAGCCTGATTCCTCACGGGGCTGCGCGATTCCACTTTTGGCCATGGGTTATGTTGTTGCTGGGGCACTATCACCCTGAATCTGGTTTACTGCACACTTGCGTTTGCATTTGACACCCTGTATGACAGCAACGTTGCAGAGTGCCCTCTCGCACTCTGGGACACCTCGAGGGGTGTCGGAGAGCCAGTTTTGGCCCAACTGAGGAAACCCACCTGCCAGAGGGACCCTGCAGATGCCCTTCCAGCCACCATGCCACCCCAGATGTGGCTGGCCAGGGAGGAACCGCGGGAGGTTGGCTCCAGGGTGTGTTCAGCTCGTCTCGCCCAGTCCTGCCCTGCCAGCCACCTTCTAATTAATTTCCTTTCAATGTGGACGAACCCGTGCACAGGGTCACTAGTAATCATATAATGGAATACGTATTCAGAAGTAAACAAGGTTTGAACCACTGATAGACGCTAAAACACGAACAAACTTAAAAATAATTATGCTGAGTGAAAAAAGCCAGGCATGAAAGATCACATACACTATGATTCCTTTTATAGAAATGCACAGAAAAGACATTGTATATATATTTTTTAAAAAGTATGTTCATGATTGTCTGGGGAAGAGACAGGAACAGACTTTATTTTCTTTAAAAGAAGGAAGACCTGGAGGGTAGATAAAGGGTGGGTCACTGGTAGGATCTGCCACCGCTGCCTGACTGGTTTTACTGTTGCTGACCCTGCCTTCTCCCCGTGACTGCCAGAGCCCTCATTATAAACTCAGATAGTGTTACTCTCTTGCTCAGTACCTCAGTGGTCACCCATGGTCATCCATGGCTTTCAGGACAGAAATCCAACACCTGACTCAGCACCAGGGCCCTTCAGGCACTGGGCCCACCCCTTTCTCATTGCATCTGCCTCCCCTCTCTGTCCTGTACCCCCCACTGCTCCTGCCACCCCTTCAGGTCCCTGAATCAGCGATGCTGCTACAAACCCACACACTCGATGTGTTGTCTTTCCCCTTTTCTTCCAAGCTTAATCTTAGTTTTCTTCAGACTCCAACGGGTTATAATTTCTTCCCAGAAGCTTTTCTGGGTCCTCTTTTCTCTCCCCTAGTTTCCTTCTAATAGAAGTAAACTTCTCACTCTAAATTCTTGTCACTGATTTACTGGGCCATGAGTCCTCAAAGGCAGAGGCCATGTTTCACTCAACTCTCTCTTCTCAGCAGGGTGAATCATCAGTAAATGCGTCCTGAATGAACCAGCCCCACCTGGAATTGTTGCTCCTTTGTAGAGTAGATCAGTGTAGAGAGGGGTCCATGTATTAGGTATGAAGAGAGTAATAAATATGTGCTGAACGATCAAAATGAATGATAAAACAGCATCTCAGATTTAAGGTCATTATATGTATTTTTTGCAATTTAATATACCATATTCCATAACATATATCATTCCATATATTCTCCTTGTGAATATATCTAACAAGAAGAATCAAGTTATAGGAGATTTTGTCAAAAAAGTGAAGGAAGGTGGGGGGTGGAGTGCAGAGGAGTTCAACTCTTCAATGCCTAGCTTTCTGAATTACGGAGCTAATGTCGCTCTCTTCAATATTTTTTGTCAATTTCAGAAGCCTGTTCTTATGAGGCCAGTGAATGTTTGAAAGCCCTAAAATGAGAATTGATGAAAATCTGATTTGTTGGTACTTAAGCCCAATACTTTTCAGATTTTGGTGTAATTTATGTGTTAGCGACCTCTTGTGGTAAACTCTGTGTACTTGCTTCCTCAGCACCTAAAACACACATACTCACACATGCTATTTGGGGAATAAGTACTAATGTTAAATGTTAAAAATGTAGAAATATGGATGGCCAATAACTACCTAATTTTAATGTTTAAGTAATTTTAAATACTAAAGATAGTTTTTATTTTAAAAGACATTAATTTAAGACATTTAAAGGAAATGTATGTGTTTGTGTGTGTGTGTGTGCGTATGTTTACTACAAAGTTTTAAAGAGAGTTATACCCAATTTCAGGATGAGAAAAATAGGTATTTCTGTAGGTTTGGTGAGAGTGGACATTGACACAACAATTAGTACAACCACTTTTTGGAGAGAACTTACACATTAAAGTTGCTTTAAAATGTCCACATTTCCTGACTCAATAATTCTACGTCTAGAAAATCCAACAGAAATAGTTGAAGATAACAGACAAATTTTGCATATTAGGATTTTCATCAAGTCGTATAGCAGAAAAAGGAAATGTGCAAAAATAGGAAAGTTAAATAAATTATACTATTTCCATATAAAGGAATATTACTTAACATTTAAAATTGTGTTTTCAAGTACTATTTATTGACATGGAAGAATGCTTATAATATAATGGTAAGAGTAAAGCAGAGTAATACATATCTATTTATTTATATACACATAACTATGAAAGACAGATGAAAGTAGGAAAGGAAAAAAAGAAAGAAAAGAACAAGAAAAAGAGAGAAAGGCTGGAAGGAAATCTACCAATATAGTAACTATTTGAATTATTTCTCTGGAGAAGTGCTATGGTTCATTTTCAGTTTTTCTTCCTAAAGTTTTGTTTATTTACCATAAATGTAGACAATGAACATTATTTTAAAAAATTAAACAAATAATATAGTTATATATTTACTATAAAACATTAGCTTGGCCCTGACCGGCTTGGCTCAGTGGATGGAGCGTCGGCCTGCAGACTGGAGGGTCCTGGGTTCGATTCCGGTCGGGGGCATGTACCTTGGTTGCGGGCACATCCCCAGTGGGGGGTGTGCAGGAGGCAGCTGGTCGGTGTTTCTCTCTCATCAATGTTTCTGACTCTCTGTCCCTCTCCCTTCCTCTCTGTAGAAAATCAATAAAATATATTTTAAAAGAAAACATTAGCTTGGACTTTAAATTTTTTACCTAGCCAGAACCCAATATTATATTATATATATATTGTTCTAAAACTAGCCTTCCCATTGTATGTTTGGCTATATTTCTATGCTAGTACTTAGACTTATGCATAGGCAGTTAGACAGACATGAGCAGAGCAAGGACGATGGGCCAGGTATGAAGGTCATCAGGGTGAAAGCCCCGGTGCCTAGCAATGGACAATCAATTGTAGGGTGGGACCTTGCTCCCAGGGTGACTTTTCCTCCCCTAGCAACCCCCTAACCTTTCCTCCCTAGAGATAACATCTAGGCCTCAGTTGTACTTCAGCTCCAGGCCCCATAAACAACAAAACCAGCCATGGTTGACTGTCAGGACCAGCTGCTTAAATAACAACCCCTGCCCTGATGTCGGCCAATCAATCAGTGGAGACCACAACCCTGAAGGACACACCTGGAAATGGACTGAATATTCTATTAAGATCTTCTCCTGGGACCTCCTCTGAAATCTCCGCGCTTAAAACCCTTAGGATGGAAGACCAGTGCGCGCTCCTTCCAGGGAGCACACTCTTGCCTTTCCCTTCCTCTTCTCCTTCCCCCTCCCCAGGCACATTAACCTTTAGCTTCCTCACTCCCAAGCTCCAAAGGGCCCTTCCTTTACCACCATAACTCATTACCTAAGCCCATTTCTTCTAGGAATTACTTCTTCTACCTCCGTAATTTACCCATTAACTGTTCTCTTACAGTTTGGGTCTTGCTTGAATTCTTTCCTAGCCAGAACCCAAGTACCGAGGTTGCTGAACTCAGGTTTAATCTGACTCCACTGGTCAGACACCTGGTGCTGCTCCCCACCGCCTATAACACTGATAGTTTAAACTCACTCAAACGAATATACATTTTATTTGAAGAAAAAGATCACCATTTTAAATTGAAAATGTATTTGTTGTTATCAGTTCAGATACATCCTTTCAGGGAAATATCTAGTTCCACCGAAGAGGATATGAGATGTTTGATGAGTCAGCCATTTCCTCTGTAATGAGAATCTAAGATTACATCTTAGAAAGCTGTTAGAAAGAATGAGCAGATAAAGACCTGGAGAGCAGGTTGCTTCTGCCTGTAGCTGCCGTGGCTCTGATAAACCCTCAGGCTCCTTGTTTGGGCTCAACTTCTTGAAGCTTCAAGGTTAGAATTCAGCAGTTAAACAAGTTCCTTAAAGGAGAAGGTTGTATAAACCCAAAGCAGTATGGTTGCAACTGGTAAATATATATATAGTTATAATATGTATATTATAAAATATATATAATTTAATGCATTTTCAGTGGAAAGAAGAAGTAGGAGCTCCTCAAAAATTTTAGGTAGATTTTAAAAATTAAAAACCACACACACACACACACACACACACACACACAGTAGAATATTCAAGCAACACAAAAATGTTGCCCTCCTACCTCAGAACCTTAGTCCCATGCTCTCTCTCTCCAGGGGAAGTTAGCAGTTATGGATGCATTATTCCAGAAATATGTTATGTGTATAAAAGTAGTGAACATGAACACGCACATATCTGTCCCTCTTTACTAAAACACAAGTGACAGTATACCACGTGTATGCATATTCTTTGGCACCATGTGACTTTCTTAAATCAAACAGTATATCTAGTATTGATGTATATATATGTGTGTGTATATATATATATATATATATGTGTG
>NW_005353967.1:16781322-16790215 GCF_000412655.1 Myotis brandtii
ATGTATGGTGGGGCAAAAGTAAATTTACAGTTTTTTGTATGGAAAATAATACAATCATTAATAAATAATAATACAAAATAAATTCTTTCCCATACCTCACAACTATAAACCTACTTTTGCCCTCACCCAGTATATGTATTTATATACATACTAGGGGCCCAGTGCCCAAATTCGTGTGCCTTGAAAGGAATTGTGGGCTGTGAGGCTGCAGTGGGCACAGGGGTGAGTCTCGGCTCATCCTCCACATCCCCATCTGGCCCCTCCCGCTGCAGCACCCGGCCCATCTGCTGGCAGCCCTGCTCCTGCCATTGCTGCTCCCACGTGCAGACGGCGCCAGCCCTGCTTGCAACCAGTGACAGCACAGAGCGAAAGGGGTTGGCGCTGTCAGTGGTTGCAAGCAGCAGCTGCTGCCCTGATTGCCCTTCAGGAGCAGGGGGAGGTGGAGAAGCCCTCAGGGGTGATCAGGGCTGGCAGCCGCCACTCGCACTGGCTGACAGCATCGAGCGATCAGGACTGGCGCCGGGTGCCAGCAGCGGGTGTGAGTGGGGCCTTCGCCAGCAGTGGGTGCGAGCGACGGCTGCCGGCCCCGATGGCCCCTCAGGAGCAGGGGCAGGTGGAGAAGCCCTGAGGGGCCATTGGGACCAGCAGCCACTGCTCACACCCGCTGACAGTGCAGAGTGATCGGGGCCGGCACCGGGCACTGGCAGCAGGTTGAGCAGCAGCTCTGGCGCCGGCAGTGGGTGCGAACAGGGCCAGTGCCAGCAGCAGGTGCGAGTGCCCAGTGGGACTGTGGTGCACGGGAGCAAAGAATTTTCAGTAACCACCAGAGGCTTGCCCCAATGACAGTGACCAGTGCCCTGCCTTGGTCTGGTGCCCCCGCTCACCTGCTCCACCATCCTACTGTGGCCGATGCCCGCCATGTTCTGTGCGTGCCCCCTGATGGTCAGTGCACATCATAGCGACTGGTTGTTGGGTTGTTTCACTGTTCGGTCTATTTGCACATTAGGGTTTTATATATATAGATATGTATACATCTGAACATACAGTGTGTATATGTGTGCACATATTTTGAAAAAACATAATGGGACTTCAGTAGAATTTGAAAAGATAAGTTGGAAAATTTGACATTTCTGGCAAATTTATATATATATTAAAAAATACTTCTGCTATAGAATACGTATAAATGCTAAATAAAATACAAACAAATTCTTAATGCATGCTTAACAGGTAAAAGTGAGGGAAATGAAACAAGGGTAGGAATCCTGAGAAACGAGTGAGTGCTGAAGATGGCGGCTCTCCTGAAGGCATCTGCTCATCCCTGTACCACAGGACACCTGTTTTGTTTGGTTTTGTTTTTAATTGTGGTAAAATATATATAACACAAAATGTACCATTTTACAATTTTTAATTTACAACTCAATGGGATTAAGTACATTCACAATGTTATGTAACTATCACCACTATTTCCTAAACTGTAGCACCTAAAACATAAATTGCAACCAGTAAGCAATAGGTCCCCATTCCTCCTCCCTGACTCTATGAATTTCTCCATTCTAGCTACCTCATATAAGTGGAATCATACAATCTTTGTCCTTGTGTGTCTGGCTTTTTTCACTTATCAGAATATTAGCATGTATTAGCCATGTATTCATCCATGATGCAGCAAGGTTCATTCATATTTTGGCATGTACAGAACATCAATCCTTTTTTATGGCGAAGTTACATTCCATTGTATGTGTGCACCACATTTTGTTTATCCGTTCATGTGTTGATAGACATTTTGGTTGTTTCTATGTTTTGGCTTTTGTGAATAATGCTGCTATAAACATTGGCATACAAGTATCTGTTTAAGTCCCTGTTTTCAAATCTTTGGGGTATGTACCTGGGAGTGGAACTGCAGAGTCATATGAAAAGTCTATGTTTAACTTTTGAGGAACTGCCAATTTTTTTTTACTGTAACAGATTACATCCTAACCAGCAGTACACAAGGGTTTCAATTTCTCCATATCTGCTGACATTTGTTACGTTCATTTTTGTGTTTTTTAAAATAATAGTCATTGCTTTTCAGCCTTTTAGCTAAGATCAAGTGTAAAAACAATAGCTATCCCAGAGGGTGTAAAGTGATACCTCATTGTGATTTTGATTTGCATTTCCCCCATCATTAATGCTGTTAAGTATCTTATTGGGCATCTGTATATTTTCTTCAGAGAAATTCAAGTCCTTTGCCCATTTTAGATGTGTGTGTGTTTTTTTTGCTGTTGAATTACAGCTCTTTATGTATTCTATATCATAACATATATGATTTGTATATATTCTTTCCCATTCTGTGGGTTGTCTTTTCACTCTCTGGATAGTATCCTTTGATATACAAAAGTTTTTCATTTTGATGAAGTCTAAATTATCTATTTTTGTTGTTGCCTGTGCTTTTGGCATCATATTCAATAAATCATTGCCAAATCTAATGTCTTGACGATCTTCTCATTTTCTTCTAAGATGTTTATAGTTTTATGTTTTACATTTATGTCTTTGATTCATTTTGAGTTAATTTTTGTAGGTGGTAGAAGGGTCTACCTTCATTCTTTTGCAGGTGGGTATCCAGTTTTCCTAGCACCATTTGTTGAAAAGAGTGTCTTTTCCTTGTTGAATGGTCTAGGCACCCTTTCCCTTCTTCTCTGGAATCAATAAAAACATATTTACAAAAAACCCCCTCATATTTGTGGAGGAGGAAAGTCCCCCATGAAAATGTTTCATAACAATTTTTAAACAATCACTGTCATAAATAATGTTCTTGCCAATTTAAATGCGAAAGTCCCAGCCTCTCTTCACCACATTCAGCCTTTCCAAGATAATAATCCCAAACTCATTTTATGAGGCCAGCATTATCCTAATTCCAAAACCAGATAAAGATACTACGTAGAAAGAAAATTATAGACCAGTATCCCTGATGAACATAGATGCAAAAATCCTCAACAAAATATTAGCAACCTGAATTCAACAATGCATTAAAAAGATCAAACACCATGATCAAGTGGGACTTATTCCTGGGATGCAAGGGTGGTTCAATATCTGCAAATCAATTAATGTGATACGGCACATAAACAAAAAGAGGGATAAAAATCATATGATCATATCAATAGGTGCAGAAAAAAACATTTGACAAAACCCAGCACCTATTTGTGATAAAAACTCTCAGAAAAGTGGAAGAGCAGAAAATACCTCAACATAATAAGGGCCTTATATGACAAACCCACAGCTAACATTATACTTAATAAGGAAAAACTGAAGCGTTTCCCTTAAGATCAGGAACAAGACAGGGATTTCCATTCTCGTCACTCTTAATCAAAATAGTACTGTAAGTCCTAGCCATAGCAATCAGACAAAAAGAAATAAAAGGCATCCAAATTGGAAAGGAAGAAGTAAAACTGTCATTTGCAGATGACATGATGATGTATATAGAGAACCCTAAAGATTCCAACAAAAAAACTACTAAATGCATTCAGTAAAGTAGCAAGATATAAAATAAATATTAGAAATCGGTTGCATTTTTTAAAATATATTTTATTTATTTTTTTACAGAGAGGAAGGGAGAGGGATAAAGAGTTAGAAACATCAATGAGAGAGAAACATCGATCAGCTGCCTCCTGCACACTCCCCACTGGGGATGTGCCCGCAACCAAGGTACCTGCCCTTGACCGGAATCAAACCTGGGACCCTTGAGTCCGCAGGCCGGGGCTCTATCCACTGAGCCAAACCGGTTAGGGCCGGTTGCATTTTTATATACCAATAATGAACTATTAGAAAGAGAAACTAAGAAACTAATCCCAGGCCAGTGGGTGTGGCTCAGTGGTTGAGCGTTGACCTATGAACCAGCATTATCCTAAGGTCATGGTTTGATTCCCAGTTGGGGCACATGCCCAGGTTTCTGCTCAATCCCCAGCAGGAGGCCTGCAGGAGGCAGACAATCAATGATTCTCTCTCATCATTGATGTTTCTATTTCTCTCTCCTTCTCTGAACTCAATAAAAAAAATATTTAAAAAAAGAAAATCCCATTTATAATTGCATCAAAAACAACCTACAAATAAATTTATTTTATTTATTTTATTTTTTATATATATTTTGTTTTATTGCTTAAAGTATTACAAAGAGTATTACATATGTCTCCTTTTCTTTCCCCCTTAAATTTAACCAAGTAAGTAAAAATCTCAGAAAATTATAACACATGGATGAAAGAAAATGAAGATACTAATAAATGGAAGCATGTACCATGTTTATGGATAGGAAGAATTAACATTATTAAAATGTCCTTACAACACAAAGCAATCTATAGATTCAATACAATTCCTATCAAAATACCAGTGAGTTTTCCACAGAACTAGAAGAAATAAACCAAAAATTTGTATGAAAACATAATTGACCCCAAATAGCAACAGCAATTTTGAAAAAGAACAAAGAAGGAGGTATCACACTACCTGATATCAAACTATACTATAAGGCCATATAATCAAAAAACACGAAATTGACATAAAAACAGACTCATAGATCAATAGAATAGAATAGAGAGCCCAGAAATAAACCTACACCGATATGGTCAATTTATCTATAATAAAGAAAGCAAGAACCTATAATGGGGTAAAGACAGTCTATTCAATGGGAAAATTGGACAGATATATGCAAATTACACTAGACCACCTTCTTACACCATATACAAGAATAAATAAAAAGTGGATTAAAGACTCAAATGTTAGACTCAAAATCATAAAAGGCCTAGAAGAAAACATGGACAGTAAAGTTTCACACATTTCTCATAGCAATATTTTTCTGACACATCTCCTTGGCATGGGAAATAAAAGAAAAAATGAACAAATGGGACTACATCGAACTAAAAAGGTTTTGCATAGCAAGGGAAACCATCAAAAAAATGAAAAAAGAACCTACTGAATGGGAGAAGATATTTGACAATGATACATCTGAGAAGGGGTTAATATCAAAAATTTATAAAGAACTCAGACAATTTAACACCAAAAAAGCAAACAACCCAATAAAAAAAATGGGCAAAAGACCTGAATAGACACATTTCCAAAGAGGACATACAGAAGGCCAATAGATACATGAAAAGATGCTCAACTTCACTAATCATCAGAGAAATGCAATTCAAAACCACAATGAGATACCACCTCACACCTGTCAAAAAAGTTTTCAATAAATCAATAAACAAGTATTAGAGAGGATGTGGAGAAAAGTGAACTTTAGTACACTGTTGGTGGGAATGGAAATGGTGCAGTCATTATGGAAAACAGTGTGGAGATTCCTCAAAAAGTTAAAAATGAAATTACCTTATGACCCAGTGATTCTAATTCTGGGGATTTATCCAAAGAAACCCAAAACACTAATTTGGAAGAATATATACACCCCCATGTTCATTGCAGTATTATTTACTGTAGCCAAGATATGGAAGCAACCCAAGTGTCTATCAATAGACAAATGGATAAAAAAGCAATGGTACATATATACAACGGAATATTATTCAGCCATAAAAAAAGAATGAAATCTTACCATTTGCAACAGGATAGATGAATCTAGGGCAGTGGTTCTCAACCTTGGCTGCACATTAGAATCACCTGGGAATCTTTTTAAAATCCTGGTTTCTGGGCCTCATCATTAGTAACAAAGAAACAGAATTTCCGGAGGATGAGGCCCAGAAATCAGGATTTTAAAAAGATTCCCAGGTGATTCTAATGTGCAGCCAAGGTTGAGAACCACCGTCTTATAAGAACTCTTGTGATTATATTGGTCCCACCTGGATAATCCAGGATAGCATATGATATCACTTATATGTGGAATCTAAAGAACAAAATAAATGAATAAAATAGAAACAGATTTATAGATTCAGAGAACAAACTCATGGAGACCAGAGAGGAGGGGTATTGGGGGATGGGGTAAAAACAAGGTGATGGGATTAAGAAGTACTAATTGTAGTTACAAAATAGGCATGGGATGTAAAGTACAGCATAGGAAATATAGTAAATAAATATAGTAAATAAATATTGGAATAGCTTTGATTGGTACCAGGTGGGCACTTGAATTATTGAAGGGAACACTTTGTAACCTATATGAATGTCCATCCACTGTGTTACACACTTGAAACTAAAACAAAAAAGTGCTGAATACAAACTGTAATGGAAAACTAAAAAAAAAAAAAAAAAAAAAAAAAAAAAAGAAAGAAGAAATATGTCAAAACAACCTAACTTTATACATTAAGGAACTAGAAAAGAACAACTAAACTCAATGCTAGCAAAAGGAAGGAAGTAAAAGATTAGAGACAAACAAAACAGAGAAGAGAAAAATCAATGAAACCAAAAGTTAATTCATTGAAAAGCTCAACAAAGTCAACAAACCTTTAGTAAGTGGACTAAGAAAAACAAAAGAAGATATATTACTAAAATTAGATATAAAAGACACATTAAGGTAATTCTATGGAAATAAAGAGGATTATAAGAGAGTACCATGAACAATTATATGCCAACAGATTAGATAACATAGATGAAATGGATAAATTCCTAGAAACACAAAATCTACCTAGACTAAATCATAAAGAAGTAGGAAATCTAAATAGCCTATAATTAGTAAGGAGATTGAATCAGTAATCAAAAATATCCCTACCAAAATAAATAAATAAATAAATAAACTAATTAATTAACAAAATAAATGCCTGTACCCGATGGCTTCACTGGTGAATTCTACCAAAAATTTAAAGAATACCAATTTTTCTCAAACTTTTCAAAAAAATTGAAGAGAGGGAACATTTCTAAACTCAATCTATGAGGTCAGCCTTACCCTGATACAAAGCCAGATAAAGACATTACGAGCAAAGAGGACTACAGACCAATATCTCATAATCATTGATACAAATATTCTGAAAAAAATGCCAGGAAGCAGAATTCAGCAGCACATTAATAGGATTATGCACATGTCTAAGACCTTTAGCAACTTCATGAGATGAAGAGAAAGATCTGAGATTTCTAAGATACTTGGGGAATTATTTGTTTCCACCTCTAGATGGTGCAAGCTGAAAGTAATTTCTCATTTTCAAGGTTTAGCTCTGTGAGATGATTTGTAATACCTTGGGACTTACTTTTTCTGCATAACCATATTTAAGAGATTTCTGAACTTATTATAATTTGCTTAGTTTAAAATTCTTAATACATTTATAGGAGTCCTAATAAATATGGAAGAGATATTTCACTAAATATTCCTAATAATCATTTTCTATCAGATTCAATTGATTAAACTTCTAATGAAAAACAATTACATTGAACAGTCTAATATATATTCTAGAAAATAAATCCCATTCACCATTCCAACAAAAAAAATTAAGATACTTAGGAATAAACTTAACTAAGGAGGTAAAAGACCTGTACTCGGAAAACTACAGAACGTTGAAAAAAGAGATAGAGGAAGATATAAACAAGTGGAAGAATATAGTGTGTTCATGGGTTGGTAGAATCAACATCATTAAAATGTCCATACTACCCAAATAAATTTATAGATTCAATGCAATCCCTATTATAATACCAATGGCATATTTCACAGACCTAGAACAAACACTCCAAAAATTTATATGGAACCCAAAAATACCTCAAATAGCCATAGCAATCTTGAGAAAGAAGAGCAACATTGGAGGAATCACAATGCCAGATATCAAGTTATATCACTACTTGGTTTATAAATTAAGTGTCCATCTTTTTAGAAGTCTGAAGGTTTTACAAGGATATGATAAAATGCCTTGGGTTTGAGATTTAATCAATGCCCTTAGAACCATCTGCCAATTCATACGTTACCCATCTGAACTTGGTTTTGTTTTATAAAGATGTTAGGTTGCCTGATTTTTCCCTCTTGGTTTTTGAAGTTAAATATATAGGGGGTATTTGTATATAGCTGTGGGTTCCTGGAGGGGCAATGTTTTCATTCAAGTGGAGTCTCTGTTAGAAGTATGGCCGATTGGAGGAATAGATATTTTTTGGAAATGGGGTGGCTCAAAAGTGGTAAGACTTTTCTGGTTGCAAGTTATGGAAACCCAGTTGATTGCTTGAATCAAGAAGAAATTCGTTGACGTGTATATGTAAATGGAGACTGGGGAAAATTACCCTCAGAACCAGGGACCTGGATGCAGCTGGGACTCTCCCTGGCTTCCCATCTCTGCTTCTCTTTTTGAACCATGATGCCTCACTGTGTCAAGTCAGCTTCTTCCGAGCGACTGAAAAGCTAGCTTCCAGCAGCTCCCATAACCCAGAAAAGACTTCGAGGGGAACCCAAGTTTTGCCATCCCAAAATGTGCCTTTTGGGATATTGACTTTTTAAAAATATATTTTTTATTGATTTCATAGAGGAAGGGAGAGGGAGAGAAAAACATCAATGATGAGAGAGAATCCCAGATTGGCCACCTCCTGCATGTCTGCCACTGGGGATTGAGCTCGCAACCTGCAATCCAGGCATGTGCCTTGAACAGGAATGGAACCGTGACCTTCGGGTTCATGGACCGATGCTTAACCACTGAGCCACGCCATGGCCCAGCCCAACCTGTTAATCAAAGTGTAGGTGCCTCTGACAACCAGCCCGCATCCTCCAAGACACACCATTAGCATAAACTCAGGTATGGTGAAGGGGGATTACCATGAATAACAAAATATGCTCCTCTTACCCTTGCCACTCAGGAAGTTATAAGGCTTTTAGAAGCTCTGTGCCAGGAACTGAGGATGAAATATGTATGTATGTATATATGTATATGTGTGTGTGTGTGTGTGTGTGTGTATATATATATATATATGTATATACACTAATAAAAGAGAAACATGGTAATTAGCGTACGACCGCTACCCTTTTCATTGGCTAATC
>NW_005353967.1:16791263-16807046 GCF_000412655.1 Myotis brandtii
GTGTGTGTGTGTGAGAGAGAGAGAAAGAGAGAGAAGGAGAGAGAGAGGAGAGATAAGGAGAGAGAGACAGAAAGAAATGGTGTAGAGACTAGCTATAGTTATAAGAAACATTAATCGTGCTCTGTTAACTGTTTTGTTCTGATTAAAGAAGGCATATTCTGATCTGGCTGGGAGTTGTAAGCAGGACCTGAATTAACCTTGGAATGCAGCCCATTCTCATCCAAGGACTGCCTATCATCATGGAAAGATTAGCCCACATTGCCTGTAATCTGTAACCATTATACTCATTTTAATTCCTTTTGCATGCCCATTCTTATTCCTTTTGCCTACTTCCTCATGTAATCTTTGTCTTTCTACCAGCTGGCTTACGGGGGGCGATGGGCAGAGCAGATTTTCGTGTATGACCTGCTGCTCTCTCATACTCCTGGCATTATTGGAATAAACACTCATATATGATTCAACCCTGTCTCTGCTTAATTGGCTTAAGTAGTGACAGGCAGCTTGGACCCATTGGTTGTTCGGTTTCAGGGGAAGTGTGAACAAACAGGGCAACATAGTAGACCCGATGAGCTCCTGGGGCTGCATAGCAGGCCTGGCAAGTTACTGAAAGTAACCACACAGGATGGTCTGGTCATAAATTCCTAACTGGGCAGGTCATGGCCGATAGTCAGATCCCAGGCCTATTGCTTCCTTAGCAAAGGTCAATCTTTACCTTAAGTGAGCTCTGCCCATTGTCCTTATGCAGCAAGGACAGCATATCTTTGAATATCAGAGTAGTTTTCTTTTCCTGCCCCTCAAAGGTACAACCATGGTCATGGGAGCACAAGACCATGAAACTCCTCATTGTTATCGCCTGCATACCATCTCCATGTGCGATAAATGCTAGCTACCCTGTACCCACCAATGTAAGAAATATGGTTCTCCACTTAGTGTTTTATCCAATCCTAGACATTGCTTCACTTTCTCCTGTCTCCCACCTCCAATAGAGTCCAGGTAACATTCATTACATCTTCTTTGATTCTAAGTGTATAAAATAGACTGCAAAACTGCCACTTTCAGGAGCATTTTCTCTATCTGTTGAGATCTTGCTTTCAGGCATGTCCTCAAAACTTTGCTTCATAAATTTTTATAAAGCTTTCTATAGGTTTGACCTTTTTTTTTTTTTTTTTTTTTGTCAACAGGAGGAACTTGTTCCCTTCCTTCTACTCCATCTGAAGAGGTGGCATGGAGTCTGTGTGAAAGGCAGGGCCCCCTGGAGGCCAGTACCCTGCACTACCTGAAGGGGTCAGGAGGGTTGAAGAGCACCTCTCCTGAAGGGACCGCGTGCACACCACCCAGGTGGGGCCAGCAGGAGGGTTGCCTCTTAGGGTGTCCCTCCCCCTTCAACAGTCGTCCTTCCTCTGCTAACAGTGAAGCACTAGAACCCACTCTGGACATTAAAAGAGGGGCGCGGGGCTCTGGAGGGCCTGTCGCCTCAGGGGGCTGCTGGGCTCTAACAGGCCCAGTGGTTGCTCTTGTTTCAGTGAAGCCCCACCTATGATCTGAGCTGCTCAGTGCGGCCGCAAACCCCAAGACTGAACATGAAACTGTCTTCTCTGTGTGAACCGGGACCACGAGGAAAAGCATCCAGGGCTTTGTTTTTCCCTTTTGTGAAGGAGAAACGGGTCAAGTTGTTGATAAGCACTGGCGCTGACTTGACACAGGAAATAGGAACCATAGGGAACCATCCCACTCACATTTATAAGACTGTATGAGGGAAGGCAGACACTGCGAACGCCCTTTCACTGATGTGGACTTGCAGGTGGGAAACTCTAACTCGTGGAAATGCCACTCCGCTTGTCATTCCTACCAGTGAGGCCTGCAGGCTCTGTACACAAAAAGTATCGGTACCTCCCTGAACCCTACATCCGAGTGGCTTTCCTGTGTGTGAAAATCCACGAGGGAGTAGATGAAACGCAGGATAGTGCTGTGAGAGTTTGCTTCTATTTAAAGAAACAAAACTTTTCTGGGTTTCCTAAAAGTAGACTACAACATCCAGGACTGATTGTTATTACTGGTTCTGAAGGGTTTCAGAAAAGGCCTCCCCAACATGTGCCACGTTGGCGTGTGAATTATTTTGAGTTGAAGGCAGTTAAGACTCTGGTGGCGCATGAGAAACTTTCACCTCTCCCTTAAAGAACTTAGATTTGGGGGTTTGCCCTTAATAAGAGTTATTACCAGAAACAAGTTTTTATGACCTAGCTATCGGGCAGGGCACACATCTAATTACTGAATATCTGTTCTTTTTATTGTTCTGCAAATGACCTTTCTCTCCCGCGAGGCCCCAAGATACCTTACCTCATCCTTAGCGCAGAATGCCATATACACCTCATTTTAAATTTCTGTCTCTGAACCTCATTTATTTATGGGGTCTCTGATGCTCTCCTATTGATTTGATTATTAGTGGAAAGTTTATTTCTCCCCCACAGTTCCATAGCTATTGTCTTCTTTATTTTGTTTAATATTTTTATTTATTTCAGAGAGGAAGAGAGAGGGAAAGAGAGATAGAAACATCAATGATGAGAGAATCATTGATCGGCTACCTCCTACATGATCCTTACTGGGGATCGAGCCCACAACATGGGCATGTGCCCTTGACCAGAATCGAACCCGGGACCCTTCAGTCCCCAGGCCAACACTTTACTCACTGAGCCAAACCAGCTAAGGCTACTGTCTTCTTCCCTTGGAGTAAAAGTGTGGACAATGAGAAGGTGCATTTTAAGCCATGATTTGATATTTTCTAGTCAAACCACAACTTTTTTGGCTTGATAACATTGTTGGTGATACCTAAATTCCATCTATAGGTATCAAAGGTTTAGTACACTTCCTCCCACCTGAGCTAACCAATGACATTCCTGCTCAATAACAATGGTGCTTTGTGGCTGGTTCTCATAATTAGATTTTTCCCCAAAAACGATTCCAAGAAAATTTATCTGGCATGTGTCATATAGTCAGGAGCTATTTCCTTACCCATCTTCTTCTGTCATTGTTGTCTTTCGTTTCTGTATATCCTGTTTTGCCTTTTACCATTTCTCTGTTTCACACAGAGTCCCTTCACTTATATTGTTAGGAGGCCTCCAGAGTCATGGCATTTTCTCCATGTTGAGATTTTCTTTATTGTTTGCTGTTTTTGTTTCCTTCCAGGTCTAGACATTCAACATTATGTGAATCTTAGCTACCAGTGTCTTGAGAATGATGGGTTCATTCCCTAAGAAACTGACACACATAAACTCAAATTACAAGAAATAGCATAATTTATTATTATTAGTTTTTCTCTTTGAATTTTAATCTTTGGGACTTAAGGCACTGTAGTCCTGCAGGGGTCAGAGCTTATCCTAAATCCTCACTTTCTTTGGTAAAAATGCAAGTAATGTAAAGATAAAGGTGAATTAGCATGCCCCGTTAATGGAGAGGAGGGCTATTTTACAAATTACATTTGTAAATTAATGAACATGATACATCACATCAAAAAAAAGGATAAAAATTATATTATTATTTCAATAGATTCAGGAAAGCATTTGGCAAAATTGAACATCCTTTTATGATAAAAACTCATACAGAAGGCACATGCCTCAACATAATAAAGGCCACATATGACAATCCCCCAGCTAATATACTCATGGTGAAAAGCTGAAACGTTTTGTCTAAAACCAGGAACAAGATAAGGACACCCACTATCACCACTTCTATTCAATTTACTATTGGAAGTCCCAGCCACAGTAATAAGACAAGAAAAAGAAATAAAAGGTATCCAAGTCAAAAGACAGAAGTAAAACTCTCATTATTTGCAGATAACATGATGCTATATATAGAGAACCCTAACGATTCCACCCCAAACTACTCGAACTAATAAATGAATTGAGTAAAATTTCAGGATACAAAATCAATATAAAGAAATTTGTTGCATCTTATTTTATTTATTTATTTTTTAATTTATTGATTTCAGAGAGAGAGGGAGAGAAACATCGATTTATTGTCCACTTGTTGATGCATTCATTGGTTGCTTCTTGTATGTGCCCTGATCAGAGATCAAACCTGCAACCTTGGCATATCAGGAAAATGAGAAATCTGTTGCATTTTATACATTAATTACAAAAAAACAGAAGGAGAAATTAACAATCCCATTTGCAGTTGCATCAGAAGCATAAAATACCTAGAAATAATTTTAACCAAATAGGTGAAAACCTGTACTCTGAAAATTATAAGACACTGAGGAAAGAAATTGAAGAGGATAAAAATAAATGAAAGGAAATAACATGCTAATAGATTGGAAGGATTAATACTGTTAAATATTCTTACTATGCAAAGCCATATACAGATTTAATGCAACCCCTATTCTCCTCAGAACTAGAAATAATCCTAAACTTTATATGGAACCATAAAAGACCCAAATAGCCAAAGCAATCTTGAGAAAGAACAAAGTGTGAGGTATCACTACCCCTGATTTAAACTGGACTACAAAACTATAATAACCAAAACAATATGGTACTGGCATAAAAACAGATATATAAATCAATGGAATAAACAGAGAACCCAGAAACAAACCCTTGCTTATATGATCAATTAATCATGACAAAGGAGGCAAGAATGTACAATGGGGTAAAAACAATCCCTTCAATAAGTGGTGTTGGGAAAATTGGATAGATACATGAAACAAAATGAAAATTAGTTGCTTGGGGTTTTTTAAAAAATGGGCAGAGGACTTGAATAGACATTTTTCCAAAGAGGACACTCAGGTAGCCAACAGACAGGAAAAGATGATTAACACTACTAATAATTAGGAAAATGCAAATCAAAACCAAAATGAGATAACACTTTACACCTGTTGGAATGGCTGTCATAAAAAGTCAACAAATAACAAGTGCAGGCGAGGATGTAGAGAAAAGGGAACCCAAATGCACTGCTGGTTGGATTGTAAATTGGTGCAGCCACTTCGGAAAACAGTATGAAAATTTCTCAAAAAATTAAAAATGGAGCTGCCATAAAACCCAGCAATTCCACTCCTGTGTATTTATCTGGAAAAAAGACACATCACTAAGATATGAAAGCAAATTAGGTGTCCATTGATATATGAATGAATTAAGAAGACATGACATATAGATAATGGAATATAGATAATGGAATATTACTCAGCCATAAAAAAGAATGACATCTTGCCATTTGCTACAACATGGATGGACCTAGAGGGCATTATGCTAAGTGAAATAAGTCAGACAAAGAAAGACAAATACTGTATGATTTTACTTATATGTGGAATCTTAAAAACATACACACGGAAATAAATAAACAAAATACCCATAGATGCAGAGAACAAGCCAATGGTTAACCATGGATGCAGAGAAAAGAAAAAAAAGCAAGCAAGCAAAGGAGATAGTGCACAGGGATTTTCCTATTTGAGATGGGCTAGTCAGGGGAGGCCTTTGAGATGGTGACATTTGGGCAGAAACTTGAATGAAGATGGGGGAGATAAAAGTTGAATTAGAATGCTATTAATAGAGAAAGGGGTGTTTTGACAAAAAAACAGCTTTCTCCCACCCCATCTCCATTTGATGCTGATCAAAATATATCACTGGCCATTTAGTACAAAAAAATTAAAAAACAAAACACAAATGCAATATACTGGTACACAGACACATAAAGGAATGGGAAAGAGAAAATTAAAGACTAGAGAAAACAAAACTCTGATTATTTGGATATGGTGGGAACAAATTCTTATTTTCTAACTGAGAATGTGTCCTTGTCTGTGCATCTGAGTTCTGGGGTCAAGAAGAAAGTACTCTTTTTAGCAGACCCCTCGTTTTTGCTGCCCAACAGATCGATGTACCTTCTTCCTCCATTTTCAATAGTGTAGGTATCTGTTTCATTGATTGGCTCTCATCAAGTAGGATCTGATTTAACTGACAAGCCCTGTCATTCACTACAGGCTCCTGCATTTGAAGGCTTGACTGGGGGGAAGGATCCACTTCCAAAGTGGCTCACACACAAGCCTGGCAAGTTAGTGCTGGTTGTTGGCAGGAGTCCTCAGTTCCCCACCACAAGGACCTCTCCCTCTGGCTCCATGGCTTCCCCCGGAGCAAGTGATCTGAGCCTCAGGTTTTGATGCAATGAAAGGAGTTCCTGCTACAGCAATTCTCCTGGCCTATTTCCCACTCACTCTTGCCCATGGGAGGAAAAGGAGTTTCTAGTTGGTGAATTTCGAGTCCGTTTCTTTGGAGTTGTTTTATTTTGGAGCAATCATTTTCCCAGGGTGCAGGCATTCTAATCTGTTTTTGGCCAAGAGTAGAGGGCCAGCTCTCTGGGAAGTCCTTGACTTGTCCAGCTATGCCAGTGACTGGGTGGGTAAGGCCATCTCATTGGGGCGAATTGATAGTAAGCCCACATGGCTGTGGATGTGAAGTCATGATCTCCCATCAGCACTTCCAGTGATATGGTGAGCACCATCGACATGACTATCATATTGCCTACTTCTGAGCGCTGGAGGGGAAGATAGGGCCTCTTTAAGCCTCAAAATTTGCTGGAAAAGAATAAAATTAGAGTATTTCAGCCAGTTATTTGATGCACTAAATTGCTTTTCTGCTGGCTAAATTTTAACACCCTCAAGGCTTAGGGTGTTACTTTGCTCAATTTTTTTCCTTAGAGCCTCAGGCTTCTTCCAGAGCAGGGTCTCAGTAGGGAAGGCCCAGGGAGTGGGAAAGAGTCATTTTTCTTCATTATTCTTACCCTCAAGTCCTCTCACTTGGTTTGGCAAATGCCTAGTGGATGTAACAATGTGAGAAACACCAACTAATGAAAATTTTTCTTGCAGACTTGTGGACCTCAATCTCTACTTCCTCTAGTAGTAGTAGTAGTAGTAACACTATTTTTTTAAACATATTTTTATGGGTTTCAGAGAGAGGAAGGGAGAAAGAGAGAGAGATAGAAACATCAATGATGAGAGAGAATCATTGACCAGCTATTTCCTACACTCTCCCTACTGGGGATGGAGCCCGCAACCTGGGCATGTGCCCTGACCAGGAATCTAACCATGACCTCCTGGTTCATGGGTCAACACTCAACCACCGAGCCACTGGCTGGGCAGTACTTGCTATTTTTGAGCCAACCATTGAACCATAAGCTTTACATGCATTGTTTCTTTTTTTTTTTTTTTTTAAATGGTGCACGATTTTTGTCCAGTTTCTTCCCGCATCTCCCATTCCCCTTTCCCCCCCAAGAATAGTCAGTCCATTCCCTTTCTATGTCCCTGATTCCCTGATTCAACCAGTTCATTCTGTACATCAGATTATTTATTCCCTTGATTCTTAGATTCACTCGTTGATAGATGCATGTATGCATGTTACAATTTGTATCTTTACCTTTTTCTTCTTCCTCCTCTTAAAGGATACCTTTCAGCATTTCGTATAATACTGGTTTAGTGGTGATGAACTCCTTTAGCTTTTCCTTATCTGTGAAGCTCTTTATCTGACCTTCAATTCTGAATGATAGCTTTGCTGGATAAAGTAATCTTGGTTGTAGGTTCTTGCTATTCATCACTTTGAATATTTCTTGCCACTCCCTTCTGGCCTGCAAAGTTTCTGTTGAGAAATCAGCTGACAGTCGTATGGGTACTCCCTTATAGGTAACTGACTCAATATCTTGCTGTCTCTCATCTTCTGGCACCCCTATTATTCTGATGTTGGTACGCTTGAAGCTGTCCCAGAGGCTCCTTACACTATCTTCGTATTTTCGGATTCTTTTTTCATTTTGCTTTTCCGGTTGGGTGTTTTTTGCTTCTTCGCATTTCAAATCTTTGGCTTGATTCTTGGGCTCCTCTGGTCTGCTATTGGGTGTAATATTCTTTATTTCCGACCGTGTATGCTTAATTTCTAGTTGTTTCTTTATCATAGCATCGAGGGTCTCATTAGTTTTCGTGAGGCTCTCCAAAAGTTTATTGCAAGCCCTCAAAATTGCGTTTTTTAGCTCTATATCCTCCATTTCTGTCATGTTTTTTTGTCTCCGCATTTTTTATGCTTTCTTGGTGCACCCCCTAGTGGTCTTTGTGCGCAGTCTTGTTCTAGTTGAGCCTTGATTGTTGTAGTTAATACTAGAGGGATTTGACCACCAGGCCGACTGGCTGTGTGAATCAGCTGTGTCTGCCGCGGAAAACTTCTGTCCTCTGGGGAGGTGCTAATCTAGCCTTTGCCTGCGGCGATCTGGCAAATGGCTCTGCGCAGGGCTTGGGCGGGGCGGGCTCAACAGGGCGGGCGGAGGGAGTGGTTATGGCCCCTCTCAGTCCCGTTCCCAGAGGCTCTGCTTCTCAGAACCCCCGGAACCGCTGCAAACCTCGGAGGGAAAGCTGCCTTCCAACTGATGCCAGACACTCCCGCTTCTCCCGTTTGGGTCCGAGTCCCCAGCGATTCGCCCGTATCTGGAGCTCAGAGTCTGAGACTCCCCCCTGACCGAAAACGACAACCGCGCTCTCAGCCACCAGCCCGCTTTGCGCGCGCACCTCCGCACCTGAGTTTTTTCCACACTGCGCCTCCTCTGAGCCTCGGTGTGCTGTTATTTTTCCTTCTAGTTGAAGAGTCTCTCCTCAGCCAGCCTTCCTGTGGTTCTGGGTGATGTCCGTTCCGTCTTTTAGTTGTATTTTTGAAGTGGTTGTTTGCGGCAGCAGTCTCCGGTGTTTACCTATGCCGCCATCTTGGTCTCCCCGGAAATTCTCTACATGCATTGTTTCTGATCTTTACATCAGTCCTATGATATAGATACTATTTTTGTTTTACAGTTGACAATAGTAAAGTTCAGAGAGATTAAGAAATGTGGTCCAAGTTACACAGAACAAGACTGGACCCCCATCTGTCTGACTCCAAAGCTCATGCTCCTCCTAGTTTGTTATATCTCTTTGAGGACCTGCCCTGTCTCAGCTTTTTGGGGGTGGGGAGGGCAGTTAAGGAACAGGAGGTTCTTGTTTTCAAGGCTGACTGACTCCTCCAAGGGCAGGATGGTTCACAAATAACCTAGAAATTCAGGGCAATGTAGGCTGAGAATTCTACTTGGAGGTTTACCCTTCCACCACCCTCACCCCCCGCACCCCCCCAAACACCCAACCAAGCTATGAAACTGTTACTGTACCTATCTCAGTGCCAAGCGGCCATCTGTTCAACCAGGAGGTGCCATTATCTTTATGGTTCTTTAAAATGGCCATTGCCTGAGCAATAGAAATTGAATTTGATAATGGAAGATGGGATTCTGGGTCTCAGAGGGACCGTATCTACATTGCTATTTTGTCTTTCTATGGCAAAAGGAGTTGAAAACAACTCTAACATTGAGAGGGAAAAGCAGCAATTCCCTTAATAGATGTTGTAGGCAGAACAATGCTTCCCCAAAGACGGCCATGTTCTTCTTCCTGAAACCTGTGAATATGTTACCTTACCAGTGGGCGGCAAACTGCGGCTCGAGAGCCACATGCGGCTCTTTGGCCCCTTGAGTGTGGCTCTTCCACAAAAGACCACGTGCAGGCGCGCACGTACAGTGCAATTGAAACTTCGTGGCCCATGCGCAGAAGTCGGTATTTTGTGGAAGAGCCACACTCAAGGAGCCAAAGAGCCGCATGTGGCTCGCGAGCCGCAGTTTGCCGACCACTGCCTTTACACGGCAAAGGGAGTTCTCAGATGGGATGAAATTAAGAATGTTGCAGCACAGGAGATTATCCTGGATTATCTGGTGGCCCTATGTCATCACTGTTCCTTCCCAGGGAAAGAGGGAGGCAGAGGGTCAGAGATTTGACAACAGACGCAGAGGCTGGAGTGATGGGACTGCTTGCTGGGGGCTAGGAGCCAAGGGCTGTAAGAAGCCTTCAGAAGGTGGAAATAACAAGGCAGCAGATGCTTCTTTAGAGCCCCCGGACGCAACAAAGCTCTGCCGACACCTGCATGTTGGCCCAGTGAGACTCATTTCAGACTTCTGACCTCCAGAACTGTAAGAGAAGACATTTGTGTTGCGTGAAGGCACTAAGTTTGCGATAATTTGCTGCAGTAGCAATAGGAAACTAATACAATGGGATACTCTCTACATTTCTCAGCTTAATCATTTATGCAGTTGGCCGTTAACCATCCTGTCAGAAACTGTGCCAACTGGTGACCCAGCCATTTAAACTTTTCTCACACAAGAGGCAGGGTGGCATATGATGTCTGGTGTAGCACTTTATTATTGTAACAGTCTCTTGGGAAAATGAGCTTAACAAATCCTGTTCCATATTTTTTCTTTTTTAATTACATTTTACTTCCAATATTATTTTGCATTGCTTTCAGGTGTACAGCATAGTGGTTAGACAATCATGTGCTTCACAAAGTGTTTCCCCTGATATTTCCAGGACCCCCCTGGCACCATATAAAGTTATTGCAATATTATTGGCTATAATCCCTATGCTGTACTTTACATCCCAGTGACTATTTCGTAATAATCTTGTCCATACTGATAAGACAAGAAGTCTTTATAGATGAAAACCATTTCGGGGAGACCACCGAGACGCCTGCATATCCTCTTTCTTACTCTGAGGTATAATAAGTACAAACAGTGGCAATGTCACTAACAGATGTCACATGTCCATGTCCTGCTTGTGCTCTTGGAAAACAAAGCACGCCCTATCACCACTGGGACACCCTCTCCCCCCCGCTCCTGAGTCAGCTATTACTGACGGAACTCTTCCAATGATACAGGAACCAAGGTGCAAAAAGTCAATGACTTCTCAGCAGGCTCGGAAGGAAACCGTGCAGCGAAGGCAAGCTCCTCAAAGCTGATGCCGTCTGTAGGTGTGGCCGGTTCATGACCCCGGGTTGGGACACCAGTGGGCAAAGAGCATCTGAACTCTGCTTTCAGCGGAACACTTTAGAAAGTGCCCTGTTGGTTAAAGGCATCAACCGGCTAAATGCCAGCCAGCAAGATAACGATTTAATGAACTCCTACTGGAGCTGGTGGAACCCAAAGCAGTCATTTCCTGGTAGAAACCTAGACCACAAAACAAATCCAATTGATTTCTGCCCACTCCTCCGGAACATTCTCTGTGAAAGTCGGAAAGAGCCAACCGGTGCTAGCTGGTTAAACCGGGATCCTCAGGAGGGCTGCAATTTGCCAGTGCTTCTGGGGGCCAGGTCCCCCTCAATCCTTGTGGCTCTGGTGCAGGTGTCAGGCCACTTCCAGACTCTTGCTCCCCTCTGTGCTCTCGGCTGTCTCCTCCATGAACATCAGTGAGAGCTCTTCCATTCATTCATTAAAGGCTGCATTTCATTTCTCTTAATGGGTGTTTATGCAACGCCCCACATTACGGTGAAGTCCCAAAGAAGGCATTCCTGCTTCAAGCACTGAAAGTGATTTGCTAATGCTTGTCAGAATTTCAGAATTTCACATCAAATTAGTCAATCAAGTCACCAGAAGAAGATATTAGAGAGATTTTGGCGTTTCCATTTTACTGACAGGACTGGATCTGCTTTCCTTTCGACATATTCTCTGAGCCCCTCCAATGTGCTGGCATGCTTTGAGGACGCGAACTATCCTAATGTGACTGTGTGCAATCGGGACACTAGAGCTGTACCTCAGTAGTTTCCCAGATTGTGCACTGTTTGGGATTATTTACATTTCTAATATTTCATCGGTAGAAAGATTGCAAAATGAACTTTAATGAAAACTGAACTCTGGGTAGGCATTCTGCCAGATGTCTTATTTAATCTACAGAATAACTGCATTTGGGTCTTCTGATAACCAGATGCTGGTTTATCAGGGAGTAACATCTGTGAACCATAAAAAAAAAGGGGGGGGGGCGGCGGGAATGGACTGGCAGGGAGAGAGGCCCAGGCCATAGCACAGAGCTGATAACTTCTAGGCCAACCCAGCGGGGGTGGGGGTGGGCGGGCTCAGGAGACTTTGGACAGACAGGGCCAGGCTCTAGTGCTCTGCTGTGTTTGGTCACTGGCTGAGCTCTACACAGGAGGAGCCTGGCCTTATCTCAAATGATGTGGTAGGTCCCTGGAGCTGGAGGTCGTCATCTCTCTGTGCCCTTCATGGCTGAGGAGCAAGTCCTTTCTTGAAGGGGGTCTGAGCGGCACCTCCTAAGTGGCACAACTCTCCGCGGGAGGCACTGCTGTTCCGAGTAGGGAGGCGAAATTTACCTCTATCCTCTAGAGCAGTGGTTCTCAACCTTCTGGCCCTTTAAATACAGTTCCTCATGTTGTGACCCAACCATAAAATTATTTTCGTTGCTACTTCATAACTGTAATGTTGCTACTGTTATGAATCGTAATGTAAATATCTGATATGCAGGATGGTCTTAGGCGACCCCTGTGAAAGGGTCGTTCGACCGCCAAAGGGGTCGCAACCCACAGGTTGAGAACTGCTGCTCTAGAGTTTTAAGTGACCGGGAGCCCCCAGAAGGAAATGAAGACCCAGGGAAAGGCTGAAACCTATATGTTTTCATATTAGGATGCACAAAGAGGGTAATTGTGGAGAAGTAACTGTGTGGGGAGGCTAACATTATTAACAAGGCCCGTTTGTATCCTCTTAGTCACCGCTTGTCCTTGACGATAAGAATGCTACTTGCCTTCCGTACAGGGAGGGCATTTTCTCGGGGGAGTTTTTATCTCCTGTTTTCAGAAACAAAGGGGGAGATTAGAATGCCCTTCTCGCATCTGCTGTTTTTCAGGTGCCTTTGGCTCAAAATAATCTTTTTTTAAATTTATTTTTATTTATTTTTATTTTTTTTATCAAAATAATCTTAATGACAAAGTGGTCTATTCTGGTTGGCATATCCTGCCATCCTTCATATGCTTATTTCACAGAAAACTAAAGCATGGAGACCTTAAGTAATTTGGCTAAGATTATATACCTAGTAAGCAGCTTTATCCATAATGTTCCAAAACCTCTCTAACCAGACTAATGGAGATTTGCTGCCTAGGGCTTCTAACAGAGAAGACAAACTAGGTGATAATCAGTACTGGGCACAGAATAGGTGTGTGAAAAACAATAAATGTGCTTAATTACATCAATTTAAGCATATGTGTTTTAGTAACTAGGGCAATGAAGGTATAGATGCTCCAATGCTGTGTTATTTATTCTAAAAGAAGTCTTCCACTGGCCTTTAGAGTTCTTTAAGTTTTACCACTCACCCTCCTTAAAGATCAGTCCATTATGTTGTAAAAACCTGAGTAGGGCACACAATAAGCTTTGCTTGGTCATTATTATCTCAGCTTAGTTTTCAAAACATTTTCTGTAAAATTCATTTACACTTGGCTTCCCTTTTGTGCAGGATTCATTTATTCATTCAACAGGTATCTATAGAGTACCCTCAGGCAGTGTCCAAGACCCTTGTGACAGTAGAAACTAAAATTAACAGAAATTTCTGTCTTTCCGGATCTTACATTCCCGTGTGGAAGACAGACAATGAACACAACAAAAAAGTAAATTAGAATGAATTGTGCCAAAAAGGAAAAAGACAAAAATAAGAAAGGGGGATAGCAAATGTTATATAGCAGGGTCAGAGGAGGTGAATTATATGACATTTTAGGTAGGATGGCCAAGGAGGTCTCATTGAGAAGCTGAGTTTTAAGTAAAGACCTTAAAGAAGTAAGGAGTGAGCCATGTAACTATTTGGGGGGAGGGAATAGGTAGAGAGAACCACATGTGCAAGGGCCCTGTTGTAAGACAATGACTTATATGTTCAAGGAACAGAAAGGTGGCAAACAGAGCTGAAATGGAGAGGAGGTGGAGAGGAAGAGGGAGTAGAGTAGGATATAAGTTCAGAGAGTTAACAGTCATGCTAAATATGGTCTTGTAGGTCAGGGTCAGTACTTTGGCTCCTATTCTGTTATGCCCAGATTTCAGGATCCCCAAGAAACCACATCAGGGAGCCAGCCAGGTCCGATGCAAAAGCATAAGAGTCTTTATTCGAGCTAGCTCAGCTCCCCCACCTTGCCGACGCAGCAGCAGGAAGCAGAGAGAGAGCGAACTCTGTGTGGAGAGGGGTTTTATAGGGGGTTGGAGTAAGGGGAGGAGAAAGGGCTGTGGCCTTGCCGATTGGCCAGGCGCAAGTCGGTGTCTTGTTCCTGGGTGTGGCTAGCAGAGGCTTAGACTTCCGGGAAGAAGCTCCTTGCCAAGCACATGGCCAAGGTAAGATGGAGCACTTACCCTGGGGCAAGATGGAGGGCCTAGCCCTTACCCTGGGGCAATTTAGGTTAGAGAGTTAACAGTCATGCTAAATATGGTCTTGTAGGTCAGGGTCAGTACTTTGGCTCCTATTCTAAATGAAATGGGAGCCAATGGAAGATTCTGAGTGCAGGAGTGACATCATCTGATCTTTAGGTCAGTGGCTTTAATAGGATCTCTGGCTGTGGGGTGAAGAAGTAGCCCCTGAAAGCTTGAGAACTAGAGGAGAGAAAAATACACTGAGATGAGGCACAGCAAAGAGCACTATGGTGCTGTGTGCCTAGCCACAGAGAGGAGCCGTGCCAAAGAGGGAGGGATTCTAATAAAAAAGTGGCGAATCCTATCTATTTTAAAATTCTACATGGGGAGATCTTCATTCATATTCTACTTCCATTACAAAATTCAGTTTATTATTTAGTTTAATTAATATTTCAGTTGACAAATTCTGATGTTGGCAAAGATGGGTGTAAGATGGTTTTGGTTGGCTGGTTCTGAGCAGACTCCATGAACTACCTTGGCAAACAAGAACTTCAAACGGTTAGAAGGTAACATGAGTGTGCTCAACATGAAAGGGAGTGAATGAGAAAACACCTGAAAGATCATGCTTCCTCTGGCTGGTGTGCCTGCACCTTGCAGCCTTGACTAAAAAACGGCCTTCCCTCTCTGAAAGGATTACTTGCATTGTTCTATTCTTTTCCTTCCTACATCGATATTCTTGCTTCCCGAGCAGGTCTCCAAGGCAGGGTCAGAAATTATAGAAAGCAGGTATATTTGCAGGCTGGCAATTTAATCTGCTCTAAATAATACCCCAGAGGTTGTAGTTCATGCCTTTATTTTGACAGAGGCCCTGAGTAAATGTCACTTCCTCAAACTATAAAGAAATACACATATAATAATCAACTGTTATCTACAACTGAAATGAGTAAAGTCCACATAGCTTGGAACCAATTAAAAAACATTACTGCTAATCTCTAACCAAGAATCAGGAAATTAGTCTAGATCAGACAAAGAATAAATGCAAACACAATATATTACATTTGAAACTGAACAACTTTGCTGAATTATGAATCCCAGAGAAGACAGAAATGATGTTACCTAAATATAAAACTTATGAGCTGTACCATTCTTGATGACTGACACTAGCAAACTGATAAAAAAACACACACATATTTAGATAAATATTCTAAGAGAATTGAAAGACAAGAGAGTAGATGAAAAGGACGGTAAAGGAAACAACTACTACAAACAGTGATATTATTCAAAGGCTGTTGATTGGGTTCTATTTGCAAAATTCATTTTGAATTAATAATAGTAAGTAAAAAATGAACAAGACTGAGAATTTACTAGCATTTTTAAAAGCTCCAGCAGCTTATCTGCTAATTAAAGATAGCAATGATCATCTTAACTACTTGCACTATTTTAAAAAATATATATATATTTTATTGACTTTTTACAGAAAGGAAGGGAGAAGCATAGAGAGTTAGAAACATGGATGAGAGAGAAACATCAATGAGTCGCCTCCTGAACACCCACTACTGGGGATGTGCCCGCAACCAAGGTACATGCCCTTGGCCG
>NW_005353967.1:16807242-16832563 GCF_000412655.1 Myotis brandtii
AAAATAGAAGTTGTTTTACTATGGTTGCAAATATCAAAAAATTTCTATATGTGACACAGCACCGGAGTTAAATTAGGGTTTTTCAAAATGCTGACACGCTGAGCTCAAAAGGTTCGCCATCAGTGCTCTATCCACTGAGCCAAACCGGTCAGGGCTACTTGCACTATGTGTATATAAATAACATACAGGTATTACAAAATAGAGTTTTTCAAAAAATTACTTTTAATGTCACCCCCCAGGGACAATCTGTTAGCATTTTGGGGTATTCTTTTCAGAGTGTTTCCTATATAGTCATAGCCTTTGGGACAGAGAGAAAAAAAAATGAAGCAGCAGAGATGAAAGAAAATATTGAGGTGGTTTGAGAATGGTTCAAGGATTTTTTTAGAGATATACATATATATATATATAAATAATTGACAAGCTAAATTGTTTTCAGATAATTGACAAATGTAAAAAACTTGCAGAAAAAATAGTAAAACCTAGAGGACAATGAAAGTATCACAGAGAACAGGTGGCGGGGGGGGGTTGAATGGTTCACATGTGAACGTGACCAGTGCTTTTCATGACATGCGTGGTGATCCATTTGCAAGTCACAAAAGCAATTAAGTGGTTGTGGCCAGTATTAAAAAGGAGGAGGAAGAAAATAGAATAAAACTGGAGGCATCACAATGCAGCTTTGAAACGTTTACCTCATGTGTATGTGTGTATACACTCTGAGTTGCCATGAATGATGCACTTCCTATTCTGAGTTGAGGTAAAAAATGTTTACATGTCACAGTATTAGGCTGAAACCTTATAGAACAAAGAGCAAGTGGAGAAGGGATTCCACCTCCAGATGATAATCCTCTCCAGTCCAAAGGGGAATAAGAAAGGAGAAAATCATTGGATCCAATCAGAACCTTATGTTCTGACGCCAAACTGATGGGGCCCAGCTAATGGAGATGGATTGACCTGCTGACCTGCTGGATGCACCATTAATACTTTAGAGGCTCCTCACATGAAAGAACTGCACTCCTGGATGCGTTGGATGCTTCGCTCCCTGCTCCTGTAGCAGTTGAAAGAGTATGCTTCCTCTGGCTGGTGTGCCTACACCTTGCAGCCTTGACTAAAAACTCCCGTAGGTTTAAGGCGTTGAATGCGCCACTCCTGGAGTCAGTGGTTCTCAGTTAAATGAAATCATAGCAAGATCTGCAATGCTGGGGAGGGAGAAGACTGTCCCCAGTTGGAACATAACCCAGTGTGTTATCAAAATGCACAGGGAGCAAGTACAATGTGCTGTCTGGGTGAGTGGTAGAAGCACTGCCATCAAAGACAAAGAAGGGCAGGGGTCAGGGTATGAGTCATTGAGTCCTGGAGACTTTGGGCTATTAGCTGTAGTCAAATGTCAGCCCTGCTAATTGCTACTCATTGATGACCCAGGCCTCGGCCATGGGTCAGCTGTCCTTCTGCCTTAAGGATCATTTGGTGAGCATGTTGAGAGGACTGAGTGCCTGGGTCCATGTGAGAGGAACAAATGGCAGAGTTTACACATACATTGTGAAATTCAGCACTGCATTACAGGGGAGCTCAATATAATTTTTATTTTAAGTTATGCATTAAGAAAGAGAAAATACATTGTCTTCATAATTTTTCCTCTTCATGTGAGAGCACAGGAAGGAAAAATGAGCCTCAGCACAGGGAGCAAGTACAATGTGCTGTCTGGGTGAGTGGTAGAAGCACTGCCATCAAAGACAAAGAAGGGCAGGGGTCAGGGTATAAGTCATTGAGTCCTGGAGACCTTGGGCTATTAGCTGTAGTCAAATGTCAACCCTGCTAATTGCTACTCATTGATGACCCAGGCCTTGGCCATGTGTCAGCCATCCTTCTGCCTTAAGGATCATTTGGTGAGCATGTTGAGAGGACTGAGTGCCTGGGTCCATGTGAGAGGAACAAATGGCAGAGTTCACACATACATTGTGAAATTCAGCACTGCATTACAGGGGAGCTCAATATAATTTTTATTTTAAGTTATGCATTAAGAAAGAGAAAATACATTGTCTTCATAATTTTTCCTCTTCATGTGAGAGCACAGGAAGGAAAAATGAGCCTCAAAAAGATGATGTGGTATATTTATATATACAATGGAATATTATTTAGCAATAAAAAATAATAAAATCTTGGATGGACCTAGAGGGTACTATGCTAAGTGAAATAAATCAGACAGAAAAAGAGAAATACTGTATGATTTCACTTCTATGTTGGAATCTAAAAAAAAAAATCAAAACAAATGAACAAACAAAGCAGAAACAGACTAATAGATACAGAGGAAAAACTGATGGTTGCCAGAGGGGATGGGGTATGTGATGGGTAAAAAAGGTGAAGGCTTAAGAAGTAAAAACATCCAGTTACAAAAATAAATAAGTCACGGAAATATAATGTACATCACAGAAAATATAGTCAATAATATTGTAATAAATTTGTATGGTGACAGATGCTTACTAGACATATCATGGTGATCACATCATCTATAATAATAAAAGCATAATATGCTAATTAGACCAGACAGCCAAATGGCCTTCCGGACATCATTCTGGATGTCCTTCCAGACGAAGCCGCAGCGGCAGGGGCCAAGGCAGAGGTGGTTAGGGGTGATCAGGCAGTCAGGCAAGTGGTTAGGGGTGATCAGGCAGGCAGGCAAGTGGTTAGGGGCGATCAGGCAGGCAGGCAGGTGAGCAGTTAGGAGCCAGCAGTCCTGTGGATTGTGAGGGATGTCCTACTGCCAGTTGAACATCCCCCGAGGGGTCCCAGATTGTGAGAGGGTGCAGGCCAGGTTGAGGGGCCCTACCCCCATGCATGTATTTTGTGCACCAGGCCTCTAGTATGATATATATATAAATGTAGAATCATGATGTTGTACACCTGAAACTAATATAACATTGTATGTCAACTATGTTTTAATAAAAAAAATTTTTTAAGTGATTACATGAGCTATTAGCCCTACAGGGGATATGAAAGAATAGAAAGTGCATCTGACTGGAGAGATCACACATGGTTTCCAACATCTACAGAACAAATCATGGCAATATAGACCTTAGTTGTGTGGCTCTTGTCCATGCACATCTTCTATTGGTTGATGGTTGCCACAGGGAAGCTAAGACAGCTGCCTCTCCCTCCCCAGAGGCTCTGTTCTCAACTACCTGTGTAGGGACCCAGGTCTTAGTTCTCCACTGTACCTTCACATCTGGGAGTAACCTGGCATTGCAGAAGCGTCCCGTGCCTATATCAAAGGCACTCAAGAGAATCAGGGTATGCAGAGGTGAGGGAATCCTAAATGTAAATGATTCCTTCAAGTCCTTTACAGATTGTCTTTCTTTCCCTTTCTCTCTCTCTCTCTCTCTCTCTCTCTCTCTCTCTCTCTCTCATACATTTATACTGCCTGAACTCCTTCCTCAGAAGCACTGCCAGAAAATGGACAGACATCTGCTGCGTTCTAATTCTGGTTGGATCCCTACTTGGTACTTACTGGATTAGGCCAGGGTGGGGAACCTTTTTTCTGCCAAGGGCCATTTGGATATTTATAACATCATTCTCAGGCCATACAAAACTATCAACTTAAAAATTACTAGTAGCCTGCTATATTTGGTCAAACATTTAATTAACTTGGCAGGGCGGAGACCAAATGATTTATAAGGCCCACGGGCCAGACATTTCCCCACCCCTGGGTTAGAGCATTTGAAAGATCAGGGGAAAATCCTAAACCAGACAGAACCTAGATGATTATAAGACCCCTCTTGCTTGCCGAAACCGGTTTGGCTCAGTGGATAGAGCGTCAGCCTGCGGACTGAAAGGTCCCAGGTTCGATTCCGGTCAAGGACCGGTGGGGGATGTGCAGGAGGCGGCTGATCGATGTTTCTTTCTCATCGATGTTTCTGACTCTCTATCTTTCTCCCTTCCTCTCTGTAAAAAATCAATAAAATGTATTTAAAAAAAAAAAAAGACCCCTCTTGCTTGGTCTTAGAATGACAGAGACATTTATTAAATCAATATTGGTTGAGTCCCTATGGTGTTGCAAGGCTTTGCATGTAGAGAACATAAACTTCTTCTGTTTCAATGATGATTCTTGTTGTATGATAATTAAACCCCACACTGTAAGGCAATATTTCTTCTCTCTCTCTTCTTGATGAAATGGTTTATGCTTGGCTTCATGCGAGCTCCTTATCGAAAGTTGGGCTGACAGGCTTCAGGGGCATGTAAGTAACCACCCATTGCTCCATCTCCCACTTATCACACTGATATGAGAACTCAGATCCAGGAACCCTGGGGCTCTCAGCCCCTGTGAAGGTAATTGCTGGGTCCTCAGCGAGCAGTGCTGGCAGCTAAATTGCACACACAGCATGTCGCCTGCAAGAGCTCCCGAGTGCTCTGACAACACTCTAGTCTTATGATGCCTCTATTCTGCAAAAGGATCATTGCCAAGGTCAGATGACTGGCCTTGTTATCACTCAACAACTCAGCGGCTACCCCAGAAATAGACTTCTGCCCAGTACTCCCGACTGCCCTGCAGGAGCATAAAACACTGCAGACCCCTGGGGCAGGGAAAGAGGTCACCCATGGAGTCCTTGCCCCTGATAAGATATGAAAGCTCACCTGGCCCCTGGGGTCAAAACGGTCCTTGCAACTTGGGGTATGCCATCCTCCTCCTCAAACCCATCTCAGCCCCAAAAGTGACCCAAGAAGGCAGTGCCTACTGAGCAACGTTTGCTCTGTCCGAGAGCAGAGTGGTGTTCCAGGAGAGTAACCTAAACCGGGGGTGGGGCTGGGTCCCCACGGCATGCACTCAGGCTGCAGGAAGAAGGTGACAGATGCTGGCCCACTCGCTGAATGATCCACAGAGCAATAGCGCTGGCCTCAGAAGATGGCCGCCCAGGTGTTGGCTAGCGTGGAGGTACAAAGCAGCGGAGTGGGATAGAGGCTAAGATGCTGCAGTGAGATTCCCTGAGTTCAAATCCCAGCTCTCCAGCTTCTATCACTTATTACCTGTGGGACATTGGGAAATTTACTTCATTGCTTTCTGCCTCAGTTTCTTCATCTGTAAAATGTGGATGATAATAGCACCTACCTCATAGGGGCCATTGTTAGGATTAAATGAGCTGAGATGGGTGATGTACTTAGTACCTTGCATGTAATAAGTATCATTAACTCTTTACTATCAGGCATTTACTCAAAGGGCTATTAGAGGACCATTAAAAATCATGGTTATAAACAGTGATTGTTGGTAAATGTTTAACAAACCACTCTATGGGGACAAACCTGGGATTTGTAATGTTTGCTGATTACCATGGTTTAAATATTCCCACCATGGCTGATTTTAAGAACAAAGAGTTAGGAAAAAGTGCTGATAGCTCTCAAGAACCTGCACATCTTGGGTTATGAAGCCCAGGTAATAACATGAAAGATGCTATGATATAGGTATTATGTGAAAAATAAGAATGAAATTAGAAATACAAATAAGTACTAACTATGTAAAAATCAAGTGTGTGCAAAGAAAAAGGTGCCACGAAATACAATAAATACTGACGGTGTTAAGAGTGGTGGGAATGTAATTCATTTCTTTTACATATTTTTTGTTCTCCTTAAAGTGTTTATGTTATTTTTATAGTGGAAATTTTAAAGTAGAACTAATTAAACACACACACACACACACAACCTTTCTGTTATGGAAAACACAAAACATACACAATAGTATAACTTACCAATAATTATCAATGGTTTGCCCATCTTTTTTCATTTTAATTGAATAAAATTTCTTTCACTCCATTTATCCCAAAGGTCATGCCATTTTACCCCAAATATGACAATATAATACATAGAACATTTAAAAAAAACCCACAGAAACAACACACCATTATCATGTCTATTATGTTTAATATCATCTAATATTCAGTCCATATCAGATTTCCCCAGTTGGGAAAGATGTCTTTAATAGCTTCCTTGAATCAAGGTTCAGACACAGAATTGGATTGTTATTCTTTTAAATGTCTTTTATTCCATAACCACTATCCTATCTCTTTCGTGTCAGCAATTCATTGACGAAGCTGATAATCTGTCCTGTAAAATGTCCTACATTCTAGATTTGGCTGACTGCTCCCTTATGGTTACCTGTAGTTCCCGTATATCCCGTAAACTGCTGGTTAGATCCAGAGTGATTCAGATAAGAACCGTCATGGGTGGTGCCTGGGTTTCCTATTGCATCAGGTTAGGACACACATAATGTCTACTTGTGCCACTCTTAGTGATGCTAAGATTGATCTGTTTAGAAGTGTAACATTTAAAAACAAAAATTAAATAGGAGAAAATAACTGGAAGAATGCACCTAGGCAGAGGATAAAGAAGTACAGGGTCTTTATTAGTCAAGAGAAGGTGCACTGCTGTTTATGTGTCAAAATTCGTGCACAGAAGGGAGCTATGGTCCCTGGACCCCATGGTTCTCAGCCAGCTACTCTTCTGCAGTGGCACAGCCCCTCTGATTGAGTTTGGTGGCTCCTGTATCATCGAAAGGAAATATGTTCTTACAAAACTTGGGAAGTTGTGACAATTTTAATCAGGCTTGGTGAATATTTTGCAAAAATAATTCTCTGGTTTGAGTCCAACCCAGAGTAAACTGATTTCAGCAAATCATTAGACAAGGTCTATCCTAAACTCCTTTAGCTCCATTGAGTATTCCTTGCTCATGATAATAACCTAGGACGGCCTCCCTACCCAGGCTCCCACCTCCAATTCATCCTTCATGCCATGGCTACCAGACTTCTAAAGTGCAAATCAGACCAGTTCCCTGTCCTGGATAGACTTTTCCACGCCTTTCTGTGGCCTGCTGGAAAAACTTAAAACTCTTTAATTTGTTACCTAAGTTCCTTTATAATCTAGCCTGTGCCCACCTCCCTGCCTTCTTACTCATACTTGCTTTTCTTTTCTCCGTATGTCATGACTCCATCGAGTGCTCCGAGTACACTCAACCCCATGTTATTCTTCGGATACTATGCTCCTTTGAAGCCCTGGGTCTTGGAGGTGATCACACCCTTTCCTTTTGTCTGCTTGGCAGTTTTCCACCATCCCTGAGACTCCTGTGCCTGGAAATTGCAGTAGTCCCTTGTAGATTTTCCATCTTTATTGTTTTCAAATTTTCTTCCGGGTTGTTTTCTTTCATGATAACTAAATAGAATAACCCTCTTGGTGGAAGCACCTGTGCATGACTTCACGCCCATTCCTGCCACCAGCTCAAGCTGCTTCCGTCCCGTGACTTCCTGCCTCTTTGGATGGAGTCACTACACAGGGGGCTTAAACACCAGAAGATCACCTTTTCCCTTCAATCTTGGTAGCAAGACTTTGACCAAATCTGAAATTACGGGTTTTATGTGAACGTTGTTGGGATACATACTGCTGCCTAGAGTTCATATCAGTGCCCATGCACTAAGCTTGAGGACCTATGGTAGAGGCTAGGACTGTGGCTAGACTCCAGCTCTGACCCTACTTCCAGGCATATTTCCACTCCCCTGAGCGTCCACCACCCCTTGGCCACTACCCCTCGAGGGCATCCACAGCAGAGGGCTGGAACTCGTCAAGAAGGCTCTGCGGCCCAGGTGCCCATGTAGCAACATGGTGAAGCGGGCACCGCCACCGTTCTCCAGTCAAAGGATATTTATTACATAGAAGGAGAACACTGGAGTGATACACTTGAAGAGTTAAAAGTAATTCACTGATTTGAATAATTAATTCATTAATTGATAATGCAGAAAGATAAGTGGCTGGAGTGATACACTTGAAGAGTTAAAAGTAATTCATTGATTTGAATAATTAATTCATTAATTGATAATGCAGAAAATGTGTTGATTATCCACTTGTTAGAATCATTTTCAGAATAGCAGAGAATCATTTAAGGAAATGAAACTAAGGCAGGAACATTTAAAGAAGAATTGTAAGAGCTGTCCTGGGAGATTTAGCCCAGAGGAGGAAGGAAGACCTGCCTATTTGGGGACCAGCACAAAGGGAGCCTTTAGCAAAGGGGAATTTAGAAGAAGCGTTTATTTCCCCTTCGTTTCCCTTAGGCAGACCTGGAAAGTATTACAGTTTTGTGTGCAAAGTGGACTGAGCCTTGAGAAGACACAAAACACAACACCAGCATCTGGTTACCATACTTGGCAGGTCAGAAAACGGCTGTGGATGTCAGCTGAAGGGCCAATGTGGCTGCTTCAGATGATAAAACTCTCACCGTCCCTGGCCCCTCTATGATTTGATCTCTGATTCCCTAGCCTGAGAAGAGCCTCCCAGGATGGAGGGCTGTGAATCATTTGGCTGCACAGCTTCCTGTCTACCCTCTTCCCAGTTCATTGATTGGCCTGAGTGCTTAGCCTGACATTCCCACTGAGACAACTGTGTAAGGGCTGCTCATTACTCTCCTGCTCTTTCAGACACAAGTGGCACGTGCTCAGTTCTAAAAGATGAGCTCCGCCCCGCCGGCATGGCTCAGTGGTTGAGTATCAACCTACGAACTAGGAGATCATGATCTGATTCCCAGTTAGGGCACAGGCCCGGGTTGCGGGCTCGATCCCCAGTAGGGGTGTGCAGGAGGCAGCCAGTCAATGATTCTCTCTCATCATTGATGTTTCTCTCTCTCTCTCCTTCTCCCTTCCTCTCTGAAATAAATAAAATAAAAGATGAACTCCAAGAGTCATAACATTAATCTACTCCAGCAATTTTTAACTTTTTTCATTTCATGGCACACATGAACTAATTACCAAAATTCTGTACCACACCAATAAATATATTTTTTGTTGATCTGACCAAAAAAAAAGTATAATTTTGATTCATTCACACTGGACAGCTACTGTTGTGTTGCTGTTGTCATTTTTTTTATTTGACAATCTAAGGGAAAAGAGGTCAGTGTCCCTGACTAAATAATCAGCTATTGCATGTTTTCAAAATTCTTGCAGCACACCCGTTGAAAATCACTGATCTAGTCTATTGATCATGATTTTCTGATTACCTTTTCTGAGAAGACATGTTACTGTGTTGCAAAGTGTGGAAGCTGCTGATCATTGTAGGAAACAGAAAGTGCAATAAGATATCTGCCCAGCCCTAGCCGGTTTGTCTCAGTGGATAGAGCGTCGGCCTGCGGACTGAAGGGTCCCAGGTTCAATTCCGGTCAAGGGTATGTACCTTGGTTGTGGGCACATCCCCAGGGGAGGTGTGCAGGAGGCAGCTGATCAATGTTTCTCTCTCATCAATGTTTCTAGCTCTCTATCCCTCTCCCTTCCTCTCTGTAAAAAATCAATAAAATATATATTTTTTAAAAAGATATTCGCCCAGAGTGAGGTACCATGTTGTGGGGAGCAGTGTCTCCTAGGTGCCTGCCACCACTTCCCCAGCCTTCCTGCCCTCGGTGGCCTGCCCATTTTGGGTTTGGGCTACTACCAAATGTGCATTGCTTACTGCATCACGCCTGAAGCACTTAAAGAAGTGACAAGGCAGGGGAGAGGAAGAGAGGTGGGATTGCTCACTCATGGTCTCCACCAGCATCCTCCAAATCTTCCTGGAACAAAAATTCAATTTCTATAAATACTTGTTTCTTGCTATGTAAATGTGGCTTCAAATAAATCCCTCAACACCTCTTCCAACCATAAGGCTGCCCCTAAATACTTTCTGGAACGAAATCCTGAATCAGGTGGCAAACTGACATAGCATTCTTCCCCAAGAGAAGTCTTATGAACCAGCATGGTATGTTGGCATCAATGTATATACCAATATCTGTTTTTTTCCTATTGTAGGCATATATTAGTAAAAGACTGCATTTCCCAGTCTCCTTGCAGTTGGACAGGGCAGAGTTACTAGTTGTGCTGGCCAATGTAATGACTAACTTCATTTCCAGGCTGAGATAGTGAAATGCCCAGACTCTTGTTCCAGTGAGGCAATTGTGGAGAAAGCCTTATGCTGAGATGGAAGGCCCATAAAACTGAAGCAGCCTGAATAACTCAGTTACCACGCAGAAGACAACTGCCCTAGAGAGGTACCTGGGCCCACAAAGGACTTTGCATGAGAGAGAAATAAATTTTTGTTATGTTCAGCCTCTAAGAGTTTGGGGGTTGTTTGTTACTGCAGCATAACTTAGCCCATCCTTACTAATATAAGAAGTAATGTTCCACAGAGCGACTTAATTTTCTTTTGATCCCATCCTTCTTCTCTTTTAGTCAAATACCATCTTCCAAGCTACACCTCTCTCTTCTAGTTCTGTCCAGTCCAAGCCCAGTGCCTCTCCCAGGCCTTTCTTCCACAGTCAAACCATGCTTAGACCCTGTTCAGTGTAGAGTTCATGCTTAACCACTCAAACCTGAGGATACTGCAGACCCAAGAACAGTGGTTCTCAACCTTGGCTGCACATTAGAATCACCTGGGAATCTTTTTAAAATCCTGATTTCTGGGCCCCATCCTGCGGAAATTCTGTTTCTTTGTTATGGGGTGGGGCCACAACATTAGTAACAAAGAAACAGAATTTCCGGAGGATGAGGCCTAAATATCAGGATTTTAAAAAGATTCCCAGGTGATTCTAATGTGCAGCCAAGGTTGAGAACCACTGTTCTTGGGTCAAAAGATATTCGCCCAGAGTGAGGTACCATGTTGTGGGGAGCAGTGTCTCCTAGGTGCCTGCCACCACTTCCCCAGCCTTCCTGCCCTCGGTGGCCTGCCCATTTTGGGTTTGGGCTACTACCAAATGTGCATTGCTTACTGCATCACGCCTGAAGCACTTAAAGAAGTGACAAGGCAGGGGAGAGGAAGAGAGGTGGGATTGCTCACTCATGGTCTCCACCAGCATCCTCCAAATCTTCCTGGAACAAAAATTCAATTTCTATAAATACTTGTTTCTTGCTATGTAAATGTGGCTTCAAATAAATCCCTCAACACCTCTTCCAACCATAAGGCTGCCCCTAAATACTTTCTGGAACGAAATCCTGAATCAGGTGGCAAACTGACATAGCATTCTTCCCCAAGAGAAGTCTTATGAACCAGCATGGTATGTTGGCATCAATGTATATACCAATATCTGTTTTTTTCCTATTGTAGGCATATATTAGTAAAAGACTGACTTTCCCAGTCTCCTTGCAGTTGGACAGGGCAGAGTTACTAGTTGTGCTGGCCAATGTAATGACTAACTTCATTTCCAGGCTGAGATAGTGAAATGCCCAGACTCTTGTTCCAGTGAGGCAATTGTGGAGAAAGCCTTATGCTGAGATGGAAAGCCCATAAAACTGAAGCAGCCTGAATAACTCAGTTACCACGCAGAGGACAACTGCCCTAGAGAGGTACCTGGGCCCACAAAGGACTTTGCATGAGAGAGAAATAAATTTTTGTTATGTTCAGCCTCTAAGAGTTTGGGGGTTGTTTGTTACTGCAGCATAACTTAGCCCATCCTTACTAATATAAGAAGTAATGTTCCACAGAGCAACTTAATTTTCTTTTGATCCCATCCTTCTTCTCTTTTAGTCAAATACCATCTTCCAAGCTACACCTCTCTCTTCTAGTTCTGTCCAGTCCAAGCCCAGTGCCTCTCCCAGGCCTTTCTTCCACAGTCAAACCATGCTTAGACCCTGTTCAGTGTAGAGTTCATGCTTAACCACTCAAACCTGAGGATACTGCAGACCCAAGAACAGTGGTTCTCAACCTTGGCTGCACATTAGAATCACCTGGGAATCTTTTTAAAATCCTGATTTCTGGGCCCCATCCTGCGGAAATTCTGTTTCTTTGTTATGGGGTGGGGCCACAACATTAGTAACAAAGAAACAGAATTTCCGGAGGATGAGGCCTAAATATCAGGATTTTAAAAAGATTCCCAGGTGATTCTAATGTGCAGCCAAGTTTGAGAACCACTGCCCAAGAAGCTTTCTCTGCCACATTAGCCTAAACAGGAAATTCTGATGAAGATTTACATGAAACAAAAAATTTTAAGCCCCATGGAGAAGTAGTTTTGTGGACGAAAGGGGCCACATGCTGACCTGACAAGCTCAGAGGAGGCCTGAATGGCAGTCTTGTAAACTCAAAGACCTAAAGTAACCACAAAGGATGGTCTGAAATTAAACTTTAACTAAAAGCAGTTATGGTGGGTAGTCACCTCCTAGGCTGGTATCTTCACTGACAGGTCAACCTTTACCTTAACTGAGCCTATCTGTCTTTTTGCATCTATGAGAACATCCTTGAAATGTCTGGGTGTTCACATAAAAGCATTCAAACCTGTAAAGAATTTTTGTGAGTTTATTTGAGCCAAACTGTCGACATATGCCGGGAAGCAGAACCTCAACGAATTGAGATAATGCTATCACCAATGGATTTCATGTAACCCACCTACGTCCCTTCCTTTGACTGCAATGTATAAAAATAGATGAGAAACCGCCTTTCTCAGGAGCACTATCCCAATCCGTTGAGATACTGCTTCCTGGCAACTGTCGACAGTTTGGCTCAAGTAAACTCACAAAAATTCTTTACAGGTTTGAATGCTTTTACATTAACAGTTTTATTCCCAAGAGAAGAGGGAATTTTTGACTCTCTTCACTGAATAGGTATCTGTACCTGGCTCGATTGTGAAGTAGGTCAAGTCTATTTTTACTAAGGGAAGATAAGAACTACTCTCCCCTTTTCCCTGACACCTAAAAGTCAATCTTAGGGCTAAAAATGTTGGTGTAAAACTCATAGTTGCCTTTTCTTTTTCTGCAAAGTTAACATCTAAGTGCCCAGAGGCTCTGCTACTGAGCCAAACTTGTACTGCCAAGCATTTGCACAGAAATGGCCAAATAAAATGTCTCCTTGGCCTAGAAGCCAGGCCTGCTCTATCAGTCTGTCCGAAACTTCCACTCCCAGGCCACCACTGCTGGGAAGAATGCTAGGAACTAGCTGGATCTTCATTCTCTCTAATTACCTCTGAGCTGAGCCCAACAAGATAAGCAAAACAATGGATCCTTAGATGTGCTTTCAAAAACCTAACAAGGTGACTTTTGAAGTTAGTGAAGTAGCTGTTCCTTGGATGCTATGTCCACTTGTTATTTTAACTTAATTAGAAGGAAATAACAGAAATCCTCCTTGGCTAAATATGTTAGAGCTTCAAAGACCACCCTGAGCTGTAAAGTAGCCCTTAGAAAGCACCAGAATGTTTTTCCCCCACCCTTGCCCTGGGTACACAAGAGTCTTTAACAGCTATAGAGAGGTTGGAAAGCAGCTAATGTCAGAAAAGCCTCTGTGGATTGTGTGCAGGCGAAGAGGTGCCAGGGCAGACACAAAGCTGACCTTACCTTCTATAGGAAACGTGCCTGAGCGGCAAACCCTATTAGTTACCTATCCAGTATCCTATGTCCCATTCCCTTCCCTTCTTCAAACCTTTTGGGGTAGCAATGTTTGGTGCTAAATCCTACCTAAATATAAGCCAATCATGAAATACTGTTTCCTGCTTTCTCAGACTCACTTGCAGAAAAGAATGGCCTCATTATGGCCAATGAGAGATAGGGGGACGTTTGCTAGGGGAACTTTAGGGAAAAGATTTTGCATTTGTAATGAAATGGACAAACATGGCTGGGATTAAATTCTGCATTAAATGTAAAGATAACGCTTAGTGATATAGTAGCGATTTTGTGATCATTCAGCACCATGAGGGAAAGTTTCAAGAGAAAGATTAAGATGCTAGGGACACCCTCCCTCACGCCCGGACTTCTGGCCATATGGAGTAACAGGGACCAAATTTATCCTTTAACTTGAAATGAACATCATAAAATAAGAAAAAATATATGAAATGACAGATATCAAGACACTAGAACATCAGGTAATGAAAAATAGTGATATATAAGAGGCTTGGAAAAAAAAAAAGCGAGTCCTATGATGACTCCAGATTACTTCCTGGACAGAGTTCCCGGGCTGTGAAGCAGGGAGGGGAATCCAGGCAGAGCCCAGCACTCTCTGAGTTGAGGTGATAGAGCCAAGTGTCTGAGGAGACCACACAGCTAGAGTTTGTAGAACAGAGCACCACAGGAGAGAGAGCTACACACACAGAGAAATTCAGAGATCTGCAGAGGTCCTCCTTGAGTTTCAGCCAAGTACCGGTCAGCACATGCATTTATGAAAATTACTTAGGGCCAAGAAAAGGACATTAGAAAGTACGTAGTTTAAACTGAATTTTTAAAAAATTACAACATATTAAATGTTATGGGATGCCACGAAGGCAATACATAGGGGGAAAATCATAGCACTAAACATCTATATTAACAAAGATGAGAGATCTTTGGTATAAGCTTTCATCTTAAAAAACTAGAAAAAGAGCCAATGAAACCCAAAGTAAACAGAAGAAAGGAAATAATAATAAACATCTAAGCAGAACTCAATGAAATAGAAAACAGAAAAAAAAATAGAGAAGATCAATGAAACCAAAAGCCAGCTCTTTGGGAAAAACAAGATAATTGATAAATCCTATTAGGGAGAAAAAGAAAGAAGACACATTATTAAAACCAGGAATAATAGAAGTAATATCACTATGGATTCTAAGATAATAATGGAATATTATTAATACTTTTATACAATAAATTTGATAGCTTAGATGAAATAAAAAATTATTTCAAAGACACAAATTGCCAAAGCTCACTAAAAAAAAAAAGTAGGTAACCTGAGTAGCTCTTTGTCTATTGAAGAAATTAATTTGAAGTTAAACATGTCCCAATAAATAAAACTTCAGTCCAGATAGCTTTACTCACAAATTCTACCCAATATTTAAGAAAGAAATAATTCCAATCCTACAGAAATGCTTCCCCCAAAATGTGAAGATGAGGAAAATCCTTCCTAACTCATTCTCTATGGCCATCATCATTATCCTGAGACAAAAGCCAGACCAAGACATTGCAAGGAAAGAGAACTATAGCCCATGATCCCTCACAAATATAGGTGCTAAAATCTAAACAGATAATAGACATGAGATTGGCTTAATATTTGAAAAATCTATCAAGGTAATTCACTATGTAAACAAACTAAAAACAAAACAACTGTATATAATCATCTCAATAAATGCAGAAAAAAACACTTAACAAAATTCACCATCTCGTCCTCATAAACTCCCAGCAAACTAGGAATAGAAGGACTTTTCCTTAACTTGATAAAAGTCATTTATAAGAATGTGCAGCTAACATCATAATGATGAAAGACTGAGTGCTTTCCTCATAAGATCAGGAACAAGACGAGGATGACCATTCTCAACACCTCTATTCAATATTGCTTCTAAAGTTCCAGCCAGTGCAATCAGGGAACAAACAAACAAACAAACAAACAAACATAAAAAGCATCCAGATTGGAAAGAAATAAATTAAAATGTCCATTCACTGACAATATGATCTGTAGAAAGTCCAGTGAAATCTATAAAAAAGCTATTTAAGTAATAAGTGAGTTTGGCAAGGTTGCAGAAGACATGCACAACATATAAAAAATCAATTGTATTTCTATATACTAGCAGTGTGCAATCAGATATTTAATAATTTAAAAACAATACCAATTACAATAACATAAAATATATGAAATATTTAAGGATAAATCTAACAAAAATGTTCAACATCTATATACTGCAAACATTATTGAAAGAAAAATTAAGAGATGCGAAATAAATGGACAGAAACTGTGTTCATGGGTCTGAAGACTCAATTCAATATAGTTGCAACACCATTCCTCCCCAATCTATAGATTTGATGAATCTCAACTAAAACCCCAGAAGGCTCGTAATGCCACTCACCACCCCCAAATAGCCAACCATCTTTGAAAAAAAAAATTGTAGGATTTATATTACCCAATTTCAAATCTCATAAAGTTACAATAATCAAGACAGAGTGACACAAAGCTAGACAAATAGATAAATGGAACAGATGGGAAGACCAGAAATAAATCCATACATATACTGACAACTTATTTTTCACAAAATTACCAAAGGAATTTAGTAGAGATAGTCTTTTCAACAAATGATATTTGAACAACTGACTATCCATATAAAAAAAAAAGTGGTTTATACTTGACACCACATACAAAATTTAACTCAAAATGGGTCATAGACCTAAATGTAAAATCTAAAACATTTTTTAAATCCTCACAGAGGATATATTTTTATTGATTTGAGAGAGAAGAAAGGAAAGAGCAAGAGAGAGGAACATCAATGTGAGAGAGAAACATCCATCAGTTGCCTCACACACGCACCCTGACTGGGGATCAAACCCCCAACCCTTCGGTTCACGAAACAATGTTCCAACCAGCTGAGCCACTGGCCAGGCTTGAACACATTTTTTTAAAGCTTCTAGAAGAAAATGTAAGAAACCTTTGTGACTTTAGGCTACACCAGATTTCTTAGACACAATACTAAAAGCATAACCCGTCAAATAACTGACAAGTTGAATTTTATCAAAATAAAAAACGTCTGCTGTTTGAAAGACACAGTCAAGAGAATGAATAGACAAGCCACCTACCGGAAGAAAATATTTGCAAACAATGTATCTGATCAGGCATTTCAAGGATACATAAAGAATTGTCTAAACTTAATAATGGGGAAACAAACAACCCAGTAAAGCAATGGACAAAATTTTGGACAGACACTTCACCAAGAAAATGTATGTAAATAAGCACATAAAGAAAAATCATCAGGAAGCACAAATTAAAACAATATGATACCACTATAGACCTATTAGAACAGTGATGGTGAACCTATGACACGCGTGTCAGAGGTGACACGCGAACTCATTTTTTTGGTTGATTTTTCTTTGTTAAATGGCATTTAAATATATAAAATAAATATCAAAAATAGAAGTCTTTGTTTTACTATGGTTGCAAATATCAAAAAATTTCTATATGTGACACAGCACCGGAGTTAAATTAGGGTTTTTCAAAATGCTGACACGCTGAGCTCAAAAGGTTCACCATCACTGTATTAGAATGACTAAAGGGGAAAAATGACATACCGACTGTTGACAGGAATGCAGAAAAACTGGAACGCTCCGATGCTGCTGGTGGGAATGCAAAAACGGTGCAACCATGTTGGAAACAGTTTGGCAGTTTCCTTAAAAAAACAAACAAACAAAAAAACACCCCTTTTATCTACCATATGCTCAAGCTATTCCATCCCCACGATATGTACCAAAGAGAAAAGGAAATATATGTCCATACAAATGTTTGGAAATATATGTCCAAACATTTTACACACAAATGCACAAATGTTTATAGCAACTTTAGTCATAATAGTAACAAACTGGAAACAACCCAAATGCCCTTCAATATGTGGATGGGTAACCTGTGAGACAGCCATACAGTGGAATACTTCTTAGTAATAAAAGGGAATAAACTATTGACACATGCCACATCATGGGTGAATCTCAAAATAATTATACTGAGTGAAAAAAGTGAGACAAAATGAGTATATACTACTGATTCTATTTGTACAAAAACCTGGCAAATGCGAACTATAGTGACAGGAAGCAGGTCAGTGGTTGCCTGAGGAGCGTGGAGAGAGACGGGAGGGAGGGATTGTAAAGGGGAATGAGAGAGCCTTTGAGGGTGATGGACATGTTCACTGTCTTGAGGGTTGTGATGGTTTCACGGGTATGTGCAAATGTCAAAATTCATCATGCTGTACACTTTAATTATGTGAAGTTTATTTGGTGTCCATTATACCTCTATAAATCTGTAAAAAATAAAAAGTGCTCTCTCTCTCACATTGTTGAACCACTTAACCAGTGGGCTAGCTTTCTATCGTCAAATACTTGATTATGGGGAAAAAAATCTAATAATTACACCACAGGAAGTTATTTTCCCCTCATATTTACAGCTGGAAACAAAATTTCCTGCTCCCTCTATCCGATGCCTTGGCTTACACAATAAAATCACAGAAAATTTAAGCCTGAGGGGACCTTGGGGATTAGCTGTTCAAAGGCTCCTCCACCGACCTACCACTTCCTTCTTCTTCTTCTTAACAGATAAGGAAACAAACGCAGACAAGTGGAGGGATCCCCAGTCTGTGAGGAGACACAGCACAGGACCCACAGTGAGTGACTCCAGAGCAAGGCTCCTCCCAGAGTGGCTACTGCACTCTGCCATTTCAATGTTCAATGTTAAATACTTCCTTAAACCAACCAAGAGAAACCATGCAGAGTGGAATTTTATGCTTACAAGGGTAATTACCGAGAGGAGCAATTGCATGTTTTATAAATGAGGCAACAGAGCCTTGTAGTGCAGGAGAGAAAGGTGATATTTTCCCCTGGAGTCACAAAGTAAACATTAAACACTGGTCTCTTGGGCCGAGCACAGGAAAGCGATACCTCCTGCCCTAAATAATTCTCCAACACGGACTCACTTCCAGGAGTCAGCCTCCGCCTCTGTCCACTGCTCCTGCCAGCGCACGTGCCTGGCATAGCATCAGCCATGTCAGTCCTTAAATTATGACTTAAAACTGAAGGGTAAAAATGCAGTCACTTGTGCTAGCTGACATTTTTTTAAATGGCATGTCTGTTTGTGTGTGGGACAAAACTACATTTATTTTAGGTTGGGCTTAGTCATGAAGAGCTGGAAGTTTATTTTATTCTGTAAAGGTTCATATCTTTGAGCAAAGGCCAAACAATGAAAATTCCACCTGAGGTAAAATGAGAAAATGAATACCTCACCAGGCCGTGGGTGACTGAAACCCTCGCTGGCCCCCACGCCTACGTGTCAAACAACAGTGAGGATGCAGCTTCCATCTGGGAGGTGTTTAACTTTATTTTTCTGGAGCGTGGCACCAGCACGTATACCTCACGGAACTTTCAGATGAAGGAGGCCGATGTCTACTATTTTTCCTTTGCAGGGGTCAAGGGGGATGTGGGAAAGTCAAAGCAACGTAGGGAAAAGCTACGGATGTGATGAGAAATTTTGAGAAATGTGAATGAACTACGAGGGAAGATGAAAGGAACTGAAGTCACTCAGCCTCACTGACAAGTTAAAAGGTTATTATTTTCCAGCCTTCCTGTCCAGATTCTGCTAGAATCGTTCATGACATTCATTACCTCACATGGCAGACAGTGGTATTTGCCTCTCCAATAGCCAGTCCAGTTTCTTCCCCACAAGCAGGATCACAGTTTTGTTTACGAGGGGCAGTGTGCCCAGCAAAATTCCTTCTCCTCATTCCCTGCGGCAAAGGGTGGCCACTGGCACTCATCTGATGGATGGGACATAAGCTAAGAGTTTCTGGGAAAGCTTTTCCCCCCTGTCTTTCTGCACCCCTCCTCCACACCTTCTTATTTTCTGTCACGTGGACAGGAGGCCTGGAGGTGCAACACCCACCTGGAACATAGGTAACAAGTACGAGGAAGACATACCAAGCAGCCAACTACCTTCCTGAAATTCTGCTGTTTCTCAAGCATCTCTGTCACACATGTCCAGAAGGGAACTCAGGATCTTTCCATTTCTACCTAAAGAATATCCTATTGTGGTAAATGGAATTAAAACTTGGAAGCTATGCTCTCACTCCCAAGTTCCCAACCAGATATTTCCTTTCAGACCCCTTGCCTTCCCCTTTTTCCCCTTTTTTCTTATTGTAGCAAAATACACATGGCAAAACTTACCATTTTAATGTGTAAATTTGGTGACAGAACACTCATAATGTGTACAGACATCTCCACTATCTTGTTCTAAAATACTTTTATCACCCCGAAAGAAAGCCTGATGCCTATTAAGCAGTATTTACTGTTCTTCCCTACTCCTGCCTCCCGGTAACCACTATTTGTTGTCTGTCTCTATGAATTTTGTCTGTTCTGGTTACTTCACATAAACAAATTCATACAATATGTGGCTTTTTCTGTCCAGCTTCTTTCTCATAACATGATATTTTCAAGGTTTATCTGTGGTGTAGCATGTACTAGTACTTCATTCCCTTTTGTGGCTGGATAATATTCCATTATGTGGATATACCATATTTATTTTATCTATTGATCAGTTGAGAGATATTTGAGTTGTATCTACCTTTTGACTATTGGGAATAGTGCTGCTATGAACATTTGTGTACAAGTTTTTGTTTGAACCTTTTTTTAGTGGTGTTGTTTTTTTTGGGGGGGGGCGGGCGGTACTTATGAGTGTGTGGAATTGCTGGGTCATATGGTAGTCTACATTTAACTTATTGAGGAATTGCCCAACATTTTCAACAGCAACTATACAATTTTATATTCCCACCAAAAATTAGAGGGTTTGAATTTCTCTACATCCTCATCACACTTGTGATTTTGTTTTGTTTTAATTATAGCCATCCTAATGAGTGTGAAGTGGTATCTCACTGGTTATGACTTATATTTCCCTGGTGACTAATGACATTGAGCACGTTTTCAAGAGCTTGTTGTTCATTTTTATACCTTCTTTGGAGAAATATCTACTCACATACTTTGTCCATTGTTTAACTGATTGGTTTCTTGTTGCTGAGCTGGAATAGTTCTTTATGTGTTCTGGATATTAGACTCTTGTATCAGATATATGATTTGCAAATATTTTCTCCCTTCTGTGGGTTATGTTTTTGCTCTCTTGGTAGTGTCCTTCGATGCACAAAATCTTTCATTTTGAGGAAGTCCAATTTGTCTGTTTTTTCTTTTGCATATACTTTTGTCATCTTGCATTCATGTTTAATTAATTTGCAGAGCAGAATAATTTAAATACTTATACCTGATTATCACTCCCCTGCTTAACACCTTCAATACTTTCCCATTGCACTTAAAATAAAATCTAAAATCCTCTCCATGGACTACAAGGCTCTGCATAATGTGGCCCCTGTCTTTCTCTTCAGTCTCATGTCCCTCACTTTCTTTGTTCTCAGTTTCTCAAGCATGGCCGGCTCTCATTAATCCCAGGACCTTCTTACACATCATGGTTCCTGCCTGGAAGGGCCGCCCTCACCTCCTCTGTGTTTAGCTCATTTCGATTCATCCTTTAGGTTAAGTGTCACCTCCTTAGGAGCCTTCCTTAACCCCTGGCCCCGAACTTGTTCCAGCTTGCGAGAGGTGGACTTTTACAAGCTGGATGTTAAACAGCCATTATTAGAAATTAAATTATAAAAACACAATTAAACGCAGTATACGAAAACAAATGTAATTAACACTGACACTCATTACATCCTAATTATTTTATTACATTGCACAATTACCCATGCTCCCGAGGCCATGTGTGAGTACAGTGTACTGGTCTGCTCCTGTGCATCTCGGTGCAGCTCTTGCTCTGCTGACAGAGATGCAATCAGCCGTGGTGGAGCGCTGAGCGAAGGCTGCACGGGGTTTTTTGAGCAGGTGTTACCATTTACCAGCACACCACCATCCCGTCTCCCATTACCTGCTGGCTCAGCACCGGCACTTTTCGGTTTGTGTTTCCCAGGCTTGTAATCTTTTACTATTTGAAATAGTGTTGAATGTCTGTGTTTCTCACAAGAAAGTGAAGTTTATGAGGGAGGCACTGGGGTACTTGTTGCTCCCTATTGATCTCTGTATTCCCAGCACCCAGCGTAGTTCTTAGCACATGATAAATTCCTAGTAATTTTGTTGCCAGATTGTCAACAAGGCCCAAGAAACAACCTCCAACATTTTAAATATAGATGGATTGATGGCAGGGATTCTAGGAGAGTATGGAATTTTCCATTTCACTGACTGGGCTATCTTGAGGAATTAAATATTGATGATCATTTAATTATGTTCTAAAGTTTACCAGGCTTAAACCTTTCTTTGATGCCTTTTCAATCAAGGGATGGCCAAAGGCAATTTTCACCTTGGCTCTCTGTACAGGCAAACCCTGCGTACCGGTTTCCTAATGTGGGTTTGCAGTGCGTAGCTCCGACCTCTGCCCCGTCTCCACACAGTGTTCGTTCTCCCCTTGTATTTTCTCACTGGTCTTTTTTTAAGGCCCTCGGTCATATTTGATTAAGGGCCCACCCTGCTCCAGTATGACCTCATCTAACTCATATCAACAATGACCCTATTTCCAAACAAGGTCACACTCTGAGGTACTGGGGGTTAGGACCTTAACATGTCTTTTTTGGAGACACAATCCAACCCATAACATCCTGCACGCGTTTCCCGTTTCACACAGTGCATGTCCAGTGCGTTACAAACAACTGGACCCAGCAGGTTGCAGCTGGTCTATGCAGCTTCATGGGATCAGTCTATGGGGCAGGCTCTTTGCTTCCTCTTCCTCCAAAACTTGCCTTCGCTCTCAGAGGAGGGAGTCCCCAGGACTTCAACATGACCCCAAGCCCAAATACAATCATTATGCTTTTTTGTTTGAGGATTTAAAGAAAACAACCCCAGGACTTAACTGCCAGGGACTGGGAGCTGGCACCAAGGCACACAGGCGCACTTCGCAGCTCTTGGCTGGGATATCTGAGAAGAGGGAGTGATATCTGTACCGACCCTACGGAAGCATGGAAACGCCGACAGTGATCACAACCCTCAGGACACCACCAGTGAGTGACACAGGAGTCGGGGAGAGCGAGGCCCAGCTCTCCCAGAAGGCATTTCTCTACAGAAGCAGATTGTGTTTCTACATCCCTCTGGGGATATTTGCCTCCAGTAAGCATCGATATAGATTTAGTGATTGTAGAGCTAGAAAGATCCACATAAGTTATTTGAACCACTTTTATTATAAAACCAGGAGTGTGGGCTCCCTCCTGGTTGGGTGCTCAGGCCCGGGCTCTGCCAGCAGCGTGAGGTCCAGGGCTGCAATGACCAGATCTTCCCTCTGTTCAAACTAAAGGTTCAAACCCGAGGCCAAGGGTGGCCCTGGCTGGTGTGGCTCAGTTTGTTGGAGCATGGTCCCGTACACCAAAAGGTCACAGGTTTGATTCCCAGTCAGGGCACATACCCGGGTTGGGGGTTCGATCTCTGGTCACGGTGTATATGGGCGGCAACCAATCAATGTTTCTCTCTCACATTGATGTTTCTCTTTCTCCATCCCCCACCTTCCTCTCTCTCTTAAAATCAATAAAAACATCCTCTGGTGAGGATTTAAAAAAAAAAAATCTAAGGGAGGACTATAGAGAGAGGACAAAGGGGCAGAGGACCTCATGATTTCCTTGTTATACTGTACTTCAAAGAGTGTCATTTAGCATGTTATTTAGAATTATGAAGGCAAATATAAAAAATACAGTGAAAAGATTTGAAGATGATTGTTTCTGGGGAGTGGAAATTCTTCCATCAGGAAGGCGTTGGGGAGGTGACTGATATTTTTTGTTTTAACCCTGTACTTCTATTTGATTTTTTTAAACTTTATTCATGTATTACATGGCCTACAAAGTTTACAAACACCAAACACGTCCCTGGCCCACATTCTTCCCTGTTCCCACAAGGGGTAAGAGCGTGACTGCTGTAGGAGGTCAGAGGGGCAGCTCAGGTCCAGAGCATGGCCTGCCAGCCTTGTGGGTCGGGACCTGGCATCAAGGGATGCCCACCCCCTGAAAACTAGAGCGCCCCGTGTAATATGTGAGAGAGACGGTGCCAGAGGTCAGTTATCATCACCCTGAGAAAGGTAACTGTCAAGGAGGATTGGAAACTATGTTAGCAAGCAGGCACCTTGTCTTCTTAATAGAGAAACATACTCGAGGAGACTTATTACATCGAGAAGACTCATTACATTCGGAGGGTTGCTTGATAAAGAGGGAATCCAATGACGGGCCTTACATAGGCCTCAGAAATGTTTCAGTCAGACCACGATAGCCGGGTGACTCACCCTGCTCCTTTAATAGCTACCAGAGACCAGCAAGCTCTTTCTGTAAAGGGCAAGATACGCAATGTCCTCAGCTTTGCAGGCCACCTCTGCCGCAATGAGTCAACTCGGCTGTCACAGAGCTGCCTGGGTGGCATGTAAGTGAGCTGCAGAACTTTACCTGGATACCTGCAGACAAGGGCTTAGCTAGCACTGCCTGCCAGACAGGCTGGGAGGCTGACAAGTACCAACTCTCCTGTCTCTAACTTTCTCCATTTCAGTAATTTTTTATAATGTCTTTAAACTCTGAGAGAGAAAAACTGACCTGATGTTAGTCCTAGATGATAGCACCTGCATTAGGTAAATGGAAACATCGTAAAGCCAACAGCTGATCAGCTCCCAAGTCAGCCTGCATGCGAATCATTGGGGGGGGGGGGGGGATTTTTCATAGAGGCCGTGGGGCACACCAACGAGGAATGTATGTTCTTGGGCCTTTCAGAGAGAGCAGAAATTCCTTTCTTCCTCCCCGAGCCTCTGTGGTTTTGGTCATTATTGTTACATCCTCTTTGTCTTGACTTAAATGGTATCCATTTGAGATACAGCATTATAAGCACCCCGTGGACATGCAGCTTTCCTCTGAAAAGCATGGGCTGTGTTTGTGATCGTTGGGAGAAAAAGGCTGCCTGCATCCAGTGTGAACTAGTGTTGAGCTGGAACATACAAAACGTACAACTGACGAACTGCATTCGCAGAGAGGAGCGACCTGGGCTCTGTCTGCGGGGAAAGAGCCCTGCGCACACTGAAGGGTGTCGGGGCCAACACTTGCTAAGATGCTTCCTACACTCAACCTGCGCCTCAGGAGAGGGTGCGGTGCTATTACTATACGATAAACAAAGCCATTTTCCTTATCCCCTAAGAGTCATAGAGTCCAAGACATAACGTCAACGGGGCCAGGTAATTTAGGAATGGGAATTGCTCACTTTTCCTAATCCCCAGTATTAATTGCACAAACCTTTGCCTCGGATGTTATCCTGGGGTACCCAGGCTGTGTTTTGAACCAGTGACTCCCTTTTAGGAATTTGTATTCTATTGGCCCAGAGGACTGGCTTCTCACGGCTCTCTGGGCCCAATGGGACTTGTAAATCTGAAGGGATTTAGACCATTCACGTACTCACTAACCAGCCAGGTGCTCTGTGAAAAGAAAATGTGTTTATTTAAGAAATATCTACTTTGTACTCACTGTGTGCTAGACATTGTTCTAAGTGGTAGGAACTTTGTTGTTAAAACAAAATCCATGCCTCACTCTAATGGAATGTAAATCATCTGGGACACAGTGAGGTAACAAACAAAAGAAACAAATAGACAATGAGTCAGGAGGCAATAAGAGCTATTAAGAAAAATAATGTAGAACAAAGGGATAGAGACTTCCAGGTCTGGGAGGGATTGGTATGTTGGTGAGGTGGGATGGCCAGGGAAGCCTTCTTGGAAGCAGTGATATTTGAGCAAAGACTTAAATGTGAGAGAGGAAGCCATGTGGATACAGAGGGAGGAGTGTTGCAGGCAAAGGGAACAGGGACTGCAAAGGCCCGGGCGGGGAAGT
>NW_005353967.1:16832610-16857030 GCF_000412655.1 Myotis brandtii
CAGTAGCCAGGGATACAATTTACAAAGGCCACGGAGCGATGACGCGGAAATGCAGGTGCCATTGGAAGAAGTTACTGCTTACAGTTCCTGAGGACAGTGGGCCAGGTGGGGAAGAAACAGATTTGGTCAGGAAGCAGGAGTGGAGAGAAGGGATGCCCAGCCCAGAGCCTTGACAGGTTTCCAAAGGAAAGGGAGGCAGGGCAGAAGAAACAGCTGACTGGCTAGTTTGAATAATACTGGTGGCTGTGGCTACAAAGGTGACCTCTAGTGGCTTGGTACCTGGCCCTGGGCTAGTTGAGGGCAGGGGACATACTGGCTGGGTATGTGAGTTAGACAAGGAGGTGGTTCAGACCATGGCTGCAGTTCTCAGGGGGAGATGTAAGCAACTTTGAGTGTTAGTTGGGCTCTATGATGAGTAGATGTCAAACAGACAAAGACAGACTCTAAAAAAACACAGAACATGATCGTGTAGGGCCTTGCAGATCAGGTTAAAATTCCTAGAGTGCGCAAGCTGGTTGTACCCGGGAGTAGCAGGAATCCTTCCACTCACCACAGACGGGTCCACTAACCACAGTGGCTATGGTGACAGTCACCAAGGTGAACACCAACTGCTCATACTCAGTTTTTCAGGTAAGATTCCCACCTATTTCCTGATTTCTTTTAGGCTCTTTCCTGATTTCTTTTAGGCTAATTTGTGCAGCTGGTTACAAGTCTAATCTGATCACTCCTGGTATTATTTGGTATGTGTTGATTTTTCATTCAAGTCCGATTTTTTGTTTCTGTTCCAAGAAAATAACGGCAGAATTTGTACCGATGGGCTTCCTAGAGCAAGATGGATGATGGCCCAGATGCCAGGGGGTCTGTTCATCTTGATTTGTCATTAAGCATTCATTTCATGGAAGAATGCTTCCTGAGGTTATTGCTCACATACAAGGACAATCTAAGATCCATTCTGTGAACTTACAGATGCTTTTTTAAAAATTGAAGAGGTTATCTCACAGCCTGGCTCTCTGACCGGCTCTGTCTTTTGTGTTCATTTATTTTCACTGCAATTAAAAGCCACAGCAATTATCCAAATATGCAAAAAACTGAACTGGCAAGACTAATGTTTGAATCTTGGAAAATAAACATTTTGCTTTCCACTTGCTGTATTCCAGCTTATTTAATCTGCTGAGAGCAATAAGGCAACATAAATTATGTTTTCCAAGAGCTGCCTCAGCTCAGGTGACCAAGAAAAGTCAGTTGTAGATTCAGTCACAGAAAGCTCAGAATTTCATTCATTTGGCAAATAATTACTGGGCCTTTGCTGTGTGCCTGGCACACAAAGAGAGCATAGCACTAAATGAAACAAACTTGGTCCCTGCTCTCATGGAATTTAAGTCTACTGGGGAGTCAGACGTCTAAAAAAAACACCTGCCCTAGTCAGTTTGGCTCAGTGGATAGAGCATCGGCCTGTGGACTGAAGAGTCCCGGGTTCAATTCTGGTCAAGGACACATGTCTGGGTTGCAGGCTTGATACCCAGTAGGGGGGTGTGCAGGAGGCAGCCAATCAATGACTCTCTCTCTCATCATTGTGTTTCTATCTCTCTCTCCTTCTATACTTCCTCTCTGAAATCATATATATATATATATATCACCATAGACATTCTTACAATTTAGGAAGGGTAGTTCACCTATTACATATATAATTATAAGTTGTGATACATGCCATAAAGGAAAATTAAGGAGAGGGGAATATGATTTAGACTGTGGAGGAGATATCTAAGGAGGCCTCTTTGAGGACAGGTTATTTGACCAGGGACTTAAAAGATAGACAGGAATGTCCAAGTCAGTGACATAGAATTCCATTTCATTATGCTAAAACATTCTGTAGGTCAGGATTTCAAACCAGGCCTGGTGGCAATGGCCTATTTCCGCTCCACAGTGTTTAGGGTCTCAGCTAAGAAAATGTGCTTGCATATCTGGGAATAACTCAAACAGCTCGGGTTGGAATCATTTCTAGATTCCTCACGCACGTGGCTGGTGCTGTATTGGGCTGAATAGTGGCTCCAAAGAGATGTGTCAAGTCCTAATCCCCAGCACCTGTGAATATGACCTTATTTGCAAAAAGGGTCTTTGTAGATGTGATCAAGTTAGAGATCCTGAGGTGAGATCATCCTGAATTTAGGGAGGGTCCTAACACCAATAACCTGTGTCCTTGTGAGAGAGAGGAGAGTTAGGGAGAGGAGAAACACAGGGACGGTGGTGTGAAGATGGAGGCAGAGACTGGGGTGTCTACACGCTGGGGAGCACCAAGGATTACTGGCTACCACCAGAAACTAGGAGAGAGGAGTGGAACGGATTCTCCCTCCAAGACTAGAAGGAAGCAGCACTGCCAACCCCTTGATTTCAGACTTCTGGCAGACTTCAGAGCTGCAAGAGGATGAATTTCTGTTGTTTTAAGCCATCAAGTTTGTGGTAATTTATGATGGCAGCCACAGGAAACTAATATAGGCATCTAGGCTGAGAGGACTCAGAGGATGAAGCAGCTCCCTGTGGCCTCCTGATGTGGTTTCAGCTTCTCACAGTGTGGTGACCAAGAGCATGACTGTCAAGAGACCAGCAGAAGCTGTAGAAGAGACGTTAAAATCACCTCTATCACAATCAGATTCAAGGAGAAGGAGTATAGACCTCATGTCTCAGTCAGAGGTGTGTCAAAGAGTTTGTGACCAGGTTCTGAAACACCTCAAGGCATTGGCCACTTGTAGCAGGGAGTAGCGTGTTCACAACCTGTACTGTCCATGCTGGCAGCCACGTGTCCTGTGCTACTTAAATGTAAATGCATCTAAAATGAAATAAAATGAGAAATTCAGTTCCTCAGACACAGGAGCTACATTTCAAGCACTCATGTGCTGAACTAGAGAAGAGTGGCATAAAATGAAACTGCTCACACAAGACCTTACTGAATATTTAAAGGAGTTTGTATTTTTTTCTAAGTGAGCTAGAACGTGCCTAATATGTTGTTTTGTATTTTGGATATTGATGAGAGGACTGAAAAGAAACAAATTCATTGTGGTTTGTTGGTATATTTGTTAGTAAAAGGTTTGCTATAAGAGACAGAATCCAAAAATAACAAAGGTTTAACCAAATTAGAAATCTATTTCTCTCTCAGTTTACATGAACGCAGGCTGCTATGGTGACTCTACAATAATCAGGAACCCAGGATCTTGGTTGAGGTTTCTACCTTATTATCTAAGATGTCTGCTTTGGTCCAGCTATTGTATCTGCTTTGCAGCTCGTAGAAGGGAGAAAGGGGGAGATGGAGAGCTGTTGCCCCTCACATCCAGGATGACCTCACCTCCAGATCCTTAACTTAATTACATCTGCAAAAGCAATCTCCAAATAAGGTCATATTCACAGTTATGGGGTGAGGGCTTGGACATCCGCTCAATTTAAAGACATGTCTCAGAAAGTTACACATTAAACTTCCACTACATCTTATTGGCCATAACTTTGTCATATGGCCACATCTACCTTGCAAGGGAGGCTGGGAAATATAATCTTTATTCTGGAAGCATGTGCTCAGCTAAAAAGGAGGGTTCTATTACTATGGAGGAAGCCAAGATGAGCTATGCGGGGCAGCAACTATCAATCTCTGTCATTATCATGTGCACTTAAGCATTTCCCACTAGACCCTGAGTTCCTGCAGGAGAGGGGCCAGTCTTATATCTTAGATCCCCAGCACCTAGCATATAATAACTCATCACTGATGATGTGCTGACTTGCATGCTTCCTCAATTGTAAGGTTGTTTTTAATTCCAACACTTTTTTTTCCAGAAAGATTTATTTCCTAGAAGCCACACCCTCTCTTCCCCTCCACTTGCTGGGAGCATGAGGGGACTTTTCTCCAGTCTCCATCCCGAGAATCTGGTGGGGCTCCTGGAGATGAACAAAAGTGTAGGAGCCCCGTAGACACTCCACATCCCCACCCCTGGAACTTCTAATTCTCAAGCTCCTTTACCCTGAGCCTCCAGCAATTTGTCACTTACAGTTGAAGTGTTGCGACCGTACTGGCCCCAGCTGTGGACTCCTGCTCCTGGTAAGGTGATCCTCTGTATTTGCCCGTCTCTCCGATTCTCAGGGTAACGGTTGCCTTGTGACCTCAGTTCTCTGAGTTGTTGATTTTCAGTTTGTTCAACTTTTTTCTTATTGATACAGTGATGAAGGAAAGAGATAAATTGGTAGGGGGGGGGGGGGACACAAAAGAGAGAGAAAAGGTGAAGAACAGCCTGGAAAGGCAGGAAACACAAGGAGCTCCACCTTCCTACAGCCACCCACTTCCATCTGGCCACCCAATTCCTGCTGCCCTTCAGCCTCCACAATGGCGGTTTCAACTTTGATTGTTCATTAGGATCTCCTGGGAGCTTTTGTAACTCCCTGTACCGTCTTCTTAATTAGCAGCACCTGAGGGGGCTCCAACGTGCAATTGCTGTTGAGAACCAGTGATATAATGGTTGCTAATCAGAGGGTGACACACAGACTAGCAGCGCTGGCACCACCGGGGCTTATTAGAAAGGCAGCTCTCAGGCCCTCGCCCAGATCTACCAGACCTTATTTGCATTTTAATAAGATCCATGTGTGATTTCTATGAGACGATCTTCCTATACCCGCTGGTCCTCATGAAGAAGACAGCTCCCTGGACAGTGCGATGTGAGCCAGGCATCCTGTTGACCACATGATGACAATGGAGAAGTCCAAAGCAGCCAGCGTAGCTGGTGTGCCTGCTGTGATTTCCCAAGGACAATATATTTGAAATGGAGAGAATTTGATCTTTCAACAGGGGTAGGGACCCTTTAGTCTGAAACACCAATACTGGATTCATTAACTTCAGGATTCACAAGAGTAAAACACTCTAATTGAATAAATTATCATCTAAGAGTTAGGGTTAACTTAGAGGCTGGGGTTGGAAGCAGGCAAAAGAGACTTAAAGTGGAAAAGCAGATAAAATACAGGGCCAAGAGGAATGACCACTGCAGGTAAGCGAGTGAGGGGAGGAAGACCAGAGGTCGGCAGTTCAGCGGGGAGGAGGAGCCCACAGTGAAGCTGGTGGACTCACGCAGGAATGCCAAAGTGGGCACTAGAGAGGAAATGCGATGAATAGTCCCAAATACTAACTCCCTCTGAACCACATGGATGCAGTCACTCAACACTGGCTTACTGTTACATAAGCTCTGGTTGCCACCTTCCCTACAAGATCTCAGTACTTTGTGGAATAAATAACAGGTTTACGTCAGGCACTTGACTGCTCACCGGGACAGGTGCATAAAGCACAGGTGAAGTGCAGCGGTAAGAACTTGGGCTGTGGAGCCACATAGCCTGAATTCCGATCTCAGCTCCGCCACTTACTAGCTAGTAACTTTGTGCAAGTCAGCTGACCTCCTTGGAGTCCTTCCTCATCTACAAAATAAGAATGATACTGGCAACCACCTCATAATGTAAATGCAGAAAGGATGTGAAGCAAAGAGCACCAAGCCTGGCATAGTGAGATACATACACATACACATGTACGCACACATATACATGGTATATTACTGAGCATTATATAAGTGTATGCTGGGTAATATACACAAGGAGCTGGGGCCTGATTCTTCTGACTCTTTCTGTTTGAGGGTTGTCCACCATTCCATGTTACCTGTCTCGGTTCCTTCAAGAGCACTCAATGAGAGTGAGAACACTTAGAAAGTGATCTTAACCAAATCATTGTGCAGACCTTGTTGGGTCCTGATTTCAAGAAATCATGGATCCAAAGACATATTAGGTGTGATAATGGCATGGTGGTATGTGAAAAATATTTGACCATTTTGACCTGCAGAAACAGTAATTCCATGTGGCTCAAATATGAACAAAACAGGCACCTGTCCAGCACTTTCTTGCTCACCCAGACCAGAACATAAAGCACAGATAGAGTACAGGGACTAAGTGAAATAATGTGATGTCTGGGATTTTTTAAAAATATATATATTTTTATTGATTTCAGAGAGGAAGGGAGCGGGAGAGAAACATCAGTGATGAGAAAGAATCATTGGTCAGCTGCCCCCTGCACACCCCACACTGGGAATCGAGCTTGCAACCAGGGCATGTGCCCTGACTGGGAATTGAACTGTGACCTTCTGGTTTATAGGTCAATGCTGGGATCTTCTTTTAAAACTAGAGTCCCAGTGCATGAAATCTGTGCACTGGTAGAGACCCTAATGGATCCCGGCTGCCGGCCAGGTACTCCCTCCCTTCCCTCAGCTGGCCCCGCCCACTGGTTGAACTCCCTGACAGCCTGGTCAAGGGGACAGTTTGCATACTATGCTTTTATTATATAGGATATTCCTGAGGAACAAAAGGGAGGAGGTATAAACAGACAAAACAAGATGGTCAAAATATTAATAATGGTGAGGCTGGGTGGTGAGAATGTGGGGTTTCATCATACCATCCTCTCTACTTTTGTGTTTGTTCGAAACTTTCTATAATAAAAAAAATTATTTTAAAGTTTTGTTTGATGCTTTTTGACTGTGTATCAGTATTTATGACTGTGGCAGAAACCCAATTCAATCTTGCTTAAGCCAAAGGAGGGATTTAATTGGGCTGTGTAATTGACCAGAGGGCAGGGTGGAGCTGGTCTCAAGAAAGACTGGATTCACTGCCCGAATACCTTGACGTCTTCTGTCCTTCTCTAGTTCTTGGTGCATTAACTTCCTCGGCTGATACAAACTTGTCCGTCCAGGTGGTGTGGTAGAGCTGCCCACAGCTAGTAGGACCATATCCTTGGGCTTTGTAATAAGAGAGGAACAAGCAGTTCTTATCCCAACATGTGCCCACCCCATAGATCAGTCCCTGTGGCTGTGGCTGTGAGGGTCTGTCATTGGCCCACCCCGGTCACCTGACCACCTCTGCAGCCAGAAAGGCTGTTTTCTGAAGACTCGGGAGAGGGAGAAGGGCTGAGCAGACAGAAACAATAGCCACCCTTATAAGGTTTCCAGTTATTGGCTCTAGCTATTAGATTACAAGCAGTCTTTGATCACAGATCATGACTTTTTCCTTCCCAGTTGATTGTTTTCTCTCCAGTTTTTACTTTAACGTTTTATAGACCTGGCCCCAAAGCTTGTGAAAAAAATAATTAGCAGTTTCCATCTCTTCCCCCATTTTCCTTCCTTGGAGGCAAATATTTTCAACTCTCTGAACTGGATCTTTTGGTCTTACTTCCACATATATAAATGGCATCCTTATATTGCTATACTTGGTTTTGCAATTTGAGGCATTATCCACTGATTCCCACCATGAGAGATGATCCTGAGGTCTTTCACACACACCCACACTCCCCACCCCACTTATTTGTCCTTTCTACACGCCCCCCCCCAAGTTCCCAATAGTATCATATTGAGAAGATCAATATTTAACATTTACATGCTAGATTTTACATGATAACATTACAGGATTATGACTGTGAAAACATTATCTCCAGCTGAGCCACAGCTCTACAACTTTTTGTTCTCCTTTGAGTTCATAAGTTTTTCCCATTGACATTCAGTCCCTAATTGTCCAATGGTCCAATTTTCCTCTAAAAAGGTACATTCAGATTTATGAGGTCTCTGAAGCTGTCTGACCCAATCTGAACTGGTCACCACCCCTGCCAGTACCCAGGTCCCATCCTGGGGTGTCATTCACCACCACCCTAGGGTCCTCTTTCCTTATTTCCTGCAGAATTGGTATTACTAATGACAATTAGCGAAACTACCTATAAAGCTGGATTAATAATAACCCTGAATAAAAATAACTAGTAGTCATTAAGACTCTATTAAATCATGGGTGAAGTTATTGCAACGAAACTCACCTGTTGCATGTAGCTGTTTAAAACAAAGTAATTAAAAATACTATTTAAAAAAATGGGAACTAATACCCTTTAGGCAGATACATTTGTTAAATTTTCTTGGTCCAATTTTTTTTTCAGTATCCACCCACGGTTGAAGTAAGAACTTGAAAGTATTTATGAGATGACACATAATTCTGTATCTGTTTCACACTGGCATTCCTGTAATGGCTTGAAATAGTGAAGAGTTAGAATGATATGGCTCTCTGATTTATCTTTTCAAACATTTTTTTTAGGACTATCACATTGAAATGCTCATGAAATATTCCATCTGGGTAGAGTCTGTCTCACCAGCATACATTTTTGCTTAATAAAATTAACACATAGATTTCAACTTGAGACTTCACCACTGTAATTTCAGGTTAACTGCACCCCCAAAATACATTTGTTTTTATTACATTTTATAACATAGTTCCAAATAAGGCAGCGATTTGGTAAAAAAATAAGTTTGGTGGATTATAGTTATGGAAATGTATCAACTTTAGTAATTTTTTAGAAAATAGAGTTAGCCAATAATGTAGAAAGGTATATAAGGCAAGGCATATACAATATTTCTGAACTTCTGATGACAGCATTACACTGTCTGAAGGTATGTATGACTGTTGCAATATTTGGTGCCTTTTAAATGCTAACTTGACCTAATGTTTACAATGTTGAAGAAATGATTTTCAGGAAAGATATCCTAACAGTAATTCTCAAAGTGTGTCCAGAACAGCATTAGCCTAATCTGGGAACTTATTAGAGATGCAAATTCTCCTCTCCCTTGACTCATCCCACTTCATGAGAAAGGGGGTGGGGGTGGTAAGGGAGCAATCTCTGTGTTAACAAGCCCACTCAGGGATTTTGATGCAGACTAATGTTTGGAAACCACTGTCCTAGAAAAACATTGTATAAGTTAGGGATTATAGAGATCTGCTGTTAGTAACAGAGATCTGAGATAACAGTAATGTACATGTCAGTTTTTTTTCTCCCATAAAAGAAGACTGGAAGAAGGTAGTTTTGGATGGTTCAAATGTCACATTTTTATTCTATTCTTATCCCTTGCATCCTCGTGGTTTCAAAATGGCTGCTGAAATTCCAGCTTATACAAACACATTCCAGGCAGCTGGAAAAAAGTAAGGGAGATGGGTGGAAGACAAGCTAGGTAAGCCATTTAAGTGCGTTTATCAGATGCCCCACTCAGTGACTTTTTCTCTTTGCCACACCTAGTTAAAAGGAAGGCTGGAACTGAACAGCTGGTCATATTGTTCAGAATAAAACCACAGAAGCCAGAGAGAATAGGTACTAGGAGGAACTAGCAGCCTTTCGGTCCTTCCTTGAACGGAGTCAGTGATCCAAGTTACATCGTTGAGAATATCATTCTGAAAGAGCTCTTCACTAACCATACATTAAAACATATTGTTTGCCCTGGACTGTTTTGCTCAGTGGGTAGAGCATCGACCTGCAGACTGAAGGGTCCCAAGTTCAATTCCTGTCAAGGGCACATGGCTGGGTTGCAGGCTCGATCCTCAGTAGGGGGGCGTGCCGGAGGCAGCCAATCAATGATTCTCATCATTGATGTTTCTATCTCTCTCTCCCTCTCCCTTCCTCTCTGAAATCAAAAATGTTTAAAAACAAAAAAAATATATTGTTTGATCTTTAGAGGAATGGCTATAACCTTGCTTTAGGCAAAGTCTTTGCTCACTTTGAGAATCAAAACAGCCATATATCAGAATAAATAAATACAATTTATTTCACATAGGTTGAGGCTGTCGTTGATTTACACCAACCAAGCGTCCTATATAATCTTTGGGTGATTTGCAACATATAGTAAAAACAATCAGTAAAATAATAATAATAATAATAATAATAATAATAATATAGAAAACAATGCATTCTCTTCAGGATTGTAATCCCACTCTTGAAAATGCCTCCTAAGGAATTCAATCAAGGAAATGAGAAGCTTTATGTATAAAGCTGTTCACAGCATCATTATTTATGACAGCCAAGAAGAAAAAGTTAAGTAGCTTAAAATTCAAATGTTCTACAATAAAGGAAAGACTGAGTGAATTATAGCCATAAATATCATGTATTAATATGGGGAAGTGGTGCAACTATGTAGGCAGTGGGAAGGGAGATAAGAAGATGCATGTGGATATGGATAAGATTAGAAGAGCAGTCAGAGAATTAGTGTTTTTGTCAGGCTGTTAGAATTGTGAATACAAAGGCTTTCTGTTTAAATTTCCTTTATTGTTCTCTGAGAAACAATAGCCACAACAACAAAAGTAAAATAAACTAACCCTGATGGCTGACCATGGTTTCTCTGATGCCGTGTGTCCTCTGCATGATTCAGGCGAGGTGCTCCCAGGAAGGAAGGCGCTGCGGCTGTGTGAAGAGCACCCCTGCCGTCCGGGGAATAGTCTTCCTGTGGGTTTTGCACATCCACATAAGTTGACCCACTGATCACCTGTCTCTGAAGTGATGCTCCAGCTGTTTGTTATGTATCATCATCATCATAGGAATAGTTTCCCAGCAATAGGCATGAATTTGTAGTCACCTGTTCTCTTGCCAGGGCCATAATCAGTTTCATGAAACTAGAAGCCAGTAGTTCTAGTTTAGATGTAACTTGGTAGATACCAAAGGAAATTTAAAAAAGATGAAACTGATTATCTAGGAGTTAAGCCAAGCCTATGGGTCTTTAATACAATGCTGGAGAGACTTACTCACCCTCCCCACCACTACTAAAAACATCCAAATTCTTCTGTGAGATTACTATGATTTGTATGATTGTCCAGCTTGGCAAGAGCTAGAACTAACCCCTGGTGAAGAGTAGGTGTAAATTTCTTTATGTTGAAGATTCCTACAATGGGCTTACTCCTTGAGATGGACAATATATGAGTGTGATACGCATGCTCCTTGCCAGCTAGGAAGGCTGGTGGCTGTCATTGCTTTAGAAAAGGTGAAAAAGGAAAACAGATGAGGGGGTTTTCAGAGCAAGGGCAGGGGCGTGTGGATGAGCAATGCCAAATATCCCTCGGACATAGTAGAGCTGGAGAAGGTCATGTTAGAAGGACAGAGGGAAGCTCATCAGGAATTACCTGCCAACGAGGCCTGAGGACACCCGTGGAGCCAGGGTCCTCATGTCCACAGGGCTCACAACCTGGCAGGAGTCTTGATGCAGACAGAAGTCTGGCTTTTCCACAGATAAAGGGCTCACGCTGCCTTATTAAGAACTTCCACAAAGTAATCCAGCATACACGAATATTTATCTAGATAATTAATCTTAGAGAAACCAACCTGAAAGAGGATGAAGACAGGGAAATCCTGGAAGATCCTTTGAGACTTTGCCAAATTAAACTATTCATGTTTGTGTGCCTATGTTCTGTACACACACTGAGTTTCTTCTACTCCGAAGTGAAACTGACTGTGGTCTTCACGTACTAGGCAAGTGTCAGAAACTGAAAGAGTCTTTGTGGGGAAATAGCACAAGAGAAAGACAACACCATAAAATGTTTGGAGAACATTTTATTTTACAATCCTGGAACATTAACATCTGGTAGCAGCAAACACACAATGCAATGCCGATCTATTTAAAACTTGTGTCATGGGAAATATGTGTTTTGAAAATGGTAACACTCACACAGTAGGAGACTTAGAGGTCAGCTGATAAAAATGTTTTAAAAAATCAAAACTCTCATTCCATCATCATCAACAACCGCAAAAACAGCTGTAACATTCATCGGGTACATTCATCCACTTTACATTCGCAAAGAAGATTGTCATTTCATCGAATATATATCAAATCATCACATTCTGGAAGGCAAGATAAATCTTCAGGCTTAACTCTACAAATTTAAACATTTATATAAATATTTCACTTAAAACAACCAAAACATTAAGAATAGCAGCAGCATGGGTCTTTATTATAATATTACAGTAGTTTGTTCTATGTGATATATATATATATATAATTTAGTAGATCTTTCATTATTAATATTATTTGATACACTTTACAAACCCCAAGGTCCTGGTCTCATCACCAAATAACTTAGAGTGTAGATTCAGTAAATACGATGCAAAGAATAATGATAAAGCACGGACTGCAGGACATCCTCCAGACCAGCGGGGATCGCGCCGAAAGGCTGTAGGGAAGGTCAGGCTGGGAGGCGTGTAGGGATTCTGCAGGGTCCCTGAGGCCAGGGCATGTTCTGACCGGCTCCCTGAAGGTTAGATCGTGAATCCTGAGAAAAGTGTCTGTGGAACAAAAGGCACTGCCACCTTCTCATGGTTCCGTGTTTCATCTGAACATGGAATTAGGCTGATTAATAACTTGCCCATTTCCCAAGGAACAAGAACTAGAATCATTCCTCCTGAGAGGCAAGACACTGGGCCAGGAGGTCGACATTTGTTTTTCAGTATTTGCATTTATTCTGATGACCCAAGGCATAAAAACCAAGACTGCATCAGGGCCTTGTGTACTTAAGCCTGGATGAAAGGAAAAGTACTTCAATTCATCGTCCCAGTCTAAGCCACGGGACCAATTTGCTAATCCTATTGGTTTAGAAAGAAGCCCCACATGGAGTGACTGGAGTTTCTGCATACCTGGATTTGGTTCCAGGCATTGCCCCTACAATTGTGGCTTCTTTTTATATTTCAAACATTTTTTTTCTGAAAAGGCAAATGGTTAAGTCTAACAATCGTGTTCGATCTATGTTAGCTTTATTGTAGGCTGCTGTTCTCTGAAACTTCAATAATTTGTCCCTATATTCAAAACACTTCATAGCTGTATTATTTACAATAGCCAAGATCTGGAAACAGGCCAAGTGCCCATCAGTAGATCTGTGGATAATAAAGCTGTGGTACATTTACACAATGGAATACTATGCAGCTATAAAAAAGGGACACCTACCTTTTGTTACAGCATGGATGGACCTGGAGATTATTATGCTAAGTGAAATAAGCCAGACAAAGGCAAATACCATATGACCTCACTTATATGTTGACTCTAATAAATAAAATAAACCGATGAACAAAATAGAACCAGAGGCATGGATACATGAAACAGACTGACAAGAGTTCAGAGTGGAGGGAATGAGGGAACTGGATGAAAGAAGGTGAAGAGATTAGCCAAAGAACATTTATGGATAGCCCATGGACACAGACAGCAGTGTGGTGAGGGGGCTGGGTGGAGGTAGGCAAAGCCAGGATAGGCAATCCAGTGCTCACTTCAAAGACCAAAGTGACAGCTTGTCACAGTCACTCACACTAACGACCTGATAAGGATGTTCTGCACAACTCAGCTCTACCCAACAGTTACTTATCTTTAAGAACAAGGACTTGGTAATTGTTTTCTGAAGAAGAAAGTAATTTGAAGCAGGCAGGGGGAAGAAAGGAAGAAAAGTGAGTCCAAGGGAGACAATGGTGCCACTTGGCAGTTAGTATCATAAACTTGAAAACAATCAAAGTTCATTTCACAGACATTTTAAAAAGTACTTAAATACTTCAAACTTCCAAATAGTCTCACACTGGCATTGATTACTACATCTTTATATAGTCCCTGAGGCTGACACTGAAACATAAGATCACCCAGAAATTTTTACGAGTCCCTTGATTTCCCAAGACATAAAAACCCTGCTCCTATCCCATTTCACCTCCAGCACCACACAGTTACATTACAGTAGATGTATATTTGACTCATTTGGTAGTTGTCTAAGGTGTAGGTTTTACAAAATATCTTTTTTAAAATATATTTTTTATTGATTTTTACAGAGAGGAAGGGAGAGAGCGATAGAGAGTTAGAAACATCCATGAGAGAGAAACATCGATCAGCTGCCTCCTGTACACTCCACACTGGGGATGTGCCCGCAACCAAGGTACATGCCCTTGACTGGAATCGAACCTGAGACCTTTCAGTCCGCAGGCCGACGCTCTATCCACTGAGCCAAACCGGTCAGGGCTACAAAATATCTTTAATCAATATTCTTGCTATATCCTTAGGAAAATTAGCTTGCTCTCTCCGGATCTAAGCTAAGAAGACTGCAATGGACTTTCATAATTTTAAGTTTGGGTTCCACTTGGACAGTTGCTGGAGAAGAAATTTATCTTAATGGCCATAATAATTAATTTTGAAAGCTGTCATATTTCATATAGTCTTTTCAAGAAAATTCAGTGATTCTTGCCCTAACCGGTTTGGCTTAGTGGTTAGAGCGTTAGCCTGCGGACTGAAGGGTCCCGGGTTCGATTACAGCCAAGGGCATGTACCTTGGTTGCGGGCACATCCCCAGTAGGGGGTGTGCAGGAGGCAGCTAATCAATGTTTCTTTCTCATTGATGTTTCTAACTCTCTGTCCCTCTCCCTCCCTCTCTGTGAAAAATCAATAAAATATATTTAAAAAAAAAAAGAAAATTCAGTGATTCTCAGTTTGGTAGTTCCATAAAACAAAAGCATACTAATTTCATTATAAAGAAACTTACATGTAATGATAATCTATGAACTGGAAGACTTACGTTCAATGTTCTGGAATATAACACTTTGAGTATTAATCAGTTCTCATTTTTAATCAGGAAATGTGCTTTACAGAAACAGTTGAATTAAAAAGGAGGCCATCATGACACCATGTGTGACACGATGCAAAAGTCAAATAAATCTCTTTGTTCCTCTTCAGATACGACATGTCTCAATCCCCCTACTTACCCCAAACACCTCCCCAACATTCAGACACTATAAATGCCACACCCACAGAGTCTCCCGACCCTGAATTGAATGAGTGAGGCACCAAAAGGTAAATTATGCTTTGGCAAGCAGGAAATTGGACGATTTTTTCAGCTCTTCTGAGGTAGTGAAGTCTCTCCTTCTAATATTCTAATGTTAGAAAAAGTTGAATGAGTTGAATTAAGAGACAAGTGGAATATTGGTCACTGTACTTAAATGCTATTCTGAAATGGGAGGTTTATATGGGTGATGACCACACTCTAAAACTTACTCAGCAGGATCCAGGTTGTTACGTGGCGAACTTAAGATATTAAGGTTGCTGTGTGAGTAGGGAAAGACATATTCCCTTGAGAGCATTGTATAAGTCATTAAAACTTGGACTTAATTGCTACACATTTCTAAAAAATTGTCTGGCATACAGTAGGAGATCAATAAATATCTGATGGCTGTTTAAGAACTCTGATTTATCTCAGTGAAATTACAGGCAGAAACAAACAGGCCCAGCTGGTGTGGCTCAGTGGTTGAGAGTTGACCTATGAACCAGGAGGTCGTGATTCCATTCCTGGTCAGGGCACATGCCCGGGTTGCAGGCTCGATCCCCAGTAGGGGGCATGCAGGAGGCAGCCAATCAATGATTCTCTCTCATCACTGATGTTTCTCTCCCTTTCCCTTCCTCTCTGCAATCAATAAAAAAAACTTTGTTTTTTTAAAGAAACAAACAAAAGTACTCAACCAACTGCAGGCTAGTTGTCACCAAAGGCTAAGTCACTTTCCCTTGTGCATGGAATTTTAGATCCCTTTCAAACAATGAGAAAGTTAAGCTCATATGGTACTGGATTTGGGGTAGTATACAACTCCATATTAACTCCATTTATCAGATGCTTTATTTCCATCATGATTTTATCATGACGAGATTGTGGGATTTTTAATCCATAAATAACTTTTCTGAAGACAAATTGATCCACTCTCTCTGTTGTTCTTCAAGCTTTTCTGCCAAGCATTTAATCAAGACAGGGTCTACCTTAGAATCAAATTTATTAGCAAACCAATGTCCATCTTTGATAAGCCACCTCAATTCTGCTGCTCCATAGATACACACACTTCGGCGGTGAGAGCCAGTACAACTGGGATAGAAAAGGCCTTCGTGATAATTCCATTTGACAAGGCGGGTCTTGCTCTGTAGGTCAGACACATCCTCGGCTGACCGAGAAATCTCCCCAGGGATTCCTGGCACCCGAATTAAGGTAGCCCAAAAATGCTCATCAGGCGAGTAGGTGTCTTCAGACCAGGCAAAGAAGTCTTTAACGAGGGAGTTGTTGAAAACATATTTAACAAATGCTCGACTTAAAACAAAGTAAGCACTGCCAACAAATATCTCAATGTTATGAGGGGGTGCCTCTTTGGAGATGTTTGTCCTTACTGGTAGCTTCACATATTCATAAGGCAGCTGTCTGAGCTCATGGTGATAAGTGAATCTTTCCGTTTTACTGTTAGGGGGTTTCACTGTCTCTAACATATTTGCTCCATTGAGTTTCTTCAACTCTGACACTAATTCAAAGTTTGACTTCAAAGGAAAGTCTTGCCCACACAGGTTGATAACATATTTCCATTGAACTGAAGACTTGAGAAGGTCTGACAAGCAATTTAAATCAGCTTGGAGTCTGGAAATGTGGGCATAATGCACAGTCTCTAATTTGGAAGCAATGAAAATATTGGAGAAGCACTTAGCTAAATTGTTCATGGCGACTTTGAAGGTGTCGGGTGACTTACGGTCATAATGGATGCAGTAAATATTGTGCTGGTTGTATATAGCATGGATTAGCCTTTCAACCATAATTGCATCTTTGTGAACCACCAAAGAATAGGCTATTGGGAAGCTTCTCTCTTCCCTTGAAACGAGCTTTTGATGGTACCTTCTTAGGATCTGGTAAACGTCACAATTGCTGGTCATTGCCACAACGTCATCATCATCCAAGTCGATGATGTCTCTTCTTCTAATTTCCAGAGTCTTGCCAATTTCCAGAGGCTCCTGTTCGTAGACACCCGAACAGTTAACTTTATACCGGACTTCATTGTTAACATGGGTGTATCTGTTCCTTACAAAAGGGGAGGTGCTGAGGAAGTGCTCCACCAAGTAAATGCCTCTCTGAGGGAAGAGGAGTCTTCCTACATTTAGAAGCTTCAACAAGGAGAACAGCCACAGGGTTAAAAACAGGATGAAGACTTTCTGCTGTAGGGGGTATTTAATACAACATCTGAATATCTTCATTCTGTAAGAGGCAAAAGGAATAATTCAGCGGAAACATTCAGATAAAATTACTTCAACAGACACAGACAATAGGGTGGTGAAGGCCTGGGGTGGAGGGCAGGGGACAGGCTGGAAGAGGTGAAGGGGGGTACGGGAGAAGGGGACATATGTAAAATTTCAACAATAAAGATTAAAACAAGATTCTTGCCTTGAGAGAATCCAGAAATAAGGAAATGGAACTATGTAGAATGGTGGTATTTTGTGGTATTCTGTACTAACTATATCTAATTTTGAGAGATGTTGCTTACCAAGTAGAATGGAAAATAATGTCAACTATTCAAATATAGCCCAGCCAGGTGTGGCTCAGCAGTTGAGCATTGACCCAGGAACCAGGAGGTCACCAGTTCGATTCCCGGTCAGGGCATATGCCTGGGTTGTGGGCTCAATCCCCAGTGTGGGGTGTGCAGGAGGCAGCCAATCAATGATTTTCTCTTGTCACTGATGTTTCTATCTCTCTCTCCCCATCCCTTCCTCTCTGAAATCAATAAAAATATGTTTTTTTAAATATATATAGGTACTATGTCATTTTATATTGTCTGCATTTCTGCTTAGCATATTTGGGGAAGGAGTACTCTGGGCAGAGGTCTAGAGAAATGGATGTCATTAAGAAATCTTTGGAGCGGCAAATGGCCCACCTGAGGCTAAAAGGAATATCTTTCTTGATTTTACCTTTAGATCCTGATTAGATGGACGTCTGAAGTCAGATGGGAAAAACCCTGTGAATCCCACTGCTATAGACTGAATGCGTCTCCTCCAAAATTCATAGGTTGAAACCTAATCCATAACTGTGATGGTATTTGGGGGTGGGGCTTTTGGGTCATGAAGGTGATTGGGTCATGAGAGTGGAGCCCTCATGAATGGGATTAGTGCCCTCATGAGGAGAGCACTAAGTGATAAGTATCACTTATCACTGAGTAGCACCAGTTAGGACATAGCAAGAAGTCAGCATGTGCACCTGGGAGAGGGCCTTCCCAGAACCCATCATGCTGATCTTGGCCTTCCAGCTTCCAAAACTGTGAGAAAGAAATTTCTATTGTTTACCAGCCACCCTATCCATGGCACTTGTTATAGAAACCTGCATGGACTAAGACGACCTTAAAAAACAAGAGCAGTGGGCAGTCACCCGAAGGAGCTATAGTAGGTATTAGGACTGTAAAATGTTGTACAAATTATACAAATTTGGTAATCCTGCACATTTCTTTATTTTTTTTTATTTTGTTAGCCTCCATTTCCTCACAGGGTTTAGCAATTTAGCCTTCCCTTATGGTGAAAAGAACATGACTCTCATTGAGTGTGGGGGATAAAAACTACTTGGGGGGGGGATGGCAGTTAGGCAATAACTGTTTTAAATGTACCCACCCAGAAGAGCTCACGTGTGCAAGGAAGGTGTGCGCACAAGCAGGTTCCCTGCAGTGTTCCTTGTTCAGGCTAAAGACCGAAAAGCACTAAAACATTCCTCAACAGGGACTGATTCATTATATGCACACTCTGGGAAAAAGACAAATCTGCATGTGCCCCTGTGGAACAATTTCCAGCATGTAGTGTGAAATAGAAATAAGCAAAAGTCAGAACTGTGTGTAGTGTGCTCACATGTGTATCAAAAAAGACCATACACACAGGTGTCTACACACAAAGAGCACATGTTGGCAAAACTTTCCTTTCTCTGTCACAACTATTCGGCTCTGCCATTGGAGTGAAAATGCAGCCTCCAGACAATGTGAGAGTGGGCATGGCTGTGTTCCAATAAAACTTTATTTACAAAAACAGAGAGCTGGCTGATTCTGGCCCATGGGCCAGTATTTCCAGGAAGATGTATAGATACAACACTGCTGGGAACAGGAGTTGCTTTGCAGGGCAGGGTAGGCCAGGGTAGGAGGGGGATTTACTTATCACTGAGCAGCCTTTCGTACTACTTGAACTTAAAAGATGATTATATCCCTTTACTAGGTAAAAGCAACCTAATGAAGGGGAGGGCACAGATATGCTATTTGGGAAGCAGCAGGATCCAGGGAGTGCTACCCAAGGTTTGAGGAGCCCAATGTAATTTCCTAATACATCTCAATAAATCTTAAATGAGAATGTAAACTTCTACCAATTTCCTTAGAATTAGCAAGAAATTTTTGAACCTGGTTTATTTTTGAAGATTGTATAGCTGGACTGAAAAAAGTTTTGCTGAGAATAACGTTTACTCATTTACATCCGCTTGACTCACTCTCCCTTAAAGAACACCTATGGACAGTGAGCTGCCCTGCAGAATCCGTGTCCTCTCCGGCCACATCTCAGTGTCTCTCTGTGGGTTTCCCCGGGGTCCTGTTTCAACTCACTGCTCTTCTCACCCATACTCTTCCTGGGTCTCTGGATTTCAACTTGCACATACACAATGTCAACACTTTATCTCTAACCCCCACCTCTTGCCCAAGCCTCCAAAGTGAACAGCCAATTGTTTGAGAGACATGTCCACTAAGATGTCTAAGGCACTCAACCTCAATGAGTCCAGAATTGAACCTGACATTTCATCTCTTCTGTGTTTTCTGTCTCAATTTATAGTGAGACCATCCACTCAATGAGCCAAGCTTGAAACTCAAGAGCCATCTGACTCTTCCAGTTTCCCATACCCACATTAACAAATCACCTCATTAACACACCTCAAACCCAGTCTTTCCTCTCCATCCTGTTACCACGTCCGGACAACACCTTTGCTGACTCAGAGCCCAGGTCGAAGGAACCCCAATCAGGCACATGGCTCAGAGTCCCTTGCCTTCTGCTCCTCCACAGTGAACTGAGTAGGGTTCCATCCACTCAGTCTCAAGGCCACAGTTCCTGCCAGTTGTTGGAAAGTGTGGGAAAACTGACTCCCAATGAACAAGGCGACACAACCTACAATCCCAGAAGCCCGAGCACACGTTCAGAATTGGGTGTTGTGTCTATGGCCATACCACCCTGAATGCACTCGATCTCGTCAGAATTGGGTGTTGTGATAAACTTAGATTAATCAATCCCAAATCAATCAATCTGTCTCCTCATCGTCCTAATTCATGGTAATTAGGCATAAATAGAAAGCAACTTACACAAATGGCTAGAATTAGAAGGAATCTTACCCAAATGAATTTTTTGCTTTTTCTTTTCTTACTTTATTGGTCCATGAAATCTCGAATTAGCATTAGTTAATAGTTCCCGCTGATACCACAGTGATTAAAATGAAAAGCCCTCACATTTCTAAAGAGGTTTACAAAGGCTTCCAGAGCTGTCATGTCATTTATGACATATCATTTAATTACCAGCTTCACACTTACGTAAAAAGGCAAAGGCCGGCTCCCGGTCCCACCACCCTTTCCCAGGGCCCCCTCTGCACCACCTTCCCCTGCGCCTTCCTGAAAACGAATGCCTGCCTGGAGCACACACTTCTGACTCCAACCTGCTGCCTGGGGAGGCTGAGTGGGGCGAGGAGACCTGGCTGCCTGCCCAGAGAGGGAAGGTCACAGGGCACCCGGAAGGGAGAGGCGCCAGGCACGCTCTGGGTCCCATGTCTGAGCTTCAGCAGTGAGGGACCAGAATCCATTTTAAAGGAAGAAGGAGCGGGAGTTGGACAGCCCAGGCACCTGGCTTTTGATCCTTCCAACCAGGTGTCTTTAAGGGGAACACCTTGTCTGTCTGTGGGCCAGGCTTTGACATCAGGGGAAAGAATCAGCCCTAAAATAATACCACCCTGTCCCCAGTCAAAGCAAAACCCCTTTACAGAAATTCCTTGACTGAAAGCATTCCTTTCCCCAAGTTAGAAGATGTGATGGTACAAGATGAGCTTCTGTCAAATGCTGAAAGGGGCCGCTGGCCTCTTCCCAGTGGTGAGAAGTCAGCAGCTTATCTCGGGCTCTCAAGCCTGCAGGAAGTTCCAGACCAAAGTGCCCAATCAAGGCTCCACTTTTGGACACCCAGGGCCCCTCCCAGCTGGGTCTGCGATTTGCTTAGGGAACACCCAGCGCAGCAGAGTCAGGGGCCAGAAGCTGGAGGTAAGCTGGGAGTAGGCACCAGCCCATGTGACACCGCCTCCCTTCCCTGCCAACTGCAGCCCAGGCCTGCGAAAACCCCAAGGTGCCAGGTCTGGAGGGAAGAAAGGGAGCGCCTAGGCCTGCCCCACGTCTGACTTGAGTTGGTTGGTCGCAGGCTGGCAGCTATGCTGGCCCCTGGTTCCTAGGAGACCAGGGCAGCAAAGCCACCTTCTGCAAACACTGAAAAGCTCGTGAGCAGGCAGCAGGCAGGTGTTTTGCTGCCCAGAAGCCGTCTTATAATTACACTAGAGGCCTGGTGCACAAATTTCATGCACGTGGGCAGGGGAGGTTCCTTAGCCCAGCCTGCGCCTTCTCGCAGTCCAGGATCCCTCAGGGGAATGTCCTGCGTTGAACATCTGTCCTCTGGTGGTCAGTGCACATCATGGCGACTGGTCGTTCTGGTCATTCTGCTGTACAGGTCACTTAGGCTTTTATTACATAGATTACAAGTAATCTCCCACCCATGGGAGAAGGGTATTTCCCCTCCCACCCACCCAGGCAGAGAAGGAAGCCTGACCCAGCATGGAGCCTATCCCCACATGGGTTCAGTTCCTGGTGATGACAGCGGAACTGAGAAGGAAATGATAGTGAGGTTTGATCACCAGAGCACAGCTGAAATAGGGGCTATAGGATAATTCAATAAAAACCCAACAGGATGTTGAATGAAGCTTTTTCCCCAAATCATCATTTTCCCCAGCCCTTCCAGGTGCTGTTTACAGCCTTAAGGGAAATAGCAGGCACAAAGGTACACCCAGCTAAGTAGTTATAATTGCACTCAGGGCTAAATGGCACAGCCATTAGCAGCTCCTCAATGCACTCTCCTTAAGTCAGCGATTTCAAAATCCAGACACATCATAGAAGTGCATGCTTCCTTTCCCAGGGAAGGAAAGGGGTGGTAAGTCATGAATGGGAGGAGGAGGCTGGAAGAAAGGTACTAAATAAGGTTTAGCCTGGGCACCAATAATGAGGGACCCACAGGCCATATTTGCAGATTAGGTGGCCTCAGCCCCCTCCAGGCCGCTCCCTTTCCTGCTGCCTCCCTGCACACCTGCAATTCCTTCCAGAAACTCCTACAGTAGTGGTTCTCAGCCTTGGCTGCACATTAGAATCACCTGGGAACCTTTTTAAAATCCTGATTTCTGGGCCTCATCCTCCGGAAATTCTGTTTCTTTGTCCACCCCATAACAAAGAAACAGAGTTTCCGGAGGATGAGGCCCAGAAATCAGGATTTTAAAAAGGTTCCCAGGTGATTCTAATGTGCAGCCAAGGTTGAGAACCACTGTCCTACAGGTTGGAGGGGGGCACATGGGAGAGAGGAAAGAAAGTGCCTGTGTGGGCTGCAGGATGCCACAGACCTGGGCTTGATCCCTGGAGAAACACTTAGTAGCTGCAAGACTGATCAAACCAACCGCAGAAGCCCGGTTTTCTGACCTCAAAGTGGGGATTAGCACCCCTCCCCCAGCTGCTGTGAGGGTTCAGGAGACCCTGTGACAAGGGTCACCCCACAAGCACAGGTGATCAGGCCTCTTTTTTTCCCCATGCCCAGCTTGCCAGACTCTGAATCTGGGAGGCTGTGCTGACTTTGCGGGGTTTTTTAATGAAAAGAATTCACTAGGTAATTTTATGTAGACGACGTTATGTATACGACGATAACTGACTTTGACTTTTCTGATCAAAGTGAGAGGTGGGAATGTTTTAGGGAAGGAGAAAGCTGAGGAGAGCTAAGAGCTCACTTGGGGGCGGGGTGGGAGAAGAGGAATCCACATGGGATCCTGAAACCATTGGGTTCAGCTCAGGAGAGGCCCCTGCACCCCTCAGGAACTGCCCATTGAGCACCTGGACCCCGGACAAGTCCCTCGACCTCTGCATCTTCATTGGTGTAGGACGTTAATAATAGCAGTAACACCTGAGGAGTTTGGGGCTGAACGAGGGGATGCATGCGCAGTGCTTCAGCACAGTCTAGAACAGATCGTGACCGCCTGGTAAATGCCAGCCGTGGTTCCGTCCCCTCCTCCCCATCACCTCCACCCTCAAGCCCAGACACTACTGTTTCTCAGTGGTAAGCACTTTTTTTTTTTTTTAGATTTTTCCCCCAGACTTTTGGCATCTTTTCTTATTTTTCAACCTACTTTCTATTCCCCCTAAAAGTCTCAACATAAATTCAATATTTTGGAATGAATAATGCCAGAATGCCTCCATGTAATGCTCTTTATTAATTTAATAATATCACTATTATTAATGTAAACTCATTCAATAGAGTTGTTACTCAGGACACTGTTCTAAGTGCTCTGCATGTAAGAATTCAACCCTCTCAACAGATCAGTGAGGTAGGCACCACCTTTATGCTTCCTACAAGACAGTAAAATGAGGCACAAGGAGATTAAGAAGCTGCCCAAGGCTATAGGGCTAGAACAGCCGTGGGCAAACTACGGCCCGAGGGCTGGATGCGGCCCGTTTGAAATGAATAAAACTAAAAAAAAAAAAAAGACTGTACCCTTTTATGTAATGATGTTTACTTTGAATTTATATTAGTTCACACAAACACTCCATCCATGCTTTTGTTCCGGCCCTCCGGTCCAGTTTAAGAACCCACTGTGGCCCTCGAGTCAAAAAGTTTGCCCACCCCTGGGCTAGAACGTACTTTAGCTTGAACTTGAATCCAGAGAGTCTTGTTCCAGAGATTCACTCTTAACCCTTTAGCTAATACTGTCTCTTGGCATCTAAAGAAAAACTATTTTCCATAACAGTTTTGGTCCCTGACTAACTCTTTCATTACTATGTCTCATCTAACTGTCCTAAAGCTGGAACAGAAATGAATAGCAAACCATGTTTACCATGTTTGAAGTCCTGAGCCTTCCACCCGTTTAGGGCTTGTTTATTTACATGGTGCAGGAGGGTGGGCCAATCCCTGTGGGAAGGGAGAGATGAGTCCATCTCCCAGCCCAGGAAGCCACTGAAGGAAAAGAAAGCTAGCTCGTCCTAAGAAATTCCTGTCTCATGTCCTGTCTGTTTACTTACTGACTCACCTGTTTTCGCAGGGGCAGTGACACCATTTGGGCTCTGAGAATCACTAATTATTTCAGAAAACTTCTGGATGAACTCCCTCTGTGTGGAGACTGTATTCCCTTTGTAGGCCACCTTCAACTTCTTAAGCTTTGTATCATTATGTCAGTGTGAAAATAGGATTTGAAGAGTGTATTGACTTAGAAGTGTTAAGATTTTGTTCCTTGCTGAAGTCTTACAAAGAAGAATTATCACTTAAGAACACTAACATAAAGATGAGCTCACTAAACAAACAAACAAACAAACAAAAAGAAAAACCCCTCATCCAGTTGAATGAGCTAAGGTCCTTCTACTGAACGTAGCTCCTTGATTTCAACAAAGCCACTGGTTCTCTTTGATGACATGCACATCACCGAACTCAGAGAAAGTTTTGGAGCACGACCACTAGCACCAGGATGACCCAGCCAAGATGAATTTCC
>NW_005353967.1:16857049-16871034 GCF_000412655.1 Myotis brandtii
CACCCCCAGCACCACCCCCAGCAGCACCCGAAGAGTCTGCAAAGGAGCAGGAAGGCAGGTCTCTTGCCCAGGTAACCTTATGTTCTCATTGTTAGAGGAAAGATTGCAACAGCAAATAATTATCCGACTGTGAGCAGAAAACTATAAGGAGGCAAAACACAAGGTCATACAAATTGAGAACGAATAGCCCTAAATAATAAGAGAGGGTAGTTTCAGAAAGCAAAAGGAAAAGGCTTTCCATTCTCTGTTTATGAAAGTCAACATTTTCATTAAATAAATAGAATTCAGGAAAGTCTCAGAGGAAAATACAACTCCTTAGTAATCCACCTCCCCTGCGTAAGGACACTCTATGGGTGGTGTGTCCTTCCAGACTGTTTTCAATACACCTTGTTGGGTGGTTTTTTGTGGTTTTTTTTGGGGGGGGGGGTGTGGGATGGGGATCTTGCTTTTTAATAAGAAGTCTCGCTATATAGCACTGTCTTATGTTTCTTTCATTTCACAGTATACTGTGAACGAGACCTAACCTAAACTGGGACTTTAAATTGTTAGAAAGTGATTTCGAACAGAGGTCAACATACTTCTCTATAGGAAGAAAACACTTAAAGAACAGCATTTACTTTCTGAGCCTCCTCCACCAAGGCTTAATTGATTAATCCACACTTCCCGATAAGCCAGGGAGCAAAATTTTAAAACTGACAAGGACTTTAATGGTGATCGAGTCCAAATTCCTCCTTCTCTAAATGAGGAAACAGGTCAAGCCATCACCTAACACCGTTCCATTCTTGGGATGCTGGGAACATGTTTTCCCCGTTACATACATGGTTGTACATCCACCTGAGCCCCTCAAGGGATTGGACAGAGCAGCGACCTCTAGGCCCCAAATCCAGGCCCCTCAGGGTAGCGTTCTGTCCAGCCGGGCTCCACAGCCCCCTCCACTTAGAGCAGTGATGGCGAACCTTTTGAGCTCGGCGTGTCAGCATTTTGAAAAACCCTAACTTAACTCTGGTGCCGTGTCACATATAGAAATTTTTTGATATCTGCAACCATAGTAAAACAAAGACTTATATTTTTGATATTTATTTTATATATTTAAATGCCATTTAACAAAGAAAAAATCAACCAAAAAATGTGTTCGCATGTCACCTCTGACACGTGTGTCATAGGTTCGCCATCACTGACTTAGAGGGTTCTGGCCAAAGTCAACACAAGTCTCCACGCTGCCCGAGTCACTGGGCACATACCTGGCCCCTCCTAATGGTCTATACTGATCACTAGAACTATCTACATTTTCTTGTTTATTCCACTCAATACACCTATGAGGTAGGTACTATCATTACCTTCATTTTTCAGATCAGGAAATTGAGTCACAGAGGATATATGTGGAGGAGCCAGTATTCTCAACTATGGCCCAATTTTAGAGCCTACACTTTAAAAAAAATATTTTTTTTATTGATTTCAGAGAGGGAGAGAGAGATAGAAACATGAATGATGAGTGAGAATCATTGATTGGCTGCCTCCTACTGGGGATCGAGCCCCTAACCCAGGCGTGTGCCCCGACCAGGAATTGAACGGTGACCTCCTGGTTCGTAGGTCAATGCTCAACCACTGAGCCACACCAGCCAGGCATAAAGCCTATACTTTTAACCACAATTCGAGGCTGCCTCTCCAAGCTCTTGACAGTAGCAAAACCCATCCAGAAAGTATTTTGAATCCACTCACCCCTTTCCACTCCATCAGAGCCTCTCTAATCCAAGGCAGCATCTGCCTACATATGAAATAACCTTCTCACTAGCTTCCTTTGCTTCCCTCTAATCCATTCTCTGTACAGTAGCCAAGAAGATCTTTTAAACACATAAGTCAGATCACTCCCTCTCCCTAGTCTCACTCCCTACACTTACAACCCTCCACTGGGGTTTCATTGCACTTAGAATAAAATCAGAAATTGTTCCCACGGCCACAAGGCCCAGGTTCCTGTCCCTGCCCTCCTCTCCGGCTTCATCTCATTCTGCTCATTACACTCTAAGCAACACCAGCCTCTACAATTTCCTAGGACACAGCTTCTTCCCTGCCTCAGGATCTTGTGCCGCTGTCCCCGCTTTCCCTCTGGCCCTGGCCTGACGGGCCCCTCCTATCCCTCAATGTAGGAGGAATGTCCTTTCCTGGGGTCCTCTGATCACCCTTCTCGAATCGCTCAAGTCCTTGTTTTCTTCTAAGCACTTGTCACAGTGGCAGTTACTTTGTTAACCCGTTTATTTCTGTCTCCTGGACAGGCCTTTGTTTTCTCAACATGCAGGTTTTATTTTAGGTTAATATAATAAAGAAGTGAAAAGACTGTTTAGTTAAAAACTAAACATCCTGCCCTGGCTGGTGGCTCAGTGGTTAGAGTGTTGGCCTACACACTGAAAGGTCACAGATTCGATTCCAGGTCAAGGGCACATACCTGGGTTGCAGGTTCAGTCCCCCCGGCCCAATCCAGCATGTGGGCGAGGCAACCAATCGATGTGTCTCTCTCACATTGATGTTTCTCTCTCTCTCCTCCTCCTCCCTCCCTCTCTCCCACTCTCTATAAAAATCAATGGAAAAATATCTTCCAGTGAGGATTAACAAACCAAAACCAACAACAACAAACATCTAAGCAAACTTAGCCAACTGTATAGAACAGTAAAAGCAGATGCTTCAGATTGTCACACAAATTATAATGTTACAATCATCAGAACAGTATGGTGCTGTGCTAGAATAGAGAGATCAATGAGATGAAATTCGGAAACAGACCTGGGAGGTAACACTTTTATCTATGGCTGTGGAAGAGACGGCCAGTTACCTTGCAAGCCCATCCTTCCTTTCTTCTGTAATAAGAGAACCCCTATATTGTTGTAGCAGAAATGTGCCCCTCTAAAAGCCTTTCCCCAAAAGGAGATATATGTACTACAATTTGTAATACTTTAAACAATAAAATAAACTTTAAAAAAAAGACTAAATAAAGTCCTAAATTCCTTCTGGGGGAAAAAAAAAAGTCCAGTATAGAGGACCAGTCAGTGAAATATAATGCCAGTATTTGGGAAAGTTCTTTTAAAAACCTAATCTGGGGGCAAGTGTGCCATGTTGTTATCTATTCCCCTTCGTCCATTTTTCTGCAAAAACTCCAACGTGGTGGCTAGCATTGTAGCTGCCATCTCAGGACCACGAATCACCAGGTCCAGCGAATATCAGAGACCTCAGCCCCCAAACCTCAAACCACTGAGCCAGCAGCAGCAAAGGCCCACTCTGCATTCTTGTCATATGAGAAAAACAGCACCCGTCTATGTTTAAGATGACCATACGAAAAGAGTAATGCTTCACACACACACACAAGCTTAAATTTAAACCAGGCTAACGTGTCAGCTTATACAACAGTCCAATCCCATATATAGCCAAGTGCAAAATTATGTGTCTCGGATGATGCTGAACGTGTCTCACCCATCTGTACGTAGAGGCAGATGGAGGCTTTGGGTAGACATTGGGAGGAAAGCAGACTCCAAGATTTCCCGAACTAACTCTAATGTTGGCCTGAACGGTGCAGCCTGCTCACCAAATGTCAGGTAAGCACGACTCAGCTTATGGCAACCCTCCTTTGGTCTGGTTCTGGCCATAGGCAGGGGGCAGGCCACATGATTTCTGAAAGTCTCCTTACAGGTGAGCAGCCTTCTGCAGAGCTTGTTGTAACAAGCTTGTTACAAAGAAAAGATATCCTTGTCGTGTAGGGTGAACCACATTGAGTAGTTGTGAGTCACTCTCTCGTTCCTCCCCTGCCTGCCTGACCCCATTCCTCTCCTCCCTGCCACACACTTGACCCGTCCCCCCTGCCCCCCATCTGACCCTCCTGCTCTACCTGTGTGTACAACATAATGGGTTTGGAATGTAAAGTCGACAGTTCTGAATTTCAGTCCTGACTGCCCTAACCAGCCGTCACTAATCCTGTTACCCGCCTGCTTCCTCATCTGAGAGAGGGCCCAGGGGCTGACTCACATGGACACTGTGGGGACAAAGCTCACAGGTGGGCACATTCCGGCAGGAGGGCAGACTGGCACACAGGCTGCATGAGGGTAAGGGGTGGAAAGCATTTAAACAGCAGCTGGAGGAGGAGCACCAAGTGTCATAGAGCGGGGGCTGTTCCAACCGGGACTGGACTCCATCCTCAACATGCCACCCCCGAGTCTGCACGCAGAGACGGCCTCCCAGAGGCAGCAGCGGGGGTCTGCCCCCCGCAGGATGGTGCAGACGCCCCATCAAAGCCTTCAGCATTCTCACCATCAAGGGGGATCAGCTGGCTGCCCACTGTGCTATTCTTACGACTTTTCTGTAGGTTTACAATTTTTCAAAATAAAACAGCTTTCTTTTTGTTTGCTTGTGATTTTGTGTGTGTGGGGATAATGGGGACTAAATGCATTTGAACGTCCCCACCTTGTATGAGGATTCAGACGTCCATTCTGCATTCTGAGCAGCACCGACTTACACATCTTTACAAGCCTGGTGTCATTGCTGGCCGCTCTACAATATAAACTTCCTGAGTATTACCTGCTTAACGTCTTTGTTATAAAATAACTTTTGTTGTTCCATATTTATGAATTAGTTTATCATATATGCATGTTTCTACTATTTTATTGTCATAAAATATATAACATAAAGTTTACAATTTTAACCAGTTTTATGTGTACAGTCCTGTGGCATTAAGTACATTCACTGCTTTGCAGCCATTACCACCATCCATCCACAGAACTTCTTCTTCTTGCCCAACTGAGGCTCAGTACCCATTCCACTCAAACTTCCATTTCTCTCCTCCTCCCAGCCCCTGGCAACCACCATTCTACTTTCTCTTTCTATGAACTTGACTACCCTGGGAACCTCATAGAGGAGGAATCAGACAATATTTGCCTTTTTGTGACTGGCTCATTTTACTTAACACAATGTCTTCGAGTTTCATCCATTTTCTTCCTTTTAAGGCTGGGTAATATTCCATTGTATGTATAGACCACATTTTGTTTATCCATTTGTCTGTCCATGGACACGTGCATTGATTGCTCCCATCTTTTCGCTCTTACGAATAATGCTGCTATGAACATGGATGTTCAAACAACTGTCATGCCCCTGCTTTTGCTTCTTTTGGATACATATCTTATATACATGCCTTTATGCTCATATAGCCTACTTCTATCCCCCTTCAATTGGTTGCCCATCCAGCAAACATCTACTGTGGTCCCACCATGTGCTAGGCAGGCACTATGCTAGATGCTGGGGAGATACAACTAGAAACTGTGCTGCCCAAGAGAATACAGAAAGAAACAGTGAGGTCCTGGGCGACTTGAACACAATCTCGAGAAATCCCAGTCATTTTGTGACATTTAAATTTCATTGTAGCGATAGTTCCCCAGAAAAGGCCACTAGCTAGCAGTTGGAAATGCTTCTTTTATTCAGGGATTTTCCTGCCACAATGTTGACTTTATGTTCCTCCTGTCTTAGGATCCCTCCCCTGGCCCCCATCCCTTTCTTCAGCTCCAGAATCTCCATATGATTCTTTTCAAAAATATTTTTTCATTGATTTTAGAGAGAGGAAAGTAGAGGGAGAGACAGAGAGAAACATTGATCAGCTGTCTCCTGCTCATCCCCTACTGGAGATCAAGCCTGCAACCTGGGCATGTGTCCCAACCGGGAATTGAACTGGTGACCTTTTGGTGCATGGGATGATGCTCAACCTACTGAGCCACACTGGCCAGGCCTCCATATCATTCTACTAGTATGTTTTCATGATCTAGTCTTCACACTTTAATTTGTGTCTACCTGTGTGTCATCCCACCTCTCTCTCCTGACCCATCGGATGCTACATCCATCTGCCTTTGCCTGCCTCAGAGTAGGGCAGGGTGGGTGCCAGAAAGGCCAAAGGGAGAACCTGGTGGAAGATGATGACTGGCAGAGAGAGCCTCTCCTTGTCGCATCAAGGTGGAATGTGGGGGAGTGGGAGGAGGGTGGAAAAAGGATGCAACAGTTTAAATATTCCAAATACCGTGGGACCTTGACTTATGAGTTTAAATCGTTCTGAGACCGAGCTCATTAAGGAGCTGGTTACCTCAAATTACTCTATCAACTCAATGCAAAAAATCGGCCAAGAGACAGCTAGTATCTCAAAAAACTCGTTAGTCGGGACACTCCTAAGTCAAGGCCCCATTGTATGCTGCAGAGATGCAGAGGTGTAGAAGGAAGAGAAAAGAAACCTGGGCAAGCAAGGACCTGTGCTGAGACTGTTCTTCCTGGTCTGGGCACCAGTGCCCACCTCCGTTGCAATCTGAACGAGCGGCTTTGTCACAGGCTGTCCAGATCTGGCAGGTGACCGTGAGAAATGCCAGGGTTCACAGAGCCTCTGGAAACAACCTATCCAAAAGCAGACAGGCCGCCTGTCCAGGCTGAGCACAGGAAGCCCTCCTCCAAAGGGACTACCTGGTCTATTTCTCCCTTAACTAGATCAGAACACAACAAAGGGGACAGACAGAGGAGGAATGAAAGCAAAGAGCTAGAAGAAGTGAGTGTTCATGGATGTTCACTTGAGGTGACAAAGTGCTCCACTGGCACCAGACATGTTTTCTGTTTGCTGCGGCAAGGGAGAGCCCATCGGAAGGGGTTGGGTAGCATCTTGGAAGAAGAGAGTCGTCTTGGATTTTTTGGGAGATTTTTGCTGTTCGGTTTAAGGCTCCTCTTTCCATGCAGGGGGAGGGAGGGAGGAGAGGGCTCCAGCAGGATTAGATGAGGGTCATGAATAACAGTGTAGAATTCCAGGCACTGCTTCATGCTCTAGTAACCATGGCTAAAAGCATTCTTGCCATAAAGTTGTTTTGCTTTTGCCTTTTAAAGTATTTTTTGTGCAATTACATCATCTGGTTGTACTCCTTTAAGAATCATGTATGACAGATTGCCGACAGATATATGAAAAGATGCTCACCCTCACTAGCTATAAGGTAAATGCAAGCCAAAACCACAATGAGATATCACCGCACACCGCTTAGAATGGCTATTTTCAACAAAACAGGAAGCAATAAGTGTTGGAGAGGATGTAGAGAAAATGGAACCTTCACACCTGTTGGTGGGAATGTAAATTGGAGCAACCTCCATGGAAAACAGTATGGAGGTTCCTCAAAAAATTAAGAGCTACCATATGACCCAGCAATCCCTCATCTACCCCCAAAATTTGAAAACACTTATTCATAAAGATATATGTGCCCTTATGTTCATTGCAGCACTGTTCACAGTATCTTCTAGGACATGGAAACAACCCAAGTGTCCTTCAGTGGATGACTGGAAAAAGGGGGCGTTGTTCATACATACAATGGAATACTACTCAGCCATAAAAATGATGAAAATTTCCATTTGCGACAGACAACATGGCTGTATCTTGAGAGTATCATGCTAAGTGAAGTCAGATGGAGAAAAGATGAGAACCATATGATTTCACTCATATGGGGTATACAAAACAGAAGTCAACAAACAAATGAACAAACAAACTCACTGACACAGATAACAGTACGGTGGTTACCAGAGGGGCAGGGGGTGGAGGGAGAAGGAAGAAGGAAAAAGTGAAGGGGGTCAAATATATGGTGATGGAAGGAGACTAGACCCTGGGTGGTGAGCCTACAATGCAATATACATATGTCTTTATTAACTCATCTCGCCCCAATACATTTAATTTGTAAAATCCTAAAAATAAAAAAGAATCATGTGTGAGCAAAACTGTACATTATAAAATAACTGAATCTCTTGGCTAAATGTGGACTTGAGTTCTAGAGCTTGGGAGAAGGGAGTGTGCAGTGAAGCAGAGAGGACAAATGAGGCACAATCTTTACTTCCTATTATTTTGAAATTTCTGAATTCAGCTTCATCTGACTGTAAATAAGTTGAAAATTACTTCTGTGTCACCTACAAAAAAAATCTCAGTTGGTGGTATAAACATAAGAGGGCGAAGAAAGCCTTCAGCACAGTCAAACAGCTCCTGAGGAAGTGCCCGGATGAGGCCCGCCCACCTGGGCTGGGGTGAGAACAGCTCTCCCTGGAGAGACTGTGAGGGAGCACTGGAGAACAGCAGTAATTTCAATGCAAACCACAATGGGACTGATGACAACTACTCTGATGTTAGGCCCACAAGGACTGCAAAAGATGCCAAGATTTCAAGCCTCATTAACTGTGGGGAAGGCCTCTAACAAAAATACTCATATTGTTAATTCCTCAGGCCAGGACATCAGCGGCCAAATTGGCAGAGGACATGAAGGTTTCTACGAAAAAGGACAGAAATCGGACCCAAACAGATCTGGACAGACTTGGATCTAGTAAGAGGAAACCTAACAGAGATAAAGACTAACACTGAGGTCCAAGAAATTAACTGCACCTGTCCCAGATGGAGAAATGTGGTGCAACAGGAGCATCTATGGAGAACAGCTGTGTTTTGGCTGACTCCATTATTTGGAAGAGTCTCTGTTTAGTATAAGACTGCCAAATGAGTTTTCCTTTTAAAGGCAGCAAAACCAAATCTAAAACCAAATCAATGTGGTTCTCCCGGAGTGAGGATCACAGAGCTGCAGAACCCTAAAGAGATCTTAGAAAGAATCTTCCACCAGTTTAGAACCTTGGGACAGAGGAAGGGATGGGTTTGTGTCTGGACACAATCTTCTACAAGTCAAGCAGCACAGTGAGAAGCTAGTGACCACAAGAGGGAAATGAAAGGTTAAGACCAAAGGGGTAAAAATTCAAGAGGAATGAAAGCTGGCTCCAAATATTTTTTAAAATATATTTTTTATTGATTTTAGAGAGGAAGGGAGAGGGAGAGAGAGATGGAAACATCAATGATGAGAATCGTTGATTGGCTGCCTCCTACATACCCCCTACTGGGGATCAAGCCCGCAACCAGACCTGTGGCCTGCCCGGGAATGGAACCGTGACCTCCTGGGTTCATAGGTTGATACTCAACCACTGAGCCACATCGCTGGGCTTGGCTCTAAATATTAAAATGCAGGTTGCTGGGCCCAGAGGTTCCAATTCAGCAGTCTATGCTCAGAATTTGTATTTTCCAGGTGAAAATTAATAAGTTCCCAGATGATGCTGATGCAGCTGGTCCAGGGACCATACTTTGAGAACCACTGCTCTAAGTAACTATATATATATGACAGAAATGGGACCCACACAGATATATATATATAAAAAAAAATTTTTTTTTTTTACTAAGACGCAATGGCCTATTTCTTAGTAAGCCCAATTAGGGAAACTTTATTGGTTTTAAAACTCCACACATTGGTATTTAAAATTATGCTTAAAAGTTCCACCTTTACTTTCTGACCCTTAGCGTTTCTTGTTAGTTCAGCTTCATAAAGCAGACTTCTGTTGCTGCTTCATTTTATGGCATTTTATATAACAGGCCATTTCTCTCTGGTCTTCTTCCACTTTTCCTTATTTTTCTAGTATGCTCAGCAGAACAAGCTTCAAAACACATTAAGATGTGACCTGCTTTTATCAAATGGTATCTGGCTGTCCCACATCTTCTAGAATAGTAAATATTGATCCACTCCTTTCCCCAAAGCCCACACCAAGCTCACCATTCCCAGGGGCCCATTAGGGTTTGAAGCAACTGCATTTAATTCCTCATTAATTTTGTTTGATCTTATGTGCTTGAAGCTTCAGCCTTTAAATCTCACAAGGAAAATTACCAGCAGTTGGAAATGCATATAAAATGACATGTAAAGCAATGCAAATTAATACAAAACATGTATCTCTACATTGCTTAGGAAAAGTCTGATATCTGCTTTGCTCCTCTGCACTCTGGTGAGCGTCACGGGACCCTTTTATTACAATTAACTTAATTTTGTTTTATTTATTTTGTTTGTTACAGCTAATGTTAAAGAGCATCCAGCACCTGATACTTATTGACATGCTAAGTGAAAGATGCCCCTGCCTGTGAGTTAGGCAAATGGGATCCTGGCCTTAACTTTGCTACTGTTCGGCTCTGAAGGGCTTGGACAGGTTCTCAAAATTCTCTAGGTCTCAGATTCTACATCTGGAAATGATGGAAACGACATCATCACAATACATCCACCAGCACTAAGGCTTACTGAGCACTCACTATGTACCAGGCACAATGCACACACACACACACACACACACACACATTGTACATGCACCACACACACACACACACATTGGGCATTCATGATGCACATGTGCCTACCTTGTGACCTTGTGATACAAACATTCATACATTGTACAGACACTGCACATACATAATGCACACATGCAATCCTCACAACAGCCTGCAAGAAGTCACCGTAGAGCATGTACCCCTTAGGTGTGGTGCCATTTCAGAGGCCAGGAGACCAGGCAGAAAAGTCAGGGAGCTTGTGCAAGGTCATGAGCTAGAGAGTGGTGGGGTCACTCCGGGACCACTCTCAGCCACTCTGCAGCTCTGTTGTGTGATTTCCATCGATGTTTCTCCTAATCATTAAATTTGCATATCTACGAAGTAAAACTTTAAACTTCATAGACATAAGTGCTTCAAAATTTGTCTTAGTAAGAAGTTGAAATTTGTTATATGAGTTTGATATCAAAATGCGAGCATGACCAGGCTGTTTTTACCAAATGCTCCCAGAGTGGAAGGGGCTGCAGACATCCTGTATGTTCATCCCCCCCTTCCCACTCGTTCATTCCATTCACAGATCAATGTGTGCGGCTCTCTCATCTTAAAAAAGCCAGGGCTTGCCCAGCTAGTGTGTCTCAGTGGTTGAGCATTGACCTATGAACAAGGAGGTCACGAGTTCAATTCCTGGTCAGGGCACATGCCCAGATTGTGGGCTCAATGCACACACACACACACACACCATTAAGGGGTGTGCAGGAGGCAGCCAATAAATGATTCTCTCTCATCACACACACACACACACACATTGTACATGCACCACACACACACACACACACACACACATTGTACATGCACCACACACACACACACACATTGGGCATTCATGATGCACATGTGCCTACCTTGTGCATACATCATACAAACATTCATACATTGTACAGACACTGCACATACATAATGCACACATGCAATCCTCACAACAGCCTGCAAGAAGTCACCATAGAGCATGTACCCCTTAGGTGTGGTGCCATTTCAGAGGCCAGGAGACCAGGCAGAAAAGTCAGGGAGCTTGTGCAAGGTCATGAGCTAGAGAGTGGTGGGGTCACTCCGGGACCACTCTCAGCCACTCTGCAGCTCTGTTGTGTGATTTCCATCGATGTTTCTCCTAATCATTAAATTTGCATATCTACGAAGTAAAACTTTAAACTTCATAGACATAAGTGCTTCAAAATTTGTCTTAGTAAGAAGTTGAAATTTGTTATATGAGTTTGATATCAAAATGCGAGCATGACCAGGCTGTTTTTACCAAATGCTCCCAGAGTGGAAGGGGCTGCAGACATCCTGTATGTTCATCCCCCCCTTCCCACTCGTTCATTCCATTCACAGATCAATGTGTGCGGCTCTCTCATCTTAAAAAAGCCAGGGCTTGCCCAGCTAGTGTGTCTCAGTGGTTGAGCATTGACCTATGAACAAGGAGGTCACGAGTTCAATTCCTGGTCAGGGCACATGCCCAGATTGTGGGCTCAATGCACACACACACACACACACCATTAAGGAGGGGTGTGCAGGCAGCCAATAAATGATTCTCTCTCATTGATGTTTCTCTCTCTCCCTCTCCCTTCCTCTCTGAAATCAATAAATATATATTTTTTAAAAAGCCAGCTCTCTGTCCCACCTCTCAAAGGGCAATTTCTAGGGAGGTAAGTGTAGCCCCCCACCCCCCACCGCGCGCACGCGCACACACACAAACACACACGCACACACACAAACACACACACACACACACACACACACACCCCGCGATGCTCACTCCCACTGCAAATGAGGTGGAGATGCAGCACCGCCTGGTTTTCCTTCACCTCTTCCCACATAGTTTTACTTCCAGTCCCTGGCGCTTTTTTCCAGGTCCACACCCCTCCCCCACCCATCGCAGGCTTAAAACAACAGGTGAGCCCCAGCTCTTTGGAGGGTAATCTGCGGCCTGCTCTATCCAGACATTGAAGTATTTCTACTCTCGAAGCCTAGAAAGCAGCTCAGACTTAACAAAACCAAACTTGTTTTTCCTCCCCAAATCCGCCCCTCCTCCACTGTTCCCTCTTGTGTACATGGCAGCACCATATACCCAAGTGCTCAAGCTTAAACTCAGCGGCGTCACCCTGCACTCTCACACCCTACACAAAACTAATCACCAGGTCACTCCCAGGTCTGCCTTCAATCCACCCACTTGTGTCATCCCTGCCGCCACGACCTCAGCCGAGGCCACCAGGCCTCTCACAGCCCGGAACCAGCCCTGTCTACTTGAAGGGCTGTCGAGTCCATTTTCCACACGGACACTGCAGCTTTGAATTTAACTCTCACCAGGATACTTTCAGATGTGAAACAGTCCTGAGATCAATTCCGCAAGATGGCCCAAAGATCTGGCATCGTCTAGCCCTGGTACCTGCTGACCTCAGCTGGTGCCATTCTCCCCCAGGTCACACTAGATGGGTTCAGTCCCTGCTCTCCCCTCCTCGGTCCCAGGGCACACCCTTCCCTGGGCGAGCACACTCCCCCTTTAATCCTCTTCCTCCTTCCACTTGGTTTATGCAGCTCCTACTCATCCTTCAGGTTCTAACTTCAATCTCCCCAAGAAGGCCTCTTGCCTTCACCCCAGCACACCTGTGCTCCCCCAGCACCCAGGACTGCCGAGCACACAGTACGTGCTCAATACATTTGGGTTGATGAAATGACTTTTCATCCTTGCAGTACATAATCCTGTCTTCCTGCTTTCTTCCTGCCTTTGAAGCTGACATAGTTTTACTTCCAGTCCCTGGTGCTAATAAGCCCCAGGTCCCCAACACCAGCGGCCCCACTGGCTGGTGATTCTCGAGGGAGAGGGAGCAGAAGCTGGGCACTGTCTGTGTAGTCTTATGTCTCTACCTACCCCTGCCTCCATGACCAAGTTCATGCCCAGTTAGTTCCATAACGATTTACTGCCCTATCCTGAGGGTACTTAGTCTGGTGCCCTCAAGTGTGAATTCGGACTCATTGCCCAATTACACCATTCACCCCCACAAACCACCTCTCTGCAGACTGTGTGGCATTTAGCAAATAGCTGTAAACTTTACCTCTCAAAGGAATGGGTTCAAGTAATAACCAGGTGGGAACACTTCTCCCCCACTCCCAAAGGAACTCTTCAGTCTTCCCCGGAAACATTCAGTGCCACACAACCCGATTCTGTGATTCTTCAACTATGTGTTTCTCTGCAAATGCAAGTTAAACAATGATTCAACAGCATATTAACCGGTCATTTCTCACAGCGAAATGGATCCTTAGAAAGTGCGATATAGAAACTGCTCTATGCAACGATTCGCTTACCTTTAAGGACTTTACTTCCTCATGACACTACCAACAAGATCGGTGCCAAGGACGGGCTCTAGAATGTCTTTGATAGGTGGCTTCATAGAAAGGGCATGTGTGTGCATGTAAGATAAGGTCAAACGGGTGGCTTTCATGTCTCCCAAACAACGTGGACACTTGTATTATCTATCCCCAACTCCCTTAAGTTTCTAGTTTGCTGCTTTTTCATTTTGAGGACGCAAAAAGACAAGTGCCTCAAGGCTAACGCCAGCTCTCCACTGGCCCAGCCGGGCTACAATACACAAGTTTCCTGGGCTACAACCCCGCGAAAAAACCTCCCGCAAGCGGGACAGCATAGTTCTGAGATGAACAAAACACCACCACCCGCGAGCACCGTTAGCCTAAGTGAAGACCGTAAGCCGACTCGAATGCACACCTCTTGGCTCGGGTCCCCGGAGCTCCCAGCCCGCCGGGAGGGCGCCGCCGCTTCGCCGGGGGATGGAGG